>NC_138877.1:67002563-67662979 GCF_965194805.1 Balaenoptera borealis
CAATAACATATAAGTTGGAAGTAAATAATAGTCTAAATTTCTTCTTTTTGGGGAGAAGTATAAAAATACTGATTTACTTTAGACTACAGTGTATGTAACTTCTAAAATAGAAGAGGAATAAGACAGAATGAGAAAAAAATAATCAGCCTAAAAGAAAGTGAGAAAAGGAAGCAATGAAACAGAATAGGGACAAGCACACACACACACACACACACACACACACACACACACACACACACACACGCACAAAACAAACTGGCAAAAATAAGCCTAATTTATAAACCCAGTAGTTGTAACAAATGTAAATGGACCTAATTATTTAGTTACGAAGCAAAAGATGATCGGTTGGGTTTACAAAATGTAGTTGTATGCTTTTTACAGAGGTACACTGAAATACTTAAATGATTCAGATTGAATACAAACAGATGGGAAAAGATACATCAGATAAACATTAACTGAAAGAAAGCTAGTGTCATATTAATATCAGCCAAACTAGACCCAATTTAGGCAATGATTAGCATGTTGACAATGTGTGCTTCCTTTTTCTCACAGTGAAAGGTCAGTAGAAAGCTTCACATCCTCAACATGTTGTACTAAATATTTTTTTCTTCATTCTTTGACAACTCCAGGCAGCATTTCTTCTTCAAAAAATGTTAACATCTCTCACTCAGAAATTGCCTTAAATTTTTGTTTTGGGGACTTCCCTGGTGGTGCAGTGGATAAGACTCCGTGCTCCTGATGCAGGGGGCCCGGGTTCGATCCCTGGTGAGGGAACTAGATCCCACATGCATGCTGCAACTACATGCCACAACTAAGGAGCCCGGAAGATGCAACTAAGGAGCCCAACTGCCACAATTAAGACATGGTGCAACTAAATAAATAAAGAAAGAAAAATTTAAAAAATAAACAAATTTGTGTTTTTCTTTTCTCTTTTAAAATTTTTATCATTTACACCGGACAAAAGTCTTCTATGCTGAAAACAAGTCCTTCTGCCCTCCTCCTTACACCTCTGTCATCACTTGGTCTTGTGGCATCTCAGTATCATCTCTTTATTTTATTTCCATGCATGATTTATTTTATAAATCCATGCCTTTTTTAGTTTCTACAACTTTCATTTAGGTTCCGTGGGTTTCTCCCTAAATCAAATCCCCATTGTTTAGATGCATGGAGTTCACCTGTGGTCCAGCACGCCTCATTAGGGTGCCATGCCTTGTCAGGTGAAATCGATTAACTTTTGAGTCGCTCCAAATAGTTTCATGGTATTTTAAGTAACAACCCCGGCTTCAGTTAAGGCTTTAATTTTTTTAGTACACACCATTCGCCTGAAATCCTGGTTACTTGCAGCTAGCGGAGCTTCACCTTGCATTTCACATTAAGTCCATCTCATTTTTTCTGTTGCAGTTTGGACTAACCTATTTGAGCTTCTTACTCCATTTGGTTTACTCTGATTCCTCAGAAGTCAAGCATATTCAATTGTTTGATGAGATAACATGTTCCTCTATCTCATTTTTATACCCTATATGTCTTGCGGTTGACGATCCCATTCTAAGCTGTTCCCAACAGTGTATTATGCACATGGCTGACTGCCCTATTTCTTCTGTCATTATTCCCATCCAAGCTTATTAAGTACTCAGTGACTATAACAGCATGGTGTTTATGAATCAGAGAATCTTGGTTTTCAGTCACCATCCGTTGCCTGGCTCTGAGTCAAGGGTCAGGAAATAATGAGATCAACCATGCAAACAACTGAACCTATGAGGGAGCCCATCTCTTTCTCCTGGTGTCCCTCAACTCCGTAGAAAGAGCGTGAGTTTTCTCATCAAAGGCTTTGGATCAATGTTTGGATTCTGTTATAGACCAGCTAAGTGAGCTAGGGAAAATCATTTAACTTCTCTAAGCCTCAATTTTTCTCTTTTATAATATGGAGATTGTTATTATCACATCAACTGTTGTACCGATTAAATGTGACAGTGCATGGAAAGCTTTTTGCAAACTGTAATCTGATTAATTAAATGCAATCTGATTAATTAAATGCAATCTGATTAATTAAATGTAATCTGATTAATTAAATGCAATCTGATTAATTAAGTAAACCCAATTCTCCTTAAAACTGAAAATATCCCCAAATTAAGACCCATCATTTAGGCTTTCTAGGGGGCCAATCCTGACTCCGAATTTGATGATTAGTGATTCGATTTGGACTCTGGCAGCTCCCCGGTTTCTGGATCCAGTAGGAGAAACCGATGCAAACTATTTAAACTTCTGTCTTCTGTTTGAACTACTAGTCAACCTTCTGTCTAGTTCTTTGAGATATTTTAGTAGAAGCTTTTAAATTTAAAATTATATATGTATTCTTTATTCACAAATCAAATAAGGTGCACTATAAGAAATGCACTGGAAATAAGGGCATTTTAAGTTGCTTTTTCCTATTGATTTTGTGCAAATCATTTAACCTCTATGGACGCCAGTATTTATTGTTCTAATCTCAAGTTTCCACACTCTCTTAGGAGGATATTATGTTCAATCTTTTTTTTTTTTAACTACTTTTTATTGGAGTATGGTTGCTTTACAATGTTGTGTTAGCACTTAGGAGGATATTATGAAGGTTATGTTAAGCCCAACATATAGTGGGCATTTACCCCTTATTACCATCATTTTACATCAGGGATTGTCTTAGTCATCTCAGGCCACCATAAAAAATACCATCGACTGGATGTCATAAACAACAGAAATTTATTTTCTCACAGTTTTGGAGGCTTGGGAGTCTGAGATCAAGGTGCCAATTGATTCAGTTCCTGGTGAGAGCTCCCTCCTGGGGTTGCAGGTGCCTGACTTCTCGCTATGTCTTCACATGGCCTTTCGTTAGTTCATGTGCTCTTCTGAGGCTACTAATTCCATCATGAGGGACCATCTTCATGACCTACCCTAACCCTAATTGCCTCCCAAAGGCCCATGTCCATACACCATCACATTGGGGGTTAGGGCTTCAAAATACGAATTTGGGAGGGGATACATTCAGTCCCTAATGGATACAACTACTTTTGTTACTGTCACATTTATCATGTAATGTATATATGTTCTTTCTTTGTCTGTGATTATTGGACTGAGATCAACCTAGTTATGCTGAAAACCCTGCCCCTTCTATTGAGAAGAATCCATTTTCAGTATAAAGGTAGGTCTGGGGAGTTTTGGTAACACATACACTAAGCAGAATGTAATTTCAATAATTGACACTTAGAAATATGAGCTGATCGTGATGACCAATCAGCTGCATCTAGGACCCTTTCAGGTCAGTTCTGTGCCTCTGGAGTCTTTAAAAGACTTGGTTGGGACTTCCCTGGTGGCGCAGTGGTTAAGAATACACCTGCCAATGCCGGGGACAAGGGTTTGAGCCCTGGTCCGGGAAGCTCCCACATGCTGCGGAGCAACTAAGCCCATGCGCCACAGCTACTGAGCCTGTGCTCTAGAGCCCACGAGCCACAACTACTGAGCCCACGTGCCACAACTACTGAAGCTCACGTGCCTAGAGCCCGTGCTCTGCAACAAGAGAAGCCGTCACAATGAGAAGCCCACATACTGCAACAAAGAGTAGCCCCCTTTACAAGGAAGAGCAGCCCCGACTCACCGCAACTAGAGAAAGCCCACAAGTAGCAACGAAGACCAAATGCAGCTAAAAAAAAAAAAAGAAAGACTTGGTCAATTAGCTTTCTATGCCTCTAGCTTAAGGCCTATTCAGATAAGTGAATCTTTGCACATTTGCTTAGTTCAGATGTTCTAAAATGCCTGGAAATATTTGAGGATAAGTCAGGCTGATCCACCAAGAAGTATATAAATATCAGCTCCTAGAGGGGGCAGCCCACTGCATCTCTGATTGCTCGTCATGGCGGACACCTGAAATGGAATAAATACAAGCATGCCGCAGGAGCAGAGCCCCCATCAGGCCAAATCAAGGGGAAAAAAAGTAAAACAAAAAACTGAAGCCAGGGTTCCATAAAGTCATGCTCTCAAATTGGTCACAGAGAGTAGGAAGGATCCTTGCTCTCTCACAAGATCAGAAGAGCAACGCCAATGATCTCCAGGTATGACATAAAATATTTTCTAAAAAGGCATAAATGGCCTGATTAACTTCTGCTCTTTTGGCTGGAATATTTCTCTTTTTTTTTTCTTTTAACTTTTTGGTTCAATGTTTCTAGCCCCCTGATATTTATATACTCTGCAATATTTCCTCAATGTTTCAATCCATAAGTAGCTCGAGGCACTTGAAAAGATCACAACCAAGCAATGGGCCAAGATTGATGTGTTTCCATAACAGTATCGGGCTGGAGTTCTCAGTGGGAGAGTTCAAATGAGCAGGCATTGTGAGAAGCAGAACCTCTTCTCGCGTTTTGGAGAATTTTTGTTGTGAGCTCGTCTGTGGCGAGACCCTATGTGTGCAAATTTCATGAGGCTTTAATTAATGGCTCATTTCTCTAGAGAGAACTTGTGTTTACTTCTTCCATGTGCTTGATAGTGCTCTTCCCAGTTTGACCAATTTAAAGTTTGGTCATGAATGTACAAGTAATTAATATTGTTATGTGTTTATGAGTAATTTCTAATAAATTGCTTTATAATCAAAGAATATGGCCAATAAAAATCTTTTGGAATTTCTTAAGGTTTTCTTTGTAGTCAAGTAAATGATTTATTTCCACAACTGTCTGGTGGATATAGTGAAGAGTAGGGCACAGAATTATCTACAGACCTATTTTTAGATCAGGTTTGTTGATTGCATTATCTGAGACATCTATACCCTTACTTACTGTTCACCTAATTTTTGAAAAAGTATACTACAGTCTCTGCTATGATTTTGGATTTTATAATGTCACTTTGTAATTCTAGTTCTTGTTATACCTTGTATGTTTTACTGCTATGCCATTTAGAGACATAAAAATTTATTAATATTATCTCTTCCTTGTAGGTTATACCTTTTATTACTCTCCCATATCATGCCTCAGATTCTTATTTATCCGGTATTATATTAATATAGCTGCCTTTTCTTTTCTTTTGTTTTCTATTTTGCTGAAATATCTTTGTATGTCCCATTATTTTCCACCTTTCTTTACTATTTTACTTTAGTTGAATTTATTTTAAACAGCCTACAGGTAGAATTTATAAGTATTCTGAAGTTGCTTGTTTTTTACTAAAATAAAGTACTCCTTCACTTTCACTGCGATATTTATTTTGTTTTATTTTTATGTTTTACCTTCTGTTTATAATCAATTTTTGTTGTTGCTTCCTCTCGATATTGTTTTTAATTTGCTGCATTGAAAAAGTTTAAAATTTTTATTTCCACCTTCACCCTGAAAATTAATTAGGAGGTTTTTCTCTCTCTCTGTCAGCTACTTGTTAGCTCCCTAATTTTTTTTTTTTTAACATCTTTATTGGAGTATAATTGCTTTACAATGGTGTGTTAGTTTCTGCTTTATAACAAAGTGAATCAGTTTTACATATACATATGTTCCCATATCTCTTCCCTCTTGCATTTCCCTCCCTCCCGCCCTCCCCACCCCACACCTCTAGGTGGTCACAAAGCACAGAGCTGATCTCCCTGTGCTATGTGGTTGCTTCTCACTAGCTATCTACTTTACGTTTGGTAGTGTATATATATGTCCATGCCACTCTCTCTCTTTGTCACATCTTACCCTTCCCCCTCCCCAAATCCTCAACTCCATTCTCTAGTAGGTCTGTGTCTTTATTCCCGTCTTGCCACTAGGTTCTTCATGACCTTTTTTTTTTTTTCTCTTAGATTCCATATATATGTGTTAGCATACTGTATTTGTTTTTCTCTTTCTGACTTACTTCACTCTGTATGACAGACTCTAACTCCATCCACCTCACTACAAATAACTCCATTTCGTTTCTCTTTATGGCTGAGTAATATTCCATTGTATATATGTGCCACATCTTCTTTATCCATTCATCTGTCGATGGACACTTAGGTTGCTTCCATGTTCTGGCTATTGTAAATAGAGCTGCAATGAACATTTTGGTACATGACTCTTTCTGAATTATGGTTTTCTCAGGGTATATGCCCAGTAGTGGGATTGCTGGGTCATATGGTAGTTCTAATTTTAGATTTTTAAGGAACCTCCATACTGTTCTCCAAAGTGGCTGTATCAATTTACATTCCCACCAACAGTGCAAGAGTGTTCCCTTTTCTCCATACCCTCTCCAGCATTTATTGTTTCTAGATTTTTTGATGATGACCATTCTGACCGGTGTGCGATGTTATCTCATTGTAGTTTTGATTTGCATTTCTCTAATGATTAATGATGTTGAGCATTCTTTCATGTGTTTGTTGGCAATCTGTATATCTTCTTTGGAGAAATGTCTATTTAGGTCTTCTACCCATTTTTGCATTGGGTTGTTTGTTTTTTTGTTATTGAGCTGCATGAGCTGCTTGTAAATCTTGGAGATTAATCCTTTGTCAGTTGCTTCATTTGCAAATATTTTCTCCCATTCTGAGGGTTGTCTTTTCGTCTTGTTTATGCTTTCCTTTGCTGTGCAAAAGCTTTTAAGTTTCATTAGGTCCCATTTGTTTATTTTTGTTTTTATTTCCATTTCTCTAGGAGCTGAGTCAAAAAGATCTTGCTGTGATGTATGTCATAGAGTGTTCTGCCTATGTTTTCCTCTAAGAGTTTGATAGTGTCTGGCCTTACATTTAGGTCTTTAATCCATTTTGAGTTTATTTTTGTGTATGGTGTTAGGGAGTGTTCTAATTTCATACTTTTACATGTACCTGTCCAGTTTTCCCAGCACCACTTATTGAAGAAGCTGTCTCTTCTCCACTGTATATATTTGCCTCCTTTATCAAAGATAAGGTGACCATATGTGCATGGGTTTATCTCTGGGCTTTCTATCCTGTTCCATGGATCTATGTTTCTGTTTTTGTGCCAGTACCAAACTGTCTTGATTACTGTAGCTTTGTAGTATAGTCTGAAGTCAGGGAGCCTGATTCCTCCAGCTCCATTTTTCGTTCTCAAGATTGCTTTGGCTATTCGGGATCTTTTGTGTTTCCATACAAATTGTGAAATTTTTTGTTCTAGTTCTGCAAAAAATGCCAGTGGTAGTTTGATAGGGATTGCATTGAATCTGTAGATTGCTTTGGGTAGTATAGTCATTTTCACAATGTTGATTCTTCCAGTCCAAGAACATGGTACATCTCTCCATCTGTTTGTGGCATCTTTAATTTCTTTCATCAGTGTCTTATAATTTTCTGCATACAGGTCTTTTGTCTCCTTAGGTAGGTTTATTCCTAGGTATTTTATTCTTTTTGTTGTAATGGTAAATGGGAGTGTTTTCTTAATTTCACTTTCAGATTTTTCATCATTAGTGTATAGGAATGCAAGAGATTTCTGTGCATTAATTTTGTATCCTGCTACTTTACCAAATTCATTGATTAGCTCTAGTAGTTTTCTGGTAGCATCTTTAGGATTCTCTATGTATAGTATCATGTCATCTGCAAACAGTGACAGCTTTACTTCTTCGTTTCCTATTTGGAATCCTTTTATTTCTTTGTCTTCTCTGATTGCTGTGGCTAACACTTCCAAAACTATGTTAAATAATAGTGGTGAGAGTGGGCAACCTTGTCTTGTTCCTGATCTTAGTGGAAATGGTTTCAGTTTTTCACCATTGAGGACAATGTTGGCTGTGTGTTTGTCATATATGGCCTTTATTATGTTGAGGAAAGTTCCCTCTATGCCTACTTTCTGCAGGGCTTTTATCATAAATGGGTGTTGAATTTTGTCAAAAGCTTTCTCTGCATCTATTGAGATGATCATATGGTTTTTCTCCTTCAGTTTGTTAATATGGTGTATCACGTTGATTGATTCGCGTATATTGAAGAATCCTTGCATTCCTGGAATAAACCCCACTTGATCATGGTGTATGATCCTTTTAATGTGCTGTTGGATTCTGTTTGCTAGTATTTTGTTGAGGATTTTTGCATCTATGTTCATCAGTGATATTGGCCTGTAGTTTTCTTTCTTTGTGACATCTTTGTCTGGTTTTGGTATCAGGGTGATGGTGGCCTCGTAGAATGAGTTGGGGAGCGTTCCTCCCTCTGCAATATTTTGGAAGAGTTTGAGAAGGATAGGTGTTAGCTCTTCTCTAAATGTTTGATAGAATTCACCTGTGAAGCCATCTGGTCCTGGGCTTTTGTTTGTTGGAAGGTTTTTTTTATCACAGTTTCAATTTCAGTGCTTGTGATCGGTCTGTTCATATTTTCTATTTCTTCCTGGTTCAGTCTTGGCAGTTTGTGCATTTCTAAGAATCTGTCCATTTCTTCCAGGTTGTCCATTTTATTGGCATAGAGTTGCTTGTAGTAATCTCTCATGATCATTTGTATTTCTGCAGTGTCAGATGTTACTTCTCCTTTTTCATTTCTAATTCTATTGATTTGAGTCTTCTCCCTTTTTTTCTTGATGAGTCTGGCTAATGGTTTATCAATTTTGTTTATCTTCTCAAAGAACCAGCTTTTAGTTTTATTGATCTTTGCTATTGTTTCCTTCATTTCTTTTTCATTTATTTCTGATCTGATCTTTATGATTTCTTTCCTTCTGCTAACGTTGGGGTTTTTTGTTCTTCTTTCTCTAATTGCTTTAGGTGCAAAGTTAGGTTGTTTATTCGAGATGTTTCCTGTTTCTTGAGGTAGGCTTGTATAGCTATAAACTTCCCTCTTAGAACTGCTTTTGCTGCATCCCATAGGTTTTGGGTCGTCGTGTCCCATTGTCATTTGTTTCTAGGTATTTTTTGATTTCCCCTTTGATTTCTTCAGTGATCACTTCGTTATTAAGTAGTGTATTGTTTAGCCTCCATGTGTTTGTATTTTTTACAGATCTTTTCCTGTAATTGATATCTAGTCTCATAGCATTGTGGTCGGAAAAGATACTTGATACAATTTCAATTTTTTAAAATTTACCAAGGCTTGATTTGTGACGCAAAATATGATCTATCCTGGAGAATGTTCCATGAGCACTTAAGAAAAATGTGTATTCTGTTGTTTTTGGGTGGAATGTCCTATAAATATCAATTAAGTCCATCTTGTTTAATGTATAATTTTAAGCTTGTGTTTCCTTATTTATTTTCATTTTGGATGATCTGTCCATTGGTGAAAGTGGGGTGTTAAAGTCCCCTACTATGATTGTGTTACTGTTGATTTCCCCTTTTATGGCTGTTAGTATTTGCCTTATGTATTAAGGTGCTCCTCTGTTGGGTGCATAAATATTTACAACTGTTATACCTTCTTCTTGGATTGATCCCTTGATCATTATATAGTGTCCTTCTTTGTCTCTTGTAATAGTCTTTATTTTAAAGTCTATTTTGTCTGATATGAGAATTGCTACTCCAGCTTTCTTTTGATTTCCATTTGCATGGAATATTTTTTCTATCCCCTCACTTTCAGTCTGTATGTGTCTCTAGGTCTGAAGTGGGTCTCTTGTAGACAGCATATATATGGGTCTTGTTTTTGTATCCATTCAGCCAGTCTGTCTTTTGGTGGGAGCATTTAATCCATTTACATTTAAGGTAATTATCAATATGTATGTTCCTATTCCCATTTTCTTAAATGTTTTGGGTTTGTTATTGTAGGTGTTTTCCTTCTCTTGTGTTTCTTGCCTAGAAAAGTTCCTTTAGCCTTTGTTGTAAAGCTGGTTTGGTGGTGCTGAACTCTCTCAGCTTTTGCTTGTCTGTAAAGGTTTTAATTTCTCCATCAAATCTGAATGAGATCCTTGCTGGGTAGAGTAATCTTGGTTGTAGGTTTTTCTCCTTCATCACTTTAAGTATATCCGGCCACTCCCTTCTGACTTGCAGAGTTTCTGCTGAAAGATCAGCTGTTAACCTTATGGGGATTCCCTTGTGTGTTATTTGTTGTTTTTCCCTTGCTGCTTTTTTTTTTTTTTTTTTTTTTTTTAGTAATAGCAATGTCTTTAATAAGATCCACAGGGACATATAATTCTTCCGGAGGCTGTGCATCCTTTGATCCCTAGGGCCATGGAAAAATACCTAAAACTTCATGAAGTACTTGAACTATTTAAAGAGCAGCAAGAAACATGTGAGATACCAGCCTGGGGGTGGGGGGTAGAGATATAGGGTATGAGATGAACGGCTACAGGGAGGGGCTTTATCCCTGGGAGAAGGGAGGGGCCCAGCAGTGGGGAGGAAGCATGACACTCACCATATATGAAGTCTGTCCTGGGAGGACCAAGGACGAGCAGAGACTGGAGGGAGGGCGGAGTCAAGATACAGGAAGGGAGGAGCCAGGGGAAGTTCCCCAAAAGGTCTCCCAAAGAGTCACTGAGTGCAGGAGAGGGAAAGAGGCCCAGAGCCAAGGAATGGAAATGGTCCGAGATTATGTGTACATACATCACGCTTTAAATGAGAGGGGTCAGGCAGGGCCAGCGAAGTCAGGAACTCGGAGTCAGACAGCCAGGTTGCAATGCTAGGTAGGAAAGGCAGGCAATTCTGGGCGATGGTCTGAAGAGGAAAAGCTGCATCTTCTGCGACCCTGGATTGTCCCATTAGGTGTGGCGAATTCTTACAGATGAAACTAGGCTGAACTAAGGGGTTGACCAGGAGGGACTTCACGGGCACCAGCGCCATCTGCCTGAAAGCTGACCCAAAGGACACCCGCCAGGAATGCGTCTTCTGTTACCGGCCATTGTGTCTGTCCACTGTAATGCACGGGGTGGTTATCATTCTGGGCCACGACAGCGCTGGGTTCACTCACTTCCAGATGTCGGGAAAACAAGAGTACGTTTTGCGGAGCACACAAAAAGGAATCTCATCTCTGACACATTCCCCCTGGGGAGATAACGGGGCTATTTCATCCCCCCACTCACCCAGTTGCCGCTCCATCCCTGAGTTATTCTGGGCCAGGGTGGAGGTGACAGGTTTTTCAGGGAGCAGGAGTTATGCAGCATGGGTCATAAATGGCCAGCACCCATCGAGGACCTCCTGCACTCGGCATTTTCCACACACAATCTCATTTACTTCTTACCACATCCCAATGAAGTAAGTGGTACCGTAGGGTAGAAAGGTTCGCCACCACTGAGCACAGCCCATGGCCCCAGAGCCAACAGGTGTTGGTTTCAATGCTGAGCAGTCCGCTGCAAAGCCTCAGGTCACCACTGTGTCACTCTGCCTTAGTCCAGGGGCCTCGGCAGCCAGCCCGCTCACCTCTGGCGTCTGTGGGCATGGCTCTTGTCCTCACCTGCTTGCTTTTGCATCATTTTCCATAAAAGAAATATCTTTTCTTTCAAGCTCCCCAAGGCCCTCATCACTTGCATACAAAGGCCACCTTCTGGCCCTTCAACTGGCCAGCAGGTCAGGAAAGCCCAGAGTACGTGAATTGCCTGGGTACAGCGGGAGAAAGTTCTTTGGCACTTTCCACTTGCAGTTAAAGTTTTGGAGGCTGGAATTCCAAGATCAGGTGCTGGTGAGAAACTGCTTCCTGGCTTGCACGGGCCACCTCCTTCTTACATTCTTATATGCCCTTTATTTAGTGCATGCCTGTGGAGGCTCCCTTGCTGCTTTTAATATGTTTTCTTTACATTTAATTTTTGACAGTTTGATAATATGTGTCTTGGCATGTTTCTCCTTGGGTTTATCCTGTATGGGACTCTCTGTGCTTCCAGGACTTGATTAACTATTTCCTTTCCCATATTAGGGAAGTTTTCAACTATAATCTCTTCAAATATTTTCTCAGTCCCTTTCTTTTTCTCTTCTTCTTCTGGGACCCCTATAATTCGAATGTTGGTGCGTTTAATGTTGTCCCAGAGGTCTCTGAGACTGTCCTCAGTTCTTTTCATTCTTTTTTCTTTATTCTGCTCTGCAGTAGTTATTTCCACTATTTTATCTTCCAGGTCTCTTACCCGTTCTTCTGCCTCAGTTACTCTGCTATTGATCCCTTCTAGAGTATTTTAAATTACATTTATTGTGTTTTTCATCGTTGCTTGGTTCCTCTTTAGTTCTTCTAGGTCCTTGCTAAATGTTTCTTGCATTTTGTCTATTCTATTTCCAAGATTTTGGATCATCTTTACTATAATTATTCTGAATTCTTTGTCAGGTAGACTGCCTATTTCTTCTTCATTTGTTAGGTCTGGTGTGTTTTTACCTTCCTCCTTCATCTGCTATGTGTTTTTCTGTCTTCTCATTTTGCTTATCCTACTGTGTTTGGGGTCTCCTTTTCACAGGCTGCAGGTTCGTAGTTCCTGTTGTTTTTGGTATCTGTCCCCAGTGGCTAAGGTTGGTTCAGTGGGTTGTGTAGGCTTCCTGGTGGAGGGGACTAGTGCCTGTGTTCTGGTGGATGAGGTTGGATCTTGTCTTTCTGGTGGGCACGTCCACGTCTGGTGGTGTGTTTTGGGGTGTCTGTGGCCTTATTATGCTTTTAGGCAGCCTCTCTGCTAATGGATGGGGTTGTGTTCCTGTCTTGCTAGTTGTTTGGCATAGGGTGTCCAGCACTGTAGCTTGCTGGTCGTTGAGTGAAGCTGGGTCTTGGTGTTGAGATGCAGATCTCTGAGAGATTTTCGCCGTTTGGTATTACGTGGAGCTGGGAGGTCTCTTGTGGACCAGTGTCCTGAAGTTGGCCCTCCCACCTCAGAGGCACAGCCCTGATGCCTGGCTGGAGCACCAAGACCCTTTCATCCACATGGCTCAGAATAAAAGGGAGAAAAAATAGAAAGAAAGAGGATAAAATAAAATAAAATAAAATAAAGTAAGATAAAATAAAATAAAGCTATTAAAATAAAAAATAAGAAAAAATTATTAAGAAAAAATTTATTAAGAAAAAAATTTTTTTTAATTTTTTAAAATAAAAAATAAGAAAAAAATTATTAAGAAAAAATTTATTAAGAAAAAGAAATTTTTTAAGTAAAAAAAAAAACAAAAAAAAACCCAGACGGACAGAACCCTAGGACAAATGGTGAAAGCAAAGCTATACAGACAAAATCTCACCCAGAAGCATACATATACACACTCACAAGAAGAGGAAAAGGGGAAAAAATAATATATCCTGCTCCCAAAGTCCACCTCCTGAATTTGGGATGATTTGTTGTCTGTTCAGGTATTCCACAGATGCAGGCACATCAAGTTGATTGTGGAGATTTAATCCGCTGCTTCTGAGGCTGCTGGGAGGGATTTCCCTTTCTCTTCTTTGTTTGCACAGCTCCCGGGTTCAGCTTTGGATGTGGACCCGCCTCTGCATGTAGGTCGCCTGAGGGTGTCTGTTCCCCGCCCAGACAGACCGGGGCTAAAGGAGCAGCTGCTTCGGGGGCTCTGGCTCACTCAGGCCGGGGTGGGGGGGGAAGGGAGGGGCACGGAGGCGGGGCGAGCCTGCGTGGCAGAGGCCGGCGTGACAGTTGCAGCAGCCTGAGGCGCGCCGTGCGTTCTCCCGGGGAAGCTGTCCCCGGATCACGGGACCCTGGCAGTGGCGGGCTGCACCGGCTCCCGGGAGGGGCGGTGTGGAGAGTGACCTGTGCTCGCACACAGGCTTCTTGGAGGCGGCAGCAGCAGCCCCAGCGTCTCACGCCCGTCTCTGGGGTCCGCGCTGATGGCCGCGGCTCGCACCCGTCTCTGGAGCTCGTTTAGGCTGCGCTCTGAATCCCCTCCCCTCACGCACCAGGAAACAAAGAGGCAAGAAAAAGTGTCTTGCCTGTTCGGCAGCTGCAGACTTTTTCCCGGACTCCCTCCCGCCCAGCTGTGGCGCACTAACCCCTTCAGGCTGTGTTCACGCCGCCAACCCCAGTCCTCTCCCTGCGATCCGACCAGAAGCCCGAGCCTCAGCTCTCAGCCCCGCCCGCCCCGGCGGGTGAGCAGACAAGCCTCTCGGGCTGGTGAGTGCTGCTCGGCGCCGAGCTTCCGTACGGGAATCTCTCCGCTTTGCCCTCCGCACCCCTGTGGCTGCGCTCTCCTCCGTGGCTCCGAAGCTCCCCCCTCCGCCACCCGTAGTCTCCGCCCGCGAAGGGGCTTCCTAGTGCGTGGAGACCTTTCCTCCTTCACGGCCTATTCTTTTGTCCCTGTTATTTCTTTTTCCTTTTGCCCTACCCAGGTACGTGGGGAGTTACTTGCCTTTTGGGAGGTCTGAGGTCTTCTGCCAGCGTTCAGTGAGTGTTCTGTAGGAGCAGTTCCACGTGTAGATGTATTTCTGATGTATCTGTGGGGAGGAAGGTGATCTCCGCCTCTTACTCTTCCGCCATCTTCTCCTCCTCTCCCTAATTTTTAAAGTCACAAAGTCATAGATATGTAGTAATAAATTTAAATTAAGTAATATTAAATAATCCCCATATCAAGATTTTTATTAATCTGCTCTCTATACCACCAGTCCCAACCAAGAGTTTCCCATTGCTCTCATGCCAACTGTTGAGACTCATTTAAAATTGAAATCTTAACCTAAGTATCACTCAGTAAACATTAGTGCTTTTTGCCTGGGGAGACGGCTATTATTTCATACAGATACATGCAGTGTGTCTCTTCTGTTTAGGGAATTATTATTTAACTCATATTACAGTTCACAGCCTTTTTTGTCATCTTTTAGACTTAATTATATATTTTACAAGCACATTGCTCACTGCTGTTTCTCGTACTCTTTGTCTTCTATCCTGAGATCTAGGTTATCATTAAATTTCATTCAGTTAGAATAATTCCTCTAGTAATATAAAAAGTGTATATTCAAAAAGAGTGGGTCCTAGCCTGTTTAATAATGGCTGTCTTTTGTCCTCACATTTAGATGACATTGACTCAATTTCTGTCAAGATTTGTAAATGATCATTACTGTTTTCTAACTTCCAGTGTTGCAAATAAGAAGTCTGATGCTAGTCTAATTCTCCTATTCCTCTAACAGCCATTTCTTTGCATTGGAAAGTTTACTAAACTTTCTTTTTCTTTTTTTTGATTTCAGAAGATTCATTTGGATGAATCTGATTTCTCTGTCATTGTCAGAAATACTTCCTGGTGTTAGTTGAATCCTTTCAATCTGAAAAAGCAAATTTTGTTCAAACAAGGAAGTCGTTATCTATTGTTCTTTGATCTGTATTTATCTCCTATGTAGTCTTCTTTTCTTTCTTTGTAATTCCTATTACCAGTGTCTTCCATGTCTTTTGTCTTTTCATCTATGGTATCCATTTCTTTGAATTTTTGCTCTGTACTGTGTACTATTTTCTCCACTTGATCTTTCAGATAACCAATTTGATTTTCATCAGGAACTGCTCTCTCCTTGAATTCATCTCTCAACTTTAAATTTGGAAATTTTGAGGGGGACTTTTAAAAATATTTCCAGAAATCTTTTTATATTCTCTTATCTCCTTAAGACTTCTCATTACATTTTTATTAAATCTCTAATCTGTTTTTCCATTAATTCTGCCTCAGTAGGACCGATGTAATCTAGTTGTTCAATCTGTTATGTTCATTGAAGTGATTCATTATTTTCTTGTCCTTGCTGAGTGTGGATTTCTTCAGCAAGAAATGATGCAAGTCCAGCTACTGGGTCTCTCAGGTAATAGAGACTTGACAGGCAGTGGAAGACATGCCTGCTTTTTTTCTCCCTAAATGGATCAGTATTGAATGAGTTCACAAGCTGGGACTTTAGGGCGGAAATGTAAAACCCCCCAAGCCTCAGGGTCCCTCAGGCACAGTGCAAAAGGGCAGTCCTCGGCGCAGTCTTTCTCCTTCCCTCCAGATCTGCTGGCACCTGCTAGCTCAGCCCCTAAGCAAGCAGGCATAGCCCTGCTTTGGAAGATACCCTCTGACCAGGCAGCTAGTACAGATAGATCCATGTGGCAACGCATACCAAAAGATATGAAGACTCTGTAGAACTTACGACAGTTTACAACCTTTCCATGACCTCCAACGACTGGAAACAAATTTTGTTTATAAGGAGTTGAGGAAAAAATGGCAGGTTGAAGATGTTTGTCGCCTTTCTCTCCCAAGGACCTACTACAATTAAAGGAAAAAATTGCAAAAGCATAACCAACAAAAGCAAAGAATATGACAGGTGACATCAGAGGATAAAATGGCTTTTTAAATTTTATTTATTTATTTTATTATTTTATTTATTTATTTATTTTGGCTGCGTTGGGTCTTCGTTGCTGCGCGCGGGCTTTCTCTGGTTGCGGAGAGTGGGGGCTACTCTTCGTTGCTGTGCATGGACTTACTGCGGTGGCTTTTCTCTTTGTGGAGCACGGGCTCTAGGCATGTGGGCTTCAGTAGTTGTGGCACGTGGGCTCAGTAGTCGTGGCTCGTGGGCTCTGGAGCACAGGCTCAGTAGTTGTGGCACATAGGCTTAGTTACTCCGTGGCATGTGGGATCTTCCCGGACCAGGGCTTGAACTCGTGTCCCCTGCATTGGCAGGTGGATTCTTAACCACTGCACCACCAGGGAAGCCCAAAGTGGCTTTTTAATGCAATTGGGAAATAGAGACATGGGAATCAATTTAGCAAAGGAGAGGAGGCTACTGATATTGACAGGGGTTACTGTTGAGAGGAAAGCCCATTCACCCTGCAGAACTGCAGGCCTGGAGGCACGAGGCATATGGCAGGGAAGAGGGGCTTAGCAGGTGTCAAGGAGCTGGGTTGAAAGTCTCCATCCGGGAATCCAGGGACAGGCACCAGGAACAGCCTGGCACCAACTCCCCAGGGAGCCCGAGACAGATTTCTGGTCCTCTCCTGAAGGTCAGTCTAGAGAAAATAGAAAAATAATGATTAAGTGAAATTTCAGAAGAACTTCCTGATAGCTGAAGTGATTAAACACTAGAATAAGCTTGGAAACAGATGGTTGGACTAGGTTCATGCATTTATGCAACAAATAAATATGAAAGGCCCTGGGCACTAGATCTACTTCATATCTGTTATACCTCTAGGATTGTCTTATTTTATAAGTCATTAGGGGCAGTAGGTACTGTGTCTGATTATAAACTATTAAATATCAATATCCATAAGTTTCCTACCTTAACCAAGGCTTAATAATCCACGCTCGCATTTTACGCTACAACATTACATATTGCTAGTTACATACTTCAAACCTTTGCAAAAGCTTATTTTTCCCATTCCTCCACTTGATGACCTAGAAAATAACTATTGAGAAAACCTAGCTTATTATGTCTCCTCCCTGGCCCTCTGTGACAGGTAAACATTCCTACTTTGGGGTTATTTCCATGCCCATTTTATTAATGCATTCTATTTTTATTGGTTTAAAAGTCTGTCTCTCTCAGAACTGAGCTTTCTGAGGGTAAGGATTGTATTCTTGTATTCTTAGTACAGTCTTGACACTAAAAAGATATTTATTGAATTAGACAGATTTTATTTCAAAATAATTGGCCTGGTGCAGACGAACTGTGTTCAGATAGTTTCTGTATTAGCCTTTCTCTTTCTAACCTTGTGACCACTGACATAGTTCAGGGCCTACTCATCCTTCCCAAGGAGGACACTCATCTTCACTGTCTGCGTTTTCTACTTTCTGGTCATTATTTCTGTTTAAACAACCTCTTTTACTCACACCCCGCTCCCTCCTCCCCACCCCAAGTCTCCATCTTCCTGAAGATGATGAGGCTGGAACCCACAAAGAAGCCAGTGGGAGACTTGGTCTGCGTCCCCCCATCACAGGACAGAAAGGCCTGTGAGGCCTGGCTGGGACCAGGGCACCCAAGGCAAATGGCCAGCTGTTGGATCAGCTGAAGGGTTAAGCACAAGAGACTTCCTAATTGAAGGAGAACCAAGTCACTAGTCACAAACTTGGGGCACCCATATGTTTTTCTCCACGTCAATATTATGCCTTTTGTTTCTCAACATTCTAACATGATTGCAAGTGAGAAGGGCTATTGTAACTCATAACAAATGCCTCAAAAAGAGATATTGGCTTTTTATAATCGGTTCAAGACACACTGTCATTCTTGTGACAGTGAAATTAACCGAAAGAAGTCTTTTACTTTATCTATGCATTACATCCTAACCTTTAACATTCATTATTAACAATCAGTGTTACATGTTTAGGTAGCAGAGAAGGAAATGAACAAAGATTGAAATTTTTTAAATCCCCAGGCCCTGCATTTGGGCTTCTAAAACTGTCTTCCTGGTAGATTGCATTATCTGTGCAGGGCCTTCTAAATTTTCTTTCTTTTATTTTCTTTTTAAGGCCTGCAAGCTTCCAGCTCCTCAGGACCTCTACACTGAGGCAAGATTCTTAGTGAAGGTAAACGGTAAACTCAGACAGCTATTGCAATGCTTCCAGTGTAGTGATGTTGTTAGATGTATATTCATGCTATACAAAGGTTTGAAATACAATTTGTAAAATAGTCATATAAATGGGGATTTTAATTGTGCAATAAGTTTGGAAAGCAACCTGACAATGCATGTCAAAGTCTTTAAAATTATCATAACTTTTGCCTGAATAACTCTACTTTTAGAGCTCAAATCTATGTAAATAATCGGAAACAATAGAAACAAGCTTCAATCACAAAGATCTCCATCACAGCCTTCTTTATAATAGTAAACATCAATAAAACCCTGAATGTCTAAAAATAGGAGACTCTCTAAGTAAATTAGATGGGAAAATAGCCATGTAAATAATGTAATATTATGGCACCATAACCAATTATGTTTCAGATCAGTCCAATTCAACAAACATTTATTTATTTGAATTTTATTTAATTTATTTATTTTTTATACAGCAGGTTCTTATTAGTTATCCATTTCATACATATTAGTGTATACATGTCAATCCCAATCTCCCAATTCATCCCACCACCCACCCCACTTTCCCCCTTGGTGTCCATACATGTCAACAAACATTTATTGACTGCTTTAAATTTCTAGCACCATTCTAGCAGCTCATGGTCTAATGGACAGACAGATATAAAAGAATATTTGAAATAGACTGTGGTTAAGTGCCACAAAAGCATGGAGAAGCCTCAGCTACCTCAGGAGGGGAGAATGGGGGTTGTAGAGGCAAGAAGAAAAACCAGGGATGCCCTAATTTTGGTTATTTCATGTGATTTGGTAAATAGTTTATTATGGGGAAGTTTGATGTGCACAGAAGAGGCTTCTAATCAACCCCTAGAAGAATGATTAAGATGAAACGTAAGAGATGAGTAGGAGTTAGCAACAGAATGGGGGCAGGTTAGGGAGAAAATTGTTCTAGGTAGCAGGACTGGCTTGTGCAAAGGTCCAGAGGTGGGAGAGGCAATGAGGTGTCTGGGGTACCGTAATTAGTCAGAATGCCTGGAGCATGGAGTGTCAGTGTCCCAAGCCTGAAGAAGTAGGTCCACAGGACCTGAAGGTTCTTGAAAACATACAGAGCCTGGATTCTGTTTTGAGGGTGACAAGAAAGCACTGTGTTTGTGAGCAGATTTAAAGAAAAAGGTGATGTGTGTGGGTTTAGCTATGTTGAGTAGAGCTCACCAAGCAGTCAGAGGCAGAGGACTGGGGGGTCAGAAGAGAGAGCTGGATGAGACACAAGGATTTGGTGTTACAAGCGTTCAGATGATAACTGAGGCTCAGGGGATGGATGAGACTGGGGAGGTGTGGGTCAGGGATTGCGGGTGTAAAGGGCTTAGGAGAGGGACAGGCAGAGGGATGGGAGTCCTCAAAGGATACTGAGATGGGGTGGCCAGAGCAATAGGAGACAAACAAGAAGAATGTAGTGTCACAAGACACAAGGAAAAAGTACGTTTCAAGAAGTGGGTGAACACATCAAAAGTTGCCAAGAATCAAGTAAGATGAGAACCTACTGTATAGCACAGAGAACTATACTCAATGATCTGTGGTGACGTAAATGGGAAGGAAATCTAAAAACAAGTGGATAGGGACTGCCCCGGTGGCATAGTGGTTAAGGTTCTGCGCTCCTAATGCAGGGGGCCTGGGTTCGATCCCTGGTCAGGAACTAGATGCCACATGCATGCCACAACTAAGAGTTCGCATGCCGCAACTAAGGAGCCCACATGCTGCAACTAAGGAGTGAGAAGCAACTAAGGAGCCCACCTGCTGCAACTAAGACCCTGCGCAACCAAATATAAATAAATAAATAATAAAATAAAATTTAAAAGAGTGGAGATATATATATATATATATATATATATATATATATATATATATATATATACATATAACTGATTCACTTTGCTGTACAGCAGAAACTGACACAACATTGTAAAGCAATTATACTCCAATAAAAAATAAATCAATAAAATAAAATACTAAAATACCAGACTCAAAAAAAAAAAAAAAAACTTGAAATCTTCTAAGGAAATCAGCAGCAAGAGCATCAGTGACCCAAGCAAGAGCGATTTTAGTGCAGTGTTGAAAACAGAAGCCACATGGCAGAGCACTGTGGCGTGCGTGGGTAGCACAGAAGTGGAGGCGAGAAGAGAAGCAACTCTTTCAAAGAGTTTGTCTGGAAGAAGGGTGAGAGCTAAGGCAGCAACTGCAAGCGATTGTGCTCTCAGTGGGGTGATTTTATTTTTCTTACTATAAGATGGAAGATGCTAGCATTCAATGATTGGATGCTGATGGGACTGATCTATTAAGGAGACTGGAGAGTTAAGGATAAAGATGAGAGAAGGCATAATCGATATAACAAGATTCTTTGAGATGAGGTGGGTAAGAATGGACTACAGAAACTTAGCCTGGATAAAGGACACCTTTTTGTTGGATATTTATTCCAAGAAGGAAGGGATGAAGTGGATGTAGGATAGATGGTAGGTTTGAAATTCGGAGGTTGGGGTAAGAAATGTGTCGCTGGATTCCATTTTCAATAAGGGGCTGGAGGGTGAGGCACCTGTAAAGCATGAGAAAGAGGAGGTGAGGAAGGCTTGAGGAAAGAGGAGATAGTGGTAGCTTTTTTGGAAATTGGGAGGATTGATTAGGGACAGAGGAGAAGGCAGGGTAGCCCAGACGATGACCTAAATGTGCTATTCCTCTCCAGCAGAGTAAACAAACATCTTTCTTATTTTTTATCTCCAGAGACTCAGATTGAAGCACATTCAACCAACTTCATTCAAATTCCCCATACGCAACCTTTGTAGGACTCACCATAGGAAAATCCAAGTTAACCAGAAAACTATTCTTTGTTTTCCTGGATGTTTGGGGAAGTGTGGTAAAAGCTCTGGTGGGAGAAGAAGGAGATGGCAGAAAAGAAACAAAGTCCAATCAAAATATACTATTATACATCACAATCTGTTGATAAACCTTAAATATTGTACAGTGCTTTTTCAGTTAAAAAGTCATTTTCAAATATATTCATTTACCGCTTCTAATAATTTGCTCAAAGTCATAGAGCAAGTGGAATCACGTTAAGACCAGCCCCAGGCTTTCTGAACTCGGAGCACTTCCTTTTTCAGTATACTGTTAACCTAAAACAGTAAAACCATCACTCATTTTTCCAGCTAAACAGGTTTATGTGGGAGCAGCAAAGAACTGCAATTCAGGACATGCAACTATGGTGAACCACATGCAAATCCAGTAAAGCAAAGGAGAGTAAACTCTTTTATAGAGGAGAATGGGGGAGTTGAAAGGGGCTGTTATAAACAAACAGTCCATTGGAGGAAACTGGGAGTTTGAAGGGTAGTGGCTTTTCATTGGCTGAGTTGTGACAGTCTCTCAATGGCTGATCTGTTACCAGGCAAGGAGAAAATCTTTCTCCTGCTGGTGATAGTAAAGTAGTGTCACTTCTTGCTGGAGGTGCAAGGTACATCTCTTCCTGTTGGGAGCTGTGTTGGCATCATGTGATAAGTGTATGAGAGCTCTCCCTTCTGGTCTTCTGACTCCGTTTTAGTGACGTTTTCCTGTATTAATTTTCTCAATAACAGGAGCCTTTCTGACCCCACCAGACTGGTGCTAAAGTAGCATATATAAGAAGGATTTTCAGCCTCTGACCCAGGAATTATTCTAGTGAGGGTGCAGGATCTTTTTTCATAAGTGCCCTCAGACCCATTCTAAATACACACACACACACACACACACACACACACACACACACACACACACACATTGTTACATTCAACAACAGTAACAACAACTAAAGGGAAGTGCTCTTGCAGACTCAGTTGGCTGCTTGACTCAATGTCAAGAAGAGAAATGAAATTGTTCCCTGCCTTCTCTGGAGTAAGAGATTTCTTGACCTAGAGAGTAAATGTAACAGGAAACCCACATGTTACACAGAGCATAAGCCCAAATAAACAAGTCCTTTCCAGTTAGTTATCAACAGCTGTGAGTGACTTATCTTCCATCCATTTTCTCTCTCCTCTCCTCTCACATGTCCTTGGGCAATCTGGTGATAAACAATGTATAATAATATGGGAATAGTGCACTTGAGGAGGAAAGTAGCAGAATTCCTTAATCCTTTCTGTATTCAGGAATCTTCTCTCTCCCAGTTTTTCTCTATATCAATTAGAAATACTACAAGATGGCCAGCCCCCCTTACGAGTGAGCGACAGCTTTAATCATTACCATCTCTTTTGAATTGTGTCACAAGATACTGGTTTTTGTCAAGTCGTTGGCATTCCTTGTACTAACATGTGGAAACTGGGGCTTCCAAACCAAGATGAGGTCATCCGTTGATTGTTGTCTTCCGTAGCTGTTATCCTCATCATCGAGTTCTTTCCCACGATTACTACCAAAATGCAGAGACTATGGTGAAGCAAAATCTCTATCTTGTACGAAGAAAAATTAAATGTTAGATATATCTGAACTTCCAAGCATTTGGTATTTGGTTCCTGGGAACTACATGGAAGAGATTCAGATATAAATACTTTGTTCCCATTAAAAAACGAACAAACCAACTTTGAAGGGGGTTTAGTCCCCCAGAGTCAGACAGACATAGAGTCAAACTCTAGTTCTGTAACTCACTGCGTTGTATGAACTTGGTTAAGTGACTTAACCTTTTTGAGCTTGAGTGTTCTATGGTAAACGGGGAAAATATCTCCTTCACGGAATTTAGGGAGAATTAAAAGAAAGATTGAAAGTGAAGCAGGTAATAAACATTCAGATATTGGTCTTCAGCTGGTCCCTTTCTCTCAACACTCTCCCACTTCCTAGAATCATAACTAACAAAACATTACTTAAAAAATTAAAATATTTGGTGAGAAAAATAACTTTGCAGGTGCCAGTGTTATTTTTATTTTGCTCTGCTAAGACATGACAGGACCGGACAATCTTTCCCCAAAGCCTAATTAGCGTTTTCCCATAACTGTATTTGTGTTTGTTTTTGCTTCTTTTGTTCAAGTTAGGTCTTTAGGCGACTGAAATGAAATGCTCGCCAAAGAGTCATCCTTTGTAGCAGTGACGACACAAATTACATTGTTCTCCAGGGTTTAAAACACCCAGACATTAAATTTAACTATATGAGCTTGGCAAATCTTTTCAAAAACAAAGCAGCTGTTTCCCTTTTGTTCTTTTTTTTTTTTTTTTAAGCCTTGCTCACCAGCTTAAAGATGTACACACCCTTATTGCAAACCCAGGGAAATACTATGAAGTAGGCAAATGCATTTACAAGTGTGAAGGTGCACGGTGATGAAAAGAGAATGAGGGGATGAGATGCTGAATTTTATTTTCAAGCAGTACAATATTCTCTATTTGCTAAGCGATATAACACATATTGTTTATGTGGTGTGTCAGCCACTAGTTCAAGTCTTTATGAATAATAACTTGTATTTATGAATAACAGTACCTCCTAAGGCAGGTACTATTATTAGTCCCACTTTACAGATGGAGAGACTGAAGCATGGAAAATTTAACAATTTGCCCAAGATCATGCAGCTCTAATAGGCAGGGCTGGGGTTCTGGACCCAGGAAGACTGGCTCCACCGTCTATGTTTTCACAAGGTTCTTCTACCTCTCATCTGCTATTTATTCTCTTTATTTCATTTATTCTTTTTCCTTTATGTAATGGCCCTCCATTGTTCCTACTCATCACGGTAAAGTCCTTGCTTTCACTATTCTTGGGCAACTATCTCCCTCCTCCAACAAAGATGGCACCCCCTAAATGGTCACCACCATGACAGCTGCCCACAGGCATGCCTCTCCAAGGGGTAGGGAATCAGCAGGAAACTCCACTGGTCACTAATTCAAAGGATGACACGCAGCTCAGATTGTGAGCGATGTAGTTACAGCAGGGGGAGGCGTGGCAAAGAGACTGCAGCCATAACCCCACTTTGTGCCTCCCACAGTGGTCATCTTCTCAGGTCTCTGTGCTGAGTCCTTCCTGCCCGTGACACTCTCAGCTCCCAAATATGTTCAATGTCTACATGAGTGTGAGATTATGTCACTACTGCCACTGGCCAATACAGGGCCTTTGAGTGAATTAGAGAGGGCAAATGGTGCATGAGGGTGTCTGGGTGTGGTCTGTGGGCAAAGGGTGTGCTCACTCTGGGTCATGAATAACTTCAGAGTTCACCTGCTATGTCCTGGCATCACTCGTTCCTCAAAATGCAACGGTTCAGTCCAACAAAACGTTGTCTGAGCACCCACTGAGGACCAGAAACTGTGCTAGGTACAGGAGAGATGAAGAGAACTATGACAGGCTCCCAACCCGCTTCGGTCAACGGCCACAGTGTCAACCTAGCATAATACATCAATGATAGAGTTAAGCCTGATACATTGACGAAGAGAGAGGAGGGCCGCCCATCTCAGTAGGGGGTTTCTTTAAAAAGCTGCCTGATAAGGATATACAATGGAGAAAAGACAGTCTCTTCAATAAGTGGTGCTGGGAAAACTGGACAGCTCCATATAAAAGAATGAAATTAAAACACTCTCTAACAAACACCATGCACAAAAATAAACTCAAAATGGATTAAAGACCTAAAAGTAAGACCAGATACCACAAAAATCCTAGAGGAAAATATAGGCAGAACACTCTTTAACATAAATCGTAGCAATATTTTGGAGTGACCCATATTCTAAAGCAAAGGAAATAAAAACAAAAATAAACAAATAAGACCTAATTAAACTTTAAAGTTTTTGCACAGCAAAGGAAACCATTGATAAAGTGAGAAGCCAACCTACTGAATGGGAGAAAATATTTGCAAACGATGCGACCGACAAGGGGCTAATTTCCAACATATATAAACAGCTCATACAACTCAACATCAAAAACAAACAAACAAACAAACAACCTGATTTAAAAATGGGCAGAAGAACTGAATAGACATTTTTCCAAAGAGGAAATGTAGATGGCCAACAGGCACATGAAAAGATGCTCAACATTGCTAATCGTCAGGGAAATGCAAATCAAAACCACAATGAGATATCACCTCACACCTGTCAGAATGGCTATCATCAAAAAGAACACAAATAGCGAATGTTGGTGAGGATGTGGAGAAAAGGGAACCCTAGTGCACTGTTGGTGGGAATGTAAGTTGGTGCAGCCACTGTGGAAAATAGTATGGAGGTTTCTCAAAAAACTGAGCATAGAACTCAGCTCAAAAAACTGAGCATAGAATTGCTCAGTGGAACTGAGCAATTACACTCTTGGGTATATATCCGAAAAAAACAGAAGCATTATTTATAATTGCCAAGATAAAGAAGCAACCTAAGCGTCCATCAACCATCAACAGATAAATGGATAAAGAAGATGCAGTATACACACACACACACACACACACACACACACACACAATGGACTACTACTCTGCCATAAAAAAGAATGAAATTTTGCCATTTGCAGCAACACGAATGGACTTGGCAGCATTATTAAGTGAAGTAAGTCAGACAGAGAAAGACAAATACTATATGATATCACTTATATGTAGAATCTTAAAAATACAACAAACTAGTGAATATAACAAAAAGATGCAGACTCACAGATATAGAAAATAAACTAGTGGTTACCAGTGGGGAGAGGGAGATGAGGCACTATAGGGGTGGGGAAGTGGGAGACACAAACTATTAGGTATAAAGTAAGCTGCAAGAATATATTGTATAACACAGGGAATGTAGCCAATATTTTATGATAACTATAAATAGAGTCTAACCTTTAAAAACTGTGACTCACAATACTGTGCACCTGTAATTTATATAATATTGTACTATACTTCGATTAAATAATTTATTAAAAAAATACATAAAACCACACACACAAAAACTCTGCCTAAGCACAGTGCTTGGCATATAGTAGGTACTCAATAAATATATATAGGATGAATGAATGGACAGATGCATGCATGCATGTCTTAAAGAAAGAGTAGGCAATAACAAGACAAAAAGAGGAAATAGAACCCAGGCAAAGAGAAGAGCATGAGAGAAGCCCGGAAACAGGAAACAGCTTGGTGTGTCTGGGGAATTTCAGTTCAAATCCCAAGAAGGCGAGTGGCAGGAGGTAAACTAAAAGTGTGGGCACAAGACTATTTCATAATAATAAGTGGGAGCATGAGCCAGTAAGTCAGTGCTTCTCAGACTTTAGTATGCATACAAATTACTTTGAGATCCGATTCTGATTCAGGAGGAATCAGCGGAAGCCTGAGATCCTCTGGTTCTAAAAAGCTCCCAGGTGAGGCTGCTGCTGGTCCACGGACTACACTTTGAGTAGCAAAGCCCTGGGAGGTGATGGAAAGCACTGATGACTTTGAAGGAGAGTGACTTGTGATTGACCCCCTGGAAGGTATTCAGTAGAAGTTAAATGAATAAGAATGTTAAAGTACAGGAACAATAATTAGTTAAAGTTTACTTCATTTCACAGAGAGAATGGAACGAGCATTTATTGAGTAGCTTTTATATACTGGCCCCTGGTAAACACTATCTCCTCTAACAATAAAAATAAAAGCCCTACCTCCCACTGTACCACTTTTAACTACATAACTTACATAATCAAACAACCGTTTCAGGTGAATTTTAAACAGAAATAACTGTATGTAAATGAACTCACACCAGAAATGTTTAGCACTGTGTAAACTGTGAATGCTAAGTATTTTAATGACATAAATAGCATTTTTTGAGTCATGAGTCCAGGCACAATTTAAAAGTTGACTAAGCCACTACTCACATCTTTGATGCTTAAGTTTGAATGCTTGGGGACTTCCCTTGTGGCACAGGGGTTGAGAATCTGCCTGCCAATGCAGGGGACATGGGTTCGAGCCCTGGTCCAGGAAGATCCCACATGCCGTGGGGCAACTAAGCCCGTGCGCCACAACTACTGAGCCTGTGTGCCACAACTACTGAAGCCCACGCACCTAGAGCCCGTGCTCCGCAACAAGAGAAGCCACCGCAGTGAGAAGCCCACGCACCACAACAAAGAGCAGCCCCTGCTCGCCGCAACTAGAGAAAAGCCTGCGTGCAGCAACGAAGACCCAGTGCAGCCAATAAATGAATAAATAAATAAATTTATTTTTTAAAAAAAGTTTGAACTCTTGGTCACCACCCCACAGCTACCAATTCCTGAAATAGGCCCAGATCTCTAATTTTAAATTCAAAATTACACTTTGCTCTTGATCTAGCCTTTGGTGTTTCGGTTGGTGACACCACATAAAGCTAGCTTATTTGGAACTCTTATTTTCAGAGAGGGAGAGAGAGCTCGAGCAGGAGGAGAAAACTCTCCCTGGGCCAGCAGTGGCCGCAGAACCAGACGGTTCTTTTCTGTTTACTTTCCCCTCAGCCAGGCTGACTTATCAATTCCTCTGAACTTGTTGACATTGGGAAAGAGGCCTGCGGGGGTGGAGCAAAGGAAATAAAAACTGAGGGAAAAGCAGAAAGGCATGAAAGTTCAGACAGGGCTGCTGACTCATTTCCAGTGAAACCCTACTTTTCCCTGAAAGAGTTCAGAAGGTTTTATAAACATAGGGCTGTGGACCTTCTGGGCTGTGGATGTCATCCTTCTGCTATTATGCGCCACAGAACAAGGGGAATCCGGCAGAGGGGGAGAGCAGATGCCTGCGGATGAGACTGACAGGGGTGCACATCTTAGCCTTGTCGCCTAGACGTGTGCCTTGACATGTGACTAAGCATAACTGACCTCTTTCCTCACCTTTAAAATTAGGAGAATATTATAGTAGACACTTTGGATCTTTGCCTGAGCAGTTTCCCTTCCTTGTTTCTTTTGTTAACAGCCTCTCTCACGTCCCTCTGTAAAGTAAAGCCAACCCCATTGTGTGTCCATCAATGTACCCTAAGGGAAAACAGACTCAAGCCAAGACCATCGGACATTCCACTGCCACCATCACTTGTAGGACTTGAACCAGGGTCCAGAAGCAATCGGAGGCTCCCTGGACAAATGATTCGTTAGTTTCTGCTCCTGAATCCCCCAGACTGCCTTGGATCAGGTTCTTCCTGAAGCCTGTGTGTTTAGCTGTTCCCGTGGTTCCTTGAGCCTGACAAATTCCTTTTTGATTAAATTAGCCAGTGTTGGTTTCTGTTGCTTGCCACAAGGAACTCTAAATGATGCACATACTCACCTCTTAGGGTGACTATGGGTATTAGCGGTAACACCTGCACTTCTAGGTTTAAAGGCTCAGTATCTGATCAAAGAATTAATATTGGGGAATAACTTAAGGTTATAGCACAGGCAATCAATCCTAGGAAAATTCACAAAGCTAACACATCTGTGCCCCTGGGTGTTGCAACAGGAGTGCCCCTCTGGTAGTGTTTCTATGGTTTTATTAACTGAGAGGCACAGAAAATTTCCCAGATCAAAAGCATCTTCCCCGGGCTTCCCTGGTGGCGCAGTGGTTAAGAATCCGCCTGCCAATGCAGGGGGCACGGGTTCGAGCCCTTGTCCAGGAAGATCCCACATGCCGCAGAGCAACTAAGCCTGGGTGCCACAACTACTGAGCCCACATGCCACAACTACTGAAGCCGGTGCACCTAGAGCCTGTGCTCTGCAACAAGAGAAGACACCGCAATGAGAAGTCCACGCACTGCAACGAAGAGTACCCACTGCTCGCCACAACTAGAGAAAGCCCTCAAGCAGCAAAGAAGACCCAACACAGCCAAAAATAAATAAATAAATAAATTTTTTTTTTTAAAAAAAGAAAAGCATCTTCCCCTACCTGCCTACCATCTCTCCTGAAGTTCCCACCATTCATACCATGTCTCAAGTTTTCTCATAAAGAAACATTGGCTTAATACACTTAAATATGGTGCTTCCTTGAACTAGTTAAAGGTATATTATCCATATATACATAGTAAGTATATTATCGGTATATACATAATAAGTGCTCATGTGTCCTTTCCTCTAAATGCAGGGGACAAATGTTTGACCAATCTGGAGAGAAGCTTAAACTCCCTGTGCCAACTATATCATTTGTGATCAAGGTTTATAATCATAAACATTTACTTTGTTAAGAAATTCTATGGTTTTTAAAAATATAGACTTTATGTCTTAGAGCAATTTTAGGTTCACAGCAACACTAAGTGGAAAGTGCAGAAGGTTTGGGTGTGTTTTTAAATATTTTATTATAACTTCAATTTTTCCTTTATGATAAAACATGATTATGCAGCCCAATGAAATGTGTAATTCAATATATCCCATTGAACACAGGAGGAAATACCAGGATACTTGCTTTATAAAATGTGGTGCTTCTCTCAACATTTAGAAACCTGTAACCCACCCCTGCAAAGCCCTTTATGTTCCCTCTGAGTGAAGCTGGGAGCCTTACACCTCTTGCTCCAAACACTGCCTATTTATTATTTATTGGTTAGATTTCAGAGGCATGCTTCCTCTGGAGAGCTCAAGGCCATGCACAAAGGACTTTCGTCTTCTTAGTTATAAACATTCTCCTAACCTTAGAATAGCCCAAACAGCAGAGTGTCAAGGGCAGCAGGAAAGCAAGAGAGAGAGTGAAAAGCACATTCAAGGATCGTCTCAATGTTCTGTCTGGAAGCTACTTAGCAGAGCACCAGTGGCCTTCAATTTAAGGAGGAGGCCTTTTGGTTTTCCTTCTGTGAGAAAATAAAAGGGATCTTATCCCAAAATGAGAAAAAAAAAAACAAAGTAACAGAAAATAAAACTGAATTTTTAGTCTCCTGCTCTAAATTATAGGTTAGTTAGGGACAGGTACTTAATAAATACGGTGCTTGCATGGCAAAAGCAACAAGTCATATCTCTGATATTTATTGAATGTTTATCATGTGCCAGGTTTACCAGCCCTTTACATTGCCCTCTACAATGAGGTAAATCCTATTATTATTCCCATTTTACAAGTGAGGAAACTAAGGCTCAGAAACTTGCGGAAATTCATCTGGTAAATGGTGGAGCTACTACTCGAACTTCAGGGTCTGCACCCTTTATCATTAGGATACACTGCCTCCCTTATGTATATTCATTTAAGCTGAATAATTAAGTAATTAAACTGTCAATGTCCAAGACAAGAGCAAGGCAATGGGAGAAAATGTTGTGACCATTTGCCAAAGCTTTTTCTCTTCAAATAAATAACAGCAGAAGAAAAATTTCAGAAATACAATAGTGGAAGATGTCTAGAGCGCTTTTTACCTATTTTCCAATATAGGTAAAATGGTGTTATATAGGGGAAAAGTGGACTCCATTATTTTAATAGTTTGAATGCTGCATTAAACAAATTTAGTCAGGTTTATATACATCAGAACTTTTCAGAGCCTTTAAACTATTAATGTAGAGCTGCATTTCACTTATATGAAGCTTTTATCTTTTACAAGTATGTACCTAATGTTTGAATAATTAAAAAGTTGAAAATATTAAAAAAAAAAAAAAAAAGAGATACAGTAGTAAAACTTGTGGAACAAGACCAGAGCTGAACACCGAAGCCCTCATCACTCCCTGAGGAGCCAGCCTCTGCCATAGCCCTCATGACCCCACCTGCTGGGGTCACAGTTCATGTAACACCGTCCCCTCGAGGGTGGGCTGGACCTAATGACTCACTTCTAGTGGACAGAATCAGCGAGAGTGATGGGGTAACACTTCCCGGAAGGTTACAGAAGATGGTGGCATCCAAGCTGGGCATCCTCTTTCACACTTGCCCACTCTGAGGAAGGCCACGTTGTGAGCTGCCCTATAGCGAGAACTACAAGGCAAAGAATTGGTGTCCCCAGTCACCAGCCAGAGAGAGCCTTCCACCTGCCAAAAGCCACGTGAGTGAGCCCACCCTTTCCTGTACCTCCTCTTCCACTTTCTGCTCAAAAGTGGCATGAGAACTTCCCGTTTCTGCCATCGAGTCTGCTGAAAGAAGAGTTTATGGAGGTAGGCTCGTATCAATTGATCCCCCAAAGAGGAGTGTCTGCATCCTCTCCCAGCGCACACCACCGTCAAAAAGCAAAGCAAATCAGGATCAATTTTATTATCTTGTCTTCAGTTTTAAAGACAACAACAGAAAAACAACAAGAACTTCAACATGTATTATATCATCTAAGTCTGCCAACCCTTTCCCCGACAGACACTAGTATTCTCGTTCTACAGTTGCCAAGCCTGAGTCTCAGGGAGGTTGAGGCACTCGATAAATATGTCAATGACTTTCCCAGAAAACACAAGGGAAAGAACTGGAATGAAAAGCCAGGTCTTCTGATTCCAAATCCCATGCTCTTTAGCGTGTGTTTGGAGTTCACACGTTTTCATCTGGGATTCCAACTCGCCTCTCCAAAGCCATCTAAGGCGTCCGGGCCAAGTCAGGTGACCTCTACCATTTACGTGGCGAGTATCACTTGCTGTGTGAAGCAATAAGGTGCTGTGTTGGCCTCGTAACAGGTCAGCTTGGCAGAGCTGGGCTCCGTTTCCTAGAAATCCCTTTCCTGTATGTTTCTGGTTTGGGAGGCCTGCGTGAGACATTCACGTGGGAGATTGGGAGCAGAAGGGAAGCAGCAGCCATTCTTGAGCTCACACACGTTGGGGCTGATCTGCTGACGCACCCATTGCTCTGAGCAGCAGCTGGGCCAGTAGGTCCTCTACCTGTGACGAAGTTCTTAAAGGCTCAATGGTTGCACGTGTCTGTGTCAGATATAATGGAGATTAGAAAGCCAAGAGACAGGATGGGTTCTCTATCTAAATGGGATTTAAACAGAAAGAGAGGGCAGGTCTGAAAGTCATCAGATTGAAAGAGTTTTGTTTTGTTTTGCTTTTTCTTTTTTTTTTATAAATTTATTTATTTGGCTGTGTTGGGTGTTCGTTGCTGCGCACGGGCTTTCTCTAGTTGCAGCGAGTGGGGGCTACTCTTCGTTGCCGTGTGCAGGCTTCTCATTGCGGTGGCTTCTCTTTGTTTCGGAGCATGGGCTCTAGGCGCACAGACTTCAGTAGTTGTGGCTCGCGGGCTCAGTAGTTGTGGCGCACAGGCATAGTTGTTCCGTGGCATGTGGGATCTTCCTGGACCAGGGCTCGAACCCGTGTCCCCTGCACTGGCAGGCGGATTCTTAACCACTGTGCCACCAGGGAAGCCCTTGAAAGAGTTTTGATCTAGGTCTGCCTGGAGAGGAAGCTTCAGTCGAAAGATAGAGGCTCTGACCTGGCACAGAGACTCTGGACCTCTGCTATCTTACTTCCTAAACCCAGGCACCATCCCACCTACGAGCAGCCATGACAAAGGGATGCACGAGGACAGAGAGAGGGTCCTGGGTCAGCTTTGTTCCTGGCTTTGCTTCTAGGCGATTCCTTCCACTTTGTGTTGACTCCATGGGGATGTAGGGGGATGGGAGGAAACCCCGTGTACACTTGTTAGAGACCTGATCAAACCCTCAGAGACAGGGCCCTCATGACACCCGCTATGGCCAGCCCAGTGCTCAGCTCTGTGGGGACCCGAAGATTTATAAGACCCCTTGGGAATATCTTTATTTTTTTCTTCATTTTCGAGAAATCTTTTTGCTACATGTAAAGTTTGGGGTTGATGGTTTTTCTTTCAGCATTTTAAAAGCATTACTTTGTTGTCTTCTGGCTTCCACAGCTTCTGATCAGAAATTGACCCTTAATTGATTTGTTTTTCCTCTTCATGTAATGTTTAATTTTTCTTTTAACACTTTCAAGATTTACTCTTCATCTTTGATTTTTAATGGTTGACTATGATATGCCTACTTATGACTTTTTTAATGTGCATTTTGCTTGGTGGTCATTGTGTATCTTGAAATAGTAAATTTAAGTCTTGAATCAAAAAAAAAAAAAAAAGACCCCTTGGGGTCCCTGCCCCTGGCGTGTTTCCAGCTGGCAGAAATAGGTGCCTGTTTAGAATAAGGGAGCAATGAAGTGCTAAACCAGTGGGGTAACTAGACAGGTGCTTTGGGAAGAGACAGATCAGAGTGGGTCCTTGTGAATTGCTAAAGCAGTAGCCAAAAAAATAGAAGATGCAAATGAGAGTCAGAAATCTAACACCAGCTCTGCTGCAAGTTCTCATATACCTGGGAGTAAACGGCTTCATTTCAGCACCAACTCTGGTGGCAACCACCAGGCTTCAAAATCTGGCTCTGCTATTTCTGACTGATGTGACAGTAGGCATTAAACTATTTAACCTCATTATGTTTCCTTCTTTCTTCTGTGCAAAATGGGCGTCACAGCAGCACCTACCCTTAAGATGGTGAGAATTAAAAGAGTTAATACGAGGAAAATACCTTAGAACACTGACTGGCACTAAGTGCATACAAATGTATTATTTTATTATTTCTTAAATTATTATTATCTTTATTATTATGGCTCCTCCTAGTTCCCTATCTCTAAATGGGGACAGGGGTTTATTAACTTGCTTTGAATGAGCCAAGATCTGACTCTCATCTTCCCTTAAATAACCTACAAATTGCCATATCACACAAATGTTTTGTTAGTGCTATGGGGTTTGGGTTTCAATTAAAAACTCTGTCCCCAAGGACACAAATCCTGTTCTAATAACACTGAAGATTAAAGAGAGTTTGAAGCTAAAATACAGTTGGTTTGTATAATTGAAAACAGCCTGAGAAAGTATGGATGCATTTTTTTCAAAATCTAAGTGCATTGTCATTGGAAGGTTATTTTTTGTTTGGAAAAGAATAAAAAACCATTGTCATACCATAACAACCAGACTGGTAAGTGATACAGAACAGGCTGAACTGATAAAAATATCTGTGAAAATGTCCAGATTGATGAAATATTCTAAAAATAAGTTTAACAAAATAGTGAACAAAATGAAATGGGCCTAATTTTCCATACATGCCATTTCATGTTTTATTTTTTTGAAAGTTAAAATATTCACTTTGGAAATGTTTATAACAACTGCCATCTGGTAAAAAAGAAAGTGAAAAGCCCTAAATTTTAAACAATAGAAAGACATATTTCTGGAACTAAGGAGTAAAACTTTAACATTCTAAGGGAAAACAAATACATATGTAGCCCAAAGTTTAGAGTTTATACTTCTCCATGATAAGTCTTCAAAGTAATATCTTTTTTTTTTTAAGAGTAACCACTTCTTTTTTTTTTTTATAAATTTATTTATTTTATTTATTTATTTTTGGCTGCATTGGGTCTTCGTTGCTGCTTGCGGGCTTTCTCTAGTTGTGGCAAGCGGGGGCTACTCTTCATTGTGGTGCGTGGGCTTCTCATTGCGGTGGCTTCTCTTGTTGCGGAGCACAAGCTCTAGGCGCATGGGCTTCAGTAGCTGCGGCACGTAGGCTCAGTAGTTGTGGCTCACGGGCTTAGTTGCTCTGTGGCATGTGGGATCTTCCCGGACCAGGGATCGAACCCATGTCCCCTGCACTGGCAGGCGGATTCTTAACCACTGCACCACCAAGGAAACCCAAAGTAATATCTTTTAAAATAGCCACATGCTTTATGGTAAAACTTACGTATTTTTTCCCACTATTATTTATTTCTCTTTTCAGGATTTCAAAGCAGATGAGCACTGTTGCTTTGCTAGCTTTAAGAGAAAACAGAAGTTTCAATTATAAATTCTAACATTAGATGAGTGAAACCCTATCCAAGTCTAACAAGGAAATTAAGGGATCTAAAACAGCAGTGTTTTAGGAGAGGAACTGCCAGTGTTTGTTAGGATAGACTTAGAAGGGAATGTGCTTCTGGTCTGCAGTTGATCAAGGGCTCTTTGTCTTTCCAGAGTAGACCAACAACACTGAGAAATGGACTATAAAGCTGAGCTACTCCAAAAGATATTTGAGTATTTTTATATTTTTCTATGAACAGGAAGGGAAAAGCAGTGAGCTGCTTTCTATGGGGCCTCGTGTTCTGTCATTGAAAGGCTATGCTGGGTAACACCTTATGAGTCATATTTTCATTCATTCAACTTACTCAACAAATACGAATTGAACTGGACAGATGGGGCATGTACCAAGCGCTGTGCTGGGTCCTGGAGACATGAGGATGAATAATACTTAGCTCTTGCCCATAAGGACTTGGAGCTTGGGGGAAAAAATTGGACATGTCAGCAAATATGTTTTTCTAAGAGATTTAGGATATAATTACATAAGATAATCTTAGGGGTCCAAAAGAGAGAATGGTGATTCTCCCTGGAAGAGTTAAGGAAGGTTTAATACAGGGGTGATAATTTTGCTGAGACTTAAAGAGATTTAAATGGGTGAGGTGTGAGAGATCAGTAGGGCTTTTTTATATGTGGTCTAGGGTGGAAGGATCATTCCAGACCCAAGGGATACTATTAGGAAGGTCATAGGGGGAATTCCCTGGCGGTCCAGTGGTTAGGATTCAGTGCTCTCACTGCTGGGACCCTGGGTTCAATCCCTGGTTGGGGAACTAAGATCCCATATGCCGTGGGGCACAGCCAAAAAAAAGGAAGTTCATGGAAGCATGAAATAATTATGGCTGAAGTGGATACAATGGTGGGTTTTGAGGAATTGAGAGATAGGGACCATGTTGTAGAGGTAAGCAAGAACCTCACTGTGTAGGGATTTGGGTGACATGAAGAGGGGCGGACCTTATTCCTAATTCAAGGGGGTTAAGCCAAGGAATAATGTGCTCACACTTATCCCGATATATGTGGAGACTGAACCCAAGTGGGAAGCGAGTAGTGAAAGCTTTAAGGAGGTTACAACAGTAATTCAGTGGTAAGTGAAGAGGGCGTAAAAGAAGGCACTAGAAATAGAGATATTGGGGGTGGGGAGGGAGGGACGTTGGAATTGGTAGGATTTAAAGGCCACGCGTTTACTGTGATGGGAACATTTACTAGGAGGGGAGTGGGTTTGGACACATTGAACTATCCAGACTATAGGATCCTTGACAACAACGCTACGTCTTCTGTGCCATTTGATACTCATCATGCAAGACAATGACTGGAATAGGGTAGTTTTCCATAAATATTTAATGAATGGGTGATGGATGAACAAATGAATGAAACCATGCCTGTGGGACATCTAGTAAACCCCTGGTCATTCAGATGAGACACACAAATTTGGGAAAATGAGCAAGTAGGTGATAAACAGGCCAAGAATAAAACTCCAGGAAAATACAAGAATATAAGTTTGAGCAAAGAAAAAAGAGACAGGAGAAGAGTCTGAAAATTAACAGGTTGAAGAATGAGAAAATAGTCTATCTTCTCCTCCTTCTGTAAACACAGTAAGTTCCCTACATATGAGTGAGCTCCATTCCTAGAACATGTTCGAAAGTCCAATTTTTTCGTTAAGTCCAACAAAGTTAGCCTAGGTACCCAACTAACACGATCGGCTATATAGTATTGTACTGTAACAGGTTTATAATACCTAAGTACATAAGAAACAAACAAAAAATAAAGAAAACATTTAAAATCTTACAGTACAGTACTTTGAAAAGTACAGTAGTACCGTACAACAGCTGGCATACAGGGGCTGGCATCGAGTGAACAGGCAAGAAGAGTTACTGACTGGAGGAGGGAAAGGAGGTGGGAGATGGTAGAGCTGAAGGATCATCAGCAATAGGAGATGGAGGGCAAACTGCAATTTCACTCACGCCTGACGCTGATGGCACAGGTGCTGGTTCCTTGTTGGATTCAATTGTATCTACCCTCTTGAAAAAATGATCCAGTGATGTCTGGGTAGTAGCTCTTTTTTTCTCATCATAGATGACACAGTAGCACTGGATTGCATTCTGAATGGCTGCTGCAACTTTCGTGTAGCATTCTACGTTTGGGTCCTGTGCCTCAAAAACTAACAGTGCCTCCTCAGATAGAACTAACTTATGTGATTGGACATGCAGACGCACGTTTACATCTTTGAAAGTTCTCAACTTGAAGGTTCGTATGTAGGGGACTTACTGTATATATTGTGCATATAAATTTGGTTGATAGCGATCTTCTGCTTTTACCTGTCTTGGAAGATGTGTCTAGTGTCAAAGCATGGGCTTTGGGGTCCTGAAGAACTAGGTTCAAATCTTATTATTGCCCCTTTCTAGTTGAGACTTTGAAGAGTTTTTAATCTCTGAATACCAATTGCCTCATCAGTAAGATACGGGTAATAATACTGCCTACCATTTAGAGTTCTTTTGAAGAGTAAAGCTAATACCATATGTTAATGTATATAACACATAGTAAGTGCTCAATAAATATTAGTCCCTGCACCCTTCCAAAATACAACATATAATATTGCGTCAGAGATCCAAGATTTAACAGTCATGCTCTCAACTTGTTTTTTTTTTTAATTTTTATTGGAGTATAGTTGATTTATTGATACAATGTTGTGTCAGTTTCAGGTGTACAGCAAAGTGAATCAGTTATACATATACACATATCCACTCTTTTTTAGATTCTTTTCCCATATAGGTCATTATAGAGTATTGAGTAGAGCTCCCTGTGCTATAGCTTTCAACTTTTTGTAAACATCTCAGAATGCCCCAAGCTTGCTGTGGTCGTCTATCTTTTGGCCAAGACACCAATTTGTATGCAGATATTAGGAAATGGATGAGTAGGAACCAATCACCCAGCCTTTAAATGTTAAAAAATTCTTTGTGTTTTCTACTCCTCTGGACATCTTTGTAAACTCTTGTTAAGCACTGTAATAGCATTTTAAAAAATAGAGTATTTGAATATGTTTTGGGCTGTATAAAGGGCCTACTGTGTATAAAATAAGAAATAATTTTATGGATAGAACCTCTAAGCTAAGGAGCACACTGCAAAATAGACACAGGTGATGTGCACTGAAATCATTAGAAGGAAAGCAAAGTCTATACCTGTTTAGATTTATTGCTATTGTTTAAGAATTTAGGGGTGATTATAGTAACTTGAATCCCACTTCATGTGCAGATTCAATTCTTCTTGCTGAAGCACAGCTCTTTTAGTAGTTCATTCATCAGATCTTAGAGTGATGAAATCTCTCAGTCTTTCCTTGTCTCAAAGAGTCTTTATTTTGCCCTCAGTTTTGAATGACAGATTAACTGGATACTGAGTTCCCATCTGATATTCACTTTCTGTTTGTGTTGTGAAGATGTTACTCTATTGTCGCTGTCACTGTTACTGATTGCCAGTCTAATTGTTGTTCTTTTGTAAGCTCCTTTTTTCTCAGGTGTCTTTTAAGGTTCTCTTTTTCTCTTTGATTTTCTGAAACTTCACTGTGACGTGTCTAGGTGTTTATTATTTATTTATTGCTATTTCACTTGCATAGAACCTGGATTCTTAGAGTGATGGGTTGGGTTCTCTGAAAACAGATGATACGATGGAGTATGGGAAAACACCATGGTTATTAGGGTGCCAACACCTGACCTCTGTTTTTGCAGGAACCATCATCCTCATTGCCATTATCAAACCACGTTCTATTATAGCCTCTCCCTCTGTCAGCCCTGGTCCGCAGAGAGCCACCATGGAACGGTTAGCGATGCTTATACTCCCCCCCTTAGCTCATCCTGTGTAAATGGTGTGTCATCCAGATCTTCCTGTAGAACATAACTATCTGGTCAGCCATCTAGCCATGCATGGAACACCTATGACTGGTTGCCCACTGCCTTGAGCCTTTTAATCCTTTCTTCCTTGGTCATTCTGTTTTGGCAACGTCCGCCTTGGCAACTCTGGCATTTCAGCTTCACTCAGCATGGGCCATAACTTTTTCCTTGCTTCTAGGAGCCATCCTACAAGCAATTTTGAGCCATTTCTTGGGCTATTTGCCAGGGTTAAACGTATCTATTCTTAATCTCAGGACAGCACTCCCAATAAACTCACCTATCCAGTTTTGTGTTTTGACTCTCTTGATCCAGTGCTCTCGGAATCCAGCCCCACAGGTACACTCTGGACCCTGCCGGTCTATGCCGAGTAGGTACGATTCCTTTACTCACTCATCAGACACAGCACATCACCAGCTGGGTTATACTGCTCCTTTGTGCTAATTATTGGTCTATGTCCAGGAGGAGGTATGGAGGGGAGTCCTGGGAAGAGAGGGAGGACATGTCGCCCTGGGACAGAGTCCTCAGTGCTAGTGCCACGGCACTGGGCTGCGGGATGGGAAGAGTGCGGATGTTCACTCTTACGGGAAGACTGGCAACATCTGTAGGCTCAGGAGGTGGGAGACGTCTTACGAAGTCAAAATCTTCAAGGACATCCACCTAGATGTCCCCTTGCTGTGTATCCAGGTCTCAGGTTTTCTCAACGTAGCATAACAGACATGCCCTGTTTGGACATTGAAGTTCAGCCGTCATGTTCTTAAGGTCTGGGCTTGGTCCTCCTTTTTCTCTACCTTCCTGCTAGAGGAGATGAGAGCTTCTTTGTACACAACCAAGTGAGACCCCCAGCTTCCTCACACAGTTTTCAGGTGTCTCTATCTCATCTTTAGCTGCTTTTCATATTTCTGTAAAGCGTCAGTGTTACTTAGCAAAAGATGCCATATCCAAATAGTTACCATTTTGTCCAGAATCTTAAATGCCTGAGACATCCAACCCACTGGGCATTCCTTTCCATTGATAAACCCTCTCGCTTTACCACCAGTAAGAGATTTAACAATATGCCGTCTTGTGCCAGGGCTACAGAAAACAAAGACAGTAGAGCAAGCTCCAAACCTTGTTATGGTACATCTGAGACACTCAGCTGACATCTCATTAGTGAGCATTGACTATTGCTATGTGGGCTTTTCCAAGAAGCTAGAACTGGAATGATTTCTTTACCCTTAAATTCATTTATGTTGAACGGAAAGCTTTTGGCTTCCTGGAGAACTCTTGTGTAAAGAGTTCAGGACAGTTTTACAATGGTTTATACACACTGTAACCTCTGCTGACAATAATCCCATGTACCTTCAAAATGAGGAAATTGGTGTCTGCGTGTTGTATCATTATGTGGGCTGTGCATTGTAAATTGCTAAGTAAGCACTTATTAAGACACTTAGGAAAACAAACCAAAAAAAAAAAAAATCCTTTTAAATGGGCAACATATGTAAGTCTTTTTGAGACAGGCTGGGACCTGGGACCCTTTGCTGCAGTGATGCAGTGCTTGCACCTGGACACACCTCTCCCTGAGCTACAAAATACAAAGAAACTATATGGGACTAAAAATAACTGCATGCATGCACAGTTGGGGCAGATTATAGACAGAAAGATACAAAAAGACCAGAAAAACCCAACTACCACTTCTGAACAGCCAGGAGCAAAAACCGGGCGTCGGAAGCAAAAGCAGGGGACCGCGCATGCCCCCTGCACTCAACACCACCAGAAGGGTGGGCAGACCAGCTAAGTCAGCCCTCCGACCCAACCCCTGGACACACCCCTACCCTCACCTTCCGGGAGCCCGCAAGCAAGGGAATCTGTTACTTTTTCTCACTCCCCTCTGCTGCAGCAGGGGCCTCAATAAAGACTTTCCTGAATTTCTTGTCTGGCCTCTAGTCAATTTCTATTGATTGGGTAAGGCCGAGGATCCTGGTCGGTATCATTTTGAACTTAAACAACTTTAAAAAAAATATAAGTCCTAGATCATAATAATGTTGGCCAAGGGAGGGATTATTTAAATTGAATTATCTATCTATGAGATGAAAGTATGCTCCTCTCCGTAAGCCTTCTTAACAACGGTCTGGGCAATTCCATTTGCTGCCATAACAAACAGTACTGCACCAATCTATGAAGGTAGAGATTAGCTGCTTGGTGGTTTCAAGGACTTGAATGAGAGCACAGTTCTGTAGCCGATTGCAGCTAGCAGAGTATCCAGAACTCTCTCCAAGGGGAGATTTCTAGTAGGGTATTTTCAATTACCTACTGTCTGTTCAACCTTTGCAAGGAATTTAATTGGAACAGACAGAGAGTTTAAGGAGAATAACTAGTGATATCATAGATTGGTAATGATCAATAGCCAGGCAATCACTGCACTAGATGAACCATGGTGCTTTCTGAGACTGGTATTTTCACTCCCGGAAAAAAGAAAAAATCTAATTCTAATTCTCCAGCATTCAACACAACACTCTGGAGCTTCTAAGAATGTTCACATTCTTTCACAGAGAGGATAGAGTCTAACAGTTTTATAATTGTGTATTAGCAAATGTTGACAACACTGGAAATCAATAGCCTGATTGCTCCACTGCTGTTGATTGGTACTCACATAAATAGCCCTTGTGCTTAATTAATTCTCTGATTTGTCTGTAAAGAACGTGAGGAATGTACTATAATGACACTGTTTGGTTTTCTTGGTTTCCTTATGTAAGGGAATATTAATTATAATTATGAACTTTCAACACAGAAGATTCTACATTGCCTACCTAGTAAATGTGAAAGCACAGCATCAATTCACTGTTAGTTTGAGAAAGGGAGTATTACAGTATCATCACATATAACTTCCAATTCCTTCTAGGAAGGATACCATATCACAGAAAAATTTCTCAGCAACTAAAATGTCATTGAGATATAAATTATCACATTATATATAAATTAACATCTGCTCACACATTTTGACATAGTTTTCAAGATTACTCTTTGAATGTTTTGTGCTTTTCTTTACTGTGCTTTGCAGATATTGCTTTTTTTTTTTTTCACAAATTGAAGGTTTGTGGCAAACTTGCCTCAAGTAAGGCTATCAGTGCCATTTTCCAACACATTTGCTCACTTCATGTCTCTGTGTCACATTTTATTCTCACAATATTTCAAACTTTTTCATTACTATTTGTGCTATGGTGATCTGTGATCAAGGATCTTTGATGTTACTATTGTGAAAAGATTACAATTCGCTGAAGGCTCAAATGATGGGTAGCATTTTTTAGCAATAAAAAATAATAAAATAATATTTTTATATTAAGGTATGTACATTGTTTTCTTAGACGTACTGCTATTGCACACTAAATAGACTACAGTATTGTGTCAACATAACTTTTATATGCACTGGGAAACCAAAAAACCTGTGACTCTTTTTACTGCGATATTGACTTAATTGCAGTGGTCTGGAACCAAACCTGCAATATCTCCAAGGTCTGTCTGTATACATTGTAACAGGATAAGGATAAAAAATTACTTTTTCTAATTTTTTTCACTAATGATATTTATTTTCCTTTTTATAAGCCATTCCATGCCAGTCCCACAAGCCATAGGTAATTTTATACCCAAACTTTTCAAACTTTCTAAAGTCATCTCCATAATTTAAGGTCCGACTTTGAGCAACTAAGTGAGGATGGAGTGAAAAGAAAAGAGAAAAGAGACACGAAGAAGGAGATAATGGGAGAAAGAAAGGAAAGCCATGAAAAAACACTTGTGGGGGTCATGGGTAATGTGGGTGGAGAAAGAAGAATGATGTGAAAACAGCAGAAAGGAAGGGAGAAGACACCATGTGCAAGAAGCATTGGGAAAATGAAACTGCTCATTCTTGGCCTGAGTTAAAAGCTTTATGGCTTTCATCCCTGTCCTTTGAGATGTTCATTTGTTAATCAGCTGTTTATAGTTCCTCATCCTTCAGAAATCTCTAAGAATGTGATAGTCATTATGGCCCCAGGAGAGAAATGAGTCTCTAGGCTTCAAACAGAGCTCTGTCCCACAGAAGGGTAGCTTGAGAAAAGTTTGTCTAGACCAACCCATTTACCTTACAGACGAGTGTGGGAGGAACCAGGGAGATACATCAACACCAGTTCTAATGCTGAGGAAACAAGCTATGGCATCCAACAGCCTGGGGATGGGTGCTGCTGTGTGATGTTGGTCAGAAAATTCTCTTAGCCTCTTTAAGCTTTAGTATCTTCATTTGTAAAGTGGGGCTGTGATTCCTACTTCAAAGGATAAAATGAGATATTTTACGTAAAATGCCTCGAATTGCATTCAAATGCAGTATGTGCTGAGCTAAAGATGTCTGTGATTATGATTCTCCATACCTCCCGGCCCTCTGACCACTGCTTTTTCCACTCTACTACTTAATTTACAAATGATAAACTAAATGAGTGCTCAATTTATAAAAGAGTTCCCTACAGGATTATTTAAAGAGTTGTATTCCCTGATGATGTTGAATGGTCTATTTAGAGTGTACTGGGTACTTGACAGAGATGTGAAGGAAAATTCGGAAAGGAGAATGTCAAGTTTTTGAAGCCACCACCAACTAAATACTAATCTGGAAGTAAAGTAATATAGCCCTGAAAGTATTATGAAGAAATAAAGAAATATACATGGTCTTATACAATTTATCATGAATTCATTTTTACATAATGAAGTATGCATTAGTTTCCAAGGGTTGCCATAACAAATGACCACAAACTGTGTGGCTTAAAACAATAGAAATTTATTGTCTCATAGTTCTGGAGGTCAGAAGTCTGAAGTCAAGGGCCATACTCTCCAGAGGCTCTAGTGGGGAATTCTTCCCTCCCTCTTCCTACCTTCAGGTTGTAGCTGTCAATCTTTGGTATTTCATGGCTTGTAGTTACTCCAATTTCTGCTTCCATCTTCATATGGCCATCTTCCCTCCGTGTGTGTCTGTATATCTCCCTCTCTTTCTCTTATAATGACCCCAGTCAGGACTTCCTTGGTGACGTAGTGGTTAGGAATCCGCCTGCCAATGCAGGGGACACAGGTTCGAGCCCTGGTCCAGGAAGATTCCACATGCCGCGGAGCAACTAAGCCCATGCGCCACAACTACTGAGCCTGTGCTCTAGAGCCTGTGAGCCACAACTACTGAGCCTGCATGCCACAACTACTGAAGCCCACGCGCCTAGAGCCCATGTTCCCCAACAAGAGAAACCACCGCAATGAGAAGCCCGCGCACCACAACAAAGAGTAGCCCCCGCTCGCCGCAACTAGAGAAAGCCTGTGCGCAGCAACAAAGACCCAATGCAGCCAATAAATAAATTAATTAATTAATTAAAAATTTTAAAAAGACCCCAGTCATTGGATTTAGGACCCACTCTATTCCAGTATAACCTCATCATGGCTTGATTACATCTGTAAAGACCCCATTTCCAAATAAGGTCACATTCATAGATACTGGGGGTTAGAACTTGAATATATCTTTTAGGAGGACACAACTCAATCTACTACTATGTATAAAATAAAAAGTGTGCTTATAACAAGGCCAATTTGGATATAGGGCTAGTAGGATACATCTTAATACCTCATAGTTTCAATAAATTATAATAATAAGATATGTTTGAAGTGTAATAACATTAAAATATTTTTAAAGCATTCATCTTATAAATATTTACTTTGGCCCTCAAAACATTTACTGATCTATCTCATCTCCGTTACCCCAGGAGATAACAGCAAAGACCATGCACCTGGGTGAGTGTCCTGGGTCTACTGCTTACTGTAGAACCTTATTAATTATGTCTACAATTTATTGGATCCTTGTTGGGCTTCACACTTTGTGATAAACACTTTAAAAACATGATATTTAGTTCTCACTCCAAACCCATGAGGAAGCAGTATTATTCCCACTTTATAAACTAGGACTCAGAAACTTTTAGAGAATTGTCTTGTCTAAGACCAAAAACTAGTAAGTTCTGGAGTAGAGATTTGAGCCCTGGTCCATCAGATTGCAGGGCCCATGCATTTAACCATAATTCTCTTTTCACTTGGAGCAAAAAATTTTATTTAGCCTCTCTGAGATTTAATTTTCCCCCAAGCAATCTGTGACGGGTTGGCTCTCCAGCCACTACTCTGCCCTCCTGATGTGTCTTCCAATAACGCAGAGGCTGGAAAGCCTGAAACTACATTCCACACATGCTCTTGCAGGTAGAGTTCTGAATGTTCGGCTCCATCACTTAGATGTTCTCCTGTAGATCTAGAAGGCCAAAGTGAGGCAGAAGCCATCTCCCTGCCACTTTGGCTGCTTTTCTGCTGGCAAACAAGGTCGTGGGAAGTGAGGCTTAGGGGAGTAGCTTTCCAGTGTCCATTCTCCAAGTGCTTGGGCTTTAAGGGGAAACGTTGGTGAGGGCAGTGGATACGCTCTGCACTCCTATGGCCAGTCACCAACTCTGGGGCATAGAAAACAGGGACAGAAGGCAACTTCCTGCTCTAACTTCCTGATCCTTGCATTGTAGCCATGCTGGTGTGTTCTTGAGCTCAAAAGCTCCCGGGGCAGCCCCAGAGGTAGTAGCTTCCTTGATGATCAGTTCTTTTTATTTTTTTTTTAATTTTATTTATTTTTTAATTTTTTGGTTGCGTTGGGTCTTCATTGCTGCACACGGACTTTCTCTAGTTGCAGCGAGCGGGGGCTACTCTTCATTGCGGTGCGAGGGCTTCTCACTGCGGTGGCTTCTCTTGTGGAGCACGGGCTCCAGGCACGTGGGCTCAGCAGCTGTGGCTCGCAGACTCTAGAGCTCAGTCTCAGTAGTTGTGGCGCACAGGCTTAGTTGCTCTGCAGCATGTGGGATCTTCCCAGACCAGTCCTCGAACCCATGTCCCTTGCATTGGCAGGCGGATTCTTAACCACTGTGCCACCAGGGAAGCCCGATGATCAGTTCTGAATTATTTAGGGAGTTCTTTTTTTTTTAGTTATCTATTTTATACATATTAGTGTATATATGTCAATCCCAATCTCTTGGGGAGTTCTTGAAGTCCCCTTAACCTAAAACACATTTTCCTAGCCCTTCCAATTCTATAAGCATCTAATAACCTTAAATGATTTTCTGTTGAAACTTCCTAGAATATTCTATCTTATAGGGGGTATAGCTCAGTGGTAGATCATTTGACTGCAGGTTCTATTTTATACACTGAACTCTCCTTGATTAATATATAAATCAGAATTAATCATACTTACCCGTAGGGCCTTTTCCTTTAGAAAACTGAATGGGAAAATGTATATAAAGATAGATCACAGTGTATATTTGTGAATGCCCTTGTATACCTCCCTTCTCTGCTCTCCTTATGATAAAACCAAAAGAATGGACATTGTCAGCCTGTGTGCAGTATACTCAGCGTTTTCCCACAAAGACATGTCACCATAAAAACCGCACAAGGAGGGCATGAACTTGAGAGACAGAGTATTTATGTCCAGTTTTTTCCATTCTACTGTCTGGTTTTCTTTTGGTCTACTTCCTTCATTTATTCAACATTTAGGGAGGCTTGTTATATGCCAACCATTATGTTTTGCTTACGCTTATATAGTAAAATTGTTTTCTTGCCAAAAAGAAGGCATTCCCTATGAGATTGAATTCCTAGTGGACATGACCCTCAGGTTCATGAATAAATTCTTTTGACAACCCAGAAACATCTTGGGGCTGTGACATGATGGCCACTTTGTGACCTGATCTCAGTGAAGATCTTCTCTGAGAAATCAATTCTGCTGGGAATGTTTCTCCCTCAGGCCCTTCACTGGGATGAGAACAAATGGCCAAGGGCCTATGGTAATGGCCTCCGGGAAGGACTACGTCCTTGTCCAAGCTGAAAATGGATTTCTGCTCAATCCTTAGCCCACTGGCCTGAAAAGCCAGTTATATCATAGAAACAAGGAAAGGCAGAACACAAAAGGGAAAGAAACATTTTCCCAAATTAAAAACTGTCCAGGACACTAAGGATAGCCAGTGGTTTCCAGGTCCATCAAAGACCCAAGCGTTTGACATCTGTATTAAAGAAAGTCTGACTTCTTTCTCTCTCTCGTTGAAGTAAGCTCTGAAGCAGGAAGTTACTGGAGCGTCCTTCTTGGGTTGTGACGAGCTGGATCTCGAGGCTCAAACATGATCTACAAAGCACTCCCCTTCCCGATTTTTCCCTAGTGAGGTTAGGACAGTTGGAGAACATGTAGATTCGTTTTCCCTTTGCTGTGCACCCCTATATATACCATTCACCACATCACACAGGTTTACTCTTCTGAAAAGACACCAGGTTTTTTCAGACAGTGCAGGTCTAATGACTAGTGACCAGGAGGAATATAAAGGCCTCAGAAACCTCAAACACAACACGCTCCTTCACCCCCTCCATACATCATGCTGTGATTTTCCAAAAACATGACTCCTCGGATGTTGGACTGTGTTTATCTGCCGAACAAAGGCTGCTCCCTGCTTCCCTGTGTGATGGGCATAATTGCCAACATTATCCAAGTCTGCACTTGCTATTTTCCTTCCACTTGCTGCAAGACTGGAAAACAGCAAGAGAAATGACAGGCACAGAAGTGGAATTCACGCCCACCCCAGACACTGTCTTCTCTGGCTGCCATCTGAAACGTGGAGTTGAGATCCTGACCTCCCATCCTCTGAGGCAAGGGTGCAATTTATCAAATACTGTGGCAGGTACTAGTAGGGAGGGAGACTGAGACAAACAAATTTTTAGAGGAAGGCCAGTGTTCTTGAATTAAGAATCTGAAGTTCAGGCTACCCACCAATGAATGAGCTGGCAGGGATGCTTAGGCAGCTGGGTTCCCAGGAGACATGGGACTCCTCTGAGTGCCAACCTTGACCCAAAGATTTCCCAAAGGTCTTGACAAACCTTAAACTGCATGGCAGTCTCTGATCCTTCCACACAAACTTCCCTCTCTTTTCTTCACTGGGGTTCAATTTGCACGGTGAGTTGATGCTCTCCCAGTTTTTTCCAATCTCCTTTCCATTTTCTGCCACACAAGAGTGTCCCCTAGTGAAATCCTTGCATGTTTAATCCTATCTTGGCATCTGCTTCCTGTTAGAAACTAATACACGGAATGCAGTGTTAGAGCTGATCTCCCAGGGAACCATCTACCCTGTTGACAAATAAGAATTACGTTGTATTTTACAATACAAGACGCACGAGCATAATTAATGGCCTCAGATCCAAGTCCAAAACATGAGAGACAATGTTCTTCAGTAGCTAAAACTATTCACCGACACCTTAGGAGCTAAGGAGCTGAAGTTTCCTTACCAAAAAGGTGAAGGGGGTGCAATTAAATAACATCTAAGAGAAGAATATGTGACTCCAAAAACAACTAGATTCACTGAAATAGCAAACAGGAGTCAGCATTGCTAAATCCACCTCTACCTGAAGAAGGAAAGCACATGTATGCTTTTGCTCCAGAGATTTTTTTTTTTTTAATACAATGGGTAATGAGAAGGCTGAGTTCATTATGGCTGTCAAGTCCCAAGGCAGTCAGAGAGCCAAAGATTTCACTAGTCTGTGTCTCATCCAACTCCCAATTGCTCTCCTTCGGCCATTATGCCTCATATAATGCATTCTAATGGCTTAAAATGACAGCTTTTTGTTTACAAAATGGCTCCATTTCTCAGGAAACCCAAGAGCCTGTGCGCCGTAACAGGGCTATTGATAGAAAATAAAATGCATGATGTGCCAGAAGCCGGTACTCACCTTCCTGCCCTGTTATCATTTTAGGGCCAAACTTGCCCATTTATCAACTCAAAAATAAGGCCTCAGGGGCACAGCCTAATAGGCCGTAAGAGAACTAAGCAAAGAGCTCAGTTAAAGTAAAACGAGGTCCTACGCTCTGTGCAAATACAAAGGAGAAGATTTTCCCTGAGTTTTCACTAAATATTCTGACCTTGAGAGGCAAGTCTTATAATGCTATGGATTTTCTCTCTCTGCTGCATATTAAAATGTCTGTCACTCTTAGACTAGAGCATTAGTGGGGTGGGGGTGGGGGGGGCTCAGTAGCCTCTCTCCCTTCTGCTTTTAATGATAAAAAAATGCAAACCACAAACATTGTCTAAAAGCCACAGAGTGGGTCTGCTTTCTGTAAGAGGCAGAATTTATAGCCTAAAACAATAAACCAAATATCAGTCCTAAATTACCAAATGCCACATTCTTAGCCCACTTTGATCTTCTATAAGCAAAAGGAAGAATTTTGCAAGAGAAAGCAGTAAGGAATTTTTAGAAATAATAGGCCCTGAAATAGAGTCTATTTGAGGTGATGTGTCTTTCTTTGTTACTGTAACATATTGCTCAAATGACCTATTCTGCCTTGGATCATAGCTGTATGCCCACTTTGAGAACTTCCAGGGCAGTGACAATATCTTAATCATCTATGTTTTTTTTTTTGCACTCAGTCATATAGTAGGCAACTTCAATAAAGGAATGAAAGGAAAACAGGAAGCAAGGAAGGATGGAGGAAAGGAAGGAAGGAAGAGAGGATAGGTTCTTTAAGGGTTAAAACAGAGGAATTTTAAATTTTATGTCTAACGAATCTTTTTGAATATTAAAATTCCTTTCTGGACATGCAGTAGAATACTATTCAACCTTAAAAAGGAAGGAATTCTGATACATGCCAAAACATGGGTGAACCTTGAGGACATTATGCTAAGGGAAATAAGCCAGTTACAAACAGACAAATACAGTATGATTCCAAAAGTAGAATGGTGGTTGCCAGAGGCTGGGGCGAAGGGAGATAGGTGTGTTGTTTAATGGATGTTGAGTTTTTGTTTTGCAGGATGAAAAAGTGCTGGAGATTGGTTGCACAACAACATGAGTACACTTAACATTACCGATCTATATATACACTTAGACATAGCTAAGATGGTAAATTTCATGTTATGTTTATTTTACCACAATTTTTAAAAAAATTTCTTACTGTATTAAAGCATTTCCTGAGAGGTTGCGCTTTCCTTCAGAGACTGTTAGCAATGCCACAAACATTGTTGAAACCACAACTGATATTCACACAGTCCAGGAATTGCATTTGTTCACATTCAGTGGAAAAAAATCTTAGCAAGAGCTAAACTTGACCTGGGCAGTTCCCATTACTAATCCCAAGGGTTCTGAGTAAGGCAAAGGATTTCTGAGGAAGAAAAAAATGTTAGGAAGATGCCAGCCAGCATGCTTCAAAGCAATTCTTACCAGGAATTTCTCTGATTTCTTTTTCAACTAGCCCACCCAACGTGCACAAGGGTCTCTCTACCAGATTATCTTGAAAGACAAAGGATTTCCTTCTCCTATCTCTTAACCAAATGGTCTACTGATGAGCTGACAGAGTCCATATTTGCAACACATAATACATGTTTCCTTGGGTAAAAAGGATTAGTAACTCTGACATTATAAGCAAAGGAGCGAATTAGGGATTCATTTGGAATTTGGTTAATCATTCCGTGGAGGGAATGGCATTAATTCCAGGGCTTGAGGCTTAATGTCCCCAAATAACTACTAGCCTATTAATTACAGGAATATAGGATGCTTTTACACATAATACATACTGATATTGGTCCCTCAGTAAATCTGGAGGCTCTCATCTTGGAAACTGCCATGATTGACAAATTGGCCATGGTCAATATCAAAATTACAAAGTAAACAGGGGATTAAGAAGGCAAAAAAAAATAAACATGGTATCAATTATATTTTTTAAAGCATAGAAAAGTTTGAGAAAGTAGCAAGGTCTTTTTCATTCATTTATGTTACTAAATTCCTTATGCACTGTTGACTGAAAACAAAAATGCATAATGTCAGAGTTGTGAGTTAAGTTTTATTTGGGGCAAAATGAGGACTATAGCCCGGGAGACAGCATTTTAGATAGCTCTGAGAAGCCGCTCCAAAGAGGTAGGGGGGAAGGTCAGTATATAGGTGATTTTGGTGAAGGGGGAGTACATACAATCAAGCACATATTTTTTGCAGAAGGTTTCTGCTAGTCTTGTGAAGGTTACGGCTAATCATGAGGAGCCGACATCACCATGAAGGATTTTAGTGCTTTTCTAGATACGAGGAGATGCAAGCATTGGGCTCATAAAATCTTCTCCTGAGAGTATCTAACTAATCTGAAGACCTGTTCTGCCAGTTTTTCCCAGAGCACGGAGTGCCTCATTCCTGATCTCCACCCTGAGCTCCTTTCAGGAGGTGTTGAAGGTCAGCGGCTTCAGCGGCTCATAATTTAATCCTTGTAGAGGTAGATGGCAAGTGCCAATTTGTAGTTGGCAGTACAAAAGCAATACATGCTTATAACAAGTCGAGAAAATTGAAGCTTTGTAAAGATAGTTCATAATCTTTCTCTCCATGCTTCTTCTAATCCCACTATCCGAAAAAAACAATATTAAGTTTTATAAGTATTCTCCCACAACTTTCTTTCTGCATACATATAAGTAAATATATTATACAATACATGATTATGGTATATAGGTTATAGGATTTTATTTTAACAAAACTACTGTAATCATTACTCCGCAGATTACATTATTTCATTTAATAATAATATCATGGATTTCCCTATAGATGTAATGCAATCTTTTTTAACAGCTGCATAATCTTCAATAGTATGAATGAACATAATTCATTCAACCATTTAGATTTTTCAAATAATTATTTTTCCATTACAAACCATGCTGGAATAACATGTTTATACATATCCTTACTTTACTGGTAGTTTGATTTCTGTAGACAAGATTCTCCAAAATGGAATTTCTGGATCAAAGGGTATGCACATATTCAATTTTAATAGATACCACTCGATGACTTTAAAAGATTATAACAATTTAATCCTTCATCAGCAATGAGAATAGTGTCCATTTCCCGCCACCCTTGCCAGTGCTGGATGCTATAAATCTTCTAAACGTTTGCCAATCTAATAGGCAGAAATTGAAATTTCCATCATTTGATTTCCATTTACCTGCCTACTCGAGAGTCTGAGCGTATTTTCGTATTTTATTGACCACTTATATTTCCTTTTCTGTGAATTGCCTTTTCATAGCTTTATCTAATCTATCTATCAGGTTGTTTGTCTTTTCCATATCCATGTGAAGGCACTCAGTTTATTAGGGATATAACACTTTGTCTGTCTTAGGTATGGAAAATAACCTTCCCTAAACTATCATCTTTTTTTTTTTTTTTTTCACTCTGTGTATAGTGTTTTGAGCCATACAGAAATCTTTATTTGTATGTAGTCAGAACTGTGAATCTTTTTTTAAATGGCTTTTGGATTTTTTTTTTCAAATGAACTTTAGAAGCAGCTTATCAAATTCTCTTTAAATAAACTCTTTTGAGCTAAATGGGATTGCATTGAATTTATATGTTAATTGAAGAGAAACGACCTCTTCACAGTAATAATTGTGCTTTCCACCCAGGAGTGGTATGATTTTGACTATATTTAGATTTTCTTTTATTTCCTTCAATAATGTTTAGTAGTTTTTCTTTATTCAGGTCTCAGATGTATATTGTTTTGTTTATTCTTGAGCATTTATGATTTATTTCACAATTGTGAATTGCATCTTTTTTTCATCTCCAGTTTGTAGGGAAGGAAACTTGTGTTTGGAGGCAGTAGAGCCCAGTGGTAAAGGCCAGGGACTTTGGACTCCGTTCTCTGGATTTGAGACCCAGATTTTCCACTCACTGGCTCTGTGCATTTAGGTAAGTTAACTCTTCTCTGGGCATGTTTCTTCACCTGTGAAATGGGGCTGAGAAGTTTGTTGTGATGTTTAAATAAGATAATAACATCACATCTTCAGTACAGACTCTAGAACAGAGTTGTCATTAAATGATAACAAAGATATTACAGACCTTTTATTCATACATCTTAACTCTCATTGGTTTTGATTCTCTTGGCTTTTCTAGGTAGAAAACCATATACTCTTCTAGTAGCAATGACCCATCTTTATCTTTCCAGTGTTTACATACTTATTTCTTTCACTGTCTATTACACGGGCTGAGACTTCCATTCCAGTGCTGAATTGGAGTGGTGAGAGCCGGCATCCGTGCCTTGGTCCTGACTCTAAGGTAAATGCTTCTACTTTTTCTGTGTATGATGGTCAGCCTATATTTCTGATAAATAGTCATCATATCTTATAGGCATATTCTCTTATAATCTTTATTTCTGTTCTGTCTGTAGCTAAGTCCTCGTTTTCATTTACAATATCAGTTTTAAATTCCCTGTATCAATATTGATAAATGTTTTTGCATTTTAACAGTCTCTTTGAGAATCATTTGACTTTCATGACTGCCTTTTTGGAGATTTGTTTTCTGCTCTTATCTCTATTTTCCTTCTATTTTCTTTGAGTTTGTTTTTTTTTCCCCCTAACTCTTAAGTTGGATCCTTGGCTCTCTAATTTATCAATCTTATTTTCTTTTGTATTGATTGCATTCCCTAGTCTCTTCTTATTCATTTTTTTAGTTTAAAATCATACATGGATACTTTAATAGAGCCTGAGGTTAATAATAATTTCTACCTTATCCATCCTTCTATTTTAAATGTATTTGTATTAGTCACTCATTTTTTAAACCATTTTTTTAATTGAAGTATAGTTATTTTACAATGTTGTGATAGTTTCAGGTGTACAGCAAAGTGATTCAGTTATACTGAATATATATATATATGTATGTTCAGATTCTTTTCCCTTGTAGGTTATTACAAGATACTGACTATAGTTCCCTGTGCTATACAGTAGTAGGTCCTTGCTGTTTATTTATTCTATATATAGTAGTGTGTATAGGTTAATCCCAAATTCCTAATTATCTCTCTAAGTACTTATACAATTTTATTTACATTTAATCAACTCATGAGAAAACTTTACCATTGACCAACCTCCCATTATGAAAGTTTCTTTTTCCAGAAACTCTAGATGTCTGACTTTCCAATTTGAATAAAAACCTAATTTAAAAATTAAAATAAAAAAATAATAAAAAATTAAAATAAATAAATGTTATTATTTAGTTTTTAGTTTCAGTTTTTAGCAAGTTGATTTACTTATCCATGTATTTACCAGTTTCTTTGCTCACTGTTTATTCTGTTTTTTCTTTCTTTTCTTTTTACTGAAATATAATTCACGTGTCATATAATTCAATCATTTAATGTGTACAATTCAGTGGCTTTTAGTGTATTCAGAGTTGTGCAACCAACACTATGATCAATTTTAGAACATTTCAACACCCCAAACAGAAATCCTGTACACATTAGCAGTCATTTCCCCCAAACCCCCAGCTCTAAGCAACCACTAAAACAATTTCTGTCTTTAGATTTGCCTGTTCTAGACATTTCATATAAATGGAATCATGTAATACGTGGTCTTTTGTGACTGGCTTCCTTCATCTCATATCATGTTTTCAGTGTTCATCTATGTTGTAGCATGATTCAGCACTTCATTCTTTTTTACTCTCAAATAATACTCCATTGTATAGATATATCACATTTTTTTATCCATTCATCAGTCAGTTGGCATTTGGGTTGTTTCTGTCTTTTGGCTGTTATACATAATGTTGCCGTGAACATTCATGTATACGTTTCTGTTGGGCATATTGTCCATTTTCTTGGATATAAACATAGGAGTGGAATTGCTGGGTCACATAGTAACTTTATATTTAATCTTTTGAGGAACTGCCAGACTCTTTTCCAACATGGCTGCACCATTTTTCATTCCCACCAGCAGTGTATGAGGATTCCAATTTACCCACATCCTCACCAACTCTTGTTATCTGTCTTGGTTATAGTCATCTTAGCAGATATGAAGTGGTATCTCATTGTGTCACTACCCGTTCTGTTTCACAGTTCTTCTCCTGGGAGTACATTATTTAAAACATCATTGAAGATCCATTAATAGTACACTCTTCCAGTATTTGATGGTCTAGATTGCCTTTATTTTTTCCATGGTTCATGTTGGAGCTTAGCTGGGGGTAAGGGTATATTCTGATGTATTCCACTGTCTTTTTGACTTCCATTACTGCAGTTGAGAAGTGTGCTATATAGTATTCCTTTGAAGATATCCTGGCTTCTCTCTGATTAATTTTAAGGTTTCTTTCCCTTTGATCTATGCAATGCATGAAAATTCCCCAAGTATTGATTTACTTTAATTTATTGTGCTTGCTACGATTTGTGCTGCTAAAAGCTAAGAAATCATATGTTTCTTCAACTCTAGGAAATTCTCAGCCCTATTCCTTGTATTATAGTCTCCACCTCACTCTTTCTGTTCTCTTCTCCAGAACGGATACTAAACATACGTTGATCTCTCTTAACCTATCACCTAAGTCTTCCACCTCTTTATATTTACCATCCATTCAGGATAATTTCCTCAGATTTTTTTTTCCAGTTTACTAATTTATTTGTGTTAAAATTTTTTATATCAATGACTATACTTTCCTTTTCTAAGAGATCTATTTGATTCTTTGTCAAATATTCCTGGACTTATTCTTTTTTTCATTTTCTTGTTCTTTTCTCACTCTTAATCCCTTTTTAATATGTAATTAAAAACATATGAAACATATGTAATTCAGAGTGTTTTTCTGCTAATTCTATGATCTGAATTCCTTGGGAGTCTAATTCTGTAATATTTCTTTCTTGTATTAGTCACTCATTTTTTAAACCATTTTTTTAATTGAAGTATAGTTATTTTACAATGTGATAGTTTCAGGTGTACAGCAAAGTGATTCAGTTATACTGAATATATACGTATATATGAATATATATATATATATATATATATATATATGTATATATATATGTTCAGATTCTTTTCCCTTGTAGGTTATTACAAGATACTGACTATAGTTCCCTGTGCTGTACAGTAGTAGGTCCTTGCTGTTTATTTATTCTATATATAGTAGTGTGTATAGGTTAATCCCAAATTCCTAAATTATCTCCCCTCCCTGAACCCACCCCCACTATCCCCTTTGGTAACCAAAAGTTTGTTTTCTATGTCTGTGAGTCTATTTCTGTTCTGTTAATAAGTTCATTTGTATCATTTTTTTAGATTCCACATATAAGTGATATCGTATGATATTTGTCTTTCTTTGTCTGACTTACTTCACTTAATATGACAATCTCCAGGTCCATTTATGTTACTGCAAATGGCATTATTTCATTCTTTTTTATGGCTGAGTAATATTCCATTGTATATACATACACATCTTCTTTATCCATTCATCTGTCAGTGGACATTTAGGTTGCTTCCATGTCTTGGGTATTGTAAATAGTGCTTCAATGAACATTGGGGTGCATGTATCTTTTTGAATTAGAGTTTTCTCCTGATACATGCCCAGGAGTGGGATTGCAGAATCATATGGTAAGTCTACTTTTAGTTTTTTGAGGAATCTCCATACTGTTCTCCATAGTGGCTGCACCAATTTACATTCCCACCAACAGTGTAGGAGGGTTACTTTTTCTACACACCCTCTCCAGCATTTATTATTTGTAGACTTTTTATAATGGCCATTCTGATGGGTCTGAGGTGATACCTCATTGTAGTTTTGATTTGCATTTCTCTAATAATTAGTGATATTGAGCATCTTTTCATGTGCTTGTTTGCCATCTGTATGTCTTCTTTGGCGAAATGTCTATCTAGATCTTCTGCCCATTTTTTGATTGGGTTGTTTGGTTTTTTATGCTGTTAAGCTGTATGAGCTGTTTGTATATTTTGGAAAGTAATCCCTTGTCGGAGCATCATTTGCAAATATTTTCTCCCAGTCTGTAGGTTGTCTTTTTGTTTTGTTTATGGTTTCCTTTGCTATACAAAAGCTTTTAAGTTTCATTAGGTCCCATTTGTTTAGTCATACATTTTTTTTCACTCTCATGTGCTGTAATATCGGGTTGAGAGCTCTCAAATAACCAAAGCCAAAAGGTTAACATTAAAAACTGGTCATAGTTGGGCAATACCTCTGGGGTCCCTGGCAAAATAAATACCAGGAAAGACTCTCTAAACTTGGGCTGTAAAGAAGTACCACAAATAAAGCATCTAACTCATGATTCCTTCCTTTTTCTCATCTCTCACACCCAATCCTTACCTAGGCCTGAGGGACCACTACAACCATCTACTTACTTGTTGCCCTGCTTCCTCTCTGACCCTTCACCAAACCATTCTGTACCGATAATCAGAGTGTTTTAAAGCTGTGCATCACATCATGTAACTACCTTGTTTAAAAATCTTTAGTGACCTCCCACTGCTCTTAATATAATATTCAAACTTTCTGCCTGTTGTACAAGGCCACATATATTCTGCCTCCTGCCCATCTTCCACCTACTTCTCCTGCATGTCTCAACACTATTCACAAAGCTGTAGCCACATTGGCCTCCTTTATCTTCCATGAAGCCAACAAACATGAGGGGGCTCCCACTTGGGATGAACAGCAGGGAAGAAGAGAGTGGAGAGATGAGGACATCTTGCTAACATCATCAAGACCCTGGATCAAATCTTTCCTGAAGTCCACTTTATCACTGGACTTTGCAATAATGTCTCATTCCTTTTCCCTTTTCATTCCTTTCCTTCCACCAGCCACCCTCACCCCCCCCCCCACCATTTTCTGGTAAGTTGGGGTCTTGATGTGTAAGGAACTGCTATGTCACTTTATTGACCATTTCCCAGAGGCTTTTGGAGAAATGTTATAGCCAAAAGCTGTCTTTACAGAGACTTTGATTCTATTACAGGGTCCAGCAAAATTTGAAGAAGAGCTATTCTTGATATATCCTTGGAGAATTCATATTTCCCAATATTCAAGGAGCAATCAAATATGACGTTTCTGGAATTTAATGTGGCAATGGTTTTCTCAGTTTGCAATACCTTTTGATAGGTTCCACACATTTTCCTACTTCACCATCCTTGGACATTCACTTTTACTTAACTCAACGACATTTAACAAACACAAGGCACTCCCATTCAACATTACTTCATGTAACATTTCCACTGGCCCAAACCATTGGTAAGACAATTTTTTTCATGACCAACCAAACATTCTGGTAAATTCCAAATATTTGCCACATTCTTTGAACCCAAAACATAGCCAAACAAATCAGAAAAAAATAATGAAGTTTGTCACGTTCAATAATAAAAACCTTCTAATTGACAAAATTGCTTCAACACACGTTATTGCATTAAGCTCTAACGACAATGCTACAGTCCTGAAATGCACAGAGTATAAAGATCATCCTGGCTTTACAGCGGATGGGATGAGAGTGAGGAAAATGGAACAAACACCTACTGAGCAACTGCTCTGTGCAAAGCATCATCACATAAGAAGCTTAGGCATGTTATCTGCTCTAATCATCTCAAAAAGTTCAGTGTCTTCACCAAATCACACAGTAGTTGCCAGAGGCAGGACACAGACCTGGTCTGCAGAGCTTTCTCTGCTGCAACTTGCCTCTTCAACTCAACATCCACGGAAGCCTCTTGTCTACACAAAGCTATGGGCTGAAGATGATTTATTCTTCAGGAGCTCATTACCGTCTTCATTTTCTCATAGCTGCCCACAGACTTCTCTGACTTGTGTCTTTGGCTTCATATGATTGGTACTGAGTTTGACACTTCATTATTTTCAAATGACAGAACAATCAGCTCTTAAGACAGTGTAGTTTGGACAAAGTAAGCAGTTCTTAAAATCCAGTTGCTTATTAATAGCAGATCTTCCCATCAGAACTCTTTAATATTGTAGCCTTGGGCACAGATCCTAGGGGTTTACAGCTTCTTTAGGACAGAAGTATGCGAATACTGTGCCTCATGTTAAACCAAAACATCTCCTTAGAGACAGAGATATTTGTATAACGTAAGCATGATCTAAGAGTCTTAGGATGGAGTTTGAGATTCAAAGTGAGATTTATTAACTAAAAGGCAAAACACTCATACAGTACTTATCTGCCAGGCACTATATGCTTTACAAATATTAAATCATTTATATTATTAGGATTCAGGTTTAAGGACCTTAGCTCAGTCGTCGTTCTCAGCTGTAAGCAACAAAGGTAATCCCGTAATTAAAGAAAAATTGAGTGTTCACAGCTGGGTTGGGAGGGCTGGAGAACTAGGCTAAAGGTTAAGCATCCTGGAAACTGCCAAAGTCACGCCAACAACTGGCCTGATAGGAGACCACCGTGGTTGATGCGGCCCCTGCCACGCCCTTAAACCACACCTTGGGCCACCAGGATCTCCATCGTGCAGCCACCAGAAAACCACCCCTGCTACAAGGCTGCTTCCTCTTGAGAGGGGGGGAGGTGTGGAACACAAGACCCTCTACACAGAGCCTGGGTCCTGATGTTGTTCTCCGCCCAAAATATCAAGCAGGTGTGGCTGATTGGCAACTTCTGGTCACATGCTCGTGTCCCAGAAGCAAAGCCCCCAGTAATCACTGTCACCCTCGACCCCTACCGGGGTCCCAGGCAACTGTGATTGTCTGCACTCACCCCAGAGTATCCCCATGCCCAATGGAAGGGGACAGTATATAGCAAACACAAGGACATGCCAAGAGGGAGACCACGGAAGAAAAGCTTTTTTCCTGCTTTTCAAATAAGCACTCTACATTTTCATTTGACATGGCCCCGCAAGCTACCTAGCTGGTCCTGCTTCCTACTTCTTTCTGTGCCCCATACCCCAGGTATTCTCAGCCAGAGTGGTTCTTTTAAGTGTGAGTCTTATCTCGTTCATCTGTTCAAAACTCTTACAATACAGTTACCAAACCAGGGCTGGCTGCCGGATGATGTACATAGAAGCCAATACGATGGCACTGGCTTTCAAGAGAAAAGAGCTTTATTGCGAAGTTGGCTGACAAGGAGGCAAGAGGCAGGACTCAATCTGTCTCCTCGATGCAGGCTTAGAGGTGAAATTTAAGGGGTTAGGGGAATTTCAAACTTGGAAGCCCATCAGCTAGTCTCCAATCAGTTCATATAAGCTACTGGTGTTGTTGGAAGTCAGCTTTTCCTTATGAAAGGACTTCTCGCTTAGTAAAGGGAGGGGGAGAAAGAGGCGGGGGGGTTCCCATCTTTCACATGCTCAGTGCTGGCTCTGTAAAATAACTCCAGGCTTGATTAATCAACAACCTCTTTTAAGGAAGTAAAACCATTTTAGGCTGATCAGTGTTTTAATGTTTTGTTTCAATACCTTCCCAACTCATTCAGAGCAGAAGTCGATCTCCTCCCATGGCCCAAGAGGCCCAGCTCCACCTGCCCCCTCTGCACCCCATCACCGCTCCAGGCTCACTGCTCCCCACCTGGCTCACTTGTCCTGAAGCTCTCTCAGGGACTTGGCCCTTCCTTCTCCCTGCAAAACCCTCTTGGCTTTGCTCCTTCTTGCCTCTGCCCAGTGTATCCTTCCTTCCCCAGCCACCCTTCATAAAATAGCAATTCCAGTCTGTCTACCATATTCCTGATCCCTTATCCTGCTTTATTTTGGAGATAGCGTTCATCACCATCTGACATACTCTATGTTTTATTTTCCAGCTTTCTCCCTAGAATATAAGCTCCCTGAAGCCAGGGACTTTGTCTCTTTGTTCACTGCTCCATTGCTAACACCAAAAATAGTGTCCAGCACATAGTGGATGTGAGGCCAGATCCAGGTTTTGTGGGACCTGAAGCCTATTATACTTGGGGGAAGGGGAGCTCTTGAGAAAAAAGGTACAAAACTGCAAATATAAAATTAGACATGAACCGTGTCAAAGTCAACATTCTGGTTTTGATATTCCACTACAGTTTCATAAGATGTTGCCATGGGGGAAACAAGGAAGTATAGAATTTCTATATTTATATAATCTCTCTATAAAGGAAATACAGAATCTCTCTGCTGTATTTCTTACAACTGCATGTGAATCTACAATGATCTCAAAATTAAAAGTTTAATTAAAAACTAGATATGTAAGTAAATATTTAGAATGAGAAAAGATATTACAATAAATTAAAATAATAAAAACCCGACAAATGCCACATGCATCACTACAGCTACAAACATATTTCTATTCATCGACTCCCTAGCCAGCCTCTGTAATACTTTTCCCTACATTTTTGTCTACATATACTTTGATCACCTCTTCATATGATAATTCTTTGTAATATCTCTTTCTACAGAGACAAGAGAAAAATATCAATTTTCCCTCTAGTGTTGCTGATTGAATTTAGTTTGGAAAAGTTTCTTTAAACTTTGAAACTTACCTTTGGTAGTGTTATGTCAATGTTCAGGATTGTTGTCAAGTTTATGAAAATATCAATTTCTTGCATGTGTGAGGCATAATATGGTGGGCTTTCAAGTTTTCTTGTACAGTGACTAACTTTATATACTCTTTAACGACCATCCTCAACCAACCTGGCATTGATGTCCTCACTGGAGTGAGTAGGTATGGGTTTTATGTTATCTCTGTGTCAATATTTCATGAGCAACAAATGAGTAAGAACCTGTGTGGAGAGGGTTGAGCGGGGTCATTTCAGGGTCAAGCATGTGCTAAGGCCATGGAATCCAGTTTGCACAGAGGATGGTGTGTAAGAAAGACAACAGGGGGCGATAAGTCAAGGGAAGTGTGTTGAAACTAGAAACGGAGGGAGAATTAGCATCACATGCCAGCAAGTGTCAGGGAAGGGGGTGGGCATCTAAGTTAAAGAATCCAAGGTCAGTTGACTGGCCACCAAGAAAGAGAAAGTCATAGGGTATAGTGTTAATATCAATTAGCAGGAGAGTCGAACATTTGCCACTTGGCCTATCATGAACCCTTGGGAGCAAGAACTTAGCTGCACACATAAACATATCCCACTACACTCAAACCAAGTAAATCCCCAACTTAGCTTCCTCCTAAGCAGCTCTCAAATTTCCCCGGCTTGCTTCTAAACTCACCCGACACAAGAGGAAGTGGTGTGACAAGAGGGGATGTTGAGTAGAAAGCAACAGGCATCTTAACCAATAGTGGTTAAAATATGTTACATTGCAAATTTTACAAAATCATGTGAGCACATCAACAAGTTGGCAGGACCCCTCCCAGGGACTTGGAAGAAGACAGGAAATGAGGGGCCCTCCAGCTTAAGCATCTTTAGCTTCCTGCTAAATCTGACTTTGCAGGCCCTTAATAAATACTTCTCAAATAAAGGAGTGCATGCATAGGTAAGGGCTTGGACTTAAGGTTTGTAAGTTCGTGTGCCCGACGCACAGTGAGGCCAAACAAGTTGAAACGTCGGAGTTTGGAGCAGAGAAAAGTTTATTGCAGGGCCCTGCAAGGAGATGGGTGGCTCATGCCCTAAAAGCCCCGAGCTCCCGGAAGGGTGTCGGCAAAGCATTTTTAAAAGCCAGGTGAGGGAGGGGGGTCGCAGGGTATGGGATCAGCTCGTGCACAGTTCTCTGATTGGCTGATGGTGAGGTAACAGGTAGTGTCACGGGGTTAACATTATCAGTCCTTAGGCTCCAGGAGGCCTGGGGGCTATGTGTTCATGGTCATCAGGTAGTTAACCTCTTCCATTTGGTGTGGGTTTTCCACATCTGTACAACAACTCAGGTAATGTGCATCAGATACCGTTATCTGGGTACTTCAGAGAGGAGCTAAAGCAGAGGATATGGGGGAAAGGCCTGTCCTGGGAAGGCCCCATAGGGTCCTGCTCAGTTATGTGAGCATTAAACAATGAGCATATTCCAAGAGTACTTCTGAATTGCACCGATAATTTTTTTAAAGACAAGCTGAGGAACAACAGCCTAAAAGCTTGGCATCAGAAACTGCTGAAAAGCGTGGAAAGCTGGGGTGAAAAGTAAAACCTCTTGGTGAGATATTGAAGGATGAGTCTAGTCCCTGTGGCTGAACTTTTGACCAGCTGCCTCCTAGGAGCCACACAGGGGAACTTCAGTTTCTCCAGAATCAAAAGAATGTGCTCAAAAATGTCTTTGAAAATAAAAAAGAAATAGAAATTCAGCACATGATAAATGTACATTGAATAACTAAATAAAACGAAAACTGATGGAACAACTGTTTCCAATTGAGAGAGACTCACCTGTCCTTCCTTAGCCTCTTAAGGATTAAAATGAGCCTGGATAACATCAGTTGTGTCTGAAGGGTTGTCTGAAAGGAACTCCCAGGTTTGGCTGAAAATTATGCCCTTCTGGACTTGCAAGGGATTAGGAAGGAATGGCTTACAAACTCCTCTGCCCCTGAAGTAGGTCATTTTTCTGTGGCAGAGCATGTATATTATCTGCCCTCCATCTGTTCCATTTCATTTAGGGACAAGAGGGAGACCGGCAGAAGGAGTTCCGGAAAAGTCGCAGGTACACCCAATTAACGTAAAACATTCCCAAGAGCTAAGACAGGTGGAAATAAACCAAGACCAATTACAGGAGAACAGGCAGAGGCTATTTATTCAGAGCTTGCAGGAGCAAGGGGGGTTGCCATATCACTTGCTCTGTGCAGAGACGCAAAAGCGGGCGGGGGTAGGAGGGCTTCATGGGGGCAAAAAGGGAAGGAAGTTTCCTGTGTCTTGCTCAGAGGCTGTTGGTCTGAGGAAGCCGAAAGTGGGCAGACTAGAACTGGGGGATCCTGTGTGATGGCTTGGGGGTGCATATTTGCCTCTCTCTGCTTGGTCCCAAGTCGGAAGCAGGGCCAAAAATGGGGAAAGTTAGAAGTTTCAGGTCCTGGCCATTTTGGGTTGATGTTTGCAGAAGTTATTATTTAGCTTCCTGGTTTGTCCCTAGAGAGAGAGCAATCTGTCTTCCTACAAGTCTGACTGACAGCAGGCTGGCTTCCCAGGCTGTTTGTGACAGACAAGTGGGGTGGGGTAGGTTTCCTGGGCAGGGGCTTGGGTCTGTGGGTCAGAGCTCTATCTGTACACAAGGCCCGGCCACTGTCTGTTCCTATAGTGTGTCCTGCCATTTGCTGTCAGACGAAGAAACTTTCTGAATAAGTGTATCCACAGTTACAGGAAAACCTAAGAGGGTATTGGTTGTTTTCCTTAGAAAATAACTGTTCACAGCTCCGTGATGGGAGAACTTATTAATTTAAAGGGTAAATCGAAGTGCAGGGGCCAAACTGTGCATCTTATCACGGGTAATAGGCATGTAGTCAAGTGCCCACACGCCACGCTGGAAATTGCCCCTTCAATATTTTGAAACTAAAAAAGCACGAAGAGGAGTCATTTCACCCTAAGCCTCCTCAACCTGCTCTGATCTCATCCCCTCAGGAAAAAAATTCGGGAGGGAATGTCCCGTTACCGCGATAGGGCCTGAGAGGTCCTCATTCTGGGCTTGATTCACAGCAATGACCACCTTACAGTCCCCGAAGTGGCTCACAATTGTTTACAGAGGAGGGCTCTCATATATTTTAACCTCAGCCAATTATTTAAGGCAAAACTATCTTTCACTTTAAAAACCCAGCGGGCAGCTTGTAAGCATCGAATAGATTGCACCGGGGGTCCGTTTTCAGGCTCTGTTATGTAAAACCGCCAACGTTACTTGCTCTGCTAGTTACGGAAGAAAAAACGTTTGCATTATTCAGCATTTCACACACAAACAACCGAAGCTCAAAGGCATTTTTTTTTTCTAACATCTTTATTGGAGTATAATTGCTTTACAATGGTGTTAGTTTCTGCTTTATAACAAAGTGAATCAGTTATACATATACATATGTTCCCATATCTCTTCCCTCTTGCATCTCCCACCCTCCCTATCCCACCCCTCTAGGTGGTCACAAAGGCATTTTTTGAATGTAATCTTGCCTTTCCAAACTTTGCAGCGTCCGTGGGCTCTGTGAAATGGAGTGAGTGGGCCAGACACAGTAATCAGCTCCAGCTGCTAACAATGAATGTCTCCACAACCCTGGGCAGGGCAGGCAGGGAGACTTCTCCCCTCCTTCCAGAAAGGGCCCATCCGTTAGACAAATCCTTGGCTCCCCGCCAGAAGAGCAGCAAATATGAGTGAAAAATAAGCTTGAAGAAAAAACTCCCAGCTGCCCAGATCAGACCTGTAGCAAGGAGAACCTCCCTTCAGCTTCACGGCCCCTAGAATTGCATCAGCGCAGCCCTGTGCTACATGGTGAAGGAAACCCTTTATGGTGAGCGACTCTTACCCGAATACCCCATAATGACGAGCTAGGGCCTCGATTTCCTTCTTTGTTTTCGAGTAGCTGAACTTCCGCTTCGCACAGCGACTACTGGTCACGCTTCTTCCCGGAGGAGGAAAATGACAAACTAACCACAGCCAGAGGCATCAATCCCTTCAGCCTCCATCCCTGCCCTTATCGTGTTTCTTTTTCCTACCAGGCAAGAGCCTGGGAGCTGATTAGCCTGATGGCTCCCAGGAGGCCCCGTTGGAGAACACGTCTTGGGAGACGTGAATGTCCTGTTGAGTCTCTACGTATTTTACAGGAGGTCAGAGTTACAGCTGGCCGTTCCTGATGTGGAGCTGGGAAAGTTAACAGACCAGATCGATAGAGTCCTCGACGCTGTGCTTGTTGATTCTGGAAAGTACCCCCCAAAATATGTGGAAGCTGCATACCAAACCCCAAGGATTTACATGTAACTGAGAAGAAACATGCACTATGAAATATAGGAATTCATTCATTTTCCAAATAGTTATTAAACACCCATGATATACTAGGTGGGGTTTCAGAGGTGAAAGTTATCGTCCCTGCCCTCAAGTAGCTTATGGTCTAGAAATTCAACATCCAATCTATATTCAGTCCATCCCCAAATCCTGTCAATTTTACCTTCTAGATAAGAAGAGATACCTCCTTATCTCTCACAATCACCCAATTGTCTCTACATCCACCCCCACCAGGGTGGCCCGGACCATTATCATCATCATCATCTCTCACCTGAACTTCTGCGACGGCCTCCTCACTGCCTCCATGTCTACTCATCTTGTCCAAAGCCAGAATGGTCTTTGCAAAGGCAAAGTCCACCTTAAAAATCTTTGAGCAATACCCACAGAATAAAAATAAGATACCTTAAACTGTCCATAGGCCCTGCCTTCTATGGCCTCCACCTGCCCTAGGTTGGTTGCAAAAATGGTCCCAATTCTCCACCCCTTCCTGTATCCCCGGCTCTGCAACGTGGCTTCACAGCTCATTCCGTTAAGAAGTGAAACCCATTTCCCCACTCTTGAATCCTCCCTGTGACTTACTTTGGCCAATAGAATGGGATGAAAATGAGGGTGTTCTGAAAATAGAAGCCAGAGCCCCGGTTAGAATCCTAGCTCCCCTGCTTGCTAGTTTTGTGTCCGCAGGAAGACCTGTAATCTCTCTGTCTCAGTCTCCTCATCAGTAAAGTAGGAATCATGGGTTACCTGTCTCAGAGCACTGCTCTGAGGATTCAGGGAGAAAGTGTTACTATCTGTGGTTTAAGATCGGTCAGAGAAAAGCTGAAGACTGTGCTACTATTTACAAATCAGAAGAAAAAAAGTTGGAAATTCAGGTTGCAATCAAAGGGCCCAAGGTCAAAGGGATAATTATTATTTACACGCACACAAATACTGATACTTTTTCTCATTCAGCTGAAACCCCCTTTGCCTCGTTAAGATACCAGCTACTCATTCACCTTGCTTATCTAATTAACATCATCAAGGCAGATGGCAAAGATCAATATAGATGCTCCCTTAATGGACCTTCACTTAACCACTTGGCAGTATTAACCAACACTCCAAGTTTCACTTTCCAACTTGAACAGACTGATAACCAACACCTTAAATGTTCAGATCGACTACGTCATTTTTAGGTATGCATAAATTAGCTGCTCACACCAGCTAATTATGTTTATCAAGATTTGGTTACTTTTATTTCCCAGCCTGTTTATGTCCCTGCTATTGCAATTACATAATGTAATTAAATTCTATAAAAATCAACAAAGATCTTTTAAAAGTGTTTTTAAAAAGTGAATTGTTGTTTCTATGAATTCTAAGTTGAATGCTGTAGAAAGAATATGAGTTGAAAAGAAGATTGCTATTGAATTTGGTGTGGGTGAAATAAGAGTACTGAACAAAGAATAATCCTTAACTCTAGAAGATTAATATACTCAGATTGATTTCTAAGTATTTTTCACTTCTCACTTCCATTTCAAAGAAACCGAACTAGAAAATATAGGCAATACAAGATGAATTTAATTTACAACAAGAAATCCAATATGTAGAATCAAACTCGGAGAGTCATGGCACTACATCAAGAGATCGGGGAAAGAATCCACACTTACATGTTTCAAGTTAAGTTAAAATTAATGGAAATTTCTACTTTTGGCTAACATGGATGAACAAGAATTTCAAGAATTTCCTATCTGAAAACAGAACAAAATATATAGAACAAAGGCTTTCAAAACACTGGACATTAGGAAATGAAAGGAAACTCTCTCTAAGAGACCGGAAATAAATTGGGTGCCCCCTTGCATTGCCCCAGCTAATTGCTTTGAGAGAGATTGCAAGCCAGAGCATAAGAGGGGAACCCAGGTAGAGCCCAGTGAGCCCCTGGATTGAGGAAATGGAGCTAAAAGTTCAGGGAGCCCAGAGTGACTAGAGTTTGCAGGTCAAGTTTGGAGAGGAGGAAACTAAACAAAGAAAACTCCAGGGATCTTCAGAGGAGCCCCACAAGCACTCAGCCGAGTGCAGATCCGTGCACACATGTAAGGAAAAAACCTACCTAAGGCTGGGGGGAAAGTCACTGGAAAGTGTAGAGTGTCTGTTTCTACCAGTCAGCCTGGAAAGTGTTCTCATTCATGGAACATTGAGGAGAGTTTGTCTCAGCAGTATGTAATGATTAGCTTTACCCTCACTACTGCTCTGATCAAGCCTAACGAATCTTAAAAAGCCAAACCCCAAAAGATCAAACTGTTTTCCAAACTGCTTAAGAATTACATTCCAAGAATGGAAGCTCAAACATATTTATAAGAATATAGAAAATATCCAGTACCCAACATGGTAAAACTCAGAGAGCAGGGATTCCCACCAGCTCATGATACTGGAGCGGTCTGGTTAGAATACCATCCATGGCAACTTTGTCCCTCCCACTCCAGAACAATGTCACCCTTTCAGAACACCTAGATCACTGCTGTAGAGAACACTAACTCCATTGCTGGCTGCCTTCATTATGAATAAATCCCAAATTGCTCTTTCATCTTTGTGTCACTAGTTCAATGGTCAAAGTCCCAAAAGAGAGCAAGCCTGGGTCACACACCAACCACCAAGTAGTAGGAAAAAGAAATATGTGGTTACCTTTGGCTTTTATAGTGGGAAGTGAGGCCAACACTCACAAAGGGGGCCTCTCCCTAAATAGGATGGAGCTTTATATGCTGGGCAGCTAAACAATGACAAACATCCAGTATGGTGATTAACTACGTATTACTTTTTAATCTCCAAACCTAATCTTAATCTGTTGTCTCTTTTTATGGTCCAAGGTAGCTCTCTGGTAAGGATTCAAGCTCTCCTTTCTTAACCATCTATTTATTTCATTTATTAAGTATTAAGATACTCTTTTTTTTGCATTTTAACAGCTCTAAAAATGCTATGTCTCATAATCAATGAAAATTATCAATCAATACATTAAAACTGGTGTCTTACAATCAATTAAAATTGCCAACTTTTTTTTCTTAGAGGTTCATAAAAAGGATAGATCTTTCAAATGATGGCATCTTAGATTTAATGAAACCTGGCAACATCTTTTCTCCGCTATCATGGAACTTATCACACTGAATTGTCTTTATTCCTCATTAGACTGTAATTTCTACATATGTCTTAAACTCAGTGCTTAGCAGAAAGTAGATCCAAAACACATATGTTTATTGAATAAACGAGTAATTTGGTCAATTGAGAATGAAGCTGCTAAGCAAATCTCTGTATTCCATGTTTCATGTTCCATGAGCCTCTGAGATTTAAATACATCCAGAAAAGTTTGTTTTTCAATACTTTTGATCCCAGAAGTCTGACTTATTCATTCAACAATTATTGAACTCTAAGTCGATCCCAAGCATTGTACCAAGTGCCTTCTATGAATTATCTCATTTGATAATCACAAGTATCCTCAATGGGTACACTGAGACTCAAAGAAGTTTAATAAATTACCAAAAGTCACACAGCCACAAGCAGGGGAGCCATGATTTGAACACAGATAGTCTAACTCCAGAGTTCATGCTCTTAATTGCTCTAATATTATCAGACTATATTCTATAGACCCTCTACTATTTACAGACTCTCTTCAGAGTTAAAGGTAGCAGGAATCCCAGTTTGAGTCTAAGCTGTGTCCACACTTGGATTCTGTCAAGTTTGGAAGGCTGGTTATCCGTCAAGGGTCTACCTAGAAAAGTTCCTAGTGGAAATCTCAGCACACAAGTTCAGGCTGGTGAAAATGATCCATGGTTGAGGGGAAGAGCAATTCTGTGTATAACATGATCTATGTCACTCAGGTTTTTCTCCTTCCCCACTCAGAAATTCATGCTGGGATCCTAGTTTTGGTACAGGAGAAGGGAGATGGGCTGGCGCTGATGACCGTGTTGGCATCAGGTAGTACCATCACCTTTGGCCCAGGTAGAAGCAACCTCAGCTCATGGTTCATACCTTTGGTAGCAGCCATAATGTTTGGGGCATGCATCAGCCTCGATGGCCGGGTCATCATTTGTGGTATCATCACAACAGAGAGAGGAGGAAAATGGTGGGAGTCACAGTGTAGTGAAGGGTTTCCTCTGAGAAGCCCACTGCAGACCATTCCACGTGGGCTCCAAGAACAATTTGAGAGAAATCTGAGTGGGCCTTGAGGAGCCAGAGGAATGCTATTGCTTTGTGACCCTGTTTTCACTCTCAAGCTGTGTATAGTGAGCAATATGAGTTATATAATTACATCTCCAACCCAAGGAACACATAAAAGCAGTCAGAGCTTTGAAAGTGAACTAGAAAACAAAGAACAAGCAGTCTGTTTGAAAGAGAGCAAGGAGAAGCATCAGTAGGATGACAAAGACTTTTTCAGGAGAAGGCAAATGTCATGGATGGAGCAGTAAACCAGAAGTCAGGAAATCTGAATTCTAGTCCCTGCTCTTTCCCAAATGTTCTGTTTCACTGAGAGGCAGTCAATTCACCTCTCTGAGCCTGCTTCCTTACCTACTGCCTGAGATGACTGGGCTAGATGGATGGCCAACCCTAACTTCCATCTGGCTCACAAAGGTTGTGATTCTGCAGACTCTGGGTTGTACATTCTAACACCAACCTGATCTTTAAAATAGCCTTGCAGGGGACTCAGCCAGCTTGGGACCTGCATAACAACAGCAGAACCGAGTAGCTTTCTGGGCTCTGGAAATCACAGTGGTAAAACAATAGGAAAGCTGAACATGCAGTCAACTGGTACACCCCAGCAGGTTCGGGCAGGGTGAATAGGCTCCATTTGGGGAAGTTAATAAAGTGCCTCTGGCTGAGCATGTTTTTGGTCAAGCTAATTGCTCGTGCAGGGAAATCATAAGAGAATGTATATTTCTTTTTTTTTTTTCTTTATTGAAGTATAATTGCTTTACAATGGTGTGTTAGTTTCTGCATTATAACAAAGTGAATCAGCTATACATATACATATATCCCCATATCTCCTCCCTCTTGCGTCTCCCTCCCACCCTCCCTATCCCACCCCTCTAGGTGGTCACAAAGCTGATCTCCCTGTGCTATGCAGCTGCTTCCCACTAGCTACCTATTTTACATTTGGTAGTGTATATATGTCCATGCCACTCTCTCACTTCATCCCAGCTTCCCCTTCCCCCTCCCTGTGTCCTCAAGTCCATTCTCTACGTCTGTGTCTTTATTCCTGTCCTGCCCCTAGGTTCTTCAGAACCTTTTTTTTTTTTTTCAGATTTCATATATATGTCTTAACGTACGGTATTTGTTTTCCTCTTTCTGACTTACTTCACACTGTATGACAGACTCTAGGTCCATCCACCTCACTACAAATAACTCAATTTCATTTCTTTTTATGGCTGAGTAATATTCCATTGTATATATGTGCCACATCTTCTTTATCCATTCATCTGTCAATGGACACTTAGGTTGCTTCCATGTCCTGGCTACTGTAAATAGAGCTGCAATGAACATTGTGGTACATGACTCTTTTTGAATTTTGGTTTTCTCAGGGTATATGCCCAGTAGTGGGATTGCTGGGTCATATGGTAGTTCTATTTTTAGTTTTTTAAGGAACCTCCATACTGTTCTCCATAGTGGCTGTATCAATTTACATTCCCACCAACAGTGCAAGAGTGTGCCCTTTTCTCCACACCCTCTCCAGCATTTCTTGTTTGTAGATTTTTTGATGATGGCCGTTCTGACTGGTGTGAGGTGGTACTTAACTGTAGTTTTGATTTACATTTCTCTAATGATTAGTGATGTTGAGCATCCTTTCATATGTTTGTTGGCAATCTGTATATCTTCTTTGGAGAAATGTCTATTTAGGTCTTCTGCCCATTTTTGGATTGGGTTGTTTGTTTTTTTGATATTGAGCTGCTTGTAAATTTTGGAGTTTAATCCTTTGTCAATTGCTTCATTTGCAAATATTTTCTCCCACTCTGAGGGTTGTCTTTTCATCTCGTTTATGTTTTCCTTTGCTGTGCAAAAGCTTTTAAGTTTCATTAGGTCCCATTTGTTTATTTTTGTTTTTATTTCCATTTCTCTAGGAGGTGGGTCAAAAAGGATCTTGCTGTGATTTATGTCATAGAGTGTTCTGCCTATGTTTTCCTCTAAGAGTTTGATGGTGTCTGGCCTTACATTTAGGTCTTTAATCCATTTTGAATTAATTTTTGTGTATGGTTTTTAGGGAGTGTTCTAATTTCATTCTTTTACATGTAGCTGTCCAGTTTTCCCAGCACCACTTATTGAAGAGGCTGTCTTTTCTCCATTGTATATTCTTGCCTCCTTTATCAAAGATATGGTGACTATATGTGCGTGGGTTTATCTCTGGGCCTTCTATCCTGTTCCATTGATCTGTATTTCTGTTTTTGTGCCAGTACCACACTGTCTTGATTACTTTGTCTCTTGTAGCTTTGTAGTATAGTCTGAAGTCCGGGAGCCTGATTCCTCCAGCTCCATTTTTCTTTCTCAAGATTGCTTTGGCTATGCGGGGTCTTTTGTGTTTCCATACAAATTGTGAAATTTTTTGTTCTAGTTCTGTGAAAAACGCCATTGGTAGTTTGATAGGGATTGCATTGAATCTGTAGATTGCTTTGGGTAGTATAATAATTTTCACAATGTTAATTCTTCAATCCAAGAACATGGTACATCTCTCCATCTGTTTGTGGCATCTTTGATTTATTTCATCAGTGTCTTATTGTTTTCTGCATACAAGTCTTTTGTCTCCTTAGGTAGGTTTATTCCTAGGTATTTTATTCTTTTTGTTGCAGTGGTAAATGGGAGTGTTTCCTTAATTTCTCTTTCTGATTTTTCATCATTAGTGTATAGGAATGCAAGAGATTTCTGTGCATTAATTTTGTATCCTGCTACTTTACCAAATTCATTGATTAGCTCTAGTAGTTTTCTGGTAGCATCTTTAGGATTCTCTATGTATAGTATCATGTCATCTGCAAACAGTGACAGTTTTACTTCTTCTTTTCTGATTTGGATTCCTTTTATTTCTTTTTCTTCTCTGATTGCCATGGCTAGGACTTCCAAAACTATGTTGAATAATAGTGGTGAGAGTGGACATCCTTGTCTTGTTCCTGATCTTAGAGGAAATGCTTTCAGTTTTTGACCATTGAGAATGATGTTTGCTGTGGGTTTATCGTATATGGCCTTTATTATGTTGATGTAGGTTCCCTCTATGCCCACTTTCTGGAGAGTTTATCATAAATGGGTTTTGAATTTTGTCAAAAGCTTTTTCTGCAACTATTGAGATGATCATATGGTTTTTATTCTTCAATTTGTTAATATGGTGTATCACATTGATTGATTTGCATATATTGAAGAATCCTTGCATCTATGGGATAAATCCCACTTGATCATGGTGTATGATCCTTTTAATGTGTTGTTGGAGTCTGTTTGCTAATATTTTGTTGAGAATTTTTGCATCTCTATTCATCAGTGATACTGGTCTGTAATTTTCTTTTTTTGTAGTATCTTTGTCTGGTTTTGGTATCAGGGTGATGGTGGCCTCATAGAATGAGTTTGGGAGTTTTCCTTCCTCTGCAATTTTTTGGAAGAGTTTGAGAAGGATGGGTGTTAGCTCTTCTCTAAATGTTTGATAGAATTCACCTGTGAAGCCATCTGGTCCTGGACTTCTGTTTCTTGGAAGATTTTTAATCACAGTTTCAATTTCATTACTTGTGATTGGTCTGTTCATATTTTCTATTTCTTCCTGGTTCAGTCTTGGAAGGTTATACCTTTCTAAGAATTTGTCCATTTCTTCCAGGTTGTCCATTTTATTGGCATAGAGTTGCTTGTAGTAGTCTCTTAGGATGCTTTGTATTTCTGTGGTGTCTGTTGTAACTTCTCCTTTTTCATTTCTAATTTTATTGATTTGAGTTCTCTTGATGAGTCTGGCTAATCGTTTATTAATTTTATCTTCTCAAAGAATCAGCTTTTAGTTTTATTGATCTTTGCTATTGATTTCTTTGTTTCTATTTCATTTATTTCTGCTCTGATCTTTATGATTTCTTTCCTTCTGCTAACTTTGGGTTTTGTTTGTTCTTCTTTCTCTAGTTCCTTTAGGTGTAAGGTTAGATTGTTTATTTGAGATTTTTCTTGTTTCTTGAGGTAGGCTTGTATAGCTATAAACTTCCATCTTAGAACTGCTTTTGCTGCATCCCATAGGTTTTGGATCGTCGTGTTTTCATTGTCATTTGTCTCTAGGTATTTTTTGATTTCCTCTTTGATTTCTTCAGTGATCTCTTGGTTATTTAGTAACGTAGCCTTTAGCCTCCATGTGTTTGTGTTTTTTACATTTTTTTCCCTGTAATTCATTTCTAATCTCATAGCGTTGTGATCAGAAAAGATGCTTGATATGGTTTCAATTTTCTTATATTTACTGAGGCTTGATTTGTGACCCAAGATGTGATCTATCCTGGAGAATGTTTCCTGCACACTTGAGAAGAAAGTGTAATCTGCTGTTTTTGGATGGAATGTCCTATAAATATCAATTAAATCTATCTGGTCTATTGTGTCATTTAAAGCTTGTATTTCCTTATTAATTTTCTGTTTGGATTATCTGTCCATTGGTGTAAGTGAGGTGTTAAAGTCCCCCACTATTATTGTGTTACTGTCGATTTCCTCTTTTAGAGCTGTTAGCAGTTGCCTTATGTATTGAAGTGCTCCTATGTTGGGTGCATATATATTTATAATTGTTATATCTTCTTCTTGGATTGATCCCTTGATCATTACGTAGTGTGCTTCCTTGTCTCTTGTAACATTCTTTATTTTAAAGTCTATTTTATCTGATATGAGTATTGCTACTCCAGCTTTCTTTTGATTTCCATTTGCATGGAATATCTTTTTCCATACCCTCACTTTCAGTCTGTATGTGTCCCTAGGTCTGAAGTGGGTCTCTTGTAGACAGCATACATGTGGGTCTTGTTTCTGTATCCATTCAGTGAGCCTGTGTCTTTTGGCTGGAGCATTTCATCCATTCACGTTTAAGGTAATTATCAGTATGTATGTTCCTATTACCATTTTCTTAATTGTTGTGGGTTTGTTTTTGTAGGTCCTTTTCTTCTCTTGTGTTTCCCACTTAGAGAAGTTCCTTTAGCATTTGTTGTAGAGCTGGTTTGGTGGTGCTGAATTCTCTTAGCTTTTGCTTGTCTGTAAAGCTTTTGATTTCTCCATCGAATCTGAATGAGATCCTTTCTGGGTAGAGTAATCTTGGTTATAGGTTCTTCCTTTTCATCACTTTAAGTATATCATGCCACTGCCTTCTGGCTTGTAGAGTTTCTGCTGAGAAATCAGCTGTTAACCTTATGGGAGTTCCCTTGTATGTAATTTGTCGTTTTTCCCTTGCTGCTTTCAATAATTTTTCTTTGTCTTTAATTTTTGCCAATTTGATAACTATGTGTCTCGGTGTGTTTCTCCTTGGGTTTATCCTGTATGGGACTCTTTCTGGACTTGGGTGGCTATTTCCTTTCCCATGTTAGGGAAGTTTTCGACTATAATCTCAAATATTTTATCGGGTCCTTTCTCTCTCTCTTCTCCTTCTGGGACCCCTAGAATGCGAATGTTGTTGCGTTTAATGTTGTCCCAGAGGTCTCTTAGGCTGTCTTCATTTCTTTTCATTCTTTTTTCTTTATTCTGTTCCACAGCAGTGAATTCCACCATTCTGTCTTCCAGGTCCCTTATCTGTTCTTCTGCCTCAGTTATTCTGCTATTGATTCCTTCTAGTATATTTTTCATTTCAGTTATTGTATTGTTCATCTCTGTTTGTTTGTTCTTTAATTCTTCTAGATCTTTGGTAAACATCTCTTGCATCTTCTCGATCTTTGCCTCCATTCTTTTTCCAAGGTCCTGGATCATCTTCACTATTATTATTCTGAATTCTTTTTCTGGAAGATTGCCTATCTCCATTTCATTTAGTTGTTTTTCTGGGGTTTTATCTTGTTCCTTCATCTGGTACATAGCCCTCTGCCTTTTCATCTTGTCTATCTTTCTGTGAATGTGGTCTTTGTTCCACAGGCTGCAGGATTGTAGTTCTTCTTGCTTCTGCTCTCTGCCCTCTCCTTTCATTGTTTTTGAAATGAAACAGTTGTAAAAGATTTCACAAATAAATAAGTATATAAAATATTTATAGGTTGTAAAATATTTCACAAATATTTCTTGTCCACAGACACATGCAAATAAATTTTGCGCAATTGATTTCTTCTCCTCCTATCCCCCTTAACAAGATAGTTTTGCATCTATTTGTAAATTCATTTAGCATTATTTTCTGCTTATATATGTGTGGTGCTTAGAATTCTCCTTTGATCCAGATGTAACAGCTTGCTGGTTTCCCATTAATTAATGAACTGAATAAAATCTTTGATGTGTACATTTCATATTTGTATGAGAGTCATGATTACCCACTATTTAAAAACTTTTCCTATAACAATTTCTTCCTAAATAAGCATTCATCCATTCATTCATTTACTCATCACAAAGACTACTTAAATATAAGTAGCACCAAAAATAAAGAACTATGTTAAAATGTATGCACAATACAGAGATGAATATTCATGGTCTCACCCTCAAGATGTTTATCAAAAAATTATAAAATAATTGTAATCCAAGATCACTGACAAGTACCATGCAAAAGGGAGATTGAGAAAGGGAGATTTATGTTTGATCAGAGGAAGATGGAAGGGTCCATGAAGGAAATTTCCAGTGATTTCCAAGGGGGAGGGTGTTGAGGGTAAGTGCCTGGCTCTGTCTGGACAAACCTAAGTGTATGCAATACAGAGGCAGGAGACAGGGCTGGAAAGGAGAGTCGGATACTGTCATGGAAAACCTTGAATACCATGCTGAAGGCAGAACAGAGCCAATGAAGTTTCCTTAGCAGAGGAGCATCCTGGTCAAACCATAGCATGATTACCTCCCCTCCAGATGGAGGATAGTTCAGAGAAGAGGACCACTTGACTCCAGGGAGAAAAGTTAGGAGTCAACTGCAATAGTCCAGGAAAAATTGGTAGTAATGGCCTGGACCAGAGTGAACACATAGGGAACAGAAAGGAAGAGACCCACATGGGCACTGTCTGATCATCACCCTCACCACCCCCAGCATCCCACACCACAACCACGAACACTGAAATTTCTGCAAGTCACTTTCTCTCCCCACTGTTGGCTTTCAAACACCAGCAAAGCTGTGCTCTTTGATTCCATGTATTTCCACGCCAATCCTTCAGCTACTGCTGTCTGGCCTCCTTATCCAAAGGGCAAGATCTTCACGCTCCCTAGGCTCCTGCAGGGATCTGACACCCACTGCTTCTCAGTGAATGCTTTTAAGTGACATTGAACTATCTGCTCTAGTGCATCAGTAAAGCGTTTCTATTTGACCTACGGAGATGTCACATTCCAGGTCAGCAGAATGCTCTTCTGTGCTGTTAATGCATGACTAACTACCTTGATCACGAAAATAAGCTCCCCGTCAGTGGTATTTTGCAGGTACAGGTGCAGAGATCTCAGCAACGGCAGAGTGCCCTCGGGCACCATGGCAACCAGTGCGTCAGCCCGGGTACCCTCTGCAGTGTGGGAATAGTCAGCTCTCCATTCATTTTAGCTGACAACAAAAATGAGAGGTGTTCTGTCCTGCCTTGTCCTCTCAGAAAATGTTTGGCAGGTCCCAGGGTAGCAAGGATGCTGGTCTTTATGCCTGAGGAGAATTAGGATAGAGGTTGCAGCCCCAATCCACTCAAATGCTTTTGGTCCCTCTGCAGAGGCTGACTTCTAGGCAGGGGCTGGCTGGGCGTGTGTGCTGGCTGTTGTTGTTTCACATATGTTGCTTTAAACTTGATTAAAATCACAAATCACTTGCCAGAGACCTTGCCTCAGCTCTGCAGCCCCACAATTTTGGGGGCTTATGACATAATGTGCATTCTGTTGTTACTATTGTAAGTCTTGTGTAAGTGATGTCTCAAGTACCAAATTGTATTTGTTTCAGGGGTGTTCTGTAAGAGATGGAAACTCAGCTAAAAGTATCTTAAGCAAAACTGGGCATGTAAAGGCATGTGTAACTGGGCAGTCCAAGGTACAGTTGACTTCAGGGATTCAAATAATATGGTTCTGTTCTCTCTCTTCTCTGTTTCTTTCTCTCTCTCTCTCTCTCTCTCTCCAATACTTGGCCTAAGTCCCTCCTATTCCTTATGATCTGTACAAGTGCAGGGCCTGGCCAGAGACAGTTCTAGGCTTACAGTCCCAGATTAGCAATGCCATAGCAAAGAGAGAGCATCTGTCTGCCAGCGTATGTCACAGAAAATCCCAGGGAAGGGCTCTGATGGGCTGTCCTGGGTCACATGTCCACATGCAGTGGGAACTATGAGTGACCAAGCAAGTCAGGTGCCTATCACTCTGAGGAGAGGGGTGGGTTCTGTGATTACCAGACCCAGAAAGACAAGAAGGAGAACTGTTACAAGAAAGGAGGAAAAGATGATGGTCATACCAAAATAGACCAAGCTAAAAAGGTAGGGAAAAAAATATCTCAACTGGCTAGCACTTCGGGCTTCACCAAATTTCCCACGTTCAAGTACAATAGCTGTAACAGTGAAGGGTTGCCCAAGTCCAGAGGGCACCATTAACGCTGCATCCTATGGAAGCCCTGCCAGGGACGCCTTTCACAAGAATACTGTGGGAATTCAGCCCTGGAGTTGTGCAACCGCAGACTCTGTCTGGTCACTCCTTGAGGAAGGACAAGGGAAGTGGTGAGTGTCAGGGGCTGAAACCATACAAACAGAGACCGACGCCTCCGCAGAACTGGAGATCTGAAAAAAGCCAAAGGTCTGGGAGATGGGAAGTCATCAGGGCGTGCAGAGGTCATGCAGGCAGGAAAGTAATAACAGCAACGGAAGCATGAAAGGCAGCCTGGCTGGAGTAGAAGCTGTTTGCTCTCTGGCCCCCTCTCCATTTCTCGATGGGCACGAGCATCTCTGAGCGCACAGGAGGTAACTCCGGCTAGAGGAACCATGCCTACGGAGGGCTGGAGTCAGGAGCAGGAGCGGAGGGGAAGCAGGCCCTCTTGCCCTTGCCAAAATGGCTGCCCAGCAAGAACACCGCCTGGCCTCCTGCTACCTGAGCTGCTGGGCAGAGCAGCTCAGTGGTGAGTGCAGCAGGTTCCCCAGTGGTCAACAGGCTGATAGTCAGCTGCGATACAATACCTTGGCCCTACCAGTGATAGATGCTGCCAGTGTCCACTCTGATTGGTTAGCTCCTGCCCCATCCGGTCATCAACTGTGTTTCACTATCTCCCTGGACGTGGGTGTCCTGTCTATGGATCTTGGGTCCATGTCAGAGTCATGCTCTCCCCGCCTCTTACTTTTCTGGACCCTGCGCTCCGCGCTCCATCTCCTATATCCAATGACATCTCTGACAAAGGAATCCGGTTGCTCACAGCTTTCAAAGGAATGAACTCTGAGCCCTTCTAAAAGAGACCATGCCCTACATTATAACATATCAGACTCTTCGGTGACCCCGAGAGGAGGCGTAGTTACTAACGGGGAAAGGCTTCTGCCTAAGACTGGGGCTTGTCTGTTAATCAAGTCACCGTCTTGTTGGCTTCCCCTCACCACCGAACAGACAGACCTTTCTCTTCAGCCCTGGCCCTTAAGGGGAAGTGGAAGTGACACCAGACCGTGGGAGGGAAGAAGTGTCCAGAAAAGGAAGCCTTGGGGAAGGATTCCGTGCACGGAGCTTAGGTAGGAAAAGTAAACCGCGAGCTGACACCTCCTCCAGCTGCACCAGCCAATCAACACTTGGGCATAAACCTCGGATGAAATCGGGATCAAAAACCTGTCTGGGCTCTATTCCTTCTCCCAGTTTCTAAGCATTTGAAGGGCTTATGTGTTTAACTATTCTTTGGTTTCTTAATTCATTCAGAAAACCTCCAACGTTCTTTTACTGACCTGGGATGGTGTGGGAGGATGTTGCATGAGCGTTTGTTGGGAGCAGAGTGGTCGGATGAGCGACCCACCTCCCACGAACCCCCAGAGGCCATTCACTGTCTCTTCCGGTTTGACGTCCTTGACGAGTGAGTTTGGTGCCTCTAAACATCACTACCTTGAGGCATGCCTTTCCCCACACATCCTGGTTGTTCCAAAGCATGGAGAAACCCCAAATGGCACGTAAATTCGGCTCATTCTATGAGTGCAAAGGCGAATTTCCCGACTGGTGCTTGGAAGAGATATTGCTTATTCCTCTTTTCTACCCTTCTCCAGCCTCCACATCCTATTCAAGCTGAAGATCCAGTGTGTGTAGCCTGATCCAGAGAAGGGCCTCTGCCTTGCCTGTGTCCACATTCTCAGCCTCCCACCTGGGAAGGTTGGCTGAGTATATTGTAGTAAACAGAGCTAAAGCACAGGCTCGGACTGAAACGGCCTGTGTTTGAATAACGGCTCTGCCACTTACCAGCTGTGTGAATTTAGGCAAATTTCCTAATTTCTCTGTGAGCCAGTTTCCATATCTATAAAATTGGGGAAATAATAATGTCTATTTCTTGGGGATCTTGTGAGTATTAAATGAATTAATGCACACAAAAAGTGATTTTAGTCCATTTATATTATGTATACTTTACCACATTATAAATAAATACATAAATAAATATTTTTAAAAAGTGGTATTACATTTTATCAAATGCTTTTTTCTGCATCTACCTAGATGATGATTTTTTTTTTCTATTCTATTCTGAAATACATAGTGACATGCGTTGATTGATTTGGAATATTAAACCAGCTTTGTGTTCTTGAATAAAGCCAATTAGTTCATGGGACAATATCTTTTTGTTGTTGTTGGGTTTAGTTTGCCAATTTTTTTCCCCAGACTTTTACATCTATGTTCATGAGAAACTTTGGCCTATGATTTCCATTCTTGTAAAGTCCTTGTTATGTCTTTGTATTAAGGTTATGCTGGCCTCATAAAATGTGCTGTAAAGGGGTTCTTCTTTTTTTCTTTTTGTAAGATTTTGTATAATATTGGTGCTATTTCTTAAATTTTAAAGAGAGTTTTCTCAGGACTAAATATAGACTAAAATTTTCTTTTGGAAAAGGTTTTTAATTACAGAGTAAATTACTTTCATAGAAATGGTACTGTTCACATTTTCTACTTTCTCTTGTGTCAATTTTGAGATGTTCTATCTTTCTAGGAATATGTTAACTTCATTTAAATTTTCAAATTGATTGGCATAAAGTTTCCAAATAATATCTCCTAATTATGCTTTTAGTGTGTGTAGGATCCACAGTGATGGTTCCTTTTTATTTCAGATGTTAGTAATTGCACCTTGTCTCTGTCTTGCCAGTCTTGTCAGAGGGTTATCAATTTTATTAGTCTTTTTAAAGAATCAGTTTTTTAATATGTTGATCTTTTTCTATTGTAAATTTCCTTTCTGCCACAAATTTCTTCTTCTTATTATTCCTTATTTTCTTCTTCCTTAGGATTTTCTAAATTCTTGAGGTAGATGCTTAGATCACTTTTTTCCATCTTTCTTCTATTCTAATACATGCATTTAAGGTTTCAAATTTCCCCTTAAGCATAGCTCTAGTTACATTTCACAAATTTTGATATGCTGTATTTTTATTATTTCATTCAAAATGTTTTAAAATTTCTGCTGAAATTTCTTCTTTGACTCATGTGTTAACGTGTTTTTCTTGTCAAAATAATGCCTATTTTCTAACACATTTTGTTATTAATTTCTAGTTCATTTACATTATGATCAGAGAATATCTCCTTATTTCAATCCCCTTAAATTGTGTAAGGCATGCTTTATGACCTGCTTATGGTCAATGTATGCAAACATTTTCTGTGCAATTGAACAACTGAAAAGTATATACATTCTGCAGTTTTGGAGAGTACATTTGTGTGTGTATATATATATGTGTGTGTGTGTGTGTGTGTGTGTGTGTGTATTTATATAGTCACTTTTGTTTATCATGTTATTCAAATCTTCTGTGTGCATACTGATTTTTTGCCTGCATGTTCCGTCAGTTACTGAGTGTATTGTGGCATTATTTTTAAAATAAACTGTGATTATAGATTTGTTTGTTTTTCTTTTTTTTAGTTTTGTCAATTTTTGCTTTATGTATTTTAAAGCTATTTTGTTCATTGTAAACATATTTAGAACTTTTATAATATCCTGTTGGACTGACTCCTTTTTTCTTGTGAAATGTACCTCTTCCTCTATGGTAATACTTCTTGTATGAAAATATATCTTGGTTCATATTAGTATACAGCTGTATTTTAATTAGTCTCTGCATATCATTTTCCATTCACTTATATTCAAACCTCCCATATCTTTATATTTCAGCAGTGTATGGTTGAGTTTTATTTTTTAATCCTATGTGACAATCTTGATCTTTTAACAAGAATATTTAGTACTGCTACAGTTAGTGTAGTTACTTAGATATTTGGGTTTAAATTCACCATCTTTATTTGCTTTCCACTGGTTCCAATTTTTTTCCTTTTTTTCCTCTTCTATTAACTTGCTGGTTATACATTCTCTTTCTCTTGTTTGGTGGTTTAACATAGACATTAGTCATGCATCTTTGACTAGTTAGCATCTGATATAAATTAGTACTTTTCCACTTGCTGCATACTGTATTGACTTAAAAACACTCTAACTCTATTTACTACCTCCCATATTTTGTCCTATTCTTGTCATATATCTATGTCTATAGAGATAAATCACTATTTTTGTTTTATACAATCAATATTCATTTAAATTTGCCCACATATATTTCCTTTTCTTTATTCTTTTGTGCATTTGTATGCTTTCATCTGGGATCATTTTACCCCTGTCTGAAAAAACACTTTTAGACTCCTGTCTGAAGAACCACTTTTTTAATCTTTAATGTAGGCCTACTGTTGACAAATTATCTTAGTTGTTGTTTGTTTGAAAACCTATTAACCTTGTCTTCATTTTTTGAAGTTATTTTATCGAACATAGAATTCTAGGTTGGCAATTATTTCCTTCCATCATTTAAGAAACCTCAGAGTAATTTTCAAAGAGCACTGTCCTCCACTCTACCTCCAGTCTAGCCATGTGGACCCATCATGCATTTTCATCAGCTCCCAAATCCATCTGTCTCTCAGTTGGCTCTCTCTTGTCCAGTTGGCTCCCTTCTTGCCCTGAACTCCTGCTCTTCTTGAACTCTCTCCTCTCCAGCTGTCAGCATGCCCACCTACTCCCTAAATGGTCACCAGCTGACCCAAACCTTAAGACTCTCACAGGGGGTGTGGGAAGTTGGGATGGAGCTGAAATAGGTGCCCAGGTGAAACAGGAAACTAAAGTTTTCCCACATCTGCTCCCAAGTCCCAACAAGCATTTATGTGAAATGCTGCAAATACATTCCTCCAGTAGAGCTGGACCACCTGATACTGTAGTTGTGAGAGTCTATCCTCCCAAGGCCTCTGTTGCCCCTCAAAAAAAGAATATTCCAGAAGAGCTGACAGCTCACTGGAAAGTCTGCAACTCTAAATGTAAATCAAAGATTATTCTGCCAACATAAAGAATAAACAAACGTTTTAATTTAATTTAATTTAATTTGTTAATAGATAGAAGCCAGTAATAGGAAGAGGGTATTGTTATTCCACTACCAACTAAGAGGCAACAACCATTATGGTGTGACAGATTCTATTTCTTACCATGCATTTTCCGTAATTGAGATCATTCTGTATTTACAATTTTGTAATTGCCCTTTTTTGTGGGGAGGGGGATTATTTCTCTAGTATTTCCAAGGTTATTTAAAAATGTTTATCGATACCATTTAATAACTTTATGGTACCGTAGAGGTAGTGTGATTTTCTTAAAGGGTCTTAATATTGGATATTTTTACCTCTGACCCCATAATAATCTTTATCATCTACTTGGTACGTTGTTTATAAGCCTCAGAACTCAATAACATTTTTTAAAACTTTGAAGTGCCAGTTTCATCCTTCCAACAGAGCTGAGGAATCCAATTACAGTTCTCTCACAGAGTGATAGTCTCTCACACATTTTTTTTTCTTATGGCACATTTTTCCTACTTTACATATTTTCCCTTCTTGCAGTTTTTCAAAATCAGCCTTGAACTGCTTCTAAATAGGTTTCTCTGTGGCAAGGTATTCTTGTGTTATATTCTGATCATCTTTATGGCCATTTCAGAATTATATCAGATTTTAAATAAGAGCTATTTAGATTTATGAAGGGCCAGTAGCGCTGCATGGACAACTTTGTTTGGTGATAATAAGAAGAAACTGCAATATTTGAAAATGAAGTAAATGTTTGCTCCCACCTCAACATCCAGGTCTGCCTTACAGCTTCACTTCAAAGCTCAGTGAAGGGCTTCCCTGGTGGTGCAGTGGTTAAGAATCCGCCTGCCAATGCAGGGGACACGGGTTCGAGCCCTGGTCTGGGAAGATCCCACATGCCGTGGAGCAGCTAAGCGCATGCCCCACAACTACTGAGCCTGCGCTCTAGAACCCGTGAGCCACAACTACTGAAGCCCATGAGCCACAACTACTGAAGCCCACGTGCCTAGAGCCCGTGCTCCACAACAAGAGAAGCCACTGCAATGAGAAGCCCGTGCACCGCAATGAAGAGTAACCCCCACTCACTGCAAATAGAGAAAGCCTGCACACGGCAACAAAGACCCGATGCAGCCAAAAATAATAAATAAATTTATTAAAAAATAAAAAAAAGCTCAGTGAAAATATTCTTACTGGTGCAAGATCAACTTGAATGTGCTGGAGACAGTAAATCAGGCATCTGTCAGGTGAAAGGTACAAACTCAGAATCTGCTTTCCCTTGCACTCTGCCGTGTGGCTCTTATGCTGAATCCAGCATAATGAATTTCTCAGCATAGAAATTTGCTGAGAGGCACTTTCTGAGGATGGGGGATTCTACTGCAGGCATTTACAAAGTCTTTCTGTGGCCAGACACTCAGAGACCACCTCACATGGCTGTGTGCCTGAAATCCAGCACCCACCCTTGCACACAGGTGTCATGTTGGGAAGGCATTAAGCTGCCATGGAACCCTAATCCTAATCCATTCAATAAAAATCAAGTGAGGGTCTACTGTGTGCCAAGGTCTGTGCTAATTGAGGGCTACCAAGATGACTAAGACATGGTTCTTGCCCTCAACGAGCTTAGAGTCTCATGACAGAGACAAACCATGTAAGCAAATAACAGCCAGGGATGTAACTGATGCAGTGAGTGGTAGGTAGTAAGGATAGGAGGGGACAACAGAAATAGTGATAAACACTGAACAGGGGAAGAGACACTTGATCTGCCTTTTAAAGGGTAAGTAGGAGTCAGACAGATCAAAGAAGAAGCTAAAAGAGCCCAGAACAAGGGAGTAACAATAATAGAATTTGTTGAGCATTTTCCTATGTGCCAGGCTCTGCTCCAAGTCTTTTCCGCATATTATCTCATTTAATCATCACAACAATACCATAAGGCAGATTCTATCCTAGTCCCAAAACACCAGAAGCTAAGGACCTTGCCCAAAGTCATACTTGTAGAACCTTAAACAACAAGATGTGTTCAGGTAACTATCGTCATTTTGATACTGCTGGAGCCTGGAGTCTGGTGGACACGGGGCCAGAGAAAAGGCCAGAGAAAGAGGGGCCAGATCTCAAGTAATCTGAATGTTATGCTAAGAGATTTGGATTTTAATCCTGTAGGATGTTAAGAACTAAACATTTAAAGATTTTGAAAGATATATCTGGTAGCTATGGTCAAACTAGAGTCAGGAAGCGAATTAGGAGATTATTAAAACAATACTGGGGAGAATGAATGAGCCCTTGAGCTGAGAGTGAGAAAGGGCGAAACTGAGAGACGATAGGGTGGTCTTTCCTGTATCTCTGGTTCCTGTTCTTCAGAGCATGTGGTATCAATCCCTCAGTAGGGGCCAGATGCAGCCAACAAAACCCACATCTGATCTATTTCACAAGGAATACTGATGATTTGATTGAAATGTATAGGAAGATTTAAGTTTGCAATCAATGTTTAAATAATTTGATTTGTAAAATGTGTAGATTTTGACTTGGTTATATAAATAGTGTTTAAATGTTTGACAATTTTTGCTTAAGTAGGTTTATGAAGTAAATCAATTAAACAATAAATAAAGCACACACACACAAAAAAAGAGTGGACTTAAAATATTCAGTAAACTGTGTCGTAAGCAGATGTGCTGTCGTCCAGGCTTTGTTGTTCCATTTACAGAGCACAGGCAGAGTATATTTAGCATAATTCTTAAGGGTCCTAGAATTTTCAGCATAATAAATGAGCATTGGCTTCAACTTAGTCACCAGCTGCATTAGCCCCTAACAAGAGAATCAGCCTATCTTTAGAAGCTTTGAAGCCAAGCACTGACTTCTCCTCTCTAGCTATGAAAGTCATAGATGGCATTTTCTTCCAATAGAAGGCTATTTTGTCTACATCGAAAATCTGTTCAGTGTAGCCACCTTCAGTAGTTCTCTTAGCTAGATCTTCTGGATAATTTGCTGCAGCTTCTACATCAGCACTTGCTGCCTCACTTTGCACTTCTATGTTATGAAGACAGCTTCTTTCCTTAAACTTCATGAACCTCTGCTAGCTTCAAACTCTTCTTCTGCAGCTTCCTTACCTCCCTCAGCCTTCATAGAATTAAAAAGAATTAGGGCCTTGCCCTGGATTAGGCCATGGACCAAGGAAATGTTGTAGCTGGTTTGATCTTCTATCCAGATCACTAAAACTTTCTTCATATCACAGCAATAGGCTGTTTTGCTTTCTTATCATTATGTGTTCACTGGAGTAGCACTTTTAATATCCTTCACGAACTTTTCCTTTGCATTCACAACTTGGCTAATTGTTTGATGCAAGAGGCCTAGCTTTTGGCCTATCTCGGCTTTTGTCATGCCTTCCTCACTAAGCTTAAGCATTTCTAGCTTTTGATTTAAAGTGAGAGATGTGCAACTCTTCCTTTCACTTGAACACTTTAGAGGCCATTGTAGGGCTAGTAATTGGCCTAATTTCAATATTGTTATGTCTCAGGGAATAGGGAGGCCCAAGGAGAGGGAGAGAGATGGGGAACGATCGGTCAGTGGAGCAGTCAGAACACACACAACATTTATCGATCAAGTTCACCATCTTATATGGACGAGGTTGGTGAGGCCCCAAACAATAACAATAGTAACATCAGACATCACTAATCACAGATCACCATGAAAATATAATAGTAATGAAAATGTTTGAAATATTGTAAGAATTACCAAAATGTGACAGACACAAAGTGAGCAAATGCTGTTGGGAAAATGGTGCCGATACACTGGCTTGAACACAGTGTTGGCACAAACCTTCAATTTGTATTAAAAAAACAACAACAACAACAAAAACACAATATCTGCAAAGCACAATAAAGCAAAGAGCAATAAAATGAGGTCTCCCTGTAAAACTTTGAAGAGTTTTATTAATACAGAGCAGTGACGTGTACAACAAAATGGTACTTGGGTTAGTTGGTTTTCGTTCAGTTTATTACAGCCGGCACATGTGAACTCTGACCTACGTTCTGTGGTTGCTCCTTCAATAATAACTAAGACTCTGCTGTGATGGAAAATTCTAGGGTGTGTATCATTTGTCTTTTGCTGAAGTATAAATATGAGAGCTTTATGATTAACTGATTAAAAGAGAGAAAAGTTTCATAATTAGGTTTTATAGAGCTATGGATTTTGCATTATGTGGTTTACTACAAAAAGAAACATTGATCTGAGACATTAGACCACTCTGATTAAATTTATGGTACATTGGGAATACTTGGGCCAATTATAGGATTAAGTGTTCACTGTGCTGATATAATTCCACCTAAAATAAGGCTTATCTGGTGATTATTTTAAACCCCTTGACTCAGTCTCTTCTATATTCTCATTTCTTTAAAATTTTTGCCCACAGAGAGGAAATCGCACACTTAGCTTTCAGCAACTGAAGTGAAATTCAAGAACCCATTTAAGTTTTAAATCTACTTGGACAAATTTATGGAACAACTTATAGTTTTAGATCTTGTCATTTGTTAGATTTAACCCTAAAATAAAATGAAAAGTTTTTAATGCCTTATAATAGATAGTTTTTAAAAATGACTGGAACATTTATATGATAGAATATTATACAAACACTTTTAATCATGTTTTTCAAGATTATTGAATTACTTGTGAAATGCTCATAGCATAATGTTAAGTGGAAATAAGACAGGACATATAACAACATGTTCAATGTGATCCCACATATGTGAGCTTACACACATGCATGTGCAGATATTTGGGGGCTGGAGGTTCTGGAATAAAGTCTACAAAAGTTTCACAGTGGATATCTCTAGGGATGGCATAACATCAAATTTCTATTTTTCTATTTATTTATGATTTTCTAAAATTTTGGAATTTTCTACATTAAATATTAATATGTCTTTGTTCTTTTACAATTGAGGAAAAATAATTTTGTAAATGGTTGTTGCCCTTCAAAATAACTTTCTGGGAATTGCACAATTATTGCAATGATGCTGCCTTTGCTCACTTTTGTAATTACCCCCAAATCCATTCCATGGGCACAAATCAAAAGCAATGTTTTTACCTTATAACCACATTTCATTTTTTGTCTTATTTTAGAAAATGTTCTTATTCTGTTCACTCATCCATTTTTATTCAATAGCCTTGACTTCAGACAACATTTGGCTGATTCTAAAAGTCAATTGTGCCTTCTTATGACAAAAATTTGCTATCCTGAGGGTATTTAAAAGGCTGTATTAAGGGTTCTGTATTAGTCAGCTCAGATGGCCATAACAAAATATCATAGACTACATGGCTTAAACAGTCGAAATTTATTTTCTCACAGTTTCTGGAGGCTGGAAGCCCAAGATCAGGGTGTCATTCTGGTCAGTTTCTGGTGAGGACTCTCTTCCTGACTTGCACACAGCCACCTTCTTTCTGTGTCTTACATGGAGGAGAAAGAGAAAGCTCTCTGTGTCTCTTCTAAAAGAACACTAATCCTATTGGATCAGGCTTCCACCTGATGCAGCCAAAATAATTAATTAATTAATTAGAGTTTTGAGCATTGTTTGCCATAAAGCATACTGTCTCCCCAGTTTCCTACTACGAAGACAACATCCCTTTTTTTGATGAACAAGTTTTAAATGCCTTTGTTTTATAAAATGACTTACAATCTATTCTGCTAGATGGCCTATTTCTTTTCTTTTCTTTTTTTTATAAATTTATTTATTTTTATTTATTTTATTTTTGGCTGTGTTGGGTCTTCGTTGCTGCGTGCGGGCTTTCTCTAGTTGCAGTAAGCGGGGTCTACTCTTCGTTGCGGTGCATGGGCTTCTCATTGTGGTGGCTTGTCTTGTGGCAGAGCACAGGCTCTAGGTGCACAGGCTTCAGTAGTTGTGGCTCATGGGTTCTAGAGTGCAGGCTCAGTAGTTGTGGCACATGGGCTTAGTTGCTCCGCAGCATGTGGGATCTTCCCGGACCAGGGCTCGAACCCCTGTCCCCTGCATTGGCAGGCAGATTCTTAACCACTGCGCCACCAGGGGAGCCCAAAGGCTTATTTCTTTAACGCAAATTAGCTCATATCTGATTGAAAAATAGGAGAATGCTATTTGTATAATCCAGAAGTTGGGTTGCTTCTTCTGTCATTTTTCTGAGTACATTATTTCCCCTCACTGAAAAGAGAACGACCTTTCTCAGCACTAAGGAAAAAGTTTTAGAAATACACAAAGATCTTAAGACAAAGTCTTAAAATCCCATAGAAGTGACTTTAGTGCAATCAGTGGCTGGTTTAATGACCTCATAAACCACAACATTTATTTTAAGCCTATTTGGGGAAGCTACAATTACAGATAGAGACGCTGCAAAGACATTTCTCCCTAAAAAAAAACAATCGCTGAAGAAAACTTTACCCTGGATTACATGTTTAATGTTGATGAAACTAGTTACTATTAGAAACGCACTGTGCATGAATCCCAGGATTTTAAACTGCAAAGAATCAATATTGAGTCCATAGACCAACATACAGGTTTCACCAGACCAGTGTTTTGTTGGATTATAATCACTTTTATCCATCTCTGGTTACAAAATGCTGTGGATTTTGAGGGATCAGTCCAATCCCATTTTCCCCATGAATTCTATTTTGATTTTGTTTTGTTTTCAACGCAGCACAGTCTTTATTCAGTGGACAAAGAATGGAGAAGCAGGAACTAAGTTCACAGACCAACTTCCCCTGTTATTTTCAATCCACGATTTGTAAGGCAAGGTTTTCAGCAACATATATATGGAGTTATTGCAAAAGTGCCTGTACCTAAAATATCTTATACAAATAAAAACTTATAAATTACATCATTTTATAATCACTCCCTGTCCCCTCCTTTGAAAACTCAGCTCTTCTTTCTTTTTTTAAATAAATTTATTTATTTATTTATTTTTGGCTATGTTGGGTCTTCGTTGCTGTGCACGGGCTTTCTCTAGTTGCGGCGAGCGGGGGCTACTCTTCTTTGCGGTGCGCGGGCTTCTCATTGCGGTGGCTTCTCTTGTTGTGGAGCACGGGCTCTAGGCGCACAGGCTTCGGTAGTTATGGCATGCCGGCTCTAGAGCGCAGGCTCAGTAGTTGTGGTGCACGGGCTTAGTTGCTCCGCGCCATGTGGGATCTTCCTGGACCAGGGCTCGAACCCGTGTCCCCTGCATTGGCAGGCAAATTCTTAACCACTGTACCACCAGGGAAGCCCAAATCTCAGCTCTTCTGAAAAGGCTTCCTAATCATCACCCTCCCTCTGCATCCCCACTAGTTTAATTGCTTCCTCCACCCCTTCTCCTTTACTCCTATTTCATGGAGCCCTGCCACAGTTTATTACATTTCTTACTCACTGAACTCTGCAATCCATGAAAGAAGAAAGACTCAGTTTTACCATGTTAGTCCCTGCACTTGATTGTACAGAGCTATTGATGCCACATTAAGTGACATTGCCAAGATGGGAGAGGCCAGCTCTCCAAGTGCAGGACAGAGCACGTCATACTGTTCACCGTGTTTCTGATGTGCACCACGTAGTGACACTCAGCAGACGTGTCTAATGAAACAGGTACCATGAATGAATGAACTGACAGCCTTTCCCATGTTTATACCATCTTCCCAGAGACATTCCCACATGTTAACTTGGTATTTTTCACCACACCCAAGAGCTGGCAAGATCAGGAAATGTTGATCCCACTTTGGATATAAGGAAACTGATCTGTAGACAGGCAAATGGGCTGGAAAAGCCCATGGTAAGTGACTAAGCCTGGACTTAAAGTCAGCCAGCTTTCTGGCCATGGCTCTTTCCATTCAGGCCAAGCTCCTACCTTATTTTTTTTAAACCTTTGCCTCAAGTTTCTGGACCCCAGATTCAGTTTTATGTTAGATTGTATAATGATTTATGCAACTGACACACCCATCCACGTACATAACCAACATCTGGTTTGTTCTCATACTGTTTTTAGACTGGATGTCATTTGTATGTGAGATTTACATTTTTATAAACCTGCATGGAAGTTTAGAGAAAATGTCTCTCCCGTAAACCCAGAATTTCTGGGCTCCTGGCTTTTGCAATTGCCTGTACTCCCCACGTGGCCTCTATCCAAGAGTCTTTGCACATACTGTTCCCACTTCCTAGAAAGCATCCTCACTTAGTGAAGAGTCATTCAACTTTAGATCTTACTCAAGCATCTCCTCCTGAGGGACACCTTCTATATCTCCACGATTAAACCTAATTCTCCAGTTATAGGTTCTCATAGAAGGACATAACTGTCCCCCAGATCCCTTGTCATAGATACAATTTTACATGAATGTGTGTGATTATCTGATGGCTTTCTGCCTCATGGCAGAGACTATGCTAGCTATTCCTAGCCCAGAACTTGGCACGTTACTGCTGGGCCCATCCTGGATTCATCTTCTTATTTACCTCATCTTTTGCATCCCAACCACCTGGCTGCCTTCCTGGTTCTAGCCTATGTACCCAGATCAGTTTTGCCCAAACTCTCCTTAAATAATGTCTGAGGCTTGCAGTTCTTTCCCTTGTAATTCCCTGTTATGATGCAGGAGCCCTGCTGATGTGGTGGCGAGATGTGGGGTGGGATGAGTTCTATAGTCCTGGATGAAGTCTTGGTCTTTTTAGTGAGCCTGTGCCCCTGGGCTGTGACCAGCACAAGGGCATCTCACTTTTGTTTCATTTTGTTTTGTTTCCTGCACCCGTTAGGTGAGACAGGAGGGCTAGAGGGGCCTGGAGTTAGGTATTTCCCTTCCCCACGTCAGTTTGGTTAGTCTTTTGTAAAACCCCAGTGGGTTAAGCTCTTTTAAAATAGGTTCTCTCGAGAATAGGCCTTGTTAATAAAAAGAATTTTCTGGGGCTATTTCAAACTGGCTACTTTCCCCCTCCCCCTGCCAGAAGTACAAGGGGATATTTTTTCTTCTGGTCTTCGCAGTGAGAATGTTGTAGGGCTCCTGGAGATAAACTCATAAACATGTGGGACCCCACCCCCTTCCAAGACTGGATCTCCTGGACTTTTTAACTCTCAACTTGTCCATACTGAGCCTTCAGAAATTCGTCAATAAAACTTTAGGTTTTCCTACCCAGGTACTGGTTCCTGCAGAGTTTTCTGCTCCTTGGCCTCGATCTGTAGTACAGTTGTCATTCTCTCCACTTGTCTCTTCAATTTTGGGGACAGTGGTTTGCCCTGTGACCTCATTTCTCTGATGGATGTAAGAAGAGGTGTTGATTTTTGGTTTGTTCAGCTTTTTTCTTGTTCAAAAGCTCCTTACATGCTGGACCAGAAACCAGAAGTCCAGGTTTGCCCAAACTCCATCCAACATGGGAAATGGCTTTCGGCTCAGTCCTGGCTGACTTGCCCTTCCTGCACTCTTGCTGACGTGTAGTCCCATGTGGGCTCCCCAGAGGATGAACTCCACATGACTCAGGACAAGAGATCTTGTAGTTGGTGTATTTCAGAACAGCTAATCTGATTTTTATGTAGGCAGTCACCCAAAGTTCATAATTGAACAGGCCTAAATTTCTTCCATGGATTTTTATCAGATGCCATTCAAATCATTTGAGATTATTTATATAGAAAGAGTTTCACGTGATAACAAGGATTTCATGTGATAGCAAGAATATTTATAAGAGGCCTTCTTATTAATAAGAACAAAGAAAAAGGGACTTCCCTGGTGGTCTAGTGGGGTTAAGACTCCGTCCTTCCACTGCAGGACACTGGGGTTCAATCCCTGGTCAGGGAGCTAAGATCGTGTATCCCGCATGCCGCCACCAAAAAAAGAAAGAAGAAAATTAAGACAGACAACGGTATACATGTCTCCACCTCTGTGACTGAGTCAGTCCACATTTTTTGCAATGTTCACTGGCTGAGAACACTGATAGGCTCTGGAGAAATTACTAATGAGTTTACCATCTAATCAAAAAGGCAAAACTGACAGGAACGATTGTATCCAAGGCATTAATCGTGCAGAGAATCGGAACACTCACAGAAGGAACAAAGGCTGAAGATTAAAGAAGATGAAGAAGGAGGCCAGGGTCTTACTTGAATCGCTAAGGAGAAAGAAGTCAAGTGGAGCTGTGATGGGCTGATGCTTCTCAAATATTAGCCGGTGTTTTCCCCTCATCCCTCCCGCCTACATCCCAATTAAACCATTTTGTGCTCATTGCCTCAGAGGAAAGGTGTGGCTTGGTGAAAAGGAGAGGATAACAAAGAATCCATTATCTTTTGTGGTCCAAAGGCAGATGTCGTTGGAGAGATAGAAAAGCTTGGACAAAATGTTTGTTGGAGATAACAGGAGACATTTTCTCCTTCCCAGACTAGAAAGGTTTCCAGAACTTGTGGAACATAAAAGAGAGAGACAGTTGGCAAGTGCATGTGTGAGCATCTCTGTGTTGAGTGAGTCCATCAATAACAGGAAGGGAATATTGAGATGCAGCTGAAAGCGTCTTGTACCTTGCCTCCTGATTACAGTGCCTGGGAGGCAGCAAAACCCACCAGAGAGTTGATGAGACCCAAAGGCAGAAGACACTTGTACTCTTAGATAGAGCCCCAAAAAGGAAGCAAGACCCTCGAGAGGGAGCATATCTACACATGGATCAACAACTAAAGACCCAATGAAAGGAGGGTGTCTCTGTGGACAGATGCCATACAGGACCAGAAGTTCCCCGTCCCCATCTTGCCTTGGCACTCCCTAAGCCTGTCCCTAAGTATGTATACCCAATGGAACTCAAATTGAGCATTTCTACTCATCCCAGAAGAATGGGACCCACATTAAGTTAGGTTGAATTCTAGAAAAGTACAAAATATGTTTATGGATTTAAGTCTAGAGTCACACCTGCAATCAGCTAATTGGCAAAGTTTGGTCCATCTCAAATTTAATGAATATCGCTTATGTGTCAAGTACTAAGCTAAGCATCTTCCTCTACGTCATGTTCACCACAACCTATAACAAAGAAACCAGGCTCGGGGAGTTTAGGTAACTTGCCAAGATCACCAAGCTAGTGAGTGGCAAATCAAGAACTCCAACAATGGCCAGATAACAAAGCCTGTGCTCTTAACTTTACCTCTATTCTGACTCCAGCTGGAGGGCAAAATACAACGGTGAGATACTCTCTACCTGCCCTCACTGAGCTGACGGTCTAGAATGAACCAGAGGGTGAAGAGGGCTTCCAAGGAGACTCACCCAGTCTGGGTGAGCAAGAAGGTGCAGGAGCAAACAGTCTAGGTCATCCTTGATCTTCACGAAAAGGAAATCTCAGTGAGAGATTGGAAGGCAACCAGGCGTAGATTATCTACTCTACAAGTACTATTGGTTTTGGAATCAGAGTTTGGTGCAAACCTGGTTGTGTGGAGTATCAGCAGTGTGGCCTTGGGCAAATAACTAATCTAACTGAACTTCACTTTCTTTACCTTGAAAACAGGAATAATAATACCCAACTCACAGGGCCATCGTATGGATGAAACATTCAGCCTAATAACGGATTGGGAATCAATATGCATTAGCTCCTTTGCCTTTCCTCCAACACAGAGCATCCTTGAGAACTGCCACCCCATCCCGAGTTCTTCCTAGTTGAAGAATTCCCAAATTGAGATACCAGGTGAACCTTCCACAGTGAAGGCAAACCCAAGCTCCTCGAGTTCTCAGTGTCAGATGGACATAGTCTGCCTCTGAACCAGAGTTGACTTGCACGGTCTGGAACATTTTGAAGTCACTTCAACTGAGTTATTCCATGCTGGACCCACCAAGTCTGGTTATAATTTAAATGGCTTCTGGTTGCAAAGCACTGGCCATAATCTACCTCTTGCAGATACTATTCTCAGCCTAGCCCTCAGAGGTCATGTTTCTAATTTCAGCGAACCTGTATTGAGTTCCCCTAAGCGAAAGCACATGGTCTCTGCCCTCCAGGAGTTCACAAACTGGAGAAGGAAAAAGATATATACAAAAATAACTAACACAAAGCAGACGGATAAATTCCACAAGAGACAGTGAAAGTGCCCTGAGACATAGATTTATACTGACTGAAGAGGGAGTCAGGAAGGTTTCTTAGAAGAGCTGACATTTGAAGTTGGCCTTGAAGGATGGCTGTGGCTGCACCTGAATAGTATGAGGAGTCATAAGAGAGTAAATAGATGGAGATTTCCAAGCAGAGGGAATACCTTAAGCAAAGGCAGATGCCTTAGAAAGCCCATAGTGTATCCAGGGATGAGATGTGACCAAAACTGATGTGTGGTAGGAAGTGGCCCTGGATGGCCAAAATATGGAGGGTTTCTAATGCCATTTGAGCATCTATCTTACATGGAACGGAGAGTTATCACAGATAGTTTTGTAAAATGGCTAAAACAATACTGGATGAGTGGGGACAAATATAGTGATTATTACATGCTGTAACTAGAGTAATTAAGTGCATCCTTCTGAGTAATTATGTGCTAAGGAAGTAGTATCATTGGGATAAAAGTTTGACCATCTGCTACTGAATTTAACGCTTTTTGCTACTAATCCTAATCCAGGGGTTGTCAACTCTGGGTACAAAATAAGGTCATCTGAAGAATGTTACCCAAAAAACCCGTGTCTGGTTCCCACTCCCATAAATTCTGAGGTACCTGACCTGGGACGGAGCCTGAGCATTGTTTTGTTTTCATTCCCCAGGTGATTCTAATGTTCAGGCAGGTTAAAATCCACAACATGTGGGCTCCGGGCCAGCAACATCAACATCACCTCGGAGCTTTTTAGAACTAGGAAAACTCAGGTCCCAACTCAGACCTACTAGATCAGAATCTGCATTTTTCACAGTGTCCCCAGGTAGTTTGTGGGCATCAAAACGTAAGAAGCACCTGTATATACAAAACTGCCTATTCATTCCCCACTTCTGCCAAGCCCATGTTAGCCTGGAAAGGGAAGAAATAAAAACCCCAAAGCCCTAGATATAAGATTATTACTGAATCACATAACAGAAATGTGAATAAACTTATCTCAAATTTGCCAGGTAAGGGCTTCATTGCATGGCACCAGATGACTTGAAAAGGGAGAGAAAGGGGAAAAAAAGTGATTGTTTAAGTAGAAGGAATTCCTGACAGAAGGACTAAGTCCTAAAATAGTCTGAGGCAGATGGGGGCCAGCAGAAGCCTTCAGTGACAGGGATGTGACCGTGACTTAGCACGTGTTCCTGACACGGCAGTCCAGGCTCACGGGACAGAGAGTCAACGCCCAGGAGCTGCTCCTGGTTCAGCCCCGTGCTGCTCTGAGGACACAGGGCTTACTCTTCCACCTCCATCCATTCAAAGGACCACGTATCTATTGTCATTTTTACCTGCAACCTTTAAGGCCCAGGCCCCCAGTGTGTTCAAGTTAAAAGAAAAAGCTCAAGACCAGCCATCGGTTTGTGGTAGCTGGAAGCACAGACCATCACAGAGACAGAGAACCAAACCCTCAACTGTCTGAAGCTGCTATGGTCTAAGTGTTTGTGTCCCCCCACCCCAAATTCATATGTTGAAACCTAACCCAAAGGTGATGGTTCTGGTAGGTGGGGCCTCTGGAAGGCGATTAGGACATGAGTGTGGAGCCCTCATGAATGGGATTAATGCTCTTATAAAAGAGACCCCACAGTGCTCCCAGGTCCCTCCTGCCATGTGAGGACAGACCGTGAAGTCTGCGACCTGGGAGAGGGCCCTCACCAGACCATGATGACACCTTGATCTCTGACTTCCAGCCTCCAGAACCAACCATGAGCGTAAATGCCTGTTGTTTATAAGCCATCCAGTCTGTGGGATTTTGTTATAACAGCCTGAATGCGCCGGGATAGAAGCCATTACTAAGCACCACCTGAGACCCTGCACACACCCTAATCTTGTCAGCAACCCCACCCTTTTGAAACTTTGCAGAAGAAAGAAGAATGCAACACTGTTACTGCCTTGATCTTTATCACATACCTCTGACCCTGAGTCCTGACTATATAACCTTTCCCTGTTCCCCAGGAGGGGGACACAGTTCTTGAGGCGCTAGCCTACTGTGTTCCCTCTTTGCCTGGCAAAGAAATAAAGCCACTCTTTCTTTCTCCTCCATAACTCTGTCTCCCTATTTCCGTTTGGCATCGGTGCACAGAAAGCCAAGATTTTGGCAACAATATTACAGAGAATGATAAAGGGGGAAGTAGGTTAGGTACCAGTACTCTTCTGGGCTCACCAATATTCAGGCAGGGAGATGAGAAGGCATAGTGGTGTCCTTGCTAAATGTGCTAGGTAAAATCCTGGGATGACCCCCATGACTTTCACCTTTGTAAAATGTTATGGAAAAACCTGAACGAACTTTTTGGTCCACACAATACAATCCCTTCCCCATTGAGTGTGGGTGGGATTTGTGATATGATGAGGTACCTCCTTTGTGATTATGATTAAGGTTATACTTAAAGGGATTTTTCAGTTGGCTTTGAGTTAATCAAAGGAGACATTACTTGGGTGGGCCTAATCTAATCAAAGGTGCCTTTAACAGGTGCAGGAGTTTTCTCCAGCTGACAGCAGAAGAGGAAGTCAGAAAGATTCCAAACACAAAAGTAAGGGAATCCCTTTGAAGATGGAGAGGGTCAAACAGCAAGGAATGTGGGTGGCCTCTAAGAGCTGCTTACTACTGACAGCCAGCAAGGAAACAGGGACCTCCATCCTACGACACTAAGGAACTGAATTCTACCACCAGCTCGAATGAGCCTGGAAACAGATTCTTTCCCAGAGTCTCCAGATAGAAACTCAGCCCAGCCAACGTCTTGATTTTGGTCTTGTGAGACCCTAAGCTGAGAACCAGCTAAGCCCACCCAGACTTCTGACCTCCAGAACTGTGAGCTCATACAGGGGGAGTGTTTTAAGTCTCTAAATTGGCAGTAATTTGTTAGGCAGCAATAGAAAATTAACACACCAAGTGAGAGAGAACAGTGCAAGATAAGTCAAGCGGTCACCACGAAGCCCTGAAGGCTCCAGTTGGACCCCAGCATAGAAGGGATTCCTAAAGGGACTTACCCAAGCTCTTACCTGGGAGACCTGATCAAATCAGAAGTGCAATCGCTGAAGCCAAGATCTTTCAGAAGTGCCAGGCCTTGGAGGGGTGGGATGGACCGGAAACTAGGAGATGAAAAGATAATATTAGAATTTTTAGTAGGTGCCTAAATTTCACCTCTGCATCCCTACCTGGGGTAGGGTTTAGTTGGAGACAATAGAAAACTGCCCAAGAGATGAGATGCAGAATTGCCATTAGCAAGCTCAGGACTGCAGCCCGGAGCAGAGTTAGACAGTGAGGGTTCAGGCGGACTGCTGGAGTCAAGGCCACAACACAAAAGGAAACCAGGGAAAGAAGGGGTCGGTGGAGGTGCAAACTAGCTAGACAGCTGTCCTCATTCGCCCTCAGGTACAACTCACCTTGCACAGACCTGTTTTGTTCCTGTGAAGTTTCCTTCTTCAAAGGTCCACCTCTGTTCTTCTCCATCATCTTCTTACTCTCCCTTCAAGGACCAGGAGAAATCCCATCTCTTCCAGGAAATCTTCCCTTTGAACAACTGCCTGAAGTCACCTTCCTACCTCAGAACTTCAACTTTCAGTGAAAGATCCCCGATCGATAGGAGGTGCTTCCTACCTGATTAGTTCCAAGGGCAATGACCTCATTTCTTCGAGCCATAACCCACCCCATTTTGAGGCAGTTTTAATGGCTAAAGAGCTCCTCCTCGCACTTAATAACTGCGTAATACCACACAGGTGAATCCCTCTATGAGGCCTTTCCTCATTTTCCTCATTTGCAAATGGGAATGAAATCAGTACCTTTCTCAAAAGATAGTTGGGAGGATTAAATAAAATATTCCAAGTAAAAGGCTTTGTACTGTGTCTGACACATAGTCAGGGCTTGATAAATGGGGTTGGTTGTTACACTGTGGAAAAAGATGCTGTAATGCATCTGTTACAATGTCTGGTGCCCTGTAGCACTCAATGAGTGGCAGCTCTTATCAGCTATGGCAGCAGTCTGAAGCCATTCAGAGTCTCAACCCCGCTCTTTTCAGCTGATACCTTCCAAATATATAAAGACAGTTGTGTAAGCTGCCTGAAATAGAATATATGATCAATAAATGTTATTTCCTAAGTGTTCTCTTGTCCAAGTAAGAGCTCACATTACAGGTCTTCTTCTTCCAGATGCCCTCTACCAGGTTTATAACTGCCTCTCTCCAAATGAATCCCCCTCCCAAAACCAAAGAGAGATCTGCCCATGTGACTAAATATTCAGTGAATATAGACGAGGCATAATCTACCTTCATCTGGAAAGAGCAGTTCTCCTAATTTGATGGAATTATTTTTTCACATATAAAATCTGGACTTCATATTGATTACTTACATTTCCATCCATGCCTCTCTAATTTAATCCTTCAAGATGATTTGAAATTTTTATTCTATTGTCCATCATGTTTGCTATTCTTTTCAACTTTGTCATCTGCAAATTTGAGAGCCCGCTTCCCAAGCCTCCATCTCATTTAGCACTAATTTTGTTCTTACATCTCATCTCCTAATGGATTTTAAGATGTTTATGGGGAAAAAAAAAGAAAAAATTCCATGCTATATAATATCCTCTACAGTTGTAGCTTTTAAACTTTTGTAACTGAAACCCATAGTGAGAAATACATTTAACATTGCAATTCAGTTCATTTACACACACGCACACATACCTCCTGATATAAATATTTAAATATTTATATCAGGATATTTATTTATGATACCCTCTCATATTATCCATTCTATTATATTTATTATTATTATTACTTGTTGGTCAAGACCCACTTGATAAATTTCACGATCCATTAACAGATCCTGGTCCATTGTTTGCAATATGCTGTTCTATAAAATGGCTTTTAAAATTTTCCACTAAAGTGGCAGAGAAGAGGTCATCTGTGCTCTGGGGCAGGGGAGAGGTAGCAGTGCTGCCGAAAGAAATCTTTGCTTTATCTTTAAAACCCTTGAGAGTGTTGTACTCCACTGTACAATATATCTGTGCTTATTTTAATAGACAGCTAATGAGCCTTTATTTTTTCTAGTAAAAATTATAATCCATGAAATGCATTCTATTTTTATTCCATGCTTCGTTTGCCCTTTGGTACTCCACCAGAAACCCACTGACAGATGGGTACCCCAGTTTGAGAATAAAAGCTCCACAGTTCCAGAAACAGGGCTAAGCACATAACCATTTCTCAGTAAGAGCGGGTTGGCTCATTGATAGGCTGTTTCTCTCAAGAAAGGAGTGTGTATGAGATAGGATGAAGTAAGTGCTCCATTCAACAAATATTATTTGACTTTTTCTCAGGACGGGAGGGGGTGATGGGTTAAAGGGATGACTAGTGAAACATTGACCAGGAAGATGGGCTTTGTAAGGAGACAGTTCCCCATGGGTCTCCCACGTTTCTGCACATCTTCTGAGCAGAGGTACTGACTGCCTTTCTTCTGGGCTGCCTTTTCAAAGAGGTCTACGTACAATCAAAAAGCCTTAGAAAATATGCTCAAATATAGAAATAGTGTTTCCCTCTGGAGCAAAGGGCAGTTTTGTTCACTGTCCAGTATAATAAAGGTAATGTGTCCCCCCAGACGATGGTCAGGCTGGCTCATAGCCCATTATAAAAGATTTGGGTTCCCTAGGTTCAGGAGTCCTCTCCTGCAACATACCCCACTGCACGTGCAGATGCTACCTTGCCCTCTTTATGTTCCCCTGGGGAAGGTTTGGGAAACTACAGCAAATGCTGATGTTCTGGCCACTGCTGTTACTGTGAATGATACACTATCCTTTATCTCAGACCTAGGATGTCTCATGTCTTCTGCCGGTGTACATGACATTGCGGTGGGCTAGCTCAGCTGGACAGTCTCACATCACTGATTCCAACAGACAAGCCTATGTCTTGAAGTAAAAAAGTATACTTTTTATTCTTTTTTTTCCTTTATTCACTTAATAAATAAACACATACTGAGTGCCTAATCAATGCCAGGAAATTTCCAAGAGGATGGGGATGAGGGGAACCAGCCTTAGACAAGGTCTCATAATAAAACACAGAAACCCCATCATAAAACCAAGTTTAGTGAGGGAAGACAGAAAATAAACAAGTAATCCACTAAGCAAACAAAATCATTTCAGAGAGTGTAAGTGCTAGAAAGAAAATAACCCAGGATGAAACAACAGAGTGATTGGGGTAGACAGGGAAGGCTTGGGGCTGGTGATCAAGGAAGGCCTTTCAGAGGCAGTGGAACTGGACCTGAGACACTCATGACAAGGTCAACCAGTAATGAGACGGTCTTGGGGAAGAAGATTCCAGGAGTAGCTACTGTAGATGCCCTAAGGCAGGAAAGAGGATGATGTGTTTCAGAAAAACCAAAAGGCCACGGGGAGCATCAAGGGAGGTGGGGGTAGAGAGGTGGGCAGGGTCCCAGGAGAGGGCCAGGTCTCAGGAACACTGAGGGGCTTGGGAGGTCCTGAATGATCATCATTTCCTCTCTCTTTCCCTTCACCCCTTCTGGCCCTTCTCCTCTCTGAAACTGTCTGCAGGGCACATTCTTGATGGAGCCCCTGGGTGGCTTTCTCCTTTGGAAAGTGAGTGGTAACTGCCCTAAGACTTTAATTTACAGTCCACAGAAATATTTGCATGATATGAATGAAACTGTGAAGACTGAGAGTATGTCTGGTGCATATCCAAAGGCCGAATTTCAAACACCTGGCATCATCGAGGAGGGACTTCTGGGTAGATGCCCTCTGGAAACTCTTGTCACACCAGTCGATGGGACAGACTCCTTCCCGTTCAAGTTTAATTTTAGGATGTAGGCACTCATCTCTGAAAGCAAAAAATGAAGAGTGGCTTCCAGTGGCTTGTTTAAAGAGCTCCTGAGGCTTCCTAAAGAGTCTTATTTGGCACTCACCAACGAGTGGCATCCTGAAAGGAAAGAAGAGGAAATGGACCCAACGTCTTGTGATGAGGAAAGTCATTGGATAATTATATCAATTCCTCACTTCTATATGAAACTCATAAATAGGGTAAAACTCATTGAGTCAAACTAACCAAATTAGTTAGATCTCAAAATGGAGTAAAACTACTTTAGTTAATCTACTAATTAAAAATATTGGGATACTGCAAGTTAAAACTCTAGAATACAGTATAAATGTCAAAAGAAACGCTATCTTATTCTTTCTAGTAAGTAGAGCAACTTGAGATTACCACTACCTTGGACTTTCCAAAGAGATCCTGCAGAACCTGACTCACTTAATAGAATGTTCTATGATATCACTTGATTCAAACAACGGTGCAATTCATGCAGTCTATAATTGTATATATGATTTTTAGTTCCCTTTAATTCAACAGGATTCCCATAACTTCATCTTTAGGGGTTGTTTTCTTAGCAAACAAATTTTTCATAGATAATTCACAGGTCAACTCGTCAGCCGTCTTTCTCACAAACACCATACTATTTGTGTCTCCATTAAGGTGGTTGTATCAGAGTCCTATGATCATTTAATCACAACTGATGCTGTCTTAGGGAGATTGAAAACTACTGGAGCAGAACATAGCTATCTGAATTCTCTGATACGAGCAAGAAATAGAAAAAGGCTGCCATCCAGGTAAGAACCAGAAGCCTGTTTCAGGGATCTGGTCCAGGTCGGGTGGATCTGAGACTGTATCCAGCAAGCACTGTATCTACAGACTAGGTGGGGTTGGACCACACATCAAATGGCTCTGGATCTGAGTCCTAATGAGATTCTTCCCAAAGCTCAGTTAAGACAAACTAGGAGTTTCTCAAAATGGCTGTCACCACGTTTATGTTTTCGGGTATGGAGAAGTCATTGCTTTTAGGTTCAGAAAGATCTGAAAAGGCTGGTGATGGGAATTTCCACAGCACATGAATTTCTGAATCCCACTTGATCCCAGCCACATGGCACATGCAAAGCCAGACTGCCACCTACTGACACGCAGAAGGGGTGGCCTGGCATTGTTCTGTTCTTAGTGTAACAAAGATGCTGTTGATTACAAATGGTCTACTGAACCCGGCTGCTTTTTGAAAACCCAGTAGAAATGAAGCAGTCATTGATTTGAGACCTGAATTATATATATATATTTTTAAATGTTTGGAGAAAAAAATTCTCTGCCCAAACATATATAATATCTGCTGATGGGTCAAAAAGAGAAGGTAAATTTGGCATGCGGAGATTGACGGGGGCAAATACGGCTTCATTTCAAACAGCCCCTCCTGTTTCTTCAGTATAAGAAATGAGAGGCAGCAGACTTGTACCACTTAACTGAAGACTCCTCGGAGGCAGGAATTATATCTTACTTACATTTCTTTTTCCCTAGGCCCGACATCTCTCAGTGCATTTTGAAAGCAAACAACAATTGTTAAGTGAGTGTTTACAATTTTAATAATACTTGTAAAATTAAAAACCAAATCAGAGGCTCATAAAAAAGAACCAAGATAACCCAAGGTTTAAATCCTGCCTCTGGTAGCTGTGTACTTTGGGCAGGTGACTTAACCTCTCTGAGCTTCAGGTTAGAATCTTTAAAATGCAGATGACATGACCACTGGGTTGATCTATGGGGATTAAGTGACACAATGCATATGATGTGCTTAGCGCAGTGCTTGGCACACAATAAGTCTTCAATAAAGAGAAGATTTTTTTAAGAAGTAAAACAGGCCTCGGGTCCTGTCTGCTGACCCTGGGCTATGAGCTCATCTCCAACTCAGGATCCTGCAGCCTCAGCTTCCTCGGCAGCTTCCAGAGATTCTTCAGCTGGCCGGCCACTTGCACACACTTGACACGTGAGCACAAGCCAGAGAACCATGGCGGAGCTGGCTGGGGAGGCAGGAGATTAATTGAAGACTTTTATTATTTTTAGTTACAAAACTGCAGGAAAACAGTTCCTGTCGGCTGGTGCATCTCTGGCTAGAAGGCAAAAACGCAGGTGGGAAGAGGGTTGGCCATTAATCATAAGGAAGCAGGGAAGGAAACTGAGACAGGAAATGTCAACAGCAAGATGTCCTTCCTCTGGGTCACTCTGAAGGCACATCCACAGGCCAGCGCGCTCAGTGCCGGGCCCCGGCTGCAAACAAAGCCAGTCCAGAGGAAACGGCAAGCAATCGAATGTCAAACCAGAAATAAATCGGGCACGTTTCCCTTCTAAAGCAAAGGGACTAGCTCCTCTTCTATCTGGCTCCCAAATTCTGGGAATCTGTCTGGAAAGAAAATGCTTTCATATGGATGAGAGTTGAAGAAGATGTCAAAATAGTGGAGGACAGGAGCGTAGCTTCACATAACTTTTCTGAGCCTCAGTTTTCTAGTCTGTGTAATGGGGATTTGCCCTCCTCCCAAGGGGGTTTGGAGACCAGGAGCGTAAGCTGATGACATTGGGCTTGTTGTGACTCTTAGGAATTCTTTTGACTCCTCTCATGATAGAAAATGAAAACCCAAACCTTGACAGTCCCTTTTGCCCCAGTCAACTGAGGCAGGGCAAACCCAGTCCGCGTGGGGACCCCTCAATCTCTGCTGAGGATGGGAGACGCAGTTCCTAGAGGCGCCCCATTTGTGCCTTTGATTAAAGCTTCTGAAGAACATTTACTTTCCTTTTGATTTTGTTAAATGTTGGCTTTTCCAGACAAGTATTTTTTTAAAGGAATACATTTTGTTGATATTACAGATTAAGCCCTAAGGGATAAATGAATGAAGTAAATGCTTATGTTGTGATAGCTTTTATCCGTAAAAAATCTTCTACTCCCAATACTGTTTTTACCTTCAGATATTTCAGCGTTGGGGGGAGTGATTCAGAACACAGGCTTGGAGTCGAACGGATATGAATTCAATAACTACATCATAAGCCTTCAGTATGAATTATTTGGCATTTAAGCTCATCTATGCCTCAGTTTGCTCATCTGTAAAGTGGGAGAAATAAACACATGATAGGTAACCTCTCACTCAGTGGTAACTAGTGAGTTTATGATGCATCTGGACCATAAAGTTTCCCAGTCTTATTTTTTAATAAATTGGCAGGCTCATATTCATTCAGCATTTATTCCAGACCTATAGTCCCTGGGCATCATATGAAACAATTAATTTGCCAGTGAACAGAGCTGGATCACTCAATCTAGTTGATGAGAGAAACGCACAAACAAATTATTGCAGTTCCAATAAATGCTGTCCCAGAAGAAAGTTCTACATTCATTTGGTCTCCAAAGAAGGGCATAACCACCTCTGCTTGGGTAGATCTGAGACTTCACAGAAGTGGAAATTCATACCTGGTCTCATTGGATGAAATGGAGTTTGCCAGAAGGAGGAAAGGAAGGACATCCCAGGAAGACCAACAGTATACTCTGAAGCCATCAGAATACAGTACCGTAACTTGGAACAATTCACCAGCTCTGGGGCTGCAGCATAAAATACATAAAAGCAAGTTCAGGAGATGGGGTTTAGGGAAGCTGGGGCCAGGTCACAGAGAGCAGAATATTCCATTCTAAGGAGTCTGGATAGTATCTTGAAGGAAATGAGTAGGTTTTGAACGGTTTTAAACAAGGGAGAAAACAATCATAGTATTTTTAAAAGACGAGTCCAGCAGTCTGATTGGATTGGAGAGAGACCCAGGGCAGTGGTGGGTTAAGCGCCCACTCTGATGGTTTGGGCCCAACAAGAAGACATGAAGGCAAATCACAGGAAGGAGAGGAAGACACAGGGAAGAGAAACGTCAAGAAGGTGTCATTGGTAAGACCTAGAAGTCCTTTGACATTTTTTGAGGAGAGGGAGAGAGGTGTGGTGGAAGGAAGGGAAGGGGGTAAACAGTGGAAAATTCTAACTAAATGAACCTTTTAAAAATAAAGTTACAGGTGCTGGGAATGCGGAAGTAAAGACCACAGCCCGACTTTCAAGAAACATGCATCATCCAAGGAAGAACACGAACGGAAACCAACAACTATGGAACAGGGTTTATTGTCTCACCTTGACTGCTGACTTCTAACCTCCAGAACTGTGAGACAATAGATTTCTGTTGCTTAAATCACCCAGTTTTGGAGCACTTTGTTAGGGCAGCCCTAGCAGACTTCTAGAAGAGCATCCGTATGAGAAATGAAGGCCTCAAAACATTTTCACAATCATTCACACTGCAAAGAAAGTGCTTTGATCCCACCTTGTTGTCACAATGAAAAGAAAAGCTTTTACCCTGAGCTGTGGGCAGAAGAAGCTCTGGAAAGCGGCTGAAGAGGAATGATCTGGAGATTAGAACAAGGAGTGGGTCTTTCTGTGACTATCTCCTTTCATCCAATCAGAGGAAATCAACTTTATTAGCATGGCCTCCTCTGCTACCACTTTCACTGATAGTTTAGGTTTATAGTCAGTGGTGTTATAGCAAATACAGAGTAAATACATGTACAGCAAACTGGCTCTTCAAAAGAAAAACATGTACATACATGTTTATTACAGATTTTAACGATATGTAGCATTTAATTTACAAATAATAATACCCTTGGTTGTAACTTGTTAGCCAATTGATTCTCATGGAATGCTTTCATTGATTTTTACCAAACCCTTGCATCTGGAGCCAACCTCTAATTGCAATTAAACCATGACTGATAAATGGAGTTGCTTCCCAATCCACTAATTCTTCTCCCAATGAATGTGCTGTCATTAAATCTGATATGTGATTTTCTGTTAAACTATTTCTCACCCTTGTATTAATTATATTCATTAACTGAACACGTTCCAGCTTCGGCAATAAATCAAGCTCTAATTTACCATGTCTACTGATTTCCATGGTGTAAATACTGCACAAGGACCAATTGCAAGCTACCGATGTGTCATCACTGAATGCAGATTTGGGGAGAAATGCCCAGTAGTGCCCCATTATGTAGCATTTCCACCATTCAGAGGCCATAGATGTAGATAACCCAAGAGCATAGGCTAAATGTACTAAAATATTTAGGCAGTGATGGATTTTAAGTATTATTGTCTTTGTTTTTGGTATAATGCATCTAATTGTAAGTTTGTATCACTTAATTTTGTATAACAGCTGTGTTTAACAACCAGCTCTCAAAATACCTAAAAATTTAACAACTGGCTCTCCTGGGCTGGTGCAAGCGAGCCCCAGCACACCACTGCATGTGGCTATTAACAGCTTGTAGATTTGCCCATTACGTGAACACAGGCAGAGTTTCCAAGCTACACCCTGAAGAGGAAATAATTGCACCTAATACAATATTACTCCTTCTCTTCCTACCACTCTTGCCCCAAGACGCAACCCATAGAGTTCAGCATCATCTATCATTAGTCATGAATACTGATTATATTCTTATGGTGTACACCAGCCTGTGAGCCCTTAAGATCAGGGACCGTGTGGCCACATCACCGAGCAGAGTCAGATACATGGTAGTTTCTCAGTGAATGTTTGCAGACCCAGTGACCTAAAATTATTACCTAGTGTTCCAAGCAATCACAAGTCTACTTAGGGTGCATGACTACTTTTTCCCCTTCGTTGTCCCTTTTCTGATCAATTTATAGACAAAATGGCATAAAACTAAACAGACAAAATGAACTGGGCCCACAGTCATTCTTGTCTTCCTCTTCTAAGCTTAGTTGTTAAAGAATGGCTGTTTGGCTTGGTGGGGGAATGAGCAAAACTGTCTGAATATCATCCTAGGAGCCCTCTCTGGATGGCTTGGACTCCAAGTCAGCTGGCATCAGCAGAAGGGGCTGCATCCAGTGGGACCAGTAACTTTCTCCCTCTAGAAGGAAGGTACATAATGTGCTATAGGCCCCGAGGGAGGTCTCTAAGGGCTGGACGGCTAATATTCCCAGACAACTTCTACCTACAGTCGGCTGCCCAAGCCTAGATTACCTGCTACCAAGCAAGCTCTGTATTCCCCACTGGCCTGGGTACTCTCTCTCACCTGTGCTGTAAAAAAAGAGTCCTGCAGAGAGGTGGGGTCCAGCCACTGGGGTGGAGACCCACACTGAGGGTCTATCAGTGCCCTGGCCCAGCACAACTTTCTGAGACAATGAGAAAATCAGGGATAGAGCCCTTCTCTTCTCTCAACGCCCCCGGCCTCTGGTAGTTTTTCACTTCCCCAGTAAAGCCTGTATTATAACCCAAATGGTGTAACGCTGTTGAATTGGCCTCAAACCCAGATGGGATTCACTTGGCGGAACAGGTAGGGTCCCAGAGGAACCCCCCTTCAGATCAGACACCCACAGTGTTCCGCGTTAGCTGGGACTCTATGCATGCGGTTCCAGGGGAAAGCCTGAGCCAAGGAATCTGGCAACCTGGAGGCCAGCAGTCCCTACAATAGATGTGTGATCTGGTGACAGTTTTTCTAGATCCCTAGTCCTCAAATGGCTTATCTCTGAATTTCCAATAACACACAAGCTGAAAAGCAAAAGACGGTCAAACAAAACAAAACTCCAAATGTCGCTCGATGCCACGAAGCCCACTGAGCTACCCCACTTGATGTCATAGGATGTTTACGTGGTAATTTCTTGCTGATGCCCGGAGGGAACTAGGGGCCCAGGGTTCACAGTCCAGAACCTAAAGGGGTGGCTTTGTTCTGGGATCCTTTAGAGTACGATGAAAGAGGTATAAGAGACTCAGTTCTTCCAGATGTTGTGACATGAATATGTAACAAACAAATGGCAAAAGGTGAATCTTAGTTCGCTGAAGGCTCTACAGATGATCTGACAAAAAGAAGGAAGGTCCCCAAAAGATGCCAAATTATACACCAGCATATTTTGTTCCTTTCAGTCTTTTCTGATCATCATTAGGAAGCAAACACCCAGGGTCATCAGCAAGACGCAGTTGACGACCACCTTAACAAATGCAACACACAGGGTAACTCTACACCAGGTGCCGCTGACCGACATTTTGAAAAATATTTGGAGAGAACGTCTGGGGCACCACGTGGTCAGACCACACTGACTAAAAGAATAGCAAGCTCTTCATGCTTCTGCTTCAAGAGTTCAAGGGCTATACGGAAGCAAATTGATCCAAGTCCAAAGGAAATTGGAGTGCATTTTACGTTATTCTCTGATGCCTCTGCAAAGATAGAATAATTCTTTGCCGAGGGTCAGGAAAATGAAACTGAGCTTTGCTTCTCGTGCAGGACAGCTCAGCAGTGGCAAGCACTACGGGGTCGTTGTCTTCACATCTTCACATCACCCCAGCTGCTACCCTACACCTAGTCCTGCTACGCTCTCAGATCAGGCACCCACGATGTTCCATATTTTTTATGTTGGGAATTATATTGTTGGTTGAGACTGTCAAGTAATTACCAACAGCAAAAAACCAAACAAACAAACAAGCCCAGCACAAACACAATAGCATGCAGCCCTAGGTGCTGACACATACCTCTGACTCTAGCCCTGTTGAGAAGATGCTTTTTGAACAGGGCAAAAAGGCAGGAGTAATAGCAGCCATAGCCACAGAAGCTGGTTACAACAAACGCTGTCAAGAAATTGTTTGTAATATGACATTCATTGTGATTGAAGAGCTCTACCTACAGTTTCTGTCTGCAGACTCCCAGATGTTTTCTTTGTGCTACTTGAATCCCAAAGCCCTGTGTGAAAGACTGAAGGTCACCGCAAAACTCAAACGTGAATAGCTCGGTTTTGATGGAAGTAGCTAATGTCACTATATTTTCCATAACCTATTTATTCATTGCACATCTACCTTCTAACTAACACTGTTGTTTCCACACACAACAGTGTAACATAAAGACATTCTTGTGATATAATATTAAGTGAACAAAGAAGGCAGCCTACGTACACACAAGGTTCCTTTGTATCGCTCACATCCATTCAACAAATACCTACAGCATTTGTATTCAGCAATTTCTATCTTTATTTGGAGCTCTGGAACTAGGTCATTTATTTTCCCTTTTAAAAAAAACCCAGCATATTTTTTCAAGGTTGGTATCGTTGTTTTGATTCTTTCATCTAGCACATAATAACGGTGAAAGCTATGTTTATCTTAAGGATATAGGATAATTCTTAGAGGGCTCTGAAACCCACCAAGAGACGAGCATCTGAGATTTTTTAAGGTATTCATGGTGTGAGTTCTTAGCATTCAAACCTACGGTAAATGGTTTCAAGATGGACAATATAACACTGATTACCAAACTCCAAATTAGCATTCATGTTCCGCTTCTAAGATGACACACCTGGTTTTGCTTACAAGTGAGTTTAACTTCTTTAATAACTACAAATTGGCAGATTATGCCTTGCATAGTCATTGAATTTCAGTGTTTTGAAACCAGCCTACCTGTGTTTCAACAACCTTGTCAGTAGTTTCAGATCTAATCATCAAACCATAGTGGCAGATGCAAAAAAGTGCAAAGCACCATGATTTAGGAATTTATAATTTCCAATAAAACAGATGTATGTAAAAAAGTTAAACTGTAAGAATTATTTATAACTTTAACACGTTAAGACAATACTAGAAGAAATGTCAGTTTTGGTGCATGATTGAGTATATGGATTCAAACTCAGATCTGACTGGCTCCAAACTCTGTGCTCTTGGGTTGGACATAGACATTTCCAGAAAAGATCTGCCAAATTTGCTCTATCCATTAACCTCAGAATTTGTCTTTCAGCAAAATGTCTCTGAAAGGCTCAGCTTTCTTTCACAAAGAGGAGACATAAGGCAATTGCGAGATGGGAAGACCTTGATACAAGTCTTGGGGGCTGGTCTGCAGAAGGGACTCTGGAATGTTCTTCCCCAGCAGGGGCATCTCATGTCATCTGTTGTTCTGGAATATTAAGGACACTTTCCAGATTAATTGATAATGACAGTTATAGCAGTGGTCGGCGTTCCTAAATGCCTGCATGTTAAGGTTTAGAGGACTTTTACATGAGAAACTGTGCCATGGAAAGATCATCTGTCCTGGTTTTGAGCTTGTCCTATAGTTTATAAGTTGTAATCAACTGGGGGAAACTGGGTGAAAGGGACACCGGACCTCTGTGTCCTATGTTGGCAACTTCTTATGAACCTATAATTATTTTAAATTTTTATATTACAAAAAATATTGTAACTCTGTAGTTCAGCAGGAGGGACACACATTTTCCAAGGTCAGAAGTAGAAGAGGCTCTCCTTGCAACTCCTAAACAGACCACCTCCCTGCGCTCCTCTCATTCCCGGAGCCAGGGTTTCCAGCTGGGGCTGGAGGTGGCCTGGGGTGGAATTTGGAATTCAGAGTCAGGGGCGGGGTTGTGGCCCTGGCTCTCCCACTAACCAACTCTGTCATCTTGGTCACATTCCTTAGCTCTGAATCTGTTTCTTTATCTGTCAAATATGTCTGTCTTTTTCAGAAAAGGCCACCTTCAGTTTAAATGAGATAGTGATGGTTCCTTGAGACAATATGTATGAAGGCCCAGGTAGCTGCAATACGACATACAAACGTGGGTTTTTTCTGAAAATCATCTTTGTCAGATTTGGCCCAAGAGTCCTGTGTGAGGCCAGTAGCCTGATACATGAGATGCTCAAGTCCCTCGGTTTTGCTGCAGTAGAAGTTCTTGAGATGCTCATGACTCAGTGGGCTTGAGTCTTTGCCTCTGAACCTCACCACGAGCCCAGCACCTCTACTCAAAAGAAGCAGATCTGCTTCTCTTCGTTTTTTACAGCTGCTTGCATCACCCTCCTCACACTCCGCGGCCCCCAGACTGTCATGCTGCCGGTACTAGTCAGATGTGTCCCCACCATCATGGCAGACCCATCATCAGCTGTGACTCAGGGCAAGTCCCCAAGCTGCTTTCCAGGGCTTCTAGTTGGAGGTTTTGTCCTGCCCTGGCCTGTGCCACAGAGCTGGGCAGTGGCACTGAGCAAAGTCAAAAGTGCCCAAGTGCAAGAGGATTCTTTCCCCATGGAAAGGTGAAGACCAGCATGGCTGCACGAGCTTTGCTTTGACCTTGAAGCCACATGGGTCCTGGAAGCACGAGCTGGCCTGCCTGATTTCCTGCTCTAACCTGCAGACCTGGAGAGCTCTCCCTCCTGCTCATGTGCAGTGCGTGGGTCGAGTTTCCTCAGGAAAACAGGGGCCGTGCTATCCCTTCCACGTTTGATGAGTCTTAGTTCAGGGGAAGGGAAACATTGAGGCAGTTACTTCTGGAAAGCTGGGGGTCTCTGCTGTGGTCTGGGGACCAGCAGCATCCATATCACCTGGGAAATGGTTAGAAATGCAAAATGGGGAGGGCAAACCCCAGACCTACTGAGTCAGTTACCCCGGGAGTAGAGCCCAGCAATCTCGCTTTAACAAGCCACCCTCCCACCCAGCGCTTCTGATGCATGAGAACTACTTTGAGCTTCTGGAAAGTTGCTATGGATCTTACACCTGCCTGCAACTGCTCCTGAGTCTCACGTGTCTGCCTCTCTTTGGGAAACTCTACCCCAGGACCATTCAAGGGGAGTAGATTCTGAGAAATATGTTTCCCAGCTTCTCTTCTGCAGAGGAGAACTTAGGAATATTAGTGGTATCAAAGAAACAGGTCAGCACAGCCAGTCAGCATGAACTTATGACAGATGCCCCTGAGGCAGTTCTGGCCGTATTCACAAGGAGTCATTCACCAAGTCATGTACCAGATCCTTGTCTTCAAGGGTGTCCCCTTAAAGCCTCACCCAGGGCTTTTAAGGGCTGGATTATGTGCCCAAGAAACATCTTTCTACCCCAGGGATGGTCACAACCCCCCCCCCCCCTTTACATGAGAGTTTCACATTAAAAAAGTCCTTGAAGTACAAGTGGGGAGTACATAAGTAACATCAAAGTGGGAAGAACTTGAGCCAAAGTAGTTAACAGAGAACTAAAGGAGTGACGTGGGGTTACTAGTAGTGGAATGCTAACATTCTGGCTCACCTTTCCGTTTCATAATTGGAAATTTATATATGCAAATATATGGAAATCATATGCAAACACCCCCCAGATTAAACAGTCACTAACATTTCATGTTATGCATAAGTATATTAGATCAGTTTCCTTATTGATGCAAAGGTATTTTGGCAGCACTGGGCAACTGCAGGGAAGGTGGAAAGGGAAGGGGAAGATGGAGAGGCAGGTGAGAGTGCAAGGATGCCAAAAGCAAACAGCATTGACTGGACTATCAAGAGACCGCTGGTAGATTGCATTTATTAAAAATTTTAAACACTTGTGGGCACCCACCATGAGCCCGGCACTGTGTTAGGTCCCAAAGACTTAAGGAAGAATAAGACACAGTCCTTCTTTTCAAGTGGTTATGTTCCAGTAGCCAGATAGACATACATACAAAAAAGTTAAAACAATATAATTAGGGCTGCGGTTAAGATTGTGGGTAACTCGTGATGTGATCATTGGAGAGAGGAACTATTGCTTCTTGGGGGATGTGCTGGATATCTTTTATTTGCCTCTCTATATCTGCTCTCAATCTTTCAGCACCCTCTAGGTGGGCTGCCTGTGGTCACCAGCCTCCAAGACAGCTCCCAGTGATCTGCATCCCCTGGTATTTATGTTTCTGCATAACCCTCTCCCACATTGTATTAAGGTTGATTTATGTCAGAAGAGATACATGACTTTCAAAGCTAGGTCTAAAAGACATCACAGCTTCTCCACTGCTCTCTCCCTCTCTTCAATCACCTGCTCTGGGAGAAGCAAGTGGCCATGTCATCAGGACACTCAGGTAATCTTATGGAGAGGCCCACAAGATGTGGAACTGAGGCCTCTAACCAACAGCCATGTGAGTGAACAATCTTGGAAGCAAATTCTCCAGCCTTCAGATGACTACGACCTCAACTGGCTTCTTAAATTAACCTCATAAGAGACCCTGAGCCAGAATCCAGCTAAGCCTCTCCACAATTCCTGCTCCACAGAAACAGGATAATGTCTGCTATTTAAGCTACTAAGTTTTGGAGGTTTGTTACACAGAAATAGATAACTAATACACTGGCCTATAGACTGCATCAGCAGTCTCCCTTGCCCTCTCACTTCCAGTTGGGTTCAGCTAATAAGGGTTATGAAGAGAGAGTGAAGGTAGAAAACAGAGTGAATTGGGGAAATTTGCCTAACAGGCTTTGTGGTCAGCCCCATAGAGCTACTGTCACCAGGTCCTAGTGATGACACTCTTCCCCTGCCCTTTTAGGCCCTGATGTTACGAACTCCAGCATCCTGTCATCTTTCCCTTGTAACTTCCATATACCCAGACCATACCTTTGTAAACAACCCCTTTATGAACCCTCCTCAAATTACCCAATTTGAATATGCACCTGTTTCCTTCCTGCTGAAACCATGGTTAACATAAACAGTGAAACTCAGGAAGTCTCAGAAAAGTGATATTTGATCTGAGTCTTGAAGGATGAGTGTAATCTTGTCAAATAAAAAGGGAAGAGCAACACATGTTCTTGTATCAGTAGCCACAGGCGAGTAGAATATCTCATTCCAATATTGTTACAGCTATGGTTGCTCAGTTCCATGAGCCACCATCCACACTGTGTTCTAAGTGGATGACACATAGAATTAGGCAATAGCAACATAATTGTAGGACTGGATTTCAGTCCATATCCAAAGGTGCATACGAAATATTATTTTCCAAATTTTCTACAGTTCAATTTCTATTTCAAACAACCCATCCCATAGGCAACAAAGTTTCTTAATTTGAGATTTCTGCTCTCCCTCCCCTAGGATGAAATGGGGCAATAGGAGATTTAAAATTTTTTCAGCAAATATTTCAAAAACACCCAGCAGTGTTTAATAACATTTTATTTCTTTGGAATACACTAATTCAGTATTCATTATAGTTCACTGTAGGTTAGATCAGAGTTCAGGGTGGCCAGTGAAAAGAGGTTCTGTCACACAGCCGATTAGGCTGAATGTGATTCAGGAGCACATTTAATCTCTGTAAGAGAGCAAATAACTTTTAACGACTTTGGTCCATCCACTGTTTGTATGCAAATAGGAATACTAATTATATACATAAGTTTTATCTACTCAATACAGCAGCTCAGCATGGCGTCCACTTGGAAGTCTTCTGTCAGAACTTTGTGAGAATTGTTTGAGTTGCTTTTAGCATTTAAAATACATTTCTTTTAAAAAGACTCAGATTCAGTCTAGTAACTAATTTACATTGACCTTCCACCCAATTAGTGCCCACCAATGAAGCTTAACCACAGCTTGACAGGGATGTTGGCAAAAAATGGCCAAATGCATTAGAATATAATCTGTAGGATCAATGAGGCACACTGAAATCTTTTCAAATCCAGATTATGAAAAAACCCTTGAAATAACTAATTAAAATAAGAACCGACCACCCATTCAACCAGCTGAGCTGAAGTATTTACTTAATAAGGTTACTGGCAATAACATTGGAGCCAAGGGAGCAGAATGGAAAAGACCCCCATATCACAAAGGCCCAATTGAAGCCAAAATTAAGTATGCTGATCCTTGCTTTCAACCTGAGATAAGATGTGGAAATGCTAGAGCTTACCATTGATTAAGCAGCTGTTCGGAATTCCCTTACTTCTTTTTTCTGCTTTCACAGAACACCTGCTGGGGAAGTGCACAAAATTGCAAGACACTTGGAAACCAGGACATGAACTTATCTTTACATCCTGGTGTAGTAACCCCAAGTATCTATTATAAACACCAAACTGAGAGTTAAACCACAGGAGACAAGGCTATGATTTTCTTCCTAGCCAGTTATATTAAGAAAAGCACTTGTGGTATTCTGCGCCCAAGGTACAAGGATAGTTCTAGCTTAAAATATTTGTTTCTGTTGTCCTGTCATTGGCCAGCTGGGAGCTCTCTGCAGTTCCACTGATTGGATGGGGAAGGAGGACGCCACCCTCCACCTTCCATGATCACTCCACCCCATCAGTTTCTTGGGAGACAATAAAGATGACATGTTTCAAGTATATACACACCCACCTGAATCACAAACCACATGTCCAATTCTTTTGTTTTGAAAAGAGTCTTTATACTATGTTCAAACTAGATGAGGCTAGTTTGTGCTGTGGTAACATCCTCCAAATCTCAGTGGCTTCAAAGATTGATTTCTCACTTGTAGGACATGTTCTTCGTTGTTGTCTGAGGGCTCTCTTCTAAGTCATCCTCACAATGGGACCCAAGCTGATGGAGCAGCCAACCGTCTGGAATGTTGCCTGGCTCTATGCCAAATAACACACTCATTCTTTAAACTTCTGCTTATATTTCATTGGCCAAAGTATGTCACCAGAACATGCTGGAGTCAACCCTGCCATGTGCATGAAGTAATAAAAATCAGAATATTTATGAACAGTTCCATGACCCTTCAAAAAGTTCTACATATTCCTCCCAGGAAGGGATAGTCACAAAAGTAGAAAAGTGAAAGGAAACAGAAGAAAAAGGAAGTAAAGCAAAGCAAAGAGCAGATCAGAGATGCGGATATGAGAAAACATGTGAGGAAAGGATGGAATTTGTGGAGATGTTTTTAGTCACTCATATGACCTATATTTAGATTTTTGACAGTTGCATATGCACAAGAAATTTCTCTTCTCACCTTCTCCCAACTTTGGCTCTTCAACTGATAAAGAATGACAGGCAGAGGAGGGTGATAAGCTGACAAGACAGCACCATGCTGTGTGTGTGTGTGTGTGTGTGTGTGTGTGTGTGTGTGTGTGTGTGTGAATGTGTGTGCTGGTGTGGAAGAGCTGTCATGTGAGGCAGGTTGTTTTATTAGTCCTCCAAGAAAATGACCAGGGTGGAGGAGTCTGAAAATGAGTGTCTGCAACAAATAGCTCCATTATGGCACTCGTAGGTGTCCACACCTTATCTCTACCAGGAGCTCCTTGGCCAAGGAAGAGGGAAGTGTTGGAGATTCTGTAGCTCTCCAATCACAATTTTCAGTACATGGAAATGTGTGGGTCCAAAAATATCTCAGGCCCGAGGATGGATGCTCAGATTTGGGAAACAAAATGAATGCCCCAAACACAGATGCCCCTATTGAACATGAACCTAAGATATATTAAATAAATTTTTTTAAAAATCCAGTGGGTAAAGGATGAGCTATTTCATAAAGAGGACTAGGAAATCAGGAAGTTCTCCGGAAAGAAATCTATCTAGATACTTGCTTCAGCATTTCACTCACTGACATAAATTCTAGCTGCATTAGGGATTAATTAAACCACTGCATTTCAATTAAACCACTAAAAGAAAAACTTAGAAGAAACTAGGTAAATACATAGTGTCTGGATGGGAAGGACTTTTTAAACATTAAGCTACAGGAATTTAATTACAAGAGAAAATAGCAATAGATTTTACTACATAAAATTTTAACTTATTTGTCCAAAAATCAAAATAAAAGGTGTGTCAAACTGGGGCAGGGGAGGGGGGGTAATGGTACCTAATGTGATAGGCAAAATGTGAAAGGCAAAGATGAACAAATCTTCACTATGTTAAGGGCTCTCACAATTCAATAACGTAACAAAGAATATGGCTAAACATAAAAAGTCAGCTTCTACTAGTGAATAAAGGAATGAAGGTAGGTAGACCAAGGGGAGAGGCCATAGATTGGGGAGGCCAGGAATAAGGACAGCACCACGGTTCAGTATGTCCCACGGGCAGACTAGTAAGGGTACCTACCGTAGACCCACCAGGTGTACACCCAGGTACATCCAATCTCTCCCAATCAGGCCCTCTACCCCGTCTACCCCCTATACTTCCACAGCAGTTGCTGAGTCCACCAGTCTCTCTAAAATTAGTCACAAACATTCTAAGCATGACGAACAGTACTGTGTCAGACACATTTATCTCATGTCATTTTCATTTGTTTAGTTTTTGGCTATCCCAATAAATAGCAAGTCTCCTAAGAGTGTGAGCTTCCTGTCTTTATGACAGGCAGCTTGATGAAGTGAAAAGAACAATAAATTTTTTTATTAGTTATCTATTTTATACACATCAGTGTATACATGTCAATCCCAATCTCCCAATTCATCCCACCACCACCCCGCCTGTTTCCCCCCTTGGTGTCCATACTTTTGAAAAGAAGAATAAATTGATTCAAAGTTGCACCTCCCCACCTGCACCCCTGCTGCTTAGTGTGTAACCTTAGGTAAGCCTCCACTCCTATCTGTAAAGTAGAGATGATTATATTCAATACCTTCTTTGCCAGGTTAACATGGAATCCAATGTCTTGATAAATTTAAAGTGTCATAAATCATAAAGTCTTATATAAGTTCCCAAGAAGTTTACCATCACTTTTCATACATAATAAAAACAATAACAATGAACATTTTTTGTATGGTGCCAAGTACTCTGTCAGATGCTTTATTTACGTAGTAACCCTATAAGGCCAGTAGTATTATCTTCATTTTCAGATAAGAAAACTGAGAGACATAAGGAGGTTGAGTAACTTGCCCAAGACCATGGATAAATGGCAAAGAAGGGACTCCTTTATTACTTTGTATTTTCCTTTGTGTCTAGCAGACTGTATCCCACATACTGCATTCAGTAAACATGGATGACATGATTAAGCTTATTTATACTGTTCATGTAGCAAAACAGCCTTTGTAGGCTCCCCTGCTGTAAGAGACTTTTATTACATGTTTACATCTAAAGAACATAACTTTTACCAGAGGTTTACCAGAAGTCCTGCAATACTCCGCTTTGTGTAAGCTGGTGTGACCACATTTAAAGCCAGGTGGCATTAACTTTCTCCTTTCAAGCTTTTCACTCTTTGTCACTAGCTATAAATAAGTCTCCTCCCTGGTAGGTAGTACTTAAAATTTTTCATCTGACTTTCTATCTCCCTGAGCATCTCAACCAGGTAATCCTTGGGGACAACTAGACTGTCAGAGTGATACCTGCATCGACCTCCTGCATCTCACAGTGTCAGCCAGACCATAAGGGCCCTGAAGTGCTTGATTCACTATGGTGACAACACTGCTTCTTCCGGATTTTATCTTCCCTTTGCCCTTGAATTTGTAGTTTCCAAGTTGCAGTATTTACAACAGTCCTGAAATATATTTACTGTTTTTATCTGCAGGTGAAGACTCTGATTCAAAGAAGCCAAATATAAAATATGCTTCTTTACAAGCTCGACTGCAAAATAAACAAATCCACTGTCTTTGTCTTTGCCTTCCTGTGACAGCTCACACAAGTTTAAAGCAACCTTATTGTATCCCCTAAGAAAACCCCCCTAAAAGTCAGAATTTCGGAGTTTACATTTTACAGATGAGGATCAGAGGCCCAGGGAGGGGACGTGCTTTGTTACCCCAAAGATCTGATTTGGTCTTAACTCAGTAAGCAAGGTCCCCGACTCAGGTCTTCAGGGATCAATCTGAAAGGCTGGCAAAATGAAGTTTACTTCATTCCACCCCCCACTCACCGTGGATTGCAGGTGACCCTGAGGGGAGAAAAAAGAGGCTCCTCAGAATTCTGGTTCCTGTTCCCCAGACATGTTCAATCACCTCTACACAATGAACATTTGAAAATTACACAGAGCTCAAGAACTTGAAATCTCTTTACCAGCTAATCACACCATTCTGAGCAGTGAGAATCCTGGAGAAGAAAGAGCACAGCGTTATTCCATTTGTGTTACGCTGGTGATGTTTACTCACTCATCATTGGTCAGGGAGCTTTGGCCCCTCTTGCCTTTCTGGTTCCCATTTGGAAAACATCATATGAGATTAAATTAAAGGCATCACCAGCCTCGTGCTTTACTTGGTACTTAAAGCTGTCTGGAAGGACCCCCCCGGGCATCACAACTGAATAGCTGGATCATCTGCCTGGTATGATCCCCTTTGCTCTGGATTCTTGAGCGAAATCGTTTGTTTGCATCAAGTCTTACAGCATCAGTCCTAGAGCGCTGGCAAGTGCAGCCACACAAAGCCATCGATCTCACCAGTTCTCATATTCATGCCAGGAAGTTCTCAGTTACGCCTGAAATTCCCAAGAAGCTTCAGGGCTCTTGGAGCATCTGAAGAGGAGAGAGCAAACAGAAAATAAAAAACACTGGCAGCCAATGAATCGAGTGAAGAGTAGGTGGTGGAGTCTGCTGATAGACCTCTCTCTCTCTCTCTGACATCCTTGGCTATCACCCCTCATCTACTCCTGCAGACACTGGAGCAGACAGACTGCACCAGCTCTGTTGTAAAGGGGATGGTAGTATCATCATAAGTGGCACGCTTTACTTGGGAAGGGACGATGAATTTAAACCAGTGAATTCCTTGGAGGAAGAGAGTGAGTCATCAAGGAAAGGAGGAAAGGGATGTTATCTGCTTTCCCAGGCTTTTACCTCCTGGCTTTATAGCTGCCTCCTCTGTTCTGCTCCACAGCCTTCTGTTTTAAATTAGCACTAAATGAAATAGAATTAAAATATGATGGAATAGCCTTTGGGTGACTCTGCTTTGCATCTAAATCCTTGAAAAACATTGGAATTCCAAATTCCGAACACTTTCTTATTCAAGGAATAATTTGTGTTTGAGGATAAGAGTGATTTTTTTATAGCTTCTTTGTAGTAAAGAAGAAAATATTGCTACATTTAACAAGCAAGAATGTGATGGGGTTGAAGAGGAGAGTTTACTGAAGCTAAGAGACTAGCCCCTGATCACTTGCCTCTGACTCTTCATATGAAAAGGGAGGAATTTGGAGGATGGATTTGACCTTTCTTAGGGTGTGAAGAAGTTTAGCAATATAGTTGTAGCCTTTAGACTGGCCCTACCTGGTACCAGGTATTCAGCTGGTTGACTTGCACTCGATGGAATGTAGGCACGAGGGCTGTGTCAGTGTATTCCTTATAGAGAGAGTGAAATTGATCACATTGAGTGTTCTAGCTTTCTATTGTTGTGTAACCAATTACCCAAAAACTTACCAGTTTTGAACCACCAGTATTTATTATCTCACAGTTTCTGTGGCTCAGGAATTCAGGTGTGGCTTAGCTGGATGAGATCCCTTAGTAGGTATCTCATGAGGCTGCAATCAAGATATTGGCTGGGGCTGCAGTAACCTCATGATTCAACAGGGGCTGGAGAACCTGCTTCCAAGGTGGTTCACTCTTGAGGCTGTTGGAAGAAGGCCTCATTCCTTGCTGTTGTCAGGAGACCGCAGGACCTTGCCAGATGAACGATCCATAGGACTGAGTGTCTTCACAGCATGGCAGCTGGCTTCCCCTCAGAGTGGGTGAGCCAAAACAGAGATTGAGGAAAAAGCCATAAGGACTTTCTTTCCTAGTCTTGGAATCCAAACACCATCACTTCCACCATATCATATTCATTAGAAGCAAGTCCCCTAGTGCAGCCCACAGGCAGCAGAGAGATGAAGCTCCATCCCTTGAAGGGAGGAGTGCCAAAGAATTTGTCTACGTGTTTAAAACCACCACATTAAGATTTGGAGATGGTGGTTGCTGTCTTGTTTGTTCCTTTTGCACTTACACTCACAGTGAGTGGAAGTATCCTCAAGTGAAACCAATACGAATGCCAATTACGGAGAATAATTTCAGTACAGTATAACATGATACCCTTTATTTCCAGCCACAAGCCAAAGGCTTTTCTCCTTTGAATAGGAGAGACAGAGAAACTCCTAAAAACCTGTATTCTAAAATTCTAGGTAAGGATCAAAATATTTTAAAATAAAAATTATTTTAAGATTGTTCTCTTTTTCCAGTACAAAAAAAGTGATATTTTAATAAAACAGCATGATTAAAGAAACTGCTAATGTATATACAGAGTTACATTCTTAGATTCAGATGACTGGGGTCCAGTCTTATTTCCTTCCTAATAACAATAGTTTAATCAAGGAGGTAGTTCTTGATGAAAATCTAATGCCCAACTCTTTATAAAAAATTACCACAAACTTCTCAGTTAATCAACTAGCATTCATGGTGTAAATTAACATTCATGATATAAAACCTTCAAGTTCTATCTAGGTTGATTAAGCAAGGCAAACTAGGACCCATTCACATTAAATTGATTTCAATTTACTTCAACCCCATGGAAGTTCTTCCACATATTACCTATATTAGTTTTCTTTTATATAATGCATTTTAAAAAATCACAAGAGGGATGAACATTTGAAGCATGGTATAGGACATCAGAAAAACTTCTTTGGGGATATTACGTACACAATTTTAAAATTATCTGCTGGTTTTTTGGAAAAAAATATCCAGAAATGGTTATTTTGATGTCCTCTTCTTTCTAAGTAAAAGCAAAATATTGGTCACTATGCTGCCCTTGAAATTGTCTTTGTTATCAAAACTAGCATCAACACATTGTAATATGTTGTCATAAAACCCACCTGTCTTTATAATTCCAAAGTTGAACTTCCAGTTTAAAGATGGTGGTTTAAGGTCAGAATATCCTCTTACCTTCTTGGGAATCACCTGAAAGCCACAAGGAGAATGAGAAAGAAGAAATGCAAAATTCATTTTTGGTAAAACTAGGCAAGAGAAAACTCCATACCACCAAATAGATGGAAAGGCTGCCAAAAGCAGACCTCAAGTAGGGATGTGCGTGAAAGGACAAAGGAACAAGAAAATGCAAAAGTCAAAGAAGAGAGGGTCACAATTTAAACTTTGTACATGGTTGAAAATAAGATTGAATTTGGGCCAAAAAGCACTAACTGAGAATAAGACAGGCACTCTGAAAAGAAGACACAATAGTTTTTAATATTTATGCACCAAAAAACATAGAACAAATTTTCATAGAACATAAAACAATCTAAATCTCTCAAAAACTTCATGATTTTTCTAAATATTTGATCTCTGTTTTGTTGCTAACCACACTCATACTTCTTTTTCAGTTATGCTTCTCTCTCTAGAATTAATGACACATACTCTGGAAAAATCAAAAGACCATATCCACAGACTTTTTAGGAGCTATTTTATGCAGATGAAAAGGTCTACTTGGGATCCTTCAGGTGGAATCCATGGGTTCTTTCATATACTGCTTTTAAAATTTTTTCTAGATATTCTAAAATTTGGTTTTGATTTCAAATCTTTGGGCTAAAAGTTCTTTTTCCAACTGATAGAAGCTTTTTATTTTCAGTCTTTATTTTAATTAGGTACTAGTATTATTAGACTGTGATAAGTGTATGTTTCTTTATTGTCTTCTTTTTAGATTTTATTGAACTCAATTGTCAAAAGTGCTGCCAGCCAGAATTAAGAACAGTTATTTAAGATATAAGACCTTTGTTCTCTCCAACTTTCTACTAGCAGGAAGCAGGCTGAGATAGCATATTCTTTAGAGCCTGCTTCAGAAGTGACTAAGGAACATGATGATAAAGAAAGAATCTTCCAGAGAGCAGAGTCAAGAGTCAGAGGACCATATGTAATATGAAGACCTACTCCCAGGAAGTAAAATTCAGGCTACTAAAGAAAAATTCTCTACTCCCAGGATAAGGGGGCCAGGCAACCCTTGACCCTAGGGTTTGAATATTGCTATAAACCAGTGACAGCCATGTGCCTCATCTTCCTTCCCGTTTTGAATGGGTGTGCCTGTGGAGATTAAGCTGTCTCTGCTCCATCATGGAATGCGGGATGAATAAGAGGAAATAATGCACAGTTCTTCCAGGCAAGAGGAACCAAATTCTAAACTAATATAAATGAGAGCCCAGATGTCATAATTGGATGAGATTTTGGCAAATCTTACATAAGAGTAAGTATATTTTGCACGTGAGAGGGATGTAAAAAATAGACAAAAGAGTGGACTGTTGTAGAATAAATTGTTGTTCTCAGTTCTTCATGCCCACTCAGTTTTAGAAGTCACTTCCTTTGTCATGTGACTTCACAGTAACACCACCTATAATAAGCAGAGTATATTTTCCCAGGTCACTGATGTTGGCCATGTGACTTGTGTTGGCCAATGAAATGTGGGCATAAATGACAGCATGCAAGTACCACGCTGGATGACTCAAGAGGCATCATGTGTTTCCATTTGTCCTCTTGTGCTCCTGCCATTCATCTTGTGGCAACATGACACCAGGAAGCCACTGGACCAGAGAAGATGAGAGACACATGGAGCAGACCTGAACCAGAACTGCAGCCTTGAGCCTGAAGCCTGGTGGTCCAGCCTAGCTTAGTGGAGTTGCAGCTAATGTGTAGATCCACGAACAAGGAATAATGTTTTGTTGTTTTAAACTACTGAGATTTGAATTTTTTTTTACACAGCAAAAAAACCACAGGGGAAAAATAGAAGAAACCACAAAAACATAAAATTTTTTAAAAGAATTAGAAATAAATAACTATAAATAACAGATCTTCCTCAACTTGCAATAGGGTTACATCTCAATAAACCCATCATAAGCTGAAAATATCATACGTTGGAAATGCATTTAATACACCTAACATACCGAACATCATAGCTTAGCCAAAACTACCTTAAATGTGCTCAGAACACTTGCATTAACCTATAGCTGGGCAAAATCATCTAACACAAATCCTATTGTATAATAAAGCATTGAATGTCTCATGTAACTTATTGACTACTGTACTGAAAGTGAAAAACAGAATGGGTGTCTGGGTAGAGAAGTGCTGTGAGTTGACCCCCGTGTTCGTGTGGTTGACTGGTAGCAGGGCTGCTGCCGGCATCACAAGAAAGGATTGTACGATGTACCTCTAGCCCAGGGAAGGACCAAAATTCAAAGTACAGTTTCTGCTAAATGAGTATTTCTTTCGCACCATCGTAAAGTTGAAAAATCCTAAGCTGAACCATCATAAGTCAGGGAACGTCAGTATAACTATAGAAAATTACAATAATTGTATAGACTTCTTTGCCCAACTATGTGCAAATAAATTGGAAAAGTGAGATAAAATGCATAATTTTTAAGACAAGTACAATATACCCAAAACAGCTTCAGACAAGATAGTAAGTCTTAACAGACCGTTTCTATAGAAGAAATAGGAAAAATTGTCAAAGAGCTCTCTCTCATCAACTTTACATTAAAAGTAATAGTCTCAGATGGTTTCACCAGGAAATTCCAGGAAATCTTTAAATAACACATACTTCCAACATTATTTGAACTGTTCTAGAGCATGGAAGAGGAGGGAAAACTTCTAAATATTTCTTAATGAAGTAACGTTGACACCAAAATTCAGCAAAGATTTAACAGGAAAAGTCAAGTACAGATCAAACTAATGTATGAACACTAATAGAAAAATATTTAATAATACTAGCAAGTAATATCCACCTCTAATAAGTAACACATCTGACCTAATGGAGTTTATTCCAGAAATGCAAAATGTATCAATACTAAAAGACATTTATTAATATGTTTTACCATATCATATTCAAAGAATAAAAATTGTATTATTTCCATCAGTGCTGCTGATAATGTATTTGATAAATTCAACATAAATTCTTACTCAAGATTCTTTTTTTTAAAATTTTTATTGGAGTATAGTTGCTTTACAATGTTGTGTTAATTTCTACCATACAGCAAAGTGAATCAGCTATATACATACATCTATCCCCTCAAGATTCTTTTTTTTTAATCTCAAGATTCTTAATTGAATAGAAAAAGATGGGTATTCTCTTAACATGATAGAAGACATCTGTCTCAATTCAGAGCTGGCCTTATGGTTAATGAAGAAACATTCTTTTTTTAAAATACAAGTTTCAGGTGTACAGCATTATAATTCAATATCTGTGTACACTGTAAAGTGATCACTACTGTAAATTAGGTACCATCCATCACCATATAGTTGACCCCCTTCATCCATTTCACCTACCCTCCAGCCCCCTTCTGCTCTGATAACCACCGCTCTGTTCTCTGTATCTATGAGTTTGTTTTTGTTTTGTTTGTTTGTTTTTTATTCCACATGTGAATGAAAACATAGAAACAGCCTGTTTTTACAAATAGGACATCTATGAACATATGAACATCTTCGTACATATCTCATTGTGGGCATGAGTTGGTTGCATTTAGGTACATGCATAGGACTAGAATTTCTGGATCAGAGTATATGATGCTTCAGTTTCATAAGACAATAAAAATTAGTTTTCAGAAGGGACTGCACCAAATTACATTCCCACCAGCAGTGGACGGGAGATCTCATTGACCCACATTCTCACATACATTTAGTATTGTCAAAATTCTTAATTTTACTGCAGACTGCAGTTATTTTAGTCCAAAAGAAATAGCATTAATTACACACTGTGTGCCAGGCAATTTCACATGTACTGTCTCATTTTAACCCTATACTATTAGCATCCTCATTTTATAGATGAATTTTGTTCAAAGACACAAAGCTCCCCCAACAGGCAGCCCTCCCTCCCAATCCAGTAGAGAAGCTGAAAATCAATCCACTGGGTTGGAGCAGCTCACTAAGGAGCAGAGAGGGGAGGAAACAGATCCAGGACATATATAACATGTGTTCTTAGCAGCTTCCAAAATACCCAGTGCTGAGACAGCTTTTAGGTGTTAAGGAAAGAATACAGACTTAGGAGGCCCAAAGGCCTGGAATGGAATCTATGTCCCGCTGCTTACTAGTTTAACAAAACAGAAAATTACAAACCAGGTTTTTTGGGGGGGTTTTTGGCTGCGTTTTGTCTTCGTTGCTGCATGCAGGCTTTCTCTAGTTGCGGCGAGCGAGGGCTACTCTTTGTTGCAGTGCACAGGCTTCTCATTGCGTGGCTTCTCTTCTTGTGGAGCACAGGCTCTAGGCACGCAGGCTTCTGTAGTTGCAGCACACAGGCTCAGTAGTTGCAGCACGTGGGCTCTAGGGCGCATGGGTTTCAGTAGCTGTGGCACGTGGGCTCTGTAGTTGTGCCTCGTGGGCTCTAGAGCGCAGGCTCAGTAGTTGTGGCACACGGGCTCAGCTGCTCCACAACATGTGGGATCTTCCCGGACCAGGGCTCGAACCCGTGTCCCCTGCATTGGCAGGCAGATTCTTAACCACTGAGCCACCAGGGAAGCCCCAATACAAGAAACTATTGAATAAAATGATAAAGAAGCAGACTCACAGATATAGAGAACAAACTAGTGGTTACCAGTGGGGAGAAGAAAGGGGGGAGGGGCAACATAGGGGTAAGGGATTAAAAAAAAGGGTTATTATGGGATTAAATGAAATCATGTGTGTGAAACTTTGGAAAATTGTAAAGCACTATAGAATTTTTTAATTAAATTAATTTAAAAAAAAAATAGAACACAGGACAACCATGTCCTTACATCACTACACCACTTGACTATTGGCATTCCTTTCCACTGGTAACCATGGGCCATGTAGAGACCCCACAACTCTCCATGATCTAACTGGCTTCCCACCTCCTCTTGAACCACTCATCGTCCTCCCCATTAATCCCTCTGGCTCCCAATTCTTCCCCCTCCAATCTCTTCTCTCCTCTGCAGAACAATTAAATCTCCCCACTCCTATTCCGAGACACTGCTTCAGACCCATCCTAGCCTATCCACAGTCAGGAAGGTTCTCAACAACACATTTCTTTCATAGTAAAAAGATCAACCCCCTTAACATGCAGTCATATTAGTAAATAGCAGTTTCTGCTTGCCATTCCATTTCCCAGGCTTTGATTTCAATCCAAAAATAAACTAATTGTATTGGAGGCCATCCTAATGAACCATAGAATATATTAAAACTTTTCAGATGTCCAGTCTCAAATGTGTTTTTCTCCGTGAAACTTTCCCTAGTTGCCCAGGTAATTGGTTCTTCCTCCTACCTTTTCCCAGGATTTATCTTTTTGTGGTGTTTATGGGGTTTTTTTTTCCCATTCCACCAGTCTGAGGATGGGAATCATATCTTATTCACCTCTGAAGCTAAACTCTGAAGCATCAATTGTAGAGTAGGCATACAGTAAATATTTGTCAAATCAATCATTCAATACCAATTAAGTCTGGTTAAGACTGAGAGGCAATTTGTGACCACATGGTTGGAACTTGAGGGCTTATGCTAAGTGAAATAAGTCAGATGGAGAAAGACAGATACCACATGATTTCACTTGTATATGGAATATAAAAAAACTAATAAGCAAACGAACAAACAATAAGTGAACAAACCAAACCCATCAAAAATAAACACATAGATACAGGAAACAGAGTAGTGGTTACCAGAGGAGAAGGGGTTGGGGAGGGTGAAATGGGTAAAAGGGATCAACTGTACAGTGTTATGGAAACTCACTATTTGGTGGTGAGCACACGGCAGGGTATACAGTAGTAGAAATAGAATGTTGTACACGTGAAACTTACATAATGCTATAAATCAAAGTTACCTCAATAAAACAAAATTTTTAAAAATTGAAATGAATATTGAAATAAAGAAATAAACAATACTTTCTCAGGCCATATAACCATCTCAAAAAAAAAAAAAATTGAGCAGCAAATCAGATACTTAGTCCCAGACAACAAATGTGCAAATCCCTACAAGAGTGAAGCTGTAATGCCAGAAGTTAGAAATGGCCTTTTAAACCCATATAAACAACAAAACCAGAGAGCTTTTCAGTGCAGAAAGGTACAGAGTGTACCTTTGATTGTTCAGCTTATTCTGGAGCAGGCTTTCTGCCAACCTTGGCTTTCTGCTTTCATCAATTCTGTTCTAGCTGTGCGGTCTCTGAAACTCACAGAGCCCACTTCACTCGGCGATGACTCACACTCACCATGTAACAAATTATTTCCATTTTGATATCATTTGGAGGCACTAGACAGAAAGACTATAAACCGGTCCTACAACAAAAGATGGCTTCTCAGTAAAGAGTTTTCACCCACCTCCTCTCTCAGCTAGTTTCCAAAGAATAATTATAGAGCGAAACTTTAAGCTAACTGAAAATAATAGCTGTGTCTAACCTTCCTTTATACGACATTGTACACAAACTTGAGCTTAGTAAGTATTCAATACATACTGAAATACATGGAAATAACTATAAAGTAGATTCAGCACAAGAGTAACTTTAACAAAATATGTGTATGTATATAGGTGTGTATATATCTGTACATGTATGGTGTATTTTCATACATATATACATACATATACATACACACATACACGGAGAGAGAGTGAGCCTGCATTATAGACGGTAGTCAGTAGTGATGCTTGATCATTTATTGCCCTATATATACCACGCTATGCCATCTGTTTATTTGTTCATTCCATCAACATTTATTAAGTTACAGCATGCCAGGGAGAACTCTTAAGATGGGAGGAAAAGATTTCCTGTCTCTTTACAGCTGTCTCTGATTTTTCTCTCTGCTGGAGCACAGAGGAGGAGGAAGAGATAGAAAGATAACACAGCCTCCCCAGGGTTGAGGGAATGAGTATCTTGAGACACCAGCTGCTTCAGGCCAGTCTCTTAACTTTACAGGTGAGGAAGTTAGACCCTTGCCCAAGATCATCCAGCAAGAGGGTCACAGTAGAGCCAGGAATGGAGCTGTGTCTCTCTTTATTCATATTTCTGACTCCAGTGCTTCTCAAAGTACAGTCCACAGACCAGCAGATTCCATGCCACCTGGGTACTTGTTCAAATGCAAATCTTTGGACCTCACCCTGGACCTACTGAATCAGATACTGGAGGGGTGAGGCCAGGCATTCTGTGTTTTCACAAGCCTTCCAGGTGATTCTGATGGTCACTCAAGTTTGAGAACTGCTATTGGAGTCTATACTAACTCTCAATGCTTCTACAAGCTATGGGGTTAACATTCAGGTTGTCTAACTCAGGGGTTGGCAAAGTTTTTCTGGAAAGGGCCTGATACTGAATATTTCAGGCTTCATAGGCTGTGTGGTCTCTGTCACAGCTACTTAACTCTGCCATTGTAGCACAAAAACAGTTATAGGCAATACTTACATGAATGGGCATGGCCATGTTCTAATAAAACTTTGTTTATAGAAATAAGCACTTTGTTTATAGAAATATTATTATTTAAGAAATAATAATAGAATAATAGGAGTGGATGTGGCCTAGGGGCCATAGTTTACCAACCCCTGGTATCAAATGATTGGAGTAGATTCTTTAAACTCATAATTTAAATTCTTAGCCATTCTGGTTAATATCAAAAGCATTTAGCAACTTATGGCTTCTGTCAATGTCAATGTTAAATGTCAATATCTGTCTGTCAATGTTGGTGTCAATATCTGTTTTTTCCGGACTTCCCTGGTGGTGCAGTGGTTAAGAATCCTCCTGCCAATGCAGGGGACACGGGTTCGAGCCATGGTCCGGGAAGATCCTACATGCTGCAGAGCAACTAAGCCCATGCGCCACAACTACTGAGCCTGTGCTCTAGAGCCTGCAAGCCACAACTGCTGAGCCCACGTGCCACAACTACTGAAGCTCACGCTCCTAGAGCCCATGCTCCGCAACAAGAGAAGCCACCGCAATAAGAAGCCCGCGCACGGCGAGGAAGAGTAGCCCCCGCTCAACGCAATTAGAGAAAGTCTGCGTGCAGCAACAAAGACCCAATGCAGCCATAAATAAATAAATAAATTTATAAAGGAAAATATATATATATATCTGTCTTTTCCCATTCAATTAACGTGTGCTAAATGCCTCCTAAGTGCCAGATTCTGGGCATACAGAGATGAAAAGATCCATTCCATGCCTTCAAGTATGAGAGTTTCATGCAGCAGAGAAGCAAGAAATTAAATCAAATGATACTGTTTTTGAATGTGGCCTTGTTGAAGAAAATGCCCACTTAAATGTGTGAATTTTACAGCTAAATATGTTGATTTTCCATTTATAAATGCACAAATAGCATGATAATGCATACTCCAAATTCTAAGCCAGCTGGGTTGGTAACTGGCAACCACTGATTTATTATACCCACAGATTCTGTGGGTCAGGAATTCAGACAGGGCAAATTGGGAGTGTCTGCATCCACGCCACAAAGTCTGGAGCCTTTATGGGGAAGACTTGAACAACTGGGACATAGGATCTTTTGAAGTCTTCTTCATTCACATGTCCAGTACCTGGGCTGACATGATTCAAAGACTGAAGTAAACTGGCATCGTTGGCCAGACCCCAGCATGTGGCCCTTCCAGGTGACCTGGGCACCTCACAGCATGGTGGCCACTGAGCTGGCAGACTTCTTACCGGGCAGCTCAGGGTTCCAAGACATTGTGTTCTAATGAGTGAGGTAAAAGCAGCATGGCCTTTTATGATCATACTTTAGAAGGCACACTCCATCATTTTGCCATATCCTATTGACCAAAGCAACAGGAGCCCACCCAGACTCAAGAGAGGGAGGCATATACGCCTCTTAAGAGGAAGAGAGTCAAATAACTTTCATCCATGTTTTAAAACCACCAGTCAGAGGAACCAACAATGAGAAATGCCCTATGCCAGAGTAAGGGGGAATTTATGGAATTTTTAAAACTACAGATAATATGCTAAATCAAAACCAACTCTGCTAAAACTCCAAAATGAAAGAATAGGTCTAGAAGTTATTTGATTTGGATATACTCATTAAATAATGATCCTCCAAAAGAGGAATTTAAGAAATGTTTCCATCTGTCCATAGAACAAAAAAGACTACAGATGTTGCATAGAACTGAATGACCTGTAGAGTATTGGCTTATCCACTAGTTTGATATGACTGGCCATACCAAGGCCAGGTGACTGGCTGTCATCAAAGAATAGATGTTCACAATCCTTTACCAAGATGCCAGAAATCTCACTCATCAGAGAACAAGGATGGAATTTAAAGCATTTATTTATAAATTTTCATGGGCATGTCTTGAAAAAAAAAGAAGTGAACTTGAATCTTCCTTCTCTTGTGTCTGTTCTTCATTTAAAATTGCTTACTTCTTGAGAATTCGGCACTAATTTAGAAATAACTTTATAACCCTTTAATATAGAAAGTCAAATAAATGTTTTTCTTGGTGAAATGAGTTGTTTATACATATTGTAGATTTTTTTTTCATCATTTGCTTAAGAAGTAGTTGGAACAATAAATGATTACAATTTTCTTAAATTATTCCAAAGGAAGAATTTGTTTTCAAAGAAGTTTAGCCTAGAGAAATACTTTCTAATTTGTCTGATTTTTTTTCTAAAAATAAGGAATCATTTTTCTAGTAAAAGAAGTGAGACTATTCAGTTTAGGACAATAAAGTGAGTGGGTGGAGATAATGCTAATCTGTTCCTTTTAAAAATAGAACTGTGCTTAGAGGACAAGTTTCAATACTTAATCTGAAATCATGGCCGTGGGGTTAGTCATAGCCTCCTACATATTTACAGCTATAAAAGGGCCCTTAGGAATTATCTAGTGCAACCCTGTGGTTTTGCAGATGACGAGACTGAGGCTCAAAGATGCCAAGAGTGGAAGAGACAGCTTCTGCTCGCTAAATATTCCAGAAGTTCTCCTCCATTTCCCAGTCTCTCCTGAAGCTAGGCTGTGGCCATGTCACCAGTTCTGGCCCAGGCACCATGAGCAGAAGTGACATGTCACTTCCTGGCTAAATTAGTGAAGAGCTAATATGCGCCCTCTGTCTCTTCTTCCCCTTGGTGACCCCCACGTTGAGATGGTAGAACCTCAGTATAAAAGCTGCCCAGATCTCTGAATCATCCCCCGGAAGAAAGCTGCCCTGGAGAGCTGCCCAGTACTCATCAGACTTTGCATAAGCAAGAAACTAACTTTTGTGATATAAAGCTGCAGAGATTTCAGGAGTTATTTGTTCCTGCAGCTTGGTTTACCTATCTTAACTGATGCAGCAAGCAACTTGCTCAAGTTCGGTCAGCAAGTTAATGGCAGAGCTAAGATTAGAACCCAAGTCTCCTGAATTGTCAGTTCAGGACCATACTTTATAATCACAGAAGAGTCAGTGTAGGTACCACCACACCAAGGCATTAAGAGAAGGACCAGTCAGCTGAAGACAGAGACAGAATGAGGAATGGGCCAATAAAGGCGTGGCACCCATAGATTGAGGTCCAGAACCAGAGAAGACATGGTCCAGAAGGACAGACGCCCCAGTGTTCAGCCTTCATATGGGACCAGAGAAGATGATCCCCAGCTGGGGGGACAGACGCTCAAGATTATCCCCAATGGTTCCTTTCTGACCAATTTTTACATATTGGGTTGGCCAAAAAGTTCGTTTGGGTTTTTCTGTAACATGGAAAAACCTAACCAACTTTTTCGGCCAACCCAATATTTTTCAAGTTGATGACAATTGCCCCTAGACCCTGTAGCCCGGTTAGGAAGTTAGTGCCCAGAAGGAAGTGTTCCCACCTTCTTGTGTGTGTACAGCAGCCATTAAACACAAACAAGAACCGTAAGCCTCAGACCCAGGTTAATTCAACACCACGTAGAATTTTTTAAAACAACAAATTGGGGTGAAAAAATATGAAGTTTTGGTTGCTAGGCAACATCAGTACAAAGCTCTTCCCTTCTCTTCAAGAGCCTTCTCTCCATCTTCATGGACAAAAAGTCAAAGGGTCCTCAGCAACAGGCATATATTTGGTTGTGACATCAATAGACACCAAATTGAATTTTTCCTGAAAACAACATAGTGCATTGCGTCAAGCACCTCACGGTTCCAAATTACTACCCTCTGTGCACAGGATGACATTTCCTGTTCTGAAATACTTATTTTTCTCTGCACAAACAAGTTAGATGGCTACCTTTGGGCAGTAATCGAAATAGGAGTAGAGATTTTGCAAATTCATGCAAGTTTGTTCTCTCCCAAGGACAGGAGGGGCGTAGCTATGACCCATTCTCTGTCTGTGTGTCAGGCAGCTTCAGACAAAGGGAAGTCTCTCTCTCTCCCAGTCCCCTCTTGAGAAATGGAAGCTTTACCCCTGCGCCAACCTCTTTAGATACATACACTTACTCAAGTGTGAACAGAACTAAAGCTAGCAATAAGCATGGAGACCTCATCTCTGCAACAGTCTAGAACACTTTCTGCAGACCCTCTGGGTTACACAGCCTCTTGCATTCCTTTGCCCAGGTTCTCCTTTCCCCCCTTTCACTTTCAGCTTCGCTTCACCCTCTGGCCCTGCTAGTTACCTCAGCATCCTTTGCCCAACATCTATTTTAGACCTAATTCCCAGGATGAAGCTTACCAACATACTTGGAGCTCATTTTTGCTATTAGCCCCCAGCTCCAAACAAAAGGGCAACTTCCTGGAAGAGGAGGGAATGAAAATGCACCTTAAGGGGTATCATCCAAAGTGCAGCTGCCCTACAGATGCCACTAGACCTGAAAAGAACCAGGAATTAGGATGGTCTCCATAGCATTTCCCTCCGGGACACAGAGAATTTCTCAACCTAGAGTTTCTGAAAAACTCACTATGTGTAAGACACTGTCAGAAGTGTAAAGAACATAAAAGAAGACACATTATGGTTCTAGAGGAAATAAGACTAACACATAAGAAGGCAGCCCTGACTATTCACATCATCCAATTTTGCCTTTATGAAAATTTTACAAGAGATAAGGAAGCCAGAGAAAGGGAGACAGAAGATAATTTTAGAGATGGCATTGGACCACTTGGTGTTATCAAATGCCAGATTCCCAGTGACCCTCTTGTTGCCCAGGAAGAGGGGCAAAGGCACTTCCACAAAGGTCCCCAGAACTCTGTCCAAGGCACTTGGAAGAAACAGGGACCTGTTAATCCTGACTCTCTAGCTGGGCCTGTTTATTGATTCCTCCTGGGCCTGATTTCTGAATGTTTTTCGAGGTCGGCGTCTTACTCACATTGTTCTCATCCCTGTAGAATTTTCCTGCTTCATTGCCGATACCTTCCCTGATTTCCTCTCCCTCCACTCCATCAAGCTTCTGGAACTGGTTGCCCACATTAGGTGACCTCAGCACATTCCCTCCCTGCCTGCCTTCTGCCTGCCCTCCCCAAAACATATGTTAGACACCACACTGGTAAACACTGAGAACATGGAAACAGAAAAAGCATTGCCCCTGTCTTTAAGGGGCTTATCGTCCAAAACAGGCAACCAACACATAAAGTCATAAGTCCCACTGAGGCTAACACCTGACCAACTTGGATGCTCTAGATTGGGCACTACATGCATGGCAACAGGTCATTTTTTTCAGTTCATTTCAGCTGAATCTGGTGCAAGCATAACCACCTATGCAGCAAAAAGCCTCCCACCAAGAAAGTTCAGTTCCTATCACATCCTTCAGGCAAAGATAATGCTTGAACTTCCCTGCTTAATACAGTATTCTGAGCACAGGGCGTTTCTAGGCACAGAAAACTTGCTCATTTAAGATGTAGGATTGAAAGGCAATTCATTCAAAGGGGCTTCTGGTCTTTTGCTGTTTCTGGTCTCCCCACCTCTCCCTCTCACCCTGCCACCAACCCTGCCACATACACACACACATACACACACACACACACACACACACACACACACACTCTCTCTCTTTCTCTCTCCTCCAGCCATTTTTCATGCAATATGCTTTGTAAATGTCAAGGGTAATGCACAAACACTAAATATTGCTGTTGTGTCTGACTTCACTCCTATTCCCTGTGGGAATAAGACACTCTGGGTACCACAGCCCAGCACATGTGCTGCATATCCCTTTCCTTCACCTCCCCACACTGTCATGGAAGTGAGGCCAGCACCCAGGCAGAAATAAAGCCAGAACCCAGCAAAGAAGCTGTCTCTTCATCTTAGCACTGCCCAAACTTGTGTGCCCCTGAAGCAGCTTATTTTCCATTTCTGATGAGTGTTCTTGTAAGCACAGACCTAAGATCTGTGTAAAGTCAAGGCAGATTACATCCCTGGCTTCCTCTCCAACAATTTGGCTTGCTACGATGTCCCTGAAAAAATTGATTGGTCTGCCAGGATTTATACTTTACGGGGTCTCACATTATCACCCTGAAATCTGTTTTTCTCCAAGGGCTTTCAGACACATACCAGTTTCTTCAACATTTCTTCAAGTAGAGAAGTGCATCTTTGAGGATCTTCTCATCCACACTGAAATCTTACAGAAATGAGGGCTCTGTGTGTGACTGATTTAGAAGGATAAGTTCATGGCCTGAGAAAACTGCCTGCATTGCACAGAATGGTGATTAGTGGAAGTCATGACAAATGGCATCCATCTGTATATGTTGTAAACTGGCTTAATAGTTGAACCCGAACTTTTAATTCTAAAGTAGGTAACTAATAAATAGAAAGTTTGTTCTATTAAAACAGGCTCAATTCTGAGGGCAGGAATCTCCTGAGGTGGTCAAGAGATGGCTTAGATGATTCTAGTAGCCCAAGCAGTTGCACGATAGACTTCTGAAATGCATACTATCAAGAAGCAGCAAATAATACGTCCTTCTGTTTTTGGAATCCTAGAACCAAGTCCCGTTTTCCAACATGACCTAGCTCTACTGGTGTTCTTTCTTAGAATGACTAAGCTCTAAATATTTTAGTGTGAGCACTTCCAGTAGGAGAAAAGTGCTTTTTTAATTATATTTTTTTGCAATGACTGTTAGTATGAATAAATTCCTTTTTGAATACCCTAAGCTAGTTTGGGGTTTTTTGTGATTAATCTCTACACTCATCCACCAAAAAGATAGGTATGTATTTACAGCAAAGTTCAAAAATATTTTGGAAATGATTGGAATTCTAGAGTCCTAATATGTCCCATACGTACTGCTTTCCTATTGCCCTGCAAGTTTTCCTACATTAAAATATATTGTCTAAGCAGATAAAAGTCCCTATATTGATCAACCAGAATTTATAGAGAACTAGCCCTGTACCAGCACTTTGAGATTAGTCTGGGGAGGAATATACAAAAGAATCATATGACGTGGTATCTGTTCCTAGTAAGATTACTATCTACTTGAGAAACAAAGTCAACCAATGAACTTGCTTAAGGACATTTAACGTTTAAATTGTGTGACCCTGTCCTGCTGTAGCACGAGGTTAGGATGAAGAACACATTGAAAGGAACTGGAATGGATATTTGCCCATTTCAGGGATTTGCTCTGCACTTCCTTCAACCAGAGAGGACCCTGGCCAAACCTCAAAATCAAGGTCAATGCCCCCCTCTCAGTTAATCCTTCATGAGTCCCCTTGGTCAGCATTACTTATTCCTTTTGCCAAACTTGTAAGTAGCACTTTGCTTGTACTTCTGTTAAAATCATTACTTGATTCTGCTTTGATTTATAGTTAACTAGTAAATATCTATCTCTCCTAATAAACTGCTTGAAGGTATAGATCAAGATTCTCCCCCAAACCAGCGCCTTGGGTTTTTTTTAATATATTGTCACTGTTCAATAAACATTTGTTGATTTTATTTACTTCTGCCATAATACGAAGATTGTACTTTCATGGAATAATTCATGTGCTGTTTTCATATTAGTGTCCTGTTGACTATGGGAGTTCTAGTTGAAATAAGATATGTAAAGTTCTAATATACCTACTGTTCACCATTAAAGTACACATATTCATGTTTTGATAATGTATTTCTTTCCCCTATACATTATGCATCAGATATTCTCCCACAGAATAAAAATGAATTCAATCCAAAAAATTATAATATTATGCCAATAGCATCATAAAGTTATTTTTTTCCTTCTTTAACATTCACATTTGGAAGTAAGAGCCTGGCTAAGTACAAGGAAGCTCTTAAACCATATACGACACATTTAGAATATTTTTGGGAAAAAGTTCTTTTTTTTAAAGCAGTATTATTATGTCATATTAATAATATCGAACATTTATGATACACTTACTGGTTGCCAGACACTGTGTTAAGCCTTTTACATGAATTATCTCATTAATTTATCACAAAAATTCAGATTCCAATATTTTGTTGTTGTTATCACTTATGCTCTTGCCCTGTCCTTGTGAGTTTGTCTTTTAAAAAACTTTTTGTTTCGTTTTAGTGGAATTGCTGAAGGGAAGAAATATGATGTTTGTGTTCAATCTGCCTTCTTAGCCTGACCAGAATCCAATGTTTATTAAAAGGAAGGCATTTTTAGGACAGTGGTCAAGAGAGCAGGCTCTGAAGACAGACTGCCTGAGTTTGAATCCCTATTCTAAAAATTATTAACTGTGAGACCCTTAGATACTATTCAGAGTGAAAAATAGAATTTTAAAACAGCTTTAAATGCCTCAGAGACATAAGAGAAAGTTTACATCTATGAAATAAAGACAGAGTGCTATTTTAAAGCAAACAAACAAGTAAATATTCAAGAAACAAAAATCGCTCCTGGAAATTAAAACATAGTAAAAACACGATAGCACAACTTTAAAAATCAGTTGAAGTGCTGGAAGATAAAGTTGAGGAAATCTCCTGGAAGGATAATGATACAGAAAATATGAAAGAAAAGCAAGGGAAAATTAGAAGACAAGTCTAGCAGTTGAACCTCAACTAAAGGAAATCTCATAAAGAGAGAGTAGAGAAAATGGATGGGGAGGAAGTCATCAATGAAATAATGCAAGAAAATAACCAGAACCGAAGTGCGTGAATTTCCAGAGTGCAGGGGACTCTCTTTAAAAGCTGCTGCCTGGATAACGTGGGAACATTCAGTCACACATCCAAGGGGCGCCTCTTGCTCTGGCATCCTCCTGCCTTGTGGAAATAGTCCACGATGAGTTTTGAAGCAGAAAATACAGAGCAGCAAACAACTCTGAACATTTTTCTGCCAGAGATCCTGTACCTGCTCCACACAACAGCCTTGCCAGGTGCCCTGACTGTCCCGTGTCCCATGTTCCCCTGGACTCACTCTAGGCCTTACCATGACTTCCCCAAAGGGGTTATTTTATCAGGAGAGCAGAAACCCAACTCTGACCCAGAGGTCAACTCATTCTACCCTAGAAGCCTTCATCTGGCTGTGGCATATCACCCCTTCCTCACACAGCTAGGGTATGCTCTCTACTCAGTTTTTCAAAATCAAACAATGTGTCACTGGGGATATATATTTGCATGATAAAACCAGAAAGAAAAGCAAGATCATTATTAACACAAAAGCTAGCGTTTGACTTACTTCTGGGGGAAGAAGGGCAATGTACTCAGGGAGGAGCAAACAGGGCAATAGGGGTTCAGGATGGGTCTACAGGTCTGGGACTGAGAATGTTCCATTTCTGTTAACCTGAGTGGTGGCTATATGGCATTCATTTCATCATTATTCTTTAACTTGCATATGTATGTTTTATACATTCTTCTATGTAAAGGATACAATTCACAGTTTAAAAAACATTAAAAATAAGATGACTGGACCTCAGGTCAGAATACATGAGGCCTATCTCTACCTGCCCATATGACTTTAGGCAATTCACTTCTTATGAGACCCTATTTCCTCAACTGCCAATAAAGATAATCCCTCTTCCACCCACCTCAACATGGGTGCTGAGAGAGGAAATAGGACCATATAATTGAAAGTGCTTTGTAGTATAGACACTGCCAAGTAATGTAAAAGCAGAGGTATTGGTATTATGGTAAGAGCCTTTGCTAGGGAGAGCTGTAAATAGAGTATCCCCATGTTAGGGCCAATGTATCCCATGCCTCCTGTGTATCCCAGAGGTTGTTATCAGGCTCTTTGTTATTCTTGGATATCCTTGGTTGGATCACAAATATTTGTTCTCTTGGGAATGACTGGGTGAAATAAAAGTTTTGCCATTGACTGCTCTCTCTAGAGAGAAGACACAAAATTTATATCCTTAGGTACATCTTAACAATAATCTTAGTTGCTGGGCTTGATCATTATGGAAAAAAATCTTTGTAAACTGTTTTAGCCAAAGGACCTAAGAACAGGGTGAGTCTTGTCCATAAAACAATGCACTTGGAAGAACTTGGAGAAATTTGAGTTAGGTAGCCATCACCAGGCTGCTGTTTTTTTCTTACGTGCACTAAAGAGAAAGCCAGAAGTGGAAATATTTTTTGTTAAGAACTTGTTACAGGTTGAATTATGTCCCCCCAAAATTTATAGGCCAAAGTCCTAAACCCCAGTACCTCAAAATGTGACCTTGTTTGAAAATAGGGTCATTCGAGATGTAATTAGTTATGATGAGGTCATTAGGCTGGGCCCTAATCCAATATGACTGGTGTCCTTATTGTAGACTGAAAAAAAATTCACAACGTGAGACTTGTGAGTTAAGTTTTATTTGGGGCAGATGAGGACTATAGCCCGGGAGACAGCATTTCAGATGGCTCTGAGAAACTGCTCCAAAGAGGTAGTGGGGAAGGTCAGTGTTCTACACGATTTTAGTGAAGGGGGGACGTGCATCAAGCACACATTTTGGCAAAGGCTTGCTGTTAGTCACAAGGAGCAGATGTCACCATTGATGATGGTTTAGAGCTTTTCTAGATATGAGAAGATGCAAGAATTGGGCTCATAAAATCTTCTCCTGAAAATATCTAACTATCTGAAGACCTGTTCTGCCAGTTTTTCCCAGAGCACAGAGTGCCTCATCCCTGATCTCCACCCTGAACTCCTTTCAGGGGATGTTGAAGGTCAGCGGCCACACCAGCCCATGATTTAATCCTTGTAGAGGTAGATGGCAACTGCCAATTTGTAGTTGGCATTATAAAAGGGGAAATGAGGACACAGAGACAGGTACAGAGAGAAGCTAAGGAATGTCTGAGGCTACCAAAAGCTAGGCGAGAGGGCTGGAACCCTTTCTCCCTCACACCTCTCAGAGGAACCAACCCTGCTGACCCCTTGATATTGGACTTCCAGCCTCCATACTGGGGAAAGAATACATTTCTGTTACTTAAGCTACCCAGCGTGTGGGATTTTGTTACAGCAGCCCTCAAAATGAATACAGAAGTAAAGGGGAGACAAAAAGCATTTCTATATTGTCTGTGTGGAACTGAATCTCCCCCTTTGTGAAGTTTTTCTGTATTTTACGTTCTGTTTGGCCTCCAGGGTCCTGTGGGTCTCCCAGACCCAGAAGCTGAAATGTGAGCCATCTGCAGGCAGAGGAGGCCATGCCTGCCAAGTGTCCTGCGTGCCTTTCATTCCTATGACCATGCAAAAGTTGGCCTCTCCTGCATCACAGACTTAGGATATGGAAAAAACATCCAAGCTCCGGACACCTGTTTCCTCAGCGTTTGTAACCATTTGTGCTGAGGATCCAGGCGGTCCAGGCTGGCCCAGCCCAAGCCCACAGGGACCCTGACTGCAGCCTTCTCCCCAGCAGCGCGCAGCACCCAACCCGGAAAACAGCCTGCTCATCCAGCCCCAGCCCTGCACCCTCAAGTCTGCCCCCCAATCCTGCAGCTGCTTTCCTGCGCAAGCCTCCCCCAAACAGTCCTTGCTGCTTTTCCTCCCCTCTTGCCATTCACCAAAATAAATTTAAAGAATGGTTCCTCGTGGTTCTCAAATCTGGCTGTATATTAGTCTCCTTTGGGGTGGTTTTTTTTAAAAAATGGAGATGTCTGGGCCCGACCCCAGATCACTTCAAGCAGAATCTCTGGTTGGGGGCTGCAGTATAATATAAATATATATTTGGTCTTTGTGCCTGGTTCCAGGCACAGAGATCCTAAAAGCCCTGGAGTTTTCTGAGTGATAGGAGTGTCTTTGTTATTCATAGCTTATTCATAGCAAGCCCCTTTGGGTCACATCTGAGTTTACGCTAATGAGGTGACTCAGGATGGGGCCCCTAGGTAGATTCAGGTTGGGGGGCTGGTCACCAGAAAGACCAAACTTGGATTAGAGGGTTGGAACTTTCAGCTCCCATCCCCCAATTTCTAGAGAGGGGAGGGAGGCTGGGCACTGAGTTCAATAAAAGCTCTTGAGATTCCGAGACCCCCAGGTGAATGAACGCTTCAAGATGGTGGGACAGGTGTGCCTGGAGAGGGCGTGGATTCCCCCTTCCTCCGCACCTCGCCCTGTGTATATCTTCACTTGGCACTTCCTGAGTTGTATCTTTGTAATAAAGCCGTGATCACAAGTAGAGCCTTTTCCTGAGTCATTTGAGTCATTCTAGTGAATCATCAGACTTGACTACTACCCCAAATTTGTAATCAGCCAAAGTGTGGGTCACCTGGGAACCCGTCTTGCAGCTGCCGTGGGGGCTGTCTGGTGGGACTCAGCCCTTGACTTGTGAGATACCACGCTAACCCCAGGTGGATGCGTCAGAGTTGAGCTGAGTTGCAGGACACCCAGTTGGTGTCCAAAGAGTTGGAGAATTGGTCAGAGTCGGGAAAAACTACAGGGGCAGCAGCAGTTATGAAACGTGTCACTCAGCTCTCCTTCAGAGAACCTGCAGAGGAGAGGTTATCCCAGTTGTCTGGTGGTCCCCCTGCCTCCCTCTGGATATCACCTCACATTTATCCTGTTTACCAACTTGTCCCAATTTGCCCAGGACATTCCCAGTTTTAGCACAAAAGTCCCAGGTCCTGGTAACCCTTTCAGTCCCAGGCAAACCAGGACAGCTGGTAACTCTATGACATGTGCACCCGTGCACACTGCTCCAGCCAATACTGCACCCTGTGGGCTACTAGATCTAGCTCATTCCCGCTGGATGCAGGAAACTTCTGACAGGCAACCTGTCCTCGGGCCCTTCCCGCCAGCCTGGCCTAGGTGTTCCCATCACTGTGCTGCTGCCCTGAGGCTCTTCCTACCCAACCCTTCTCTCCCTCCCCCTCTCTTTTCACAGGTGTCAGACCTGTATCATGATCTGATGGCTCTCCCTGCCCACTCCTGCTTTTCCTTTCCTCATCTTTCACAAGCATTTCTGTTAGGGGAACCACTGACCGAAACCCCCCGCCCTGGCCAGGCCTGATAGTAACCATTTGCATGAGTTATCTTACAACAGGAGGGTCTCGTAAGGAATGCAGAGCTAACAAGCTATCACCAACTGGAAGAATTCGGGAAAAGTCAAAAGGAGAGAGGAGACTCCAGTCCATATGTCCTACCAACCTCCCAGAATCCTCCTCGCTGGAATCCATCTTGGCTGAGTGATACGTGCCACCAGGAAGGACCCTGAGTCCCAATGATTGGCCAGAGACAACCCAGAAACTAACCCCATGACCATAAAACCCGAGACTGCGAACGACGTGGTAGAGCAGTTCGCCTGGGTTCCCTTACCCTCCTGCTCTCTGCCCCGGGCGCCCCTTCCCCATAAAGTCTCTTGCTTTGTCAGCACGTGTGTCTCCTCTGACAATTCATCTCCTAGTATTAGACAAGAGCCCACTCTCGGGCCCTGGAAGGGGTCCCCCTTCCTGCAACATTTCCTCCAATAATCTCTTGCCTATCTATTCCTGTTTTGGCATCTGATTCCCAGAGGACCAGAACCGACACAGGAATACATTTATCAGCATTTTTTAAATCTCCTTAAGTGATTGTAATATCGGCCAGGTTTGGGAACCACTGCCCAGGTGTGCTCACTACCAATGTGCCTTCTCGCAGTCTAATGGAGAGACCAACATGTGAACTCATAATTACAGTTCAGCATAGAAAATGCAGCAATAAAGATGTGAGCAGAATGTTCTGGAAGCACCGAGGAAGGAGCGACTAAATTGCCCTCATGACATAAGGGAGGGTTTCAGCTTCCAGTGCTGATAGACAACAGACATATCTCTTGGGCTCTAAGTAGAGAATTCCTATTTTTCCCATCATATCACAGCACTGTGATAAAATCATCATGTATTATGGACACAAACTCTGAGACGCTTTTGCTTACAACACTCCTGGCCACCAAATACACAGGGGGTTTTCCCACATCAACCAGTTCTCTCCCTCTCTGGACACCAACTGGGTTTCTGACAATTCATTTCAATTCTGACACCAACTACTCAGAGTTAGCACTGATCTCACAGGTTAAGGGCTCAGTCCCATAAGACTGCCCCTGCTTCAGAGACCAATCTCAAGTCCCAGGTTGTCACCTGTGCTTCTGACTGACCAGCTAGAAATCATGGGTTCCCACAACCCCCTGCTCGGATTGGATAATTTGTTGGAATGGTTCACAGAAAGGAAAACATTTTACTTACTATTACTGGTTTGTTATAAAGAATACAACTCAGGAACAGCCAAATGGAGGAGATGCATGGGGCAAGGTATGGGGGGAAGTACTTGAAGCTTCCATGTCCTCTCCAGCTGTGTCACCCTCCCAGCACCTGGATGTGTTCACCAACCTGGAAGCCCTCCAAACCGTCATTTAGATATGGACGCTTCATTACCTAGGTGTAACTGATTAAATCATTGGCCATTGAGGATTAACTAGATCTCCAGCCCCTCAGACCTCCCTAGAGGTTGGGGGATGGGATTGAAAGGGCCAACCCTCTAGTCACGTGGTTGGTTCCTCTGGCAACCAGAGCCCACCCTGAAGCTCTGTGGGGGGGGCCCCTCGGAGAGTCAGCTCATTAGCATACGCTCAGGTATGGGGCTTATTATAAATAACAAAAGATGCTCCTCTCCTGTCACTAAGAAAATTCCAAGACTTTTAGGAGTTCTAGTGCCAGGAACCATGAACAAAGGCCAAATGTTAAACAAAAGATGCTCCTATCACTCAAGAAATTCCAAGAGTTTTAAAAGCTCTGTGCCAGAAACTGGGGACAAAGACTAAATATATATTTCTTATTATATCATAATATCACACAAACTCACAAGACTCAGATTTGATTTCCAGTGAATTCTATTGAAATCAGTAGAAAGAAAACTGACTACCTCAAATAATACCTCAATTTGACTACCTCAAATAGCAAGAGAAGGTGGGGTGTGTGTGTGTGTGTGTGTGTGTGTGTGTGTGTGTGTGTGTGTGTGCGTCCACAGGGCCAAACCTGCCACGCTATCAACACACATACTTTAGAAATGTAGAGATTTTTACATCAACTGTCTCCAGTAATTTCTGGTTTTCCTTTTAAAAAATACATCACTAATTATGGGATAGTTATCCCAGCTGGAAGCCTTTTATCCTTGCTGGATACAGCCATTTCCCTGCAAGGCTAAAAACCAGATAAGTGCTATGTGTGGCATTTAAAAAGTCAAAGATTACACAAGGTCACATGTGATCACTTTTTTCCCAAATGAATGCATTATTTTGATGTTCCAGGAAAAGTGTTCTAGTACATATTTTCTTTTAGCTTCAATTATTAAGCAGCTTAAAACAGAGGGCTGCATCACATCCCTCCAGACTGACAATCTCCCAGATAGATAGCTTCACAGGAGCATAGCTAAGCAGCTCTTCATAAATGTGGGATAAAAAGAGAAGAAAAAAGAAAACACAGATATATTCTTTAGCATTTTTCATTCTAACTGTCATCTGAAGTTGGAAGAAGAATGGCCACAGTAATTGTTTTGGGGACAAGTTTTGTTTTCTTTTGTTTTTTTTATCATGGCAACATGTATAGAACATAAAATTTGCCATTAACAACATCTGATCCTTTTCATAGAATATAGCCTTCTGGCATCATATTGTATGTTCACATCCTGTCCCCTGACACCCACACACAGTCACTCAGGTCACTCATACACACACTCACAACACGTGTGCACTCCTAACCTCACCTTGGGGATCCTGACACCTAATTGAAACACGACGGCCATCAGGAGGTTAGCAGACACGAACCAGTGAGATGAAGCGTCTGTAGGGAAAGAGGATGCAAGACTTGTCCCTGTTGGGGAGAAAACAGGTGCCTGAAAATCTAAAACAATGACAGGGGTTGATTTGCATAGAGTTGATTTGTGGAGAAGCAGAGTACAATTGTGTTTCTTTAGCTCTCCATGGTTCCTTAGCACAAAACTAGGACTGAATGTGGAGTTTCAGAAACATCGAAGGAAACAACTGCCCACATTTGCCTCCTTCTGAAGCCACCCCCACATCTCCTGGTGCTTTTCATAAGCAAATATCTTAACATCAGAGTCTATCCTCATCTCTCTTAACTTCCAAGCATTCCTCAACCCTATGCAACCTGGCTTCATTCCACAGCACTGCCCTGACACAGCTCCTGATGATTATCCCCTAATGACCAGCCCAATGCTTTATTTTTTGATCCTCTGCCTAGTTGAAGCCTCCACAGCACATGACAAATGGCCTGGGAGCCCCCGCTCCTTAGCTTCTAGACACTACTCTCTTGCAGCTCTTTCTCTGGCTGCTTCTCCTGCTTGCCCTCGAGTGTCTGGATCCCTAGCTTCTTTCCTGGCCTCCTTCTCTTACTTATTCTACACTCTTCTTGGACAATCTCCTACATTGTCTTGGCTTCTGCTTCTATCCTTGAGGCAGGAGATAGATGGGCCCCAGGCTGAGCAGCTGGGGTTCGTCCCCTGTGGATAGACACTTCAAAATAGCAGGAGCGAGAGAGGAGCTGAACCCTGCCCAGATAAAAGATTGAGACCACATATTTCTCATCCTCAAGGTCGACCTTCTCGACTACACATGCGCAGAAAGGCTCCTCGGAGGTCAAAAAGGGAGTGATGTCAACCTACCCATAGGCCTCTTCGCTAGAATCCATCTTGGCTAAGAGATGCGTGCGCATATGTGGGAGACCCTGAGATAAAATAAATACGGACTCAGAGCCAAACAAAGCAAGATGATTAGCCAAAGGAAACCCAGAAGAAATTTCCCATATAAGTGATTCAAACTACCACGAGGGCGTGACTCTTTCTCTGTGTCCGCCCGAGTGCCCAGCCACACGTACCCCTTTTCCTCCTACTAAACACTTTACTTATTTCACTACTTTCCATTTCTTTGTGGAAATTCGTTTTCTGCAAAGCCGTATGGGCCAGGGCCTTGTCACTGGACACTGGTCTAGCGGCTAGGATTCAGCTCTCTCACTGCCAAGACCTGACTTCAATCTCTCGCCGGGAACCGAAATCCTGCTTCAAGCTGCTGCAGGCCGAGGCCACCCGAGATCATCCTGAGAACTCTCCAAACCATCTCCTGACCTGACTGCCCCCCATTGGTCCTGGTCTACGTCCCCAGATGCCCACTAGACATCTCTTCCTCTCTACCTTACTAACATCACATACTGAGCATGTCCAAAACCAAACTAAAAATAAATAAATGAAACACAACAAAAATCTCTGTCCCCTGTAGTATTCTTTCTTTATATGTGTTAATGGCACTTAGTCACAGTGACAAAGCACCATAGACTCGCTGGCTTAAACAACAGATATTCATATCTCACAGCTCTGGAGGCTGGAAAGTCCAAGATCGAGGTGCCAGCAGATTCTGTTTCTGGTGAGAGCTCTCTTCCTGTCTGGCAGATGGCAGTCCTCTAACTATGTGCTCACATGGGGGGGGAGAGAGACACACACACACAGAGACAGAGACAGAGACAGAGAGAGCTCTTGAGTCTTCTCTTATAAGAACACTAATCTGTTTAGATCAGGGCCACCCTTATGAACTTATTTTACCTTAATTACCTTCTAAAGGTCCTATTTCCAAATACAGTCACATTGGGGCTTAGGACTTCAACATACAAATTGTGGGACACAATTCAGTCCACAGTAGGCACCATGTCCCAAGTTAGTTTGCATCCTTGACCCATCCTCTCCACCACAGCCATCGGGACACCCCAATTTATGAGTTGCTGGCCCTAAATTTCTCTTTAGCCCATTCCTTCCTTCCACTCCCACCTTTACACTTCCAGTTCAGGGTCCCTGGTGCCTCGCCTGGGCCACTCCCTGTGGTTGAACAGCGGTTCTTCCTCCGCTGTCTTTCCACTGTGGTGCTGCCAGGTCAGCATCCCAAATAACAGACCTGGTCAGGTTATCCATAACCTGTTGGTGCCACAGTGTTCCCCTACATATCCCTCATCTAACCGCTCTGGTCTCATTTCCAGCCGCAGTTCCCATGCACCCATGAATCATGTTCTGGACACACTGAGCTTCTAGCTGTCCCAGCATGTGCCTCCCACCTTCACACCACCTTCCTTCCTTCCTTGCTTCAGCCAGGATTTCCTGCTACTTGGAAGGAGCAAGTAGCTCATTCCTCCTTCACTTGATGAGTTCATACCCACCTTTCAGGCCCCAGTGAAATATCATCTCCAAGGAGCATTTCTCAGCCCCCTGGGCTTAGCTGCCCCAGCAGCCTATTCACATCCCTGTTGCGGCACCTGCCATATTCATCCATCCATCTCCCCATCAGACCTGCGGCTCCTCATGAGTAGTGACGGATTCTCCCTTGATGCTGAACACCTGAGCTCCACCCAGAACAAGTATTTGATAAACGTAAATGGAAGCGGAGTGTGTGTGTTTCATGAATGTCAGGGGCAGGCAGGCTGTACAAACTTTGCACTTAACTTTTCTCACTCACAAAAGTAAATCTTAAAACACTTTATCTTATTAAAATGTTAAAATCTTAAAAATAATGTTAAAATCTTTAAAATAGTTTCAATTATATATTTGTATGGACCATTTAATTCTTCGGAATACAGAATATTAGACTTTAAATACAGATGCATTCCTTTTATGTATATAATAATGCTGATATTTTAATTAAGAATACCTCCTGTATTATAAATCAGTTTTTCCATTCTCAAAAGAAATGTATGTTACAACTAGGATACTTCATGTAGGATTCAAATATGATTTTAAGTCAATTATATAAAGGCAAGGACCATTATATTTTAGTGTCACTCAGCTTTAATATTTATTTTAGGTTTAATTTTAAAGAAACCTAAAAGAAAAAGGTTACCAACGTCCTCAATTTAAAGCTCCTCCTGGGATGAGTGGTCTGACCTCTGGTCCAGAGCACCAGGATTTCTAAAGATTGTATAAAAGGTGGGTTGACATTAAAACAAAAATCTTCTTAATTCGCCAGAATAAATCTCTGGGCATTGCTGGCCACATGCTTCCAGAACAGCATGTCTTTTCACCAGAATCCTTTGAAATATCTATCAGAGGTGGAAAGGGAGACAAAACTACACGGAATCATGTGAGGAAGACAGAGCAGGGAACATCAGGGGGCCTTTACAGGAATCGTCTCTTACCCATTAAGCCAGATTTTATAAAACCAAGTGGCTGAGTGAAAGCTTTTTCGTGCTATGGTGAAGAGATTCAAAGACACAGAAACATTCAGGAATCAGGACGTTTCTACCACCTTAGATGATGCTTCAGTATTCCCTGTAATTAACATCATCTGGGAGCTTTTGCTTAATGATGAAGGGGAGGAAATCACTATCTCTGAAATGAGAGAAATCTCAGGCAGAACAGAGCTAGACCTCCCAGTACGGAGACTGGGTCCTGAGCAGTCCAGAAACATGGTACTTCTCTCACGGCTGAATAAGGATTTGTCCGCATCAAGGCACTGATTTTGTGAAACTAAGAGGTCTAACTACCAGGGCTCAGCCATGCTGGGGAACAGGAGAGTGGCAGGGGCTTGGGTGCTCCACAGGGTGTTTGTAGCTTGGGACTCCAGTGTTTGCACCTTCCACAGGGGCAGGAACATGTCTGGCTTGTGTTTATGTGTTGGCGTGCACCCCACGCCCTGTGCTGGCCAGATCCTGGTGGTAGATTTCTCTCTTCCTACTTCCTGCTTCCAAAACTGCTCCACACCTCACCAACGTCTCACTGCCCAATTGCTTCTCATCCCAACGCTTTTGCCTGTGCTGCCTCTATTGCCTGGAATGCCATTTTGACATCCCACCCTACCCCCTTCACCTGGCAACTTGTTGTTCAATTCTTAAAATTCGGCTCTGTCACCTCCTCCAGGAAGCCTTCTCTGACCCTCCTCCCCAAGGCTGAGTCACGGTCCTTCTGAAAGCTGTTAGGAAGACTGTTCTGTGCCTTCTCGCAATATCTGGTGTTCATTGGCTCATAGAAGCATCACCCCAATCTCTGCCTTTACCTTCACATGGCGTTCTCCCTATGTGCCTATGTGTTTCCAAAGTTCCCCTTTTTACAAAGACACCAGTCATATTGGATTAGGACCCATCCTAATGACCTCATTTTAACTTGATTACCTCACGAAAGACCCTATCTCCAAATACAGTCACTTTCTGAGGGCCTGGATATTAGAGATTCAACGTATGAATTTGGGGGTGGGGGACATAATAATAGACCCCATTACCTGTATTTCCATAAAGCCCTCAATTATCCCAATCACTACTTTATAATTGTACATTCAAAGGGCTATTTCCTTCACTGGGCTGTGAGTGCCTTTGCAGAAGGTCCTGTGTTATGTGATCTTGATGTATCCAATGCCCAACATAAGAACCAAATGAGTGAATGAATGAATGAGTGAATAAGGCCTCGGAGAAGAACCAGAACATTATGAAGGAACTGTGAACAGATTCACTTCAGAGTCAACCTAAACATATATTTTTGTGTTTGTTTATGTGTACAAGATTACACATAGAAGACACATTACACACATGATATGCAGGTATGATAAGGATGGCTTAACCCCCAATCAATCCCTCCTCAATTGTATATTTGTCAAGTTTTTGCCAGCTCTGAACCAGATCCTTTCTTTTCCTTTTTTCTTTATGGTTTTATCACGAAGAGGGGGCTTCTGAAGCCTTTCTCTTTCCCACCCCAGTAAGTGGTTTCCCTGAGTCAGAGCCATTGGGTGAATGCAGAGACCTTCCTGGGGCTCCTGGTGCCTAATCCTGTTTCCATCACTATTTCTGTTCCTGTTGTCTTTGCACAACTCCAACGCACTGAACTTGTCCTTCCCCTGGCGCTGCCCTCGAGCACTTCTCGCTCCGCTAGTTCCTCCCCCAGGAAGGTTTGGACAGGAAGGGAAGTGCTCTCAGGCAGAATTCTGCCCAGAAGATCATCCCATCCCCACATTGCTTGGAAATTGTTGGTTCCATAATTATTTCCCAAGTCTAACTGCAAATATTCTCACAGCAAATCCAGAGACCTCAGACCCAGCCACTCTGGGGAAATGGCAGCTGACCTGGCCCTCAGATGTGGATAAACTCTCCAGCTCTTTCGTTCCCACAACATTTGGGTTACAAGTGCTTAGAATTTTTTCAAAAGCTCTGAGCCATCTCCACATTTGAGTTTGCTCCGGTGGTCCATTCTTAGTTGTTCTCGGTGTCCTTATCTATGTTATTTACACCTCTGGGAGTTTTTCTTACCGGCCATTAGAAGGGCCTGGCATCCCAACACAACACAGTCAGATGCAGAAAAGAAGACATACATGCATGTGTGTTTGATTTGTAAAATTATATTCTGGCCTGATTCGTACAAGTATTTTTAATAAATATACACCATTACATTAAAATTCAAGAACAAGAATTGCGTCCTGAGTGTCAGCGTGGCTCTGAGTTCCTAGGAGTGAATGGAAACCTCAGTCCATTTGGAAACCTGCTCTTAGCTTACACAAGGGCGAGTTGAGTTAACCCTTACAGGGACTTAACCTTGGGCTACCTCCAGAGGTCATGCGTAGAAGGTTTGAATCCCACCCTTTTCTCTGCTACTTCCTAGCAGTTGGGCCTTGGACAACCTACCATAGTTCTATTTCTCCTCTGCAAAATGGCCATATTAATAGCAGCTAATGCATAGGGTTCTAATCACTAAACAAGAGAATACCTCACACTTAGAGCTTACTCGGTACCTAATGGCACATGACAAGCCCCGAATAGGTATTAGTTAAGATGATTAAAGTTAGGTCTGTCTGGCTCAGTGTCCGTACTCTTGAAGATGTCTAAGAAATTTCTCTATAGGTTTTTATTTTCTACATTTTCTCTTTTCCATGATTATGGATGATCAAAATGCCTTATAGCACATGGTTGTATAAAATACATGGCAAAATACAAAATAAAAATTACAAATAAATCCTGTCGGTTTTCTAAATATCTCCGGTTTCCCATCACTTTATACTGCCCCTACCACTACAACTGTAATTGAAGCCGCCATCACCCCTCAACCCAGACTGCTTTTTTTTTAAACATCTTTATTGGAGCATAATTGCTTTACAATGGTGTGTTAGTTTCTGCTTTATAACAAAGTGAATCAGCTATATGTATACATATATCCCCATATCCTCTCCCTCTTGCATCTCCCTCCCACCCTCCCTATCCCACCCCTCTAGGTGGACACAAAACACCGAGCTGACCTCCCTGTGCTATGCGGCTGCTTCCCACTAGCTATCTATTTTACATTTGGTAGTGTATATATGTCCACGCCACTCTCTCTCACTTCGTTCCAGCTTCCCCTTCCCCCTCCCCGTGTCCTCAAGTCCATTCTTGACATCTGTGCCTTTATTCCTGTCCTGCCCCTAGGTTCTTCAGAACCATTTTTTTTTAGATTCCATATATATGCGTTGGCATACGGTATTTGTTTTTCTCTTTCTGACTTACTTCACTCTGTATGACAGTCTCTAGGTCCATCCCAGTCTATTAACCCAGCACCATTCTAGATGCTGTCTCTTGCCTCCAGCCTATGCCCTAACAGGCAGCCAGGTGGACTTTGTTCAAATAAAAGTCATAGGATTTCTTTCCTTCACTCAAAGCCCTTCCATCATGCTTAGCATATAAACCAGAGTTCTTTAAGGAAGTCTCCCAGATGTTGCATTATCTGTGCCCGACCCACCCCCCCTTGACCTCACCTCAATGGGCTGCAGTCATATTGGCCCCTCCCTGTCCCTTGAACCTGCCAAGAATAATTCCATCTTCGGGCTTTTTATTTTCTTTCTTTTTTTTTTTTTTTAAATTAAAGTATAGTTGATTTACAGTGTTGTGCCCATCTCTGCTGTACAGCAAAGTGACTCAGTTATCCACATATAGACATTCTTTTTTTATACTCTTTTCCATTCTGGTTTATCACAGGATATTGAGTATAGTTCCCTGTGCTCTACAGTAGGACCTTGTTGCTTATCCATTCTAAAAGTAAGAGTTTGCATCTACCAACCCCAAACGTCCAGTCCATCCCTCTCCCTTCCCACCTCCCCCTCATCTTAGGACTTTTCTGCCTGGAAACTTCCTCCCCGACAGATCTGCATGACTCGTTCCCTTGTCATATCCCAGTCTCTGCGCAGACATCCCTCCCCAGGGAAATCGTCTGAGACCCTATGTAAGATAGCATTCTCACCCTCACTCTCTTTTCTTTTTCTTTTTTGGCCTCACTATGAGGTGTGTGTGATCTTAGTTCCCCAACCAGGGATAGAACCCGCGCCCCCTGCAGTGGAAGCGTGGAATCTTAACCACTGGACCGCAAGGGAAGTTCCGAGTTCTCACTCTCTAACCTCTTGCCCTGCTTTAGCTTTTTTCACCTCTAACATGTAAAGAATGTTGGGAAGTTTGAACCAAGACTGCGTGAGGATTTTGATGGAAAACCCCTGACGTGACTTCATTTAAGCAAGGGTGTCACATTAGAAGCATGGTGGTTTTTTTAAAGATTACTTCTCCTGCAGTGTGAAGTCATGATTGGATAGTGGGGAGACCAATTAGCCAACTGGTTCAGCAGATTAGAAAGGTATTACGGTGGCTTAAAAAGTGCAGATGGAGAGATGTAGGTGTATTTGAGAGACAATTAGGAGAAAAATTAAGTCAGCAATGTGTTGGCAACATGGAGGAGTCAGATGAAGCAGCGTGGATAGCTCACAGTTTCTCAGCAAGAGTGCTGAATAGCCCATGGGGGATTTTCTAAGAAAGAGAACATTGGAGGAGGAATAATTTTGGGGAGAAGATTACGAGTTTGGTTTGGGGCATTTTGAATTTGAGTTGCATGTAAGATATTAAAGAGAAGATATCTGTAAGCAGTTGGATATATGGGTCTGGATCTGGAGATATAACTTTAGATTTCAAAGGTATGTTAAACGTAATTGATGCTTTGGAGATGGATAACGTCACCTAGAAAGACATCGTAGACTGAGAAGACAGCAGTCTTAAAAAACTGCAATATTTACAGCACCGCTACAATAAAATGGTTGAGGGAAAGACACTAAGAAGAAGCAGCTTAAAAGGCAGATGGGAAACCTGGAGAGGGTTGTGACATGGAAAACAAGGGAAGAAAGTATCTACCAGGAGTAGAATCAACAGCCATGAACATTGCTGAGTGTGTGATCATGAAAAGTCCCCATCGGATTTAACAGATGGTTGGTCATGTTAGTGGAACGGAGTGAGTGAAACTAGATGAAGTGAAGAGAGTCAGTGGGGGTTGAAGAGAAAGAGACCTCTTTCAAGAAGTTTGGTTACAAAGGGGAAGCAGGAAATAGCTCATAGCTGGAAAAGTGAGTGAAGTAGAGATGTGAGCATGTTTAAGTATGAATGGGGTGGGTGGGCGATTCAGTAGAGAGGATTTGCGTTGGCAAGAGACAGAGCTGGCTAGAAAGACCAGGAAAATAAGCCCAGTGAAACAGGATGAATCTAGAACAGATCTCTGGGGGATAATGTCCAGGGCCTAGAAGACAAGATATCTAGCAAGAGCAGGACTAGCCATCAAAATTAATGGACTCTGGTCCAAGGGCAGAGCCATTGGTTCTGCTTTTCACTCCCTGTAGATCCAATCAACAAATAGTAGTGTATCCACTACACACCAGCCATGATCCAGGGGACAGGTAGTTCTGAGGCCAAAAATGGATACGATCCTTAATTTAGCAGATGTGGAAATGCTAAGATAACTTCACATTAAGGAAGCAGCACCTTTGCAAAGGAAAGGAAACTCAGGATGAAACAAAGGAGTGGAGAAATGGATAAGAGAACAGTAACCCAATATTTAAATTATGAAGTCTTAAGATGGAAGTAAGGAATTGCAAGACAAGCACATTCTGGAAATATGTTATTACAAGTAGGTTCTGAATTGGCTGAACAAGTCTCTACCCCACTTTGGTAATTAGTTTGCTTATTTAAGAAGTTACCACATCTCAAATTGGTTCAGGCACCACACTAGGATCTGTGTATGATAAACCAGTCAGAAACAGTCTCTTCTGTCATGGAGCTTACACTGTGATAGAAAATAACAAATACGGATAAACATATAATTTCCAATAGAGACAAGTACTCTAAAGAATAAAAGAAGGTGTTAGGAGAGAGTATAATACAGGAGGCCCTTTAGAGTGGGTAGTCAGGGAAAGTTCTCCTGCAATAGTGACATTTAACTGAAGCCAGAAGGATGAAGGATGAATGGCAGGGAACTTGGTGAAGAAAGAGGAAAGACTATCCCAGAATTCGGGAGCTCACAATCCAACTGAAAAGAGATGTCCTGACCCACAAGTCTGAGACCCTACTGGTGGTCCCTTTAAATGACCCACCATGTTAAGTGAACAAGAAATCTCGTTTATTTTTCCTTCCCCGTCTTCAATTTGAAGCTTTCCTCAGACAGCCCATATCGTCTTGCCCATGATTTAAAAAGAAGAACAAGAACAGTCAGGATGTATCTGGCTGCAGCGTGTTCAGCCAGCACTGCAACAGTCAAAACAACCACAATTCCCACGGCAGAGACTGTTTTCTTTCATTTGATCCTAGTCTATCATATTTCAAACTCAAATGGCCTGAGATTTTGAGACCAGAACCTCCCATGTCCCTGTGTCTGAGCCCAAGGTTTGGACTGATGGTGGCCCACATGCTGACAGTGTGGTCACCTGGCAGACAGAGGTCACCATACACTCTACTTCAGCTAGGAAAGCACGTAGGTGGCGTTCACCCCTCCCTCCGCCCTTATGCTACTCTGATCATACCCCCAATGCCTCCCACATTCTGGCCTTTGGAGGAGTAGAAATAACAGATAGAACTGGGAGTTAGGAAGAGAGCAGATAAGAAAGTGACAATAAAGGAAAACATATCAGGACAAGAAGGGGATAAGAAAAGGGGAGGGATGGGAATATCCCATAGGAAATTGAACCTACTCACAACAGGGGAAGAAATATTTAAAACAACAATAGACAGGTTTTTAGGGGCTTCCCTGGTGGTGCAGGGGTTAAGAATCCGTCTGCCAATGCAGGGGACACAGGTTCGATCTGTGGTCTGGGAAGATCCCACATGTCTTGGAGCAACTAAGCCCGTGCGCCACAACTACTGAAACCTGCATGCCTAGAGCCCATGCTCCACAACAAGAGAGGCCACGTCAATGAGAAACCCATGAACCACAACAAAGAGCAGCCTCTGCTCACAGCAGTCAGAGGAAGCCCTCTCACAGCAACGAAGACCCAACGCAGCCAAAAATAAATAAATAAAATAAATAAATTTATTTTTAAAAAACTAGACAGGTTTTTCATATTCCTTTACTCCTTCCCTCAAGTACACATATGTACACCTGGGCCCGAAGTAGACAAATTGCTATTTTACAAGAGCCTGTAAGAAGATTCTCTATATTCTGCTCAAACCCCAAAACACTGAGCCCATGATCCAAGTTAGACTACGCATCTCTGTATATTTATATGTTTATTTTGCTTCTTTCAGTAACACAAGCCCCAAGACATCATACTTCATGCACTTGTTTGAAAATGCACCGGCATAGTCTGCCTTTCCAATGTTCTCAGGCACTGCCAAAAACTGCCAGGCTCACATTGCTCTCCAATAGAGGAGGCTCCAATATTTCCTTCATGGGGATCTGCTTTGATGTTGTCCTTGCAGGGGGGAGGGAAGGAGGAGAGAGGGAAGGAAGAAGAGAGTAAGGAAGCGGGGGGAGGTAGATAAGTCTTTGACAGGGAGGCTGAAGGCACACATTGGAAATGAGGGTGACGCTTGACCAGCTATGATTTTGACATCAATCAATAGATTGCCATTGGCCTGTTGGTGACAGCTGCTCTATTTACTCTGTACCTCCCCCCAGTCCCACACAGGGCCCAGTGTGGTGCTCTGAATGGGGTTCATTTACTGAGCACCCCCCAGGCACTGCACTCAATGAGGTACTGTTCCAACTCCCACAAAGTCCACCCTCTGAAGGGGAAGAGAGATGGACATTGACAACCACCTAAAAAATAACTATACAGTTCTATTGGACATACAAATATAAATCCATACACATTCAAACACTCACTTTTCTGCCCCAGTTTCCATTTCTCATTACTGGAGAATTAGAAAAGCATGTCCATCCCTCTGGATAAGACGAGCCCCTCAGCCCCAGGGGTTCTGCTCATGACAACTATTCAGGGTGGCCCTGTTCATCACACACACTGCACATCTAGAATCCAAGGGAAGAGGGTACGGGGTTTAATCTGGATTCCGAAGAGTACGTACAGTAGCATCTCTGGATACATTGTCTGTTAATTTACAAAAAAAAAAAAAAAAAAAAAGAGGGATAAAAACTGAATATCCCTTTGTGGTTTTTTTTCTTTCAAAACACCAGTTGAAGCTTCCAAATGCTAAACGAATTTTTTGTTAATGTTTTAGATACCTGTCTAGGCACCTACATATGCTGATGGATATTTCTACTGAATCCAGATGACAGAGTTCCACATCCCTCATAAAGAAAAGTTGCTCTACTGTGGTACTCTGTTTTACTAATTCAGAAACCTGACATTTCTGGAGGAGCAGCGACAAGTAATTTCACGATAAATTTTCTAAGACAAAATACTCTGCTCTATGGAGCTCAGGAGTAATTTAAAGGGAAGATAAACAGTTCCGACATTTAATGGGTAAACAAATGTGGCAGGATAATTTATTGAGATATTAATTTGTGATTTTTTTTTTTCTTGGTCCTCTAGGAGCTTGGAAAGATGGAAGGAATTGTCCTTCTCCCAGGTGAGAAGGTGGGCATGTTCTAAACGTGGACGCCTTTGCCTCTGTTATTAACGGTGTCTAGTTTCGAGACCTACAATCAAGGCTGCAGAGCGCGCATCAGCGTAAAGAGCTACATGTACAGAGAGCAGCAAACCCAGAGTGGCCAGGGTTGGGGGACGGAAGGAGGGGTAGAGGTTCCCCAAGATATGGGAAGGGAGGGGATCATGGTGATTCTGTAAGGGGCAGAGATCAGTACTCGTGGCATCTCAAGAGTATAGGGGGACCAGGAGGATCTGGAGGAAAGATGGTCCCCAGGTTTTCCTAAACAGCTTCATCTGAACTACCTTGGTTATGGGCAATCGATGTTGCAATCCCAGCCTCATGCCCAGTGTTATCCTTGGTCATGAGAATTCTGAACCTAAATTGGTCCAGGCTTCACTCCCCAGCGGTACGTTCTGCTAAACAACCTTAGGTTAAGATACAAAGATTGGCCACAAATTCTTTGCATCTCTTCCCCTGAAGAGGTGAAGTCTGTATTGCTCCATCCTCTGAATCTGGCCCTGGCCACGTGACTCGCTTTGGCCAACAGAACACAAGAGGAAACTTGAAAAGTACCTGTTCATTTGGAATTGTCTTCTCTTGCTGCTTCTGGAGCACAGTCCTTGGGTGCAGAAGCCTGGGATTACCTGCTAGAGGCTGGATAAACATAGCCCAGTGGTCCACATTCCCAGAGCCACCCACCAGATGTGAGTGAGGCCACTGGGACCAACAGTCCCCAGGTGATCCATCCCCGGGTGACCCAGCTGTGCAGCCACGAGAGTGAGGTCATTAAAGACCAGTGGAAGAATCACTCAGCTAAACTCAGGCCAAATTGGCAATCTACAGAAGCATGAGATAAGGTGTGGGGAGGTTCTTCATGCAGCGATAACTGACACCAGGTTTTAACAAGACAGCGTTCTAGGCACACTTCTACTCCAATAGCATCACACAAGTCATGCTAAGCCTCACGCATAACGGCTGCCACAGGAGCCATGCAAAAGCCCAGGTACCAAATTAGTCAGGGATTTCCTACAAGCTGACAGGTTTTTCAAGCCACAATATGCTTTGGGCACAGTTTTTTTTCCCAGAGAGTCAGGTGAGAGCCTGTGCTAGTGATTTCAGCTCACACTGTGGCCACTGTCACCCATCTCCCTTCCTTGCCCTGGACTGTCTTTGCCCTATGAGCCCTGCCAATTCCTCCATGAGAGTAAATTCACTGCCATGGCCTGACCTGGAAATGGACCTTGAGCAGAGCCACTGTGGCCTACCGATACTTTCTCTTAACCTGGGGTCTCCGGGTGTTATGGGTGGACATGTGCCCCCCCAAATTCATATGTTGAAGTCCTAACCCCCAGTACCTCGCAAAGTGACCTTATTTGGAAATAGGTTCTTTGCAGATGTAATTCGTTAGATGAGGTTGTACTTGAGTGAAGTACAACCTTATCCTTATAAAAGGGGGAGATGTGAACACAGACACACACATGAAGATAAAGTCAGAGATCAGGGTGATGCATCTACCAAAGACTGCCACGAAGCCACTAGAAGTGAGGGGGGAGGCCTGGAACTGGTCCTTCCCCAGCAGTTTCCGAGAAAGCATGGTCCTGCTGGCACCCTGATATCAGACTTCTAGCCTCCAGAACTGTGAGACCATAAATTTCTGTTGTCTAAGACACCCAGTTTGTGGTACTTCATGAGAGCAGCCCTCACAAACTAATACACATGAAGAAAGTGTTAGGGGTTTCTTACCACACCGAAAGATCTAGATTTCTTTAAACAAATTACAAGTCGCTCCCTCAGCTCCCTGGTTTGCTAAGCAATGTGAAAAAAAAGGTTCTGTCAAACACTTTCCCCAGGTCAATGGCTATGAACTAGCCACTCACATAAGTGACTTTCCTTGGAAAAAAGTAATTCTGATGAACCTGGAAGACATTAGGTGAAATAAGCCAGTCTCGGACAAATAGTGTGTGATTCCACTTAGATGATATATCTAAAATTGTCAGACTCACAGAAGCAGAGAATAGAATGGTGATTGCCAGAGGCCAGGAGGAGGGCTGAGAAATGGGGAGATGTCCAACAGCTATAAAGTTGCAGTTATGCAAGATGATTAAGTTCTAGAGAGCTGCCGTAAAACAGCGCTTACAGTAAGCAATACAATGCTGTGCACTAAAAAATCGTTGAGAGAATAAATATGTTGTGTTCTCACCACAAAAAAAGGGAAGGGGGACACAAGGAAAATTTTGGAGGTGTTGGATATGTTTATTCCTTTGATTGTGGTGATAGCATCACAATGTATTCATATGTCCAAACTCATCAAATCATATATGTTAAACATGCAAATTTTGTATATCAATTATACCTCAATAAGCTGTTAAAAAAAATAATGCTGCTCCAAGGTAACTAATGGTCTCTTGTATCCAAAATAATAATGGCGTAACTTTTCTTAACTTTAATAGCAACAAATGTCACTTTACATATATTATCAATTTAGATTATATGCTTCATAAGTTTGTCTTATTTAACTACAGATTCCTCTGTTCTGGAAACGTTGGAGAAAGAAATCTTACATCTGCATTTAATTATGCCAGATTTGAACACCATTTTTGACAAATCAGAATTTCTCTGAGCAAATTATTTTTTGTTTCAGCACTTGCTTACACGATGTATAAGTTGATATCTAAAGTACCTCCCTACTTAACAAGAAAGAATATAAATGAATTAATTAGGAATTTGACTCAAGAAGTTAGAGAAAAATAACAAAGCAAGCCAAGTATAAGGAAGAAAATAATAATAATAAAAGCATGAATTAATAAATTATAATAGAGAGGTGGTACAATTGCTAAATGTATGCAAGAGCTATTATTTTCTTTAAGGAAAAAATAAAGCACTAATTTGGCCGAAATATTTTCTAAAGAGAAAAGGAAAGCAGGAAAAAAATAGAAATAGAAATGGGTAAAGTAACACAAATACAGAAAAAATTAAAGATTTAAGAGTTTTAACTCTGCCTATAGTTAAGTAAATTTGAAAACATGGGTAAAATGGATGCTGTTCTGAGAAAATGGAAATTACCAAAATTGAAGTTATAACAGATAGAAATCTTGTTCTCACAGAATCGTATCCTTGGAAGAAATTAAAATTTTTGTCACACAGCCTCCTCCTAGTAAAAAGTGCCAGTTCTGAAGTATTCTGAAGAATACAAGGTGTATTCTTTCAAATCTTCAAGGTTTGAATTCTAATACTGTTTGTACTTTGCCAGAAATTAGAGAAAGCAGGAACATTTTAAAATCATCTTTTAAAAAGCAAGAATAAGACTTCTGCTCAAGTTGGAGTACTAAAGAACAAAATTATTCTCCTAAAAAAACAACCAAAAAAGAAACAGACAAATTATATCAATCAATAGTTTTCAAGACAATAGACCCTCAGGAATGAAGGCCAGTGGTCCCTGAGAGATGGGAAATAAATTAAATGAGTCCTGTGATTTCCTAACTTACTGCCTTGAAAAAATTTCCAGGCCACAGTGCAGGGTAGAGAAGACCAGGTGGAGCCCAACAGATTCCCTAAAGTGAAGAGACGATGCTGAGTGCCCAGAGAGACCCAGGTGGTTAGAGCTTGCAGGAGAGAGTACTAAGAGGAAAATGGAGAGAAATTCTGTCTTTACCTGCAGATATCCAATAGTTCCAGCATCATTTCTTGAAGAGGTTACCCTCTCTTGTCTGAATCACCTTTGTTCTTTATTGTAAACCAATTGTCCATATATGTATGGATCTTTTTCCTGACTTTCTGTTCTACTTCTTTGATATGTCTGTCTTTACACTAATACTACATTGTCTTTATTCCTGTAATTTTATAATAATTCTTGAATCAGGCAGTATTATCCCTCCACCTTTGTTCTTTGTCAAATTTGCCTTGCCTATTTCTTGCATTTAACAAAAATCTATTCCTGCTATTAACTCCCCCAAAACTAGGACTAGGAAAGAACTTCCACATGATAAAAGGCATCTATGAAAAAACATTACAGAAAAGCATATTCAATTCAATATATGAAAAAGACTTCTGGGAAAGACCTTCAAAAAATGGAAGAGGGGAACTTCCCTGGTGGCACAGTGGTTAAGAATCCACCTGCCAGTGCAGGGGACACGGGTTTGAGCCCTGGTCCGTGAAGATCCCACATGCCGCGGAGCAACTAAGCCTGTGTGCCACAATTACTGATCCTGCGCTCTAGAGCCCGAGAGCCACAACTACTGAGTCCGTGTGCCACAACTACTGAAGTCCGCATGCCTAGAGCCCGTGCTCCACAACAAGAGAAGCCACCGCAGTGAGAAGCCCGCAAACCGCAACGAAGAGTAGCCCCCACTCAACACAACTAGAGAAAGCCCACACTCAGCAAAGACCCAAAGCAGCCAAAAATAAACAAATTAAAAAAGAAAAAAAATGAAAGAGGCTCCCTTATGAGGTTGTGAGTTCCCTGACACAGCAAGTGTTCAACAAATGTTATGTAGCCCCTTGTCAAGGAGGACCACCCTACTTAAAATGGCAACACCTGCCACACCCACTCCACTATCCCTAGTTTCCTTCCCTATATTATTTTTTTCATAGCACATACCACTTTCCACTCTATCACAAAATTTAATCATGCACCTGTTTTATTATCGGTCTCCCTCTACTGAATGTAAGCTCCTTGAGAGCAGGGTTTTTATCTGTTTTGTTCACTATTGTATCCCCAGTACTCATGGTAACCACTTAGTCAATATTAGTTGACTGAATGAATCAATAGGTTGGGAGGTTGAACTCTGTGACCTCTAAAGTCCCCGACAAAGCTAAAATAAAATATTTGTGAGCCTATATTTGGGGACTTCTCCCACTTCTGTTTCGCCACCTCTACCCAAGAAAAATCACTTACCCAGTTTTCACTTCCCGTAAGTCTTGGGATGGGCGTCCTTTATCACACGTCTGAGGCAAGCACGGCACATCCAGCGCTAACCTTGGCCAGCCGACCGTCTGCTGGCAAGGAGTTCTCCAGCCATGATTGGCTATTAAATCTTAATCACAGCCTTCTCCTGCAATCAAGACCTTTGATTAACTCTATTCACAGACCTGCAAGGTCAAAAAATGAGGAGGTGGAAAGAGCAGAGACATCAGAGGGTAACAATCATATCCAGTTCCATAACTTGTCCTGAGTGACAATTTCATTTCCCATCAGCCCCTGAGTGATGATGCACCAGGATTCTCATTCTCCTGTCATGCACCTTCCCTCTCAGAGATTTTTCTGCTCTGAGCCCCACTGCCAACCCCTGTTCCCTGTGGGGGGAGAAGCTATCACCAAGAGAGGATCCGAAAAAGCAAGCCAAGCCAAGAGTGTATGTGGTCAGGCCGGAGGGATTCCTTCTCAGTTAAACACCTTAGTGATGTAAGATGGGGAAATCAGCAGTTTCAGAGGCCACCACTCATGACCTTGTGTGTTCCTTACAGGGGTACAATTTCCCCCTAAAATTAAAGCATTGCTTTCAGCTTCCTTAGCAGAATTTTGACTGTTCTTGGAAGCAGCTGTCTGACCGCATCTTGATGTTGAGGCTGAGATTGAAGCTCCACATTCCCTCTCTGCCTCTTCTATGAGCCCACCATCTGGGATATTTTGGTTTTGAACCTCACTAAGAAAACTAAAGTAGCCGCAGCTGAAGCCACTATGTTGTAAATGTTTGGCGACCATTCAGAGTCTTCTGTGATCTAACCGGTTCTCATTAGATCACATCCTCCACAAAGCACTCTGAGGATAGTGTGTCTTGAAAGAAATCTACAACTCTGGGCAAAGCAGAGCTTCAAATGAGGCCCCCCTCAAAATGATCATGGGCTTAGCGGAGGCTGAACCTCGTCTGATGGGAATCCAGAAAGTCTTCGGAAAAAAGTAGCTTTAAAAAAAAAAAGTAGCTTTAGAGATAAGTCTAAAAGAAGGAGAAATATTTCAACAGGTGGAGATGGGACGTGAATATAAAATGTTCATCTAAGCTTCTCAAACATTCACACCCTGAAATGTGTTGGGCTTAATTAATTCAGTCTAAACCCCTCATTTGCCTCTTTTCTCTCTGCTTAAGTTACAGTGAAATAGGAACGCTGTGTTCCTGCTTCCTCCCACTGGTTCGTGGAAGCGGAGTGCCTGGGAACAGAGGGACAATATTGAGAGCGTGAGTCGCAAACTCCACTCTCTACCCCATGGCTCTGGCTGTGGAATACCGCTCATCCGCCTCGGACAAGAGCGCTTCACAATCCTGATGTTTTTGCACTGAAAATACGCTTAAGCCAAATAAGTTTTGCAAGATTGCTCAGGCAGGACAATCATATTTAGATTAGTCCAAAAGGCATCATTTATTAACAGCAGCTCGTGGTGCATTAATCACAGGTCACAGACAGCAGCTGGGTTTAGGCACATCTTACTCTGTATTCAGTTTCCCAGCAAAGTCAACGCAGTGCCTCATCACAGACAACAGAGTCCGCACTGGGGCTGTCCAGGAGACCCAACCTTCCGCCCTAACCTTGGCACTTTTCATCTGGATGATGCCAGGAAAGGCAAGATGATGCCGGTGTTCTCTATGTGTTCGTTAATTAGCTCCGCAATTAAGACATTGTCATCGACAGTTGAACAAATGGCAATGGCCCTTTCTCATTTCATTTGAAATCAAGATAACTTTTGAACAATATCATATCCAGAACATACCACCAGGACTGAAAACACGTACATTATGCAGTGTCTCCTCTAATTGCAGCATAAGGATACCCAAGGGTTTGTGGACATATTTTCATGGAGCCACAAGTTCTCTGATTTTGTTTTGTTTTGTTTTGGAGTATGTTTTCACTTCAATGCTTATATTAATGTAAATATGTCCTCTGGGTAATCACTGTGTAACCAATTATCTCCCCAGATGTTATTGTTCCTGTTTGCATTTATATTTTAGAGTTCCGTTGGAGACAAGGAGAGCTAACCAAGCTAATGAGAAAAGAAGTGCGATGAATCCATAAATGAAGCATTATCGCCAAATGAGAACAAATTAATACTGAAATGACCCACTAGACAAATGAAGATGTGTCACAGTTGAAACAGAAAAAAAAAGTGGTGGGAAAATTGATTAGCCACACAGCCCATGGGGGTATAGGCACAGGAAACTTATTATTTATTTGCGTTATCTACATATGTTTGATTTTAATCAATCAAGTAAAAGAGCTTACAAATGAATGTTTAAAAACTACGTTGACAACATTCATTGGATGTGTTTATTCCTTGAGTTTAGCTAAAACTAAACTGCTATTCACCACCTGAATATGGTAGTAAGTTCCTAGTTTTATGTCTGCATATGTCTAGGTAAATAAAAATACTTAAATGATTTAAGTCAAAACTAAAACTCTCCAAAAAATTCTATTATCCTTTTGCTCAAATTTGAGAAATAATAAAATATGCCTAATCCTTTCAATTTGCCTAAAATGTGATGGGCCATATTTTAACCATTCTAATTAAAAGGGAAGAGTGTAGTATAATGAAAGGGAAAATGGTCAAGGAGCTAGGATTTCAAATCCCAACTATGCCATCGAAAGGCTGAGAGTCCTTGAACAAGCCACTTTAGCCTCTCTGGACCTTGATTTTATCATCTGTGAAATAAGAAGGTCTTAGTAGATGATTTTTTCAGGTTCCTTCCAACTCTGAAATTTTATGGTTCTGTTTGTCCTTTATTCTGAAGATAGTAGCTGGCTCGCAAATGCCTGCCCTCTGCTGGCCGTAGCCCATTGTTGCGGTCCTGACATCCACCAAGTATGATTGATGGTAAAGGTGCTTAGTCTGGCCTAGTCTGCATCTCTTTTCCATCCTCTTTCTCTTATTTTCTCCCTTCTCAGATTCTTCTGTTGAAGTCAAGTGATTACTAAAGATGCCCTTCCTGGTTGGTCTCATCTCTACCCTGTTCTTAGCAAAGAGCTACAACAAGTAGGTCCATCCCACAAGGTCCCCACCCCCACCCCCTTCACTGCCACTGAGAGCAACTCATCTTGAAACTATTCAGCACCTATGCGGTGACGTGAAGTGTGTGGTAACTCAATTCCAGGATGTCCCCAGTGAAGCCCACTTCCTGACATCACACCCTGGTGTCATCCCTCCCACACCAACTAGGGCTGACCTGTCTAACCAATAGGATATTACAGAAATGACAATGGATGACTTCCAAGACTAGGTCATAAAAGAGAGCTGCTTCCATCTTGCTCACTCTTGGATCACTCCCCCCTGGGGAAAGGAAGCCAGTCACTATGTCTCGGGGACACTCAGACAGCCTGTAGAGAGTCCACATGGTGAAGAACTGAGACCACCAGCCAACAGCCGTATGAGTGAGCCATCTTTGAGAAAGATCCTCTAGCCATTGTCAAGTCTTAAGATGACTGCAGCTCTGGTCAGTGTCTTGATGCATCCTCATGAGACAGAAACACCCTTGAATTCTTGCCTTGAATTCTTGACCAACAGAAGCTGTGTGAGATAACAAATTGTCTGTTGCTTGAAGCCACTAAGTTATGGGGTAATTATTTATACAGCAATATATATCTAATACAACAGACAAAGCTCTCAAGGCATCTTTTATGGAAACTGAGGAAGATGTGAAGCCTCAAGGAGCCTCCGATGTTATGCCCCACCTAAGGTCAGCCTTACCCATACGTCCTAAGAAAGAGAGTCTAGAAGTCCTCACAGGATAGTTACAAATAGCTATGTATGAAGGCAAATATGACTAAGTATATTTTGGTAATCCTCTGGCCAACTGGACAGATAAACACACTGTAGAATTATGACATTAGAAATTAGTGTATACAAAAAATTTAAAACCATAAGTAAAATTACTTGGCAGTTTTGGCAATGAGGCTTACTAAGACAAAAGTAACAGACCTAGAAAGAATGTGTCTGTGTTTGTGTATGCATTCAGAGAGTGGGGGAATGTCCATGTATGTTGGGACGTAAGGGAAGGATGAATACAGAAACCAAGACTGATAAAGATGAGGCTGAGGAAATGGCCAATGTGGTAGGGCAAGTCCCTGTATAGGGTAAAGAAAAAGTCCAACCTGCTGTGTCCAAAGGAGCATGGCCAACCTACTTGCTTGAGGAAGACATCAATATCCAGGAAGGTTTTATCTGAATGATGAGACATCAGCACAGAGAACTATACTCAATATTTTGTAATAACCTGTAAGGGAAAAGAATCTGAAAAAGAATAGATAGATAGATAGATAGATAGATAGATAGATAGATAGATAGATAGATAGATAGATAGATAATAGATAGATGATAGATAGATAGAGATATCTGAATCACTTTGCTGTACACCTAAAATTAACACAACATTGTAAATCAATTTAAATTTAAAAAAATTAATTGCATAGAAACCTGAAAAAAAATAATTAATTTAATTAAAATGAATGGTGAGACATCACAACAGCTACTCAGGTCTTAGGCAATCAGGCCATCAACAGACCATCTAATTAGTGCTTGGAACAAGAGAGAACACAGCCGGGAAAAACATTAAGTCTCCCTTCCCCAATAGAAATGGAGTTTGGGTCAAGACTCCTGGCTCAGGAGAGAAATTGAGGCAGTGTATGGATTGGATCATCTCAACAGGAATAAAGGGAAGGCTGGAACTCAATAAATATGTATATGTGTGTCCTTGGCTTAGCCAAACACAATGGGTAACAAGACTCATCTAATTCCTGATCCTGGAAGTTCAGGGATGATTCTGGAACTGGGTGAGGCCGGGAAGACAAGCACTGACAGACAACCTAGATGTTGCTGATGACTGTTGGTCCACCAGGTTGTTATGAATAAACCAACTTAGCCAAATATTTATGGATGTTGATAAGCTGCAAACAGTGCGGAGAGGGGATTTCTGGAAAGTTATTCTTGTTGTGAACACTCCGTAGAATCACATGGACCCTCACTCAAAAGTTGGTTCAGATGTCAAGACTGATGATGCCATATATACCGCTAGAGGGTATGAAGGGGTTTATTACTCATATTAGGAGGTTTCCAGGGGAAGATCAGGGTAGGACACCCAAGCTGGTCTAAAAATGGCCTGAGAGAACAGGGAAAGGAGACTGGGTTTTTAATGTGCTTAGGGGGTAGGGCTGGGTCAGGGTTACTGGTTTGAGCCTCCTGCCAACTCCACAGCAGGGAGCACCCAGGCTTTCTGTTCAACTTGCCTAGTTATGGGACACAGGGGAAGAGGGAGGGTGACACTTAAAAGCTGCCAGCCTTCAAACATCAAGAAACAGAGTCAGGCCCTATTACAATTCTTAATAATACTTTGTGTTTGTGTATTACATTTTACACTTTTCAGAGAATGTTCATCTTCTTTGCAGTAGGTTTGATTTAAATGAAATCAATTTAAATGACTAATCAGGAAGGCTCGAGCAACTTTTCCTAAAAAGATGAATATTTATTTGATATGACCTTGCTACACATTTTTCAAAAACCCTGTCAGATGTCACAGAATTCATAAAATCACAGAGGTACACACTATATTGTGAGTCTAATATTCTATGATTAATTTTCCAGTCATATCAGAAAACCAAATGGTTATATGATTATTTGTGCCATAATCAACTGAGGCAGATGGTGGTTTAGTCACAGGATGGTGAAGCATTGCTGACCCAAGAGGTGAGTCAAAAATATGTCTGGGATATTATTTTTATGCTGTACCAGGAAGACAGCGCCATCAAAGCCATAATCAAACATAAAGATTAACAGTTGAATTGTGCTTTATGGTTTAAAAACCGATTTGTATTTTGTTTACTGTCTCCCCACATTAGAATATAAGCTATATGAGAACAGATTTTACTTCTGCTTACCTCTTCTATCCGCAGAGCCACAGTGTCTGGCACATAGCAGGCACTCATGAATGAATGAGTAATCAAAGAAATTAAAAAGAACAAGAACTTGAACCCACATCTCTTTTTTATGTTAAAACATAAACTTTTAACCAGTACACTACTAAAACAAGAGCTGAACCCTTGATCAGGAAAGAACCTATCCCAACCATCGCACACCATAAAAAGATGCCTAGAGTGACTCTGGGATCATCTGTTTGGCTGCTCTGGGTGATCAAGGGCAAGCAGCCATGACTTGTGACTTCTTGTGCAGAGATCAGCAGTGATTGCTGTACAAGGTTTCAGCCACCGGGTAAAGTCAAATGCTAACATGAATAATCACATCTGCAATAATCGTTTGTAGTCGAGGGTAACACGGATATCTCTAATCAAAAAATCATTTCAATTGATAAAATATTCACATTTTAAAATTCTTAATGAATAAGTCAGACATAGAAAGACGAATACTGTATGATCTCACTTATATGTGGAATCTAAAAAAAAAGAAGCCAAACTCATAGAAACGAAGAGGAGATTGGGGGAATGGGGGAAATGGGAAGATTGTTGGTCAAAGGGTACAATGTTTTAGTTACAAGATCAGTAAGTTCTGGGGATCTAATGCACAGCGTGGTGATTAGAGTTAATAATACTGTGTTGTATACTTGAAATTTGCTGAGAAAGTCTATCTTAAATGTTCTCCACACACACACACACACACACACACACACACACACACACATAAAATGATGACTATGTGAGGTGGTGGATATATCAACCAACCTTATGTGGTGATCATTTCACAATATGGACATATAGCAAATCATCACATTGTACACCTTAAACTTACACAATGTTATGTGTCAACTATAAAGTAATAAAACAGGGGGAAATATTGTTAATTAATTAATTAAATTCTTCATGATAAATATGTCTAGTAAAATCCAACTTAAAAAAACGGATCATATAGATATCTGCATAGAAGATACCTAAAAGGATACAGCAAAGTTTTGTTCAGTGGCTACTACCAGGGAGTGGAGATTTGGAAGGAGGTGCAGAAGACAGGAATAAGTAGATAACAGGCTGAAGACTTCGGCTCTTTGCTTTACAGGATTCTAACTTGTGTTTTTTTACATAAACATGGGATTGTTTATAATTTTTAAATTTGTTATGATTACAATATAACGATGTTTTACCTTATATATAACAAATACTCAATAGCTATTATTTGATGATGTCAAAAATGTGCTTCCTATGGCCACCCATGCCGGATTTGCCTTAACAGCTATCCTATTATTTATCCACATATTCATATTTATTTAAATATACATTTATATTTTCTATAAAATAAATGTATAGAAACATTTACACTCATTTTAGAATTCTGTATCTCATACTAATAACTCTTAGCATGATTTCTAAAACTGGCACAAACTTTTCTGAAAAAACAGAAAATAACAAGTATTGGCAAGGATGTGGAGAATTTGGAACCCTGGTGCACTGTTGGTGGGAATGTAAAATGATGCAGTCACTATGGAAAACAGTATGGAAGTTCCTCAAGAAATTAAAAATAGAATTACCATGTGATCCAGTAATCCCACTTCTGGGAATATACCCAAAGGAATTGAAAACAGAGCCTCAAAGAGATATTTGTACACTCATGTTCATAGCAATACTATTTACAATAGCCAAGAGGTGGAAGTAACCCCAGTGTCCATCAAGAGATGAATAGATGAACAAAATTTGGTGTAGACATACAATGGAATATTATTCAGCCTCAAAAAGAAAGGAAATCCTATTATATGCTACAACATGGATGAACTTTAAGAACACTATGTTAAGTGAAATAAGCCAGTCACAAAAAGGCAAATGCTGTATGATTCTACTAATAGGAAATATCTAAAGTAATCAAACTCATAGAAACAGAAAGTAGAATGGTGGTTTCCGGAGCTGGCAGGACAGATGAATGGGGAGTTGTTGTTTAACAGATACATAGTTTCAGTTTTGCAAGATGAAAAAGTCCTGAAGATGTTTCACAGCAATGTAAACATACTTAACACTACTGAGCTGTACACTTAAAATCATTAAAATGGTAAATGTTAGACTATATAGTTTTTACAGTTAAAAAACAAACAAAACTTAAAAACTGTCACAAACTGTACTTTGTACCCATAACAATCCTTTCAACTGATTATTAAGCCCATTTTACAGGCAACAAAAGTGAGGCGCCAAGAAGACTTGGAAAGATTCCAACTAGGATGCATCACCCAAGTTGCTGCCTAGGCCTTATTGACTGGGCTGTATCAAAACAACTCTGGAAAAAAGTAGAAATGGTGTCAGTCAACTAGGATTTCCAGTTATTAACCGGTGAACTGTAAATTGGTTCCATTCCCATCAAATTAAATAGCATTCCTAAATGAGAATTAAAACAGACCCTCCTTACTAGTCCTAACCTGTCTCTGTTTGGTACTTTTGACATCCGTGTATAACTGCAGCCAACTGGACATCTAAAGCAATGGGTGGCATTGTGCTAGTTATTGGAAACTAGTCACATATTTTATTATCTAAAGTCTAAATGCTTTTAGCTACCTTGAAGAAAGTTGTTTGGTTTAGAAAATTGCAGAAGACATTGAAATGAGATCAAAAACTACAGAAAAGCTTTGAAACATTTTTCTCCACAAGCCAATGGCAGTAAACCAGTCTATCAATCTGGTTTTGTAAATAACTTCATTAAGACAACGTCTGTGTCTCTGGGGCTTCACTGAGACACAGTTGAGCAAATTCTTAAAGGGTATCAGTGTAAAAGAAAGCCAACTTTTGGGCGTCTTCAGAGCACCAACTTTTTGCCTCCTTGGGCCATCAGCTCTTGGTCACAGGATACCCACAGTCCTTGTGGACGTTCTGTCAGCACACTTACCTTAATTGTTACAATGACGACCTGTAATTATCTATTTTCTCCACTACACTGAGATCTGTGAAGGTGGGCCATCCTTCATCTTCGCATCCCGGGGACTCAGTACCCAGCCCAGGGCCTGAAGCACAGCAGTGTCCATATATATTTGCTGACGACTGAATAAATGAAAAAATGCAAGCCGGAGTTTGAAACCCGGGGCCAACCCTGATTCACACATGGGAAGAATAGGAAGTCCTAGTTCCATGCTAAGCCACTCAGCAGAAATTGGAGCTCACCTATGGTAGAATCTGATCTTGTGCTGCAGTTCAAGTAGCTGAGCTTTATGTGGTCCTAACACCTTTAGCCTGGAAACTCAGTACAGTCGTTCCTCTGTATCCACAGGAGAGTGGTTGCATGACCACCGAGGATACCAAAAATTTTCAGATGCCCAAGTCCTTCCTTGGAAAATCCACAGACACAGAGAGCCGACTGTACTCAAAATTCTTCCTAGTTTTAGGGCTCATCTTGCTTTTACCTTCCTTCAGCCCTCCCCCCATTTACTCATTCATTCAACATCCATTCATCAGATAGTTATCAGTTGGTTACTAAGTCTCAGGCACCATTCTAGGAATGGTACACTGGGAACACATCATGGACGGAGGTGGGGAGAAAAAAAACAGACACGGATCCTTGCCCTCATGGAGCTTTTGGAAAGAAGAGAAAGTATGTTGAGAATTCCAGTGATGGTGAGATTGCAGTTTTACATCAGGTGGTGAGGGGAGGCCTCAGTGAGGAGATGGAACTTCAGTGAGTTAAGCAGAAGCTGGGGAAATGGAATTCCAAGTAGGAACGGAATCCCAGTTTGCATTCCAGCTCATGCCAACCTTCTAAGGCTGGAGAGAGCCTGGTGTGGAGTCAAGCAGGGGAAGAGCAGTGGGAGAGAGGCCAGAGCAGAGGAGGAAGCTACGGCAGCAACACATGTCCAACTCTCCAGCCTGGCTCACCCTTCGTTCTTCTCTGCAGCGTATCGCGATTGGAAGAACCAGAGCTTTAGAATCCGAAAGACCCGCGTGGGAATTCCTTCTTCACCTCTCACCAGCTCTAGAAGTTTGGGAAGTGGTTCCCTCTGACCTGTAAAATAAGCACTTTTTTTTTTTTTTTTTTAATAAGGCAAAGCTGGTTGTTTTTTTGTTTTTGTTTTTTTAATTAATTAATTAATTACGGCTGTGTTGGGTCTTCGTTTCTGTGCGAGGGCTTTCTCTAGTTGCGGCAAGTGGGGGCCACTCTTCATCGCGGTGCGCGGGCCTCTCACTATCGCGGCCTCTCTTGTTGCGGAGCACAGGCTCCAGACGTGCAGGCTCAGTAGTTGTGGCTCACGGGCCCAGTTGCTCCGCGGCATGTGGGATCTTCCCAGACCAGGGCTCGAACCCGTGTCGCCTGCATTGGCAGGCAGATTCTCAACCACTGCGCCGCCAGGGAAGCCCAAAATAAGCACTTTTTGCCAGTCATCTCAATTAATCCTTTGAAAGGCTCCTTGAGGGTTAGAGGTTTAGAGAGGATTAAATAATTTGTTCGGAACTGTCAGCCTGGGAAATGACAGAATCAGGATGCGAACTCCGGCTCTCAGATCCAGACAGAGCCTGTGTCCTTCCTGGCTACCCATGTGCTGTGCTCTATGTGTGTCAGGTGCGTAAGTTTCAATAAATGTAATTCCTTTCTCTCTCACCATCTTGACAGAGTTTCCTGGGGCTGTCTGCCTTCTCGGAAGATCTCGGGGTGCTGTCTGCGCCTAGGATCCTCATTTCCCATGAGGACCCTCTTGTTTCCCAAAACAAGCCCCACCTGCATTGTTAAATGCCTATCCACTATCACGGCCTCGTGGCCTGGGGCAAGCATGTATAGTCTAATACTTTTAATGTTTTAGCTACAGATGTGGACAAAAATGGCAACTAGCTCCACTGGGGCCAATTTAGCCTCTTTATGTACTTACAGTTTTCCTAGAATTCATATGCTGGAAGTAAAAGTCTGCTAATCATTACAATTTAGAACATGTTCCCTATTTGGAAACATTAGTATAAACGGGGCTGCAGCCTTGCATAACACCAGGAGGTACAGTTCATGTGTTAACGTATCCAGAGCTTACAACTGGGTGACCCTAGGTGCTCAGAAGGGCAGGCTGTGTGTCCCTTATCTCTGTCCCTGGTGGCAGCCATGTTTCATGACTGGCTGACCTGGGACGGTAACCCAGGACTCCTGATCCTAACTCAGGCCTCTTCCACTGGATGACATTCTCTACCTAATCCAGCTCCATCTCAGATCTATGATTTTGATCCACCCACTCTCTAAATCAAAATTCAGATCTATCTTCCCATGTTGGCATTCTTTCCAGGTTGAACAAAAGTTATGAGTCATGGCGAAAGGGGGCCAAGAAGAGGCTCAGATTTCCAACTCTAAACCTCAGAAAAACAGCAGCAAAATGTTTTCTTTGGAGAACCTACATCCCTGGCCTGAAAAAGAAAAAAGTTTCAATTGCCAGCACTCAAAGCATAACCTATCAAAATAGCTAGATTGGGCTGAGTATATTGCAGTTGTGATAAATTTCACAATGATTTACCATAATTTTAAACAATTCACATGTTAAAGTTTGTCAGTAACTCTTAAGACAGAGCAACACTGCTCTGATATGCACCCACTTGTATATCAATATGTCATTGTTTCCTTAAAAGAAGGCTTGCAAAAGGATTTAATTCAGAACTCCTTGAACTGATTTAATTCAGCTATTTGGATGCTTCGATTTTCAGCAAATTGACCAGTTTCTATAGAAGTCACCTTACAGTATTAAAAGGTATTAAACAATGATAATGTTTATTAAGGCATAACCCTATCTCAGGCAAATTCTCTTGGAAGTTAATATGGGAAATATATTTTCTTCCTCTAAAGAAAACAGTCAATGCTTGGAATTTTCTTCAGCCACAGAACCAGAAGAATATTAGAGCCCCATCTGGTGGATTTGATGCTTATGCAGGAGACAAAAAGAGATTTTTCACCAAGCCCTTTCCTGAGTGCTGTGCTATTATTGCTTTCAGAATAAGGCAGTTAATCTCTGTCTCTTCATTTTCCATGTGGTATATATTTCCTTTTGCCTGAATGGCTGGACTTCTTTCTCCCTCCTGCATTTGGCCCACTCCCTTTCTATTGCCCTAGAGAAACAGCCTTCAACTAGAGAGTGATTAACACAGTTCTCTATATATTCAACATTATATACACAGTAACATTTCAAAAGGGTATATTGTAACAAAGTGGACAGATTATATAATTTAATCACGTAATTATATCACAACATAAATTAAATATTATAGTATATGTAATATGTGTATTTAAAAATAAATTTCATGTTAATATATATAAAACGTCATAAATATATATATTAAACTTCACTAATAAGAAATAATGAAAAGCGCACAAGGCACCCTACTTCTAGTCATCCTGTCTTCTTCAGCTTCCAATTCTGCTTCAGTCAAGTTAGTATCTTTTTATTTTCTACCCTCTGTCTCTGAAGGTATGTTAAATTAAGGATTTTACCTTGGTGCAATATTGTCACTTCTTTTTAGTGAAAAGCAAGACAGATGGACAAAGAAATATTGTCTGTATTATCTACCGTCTACTACAATCATCCCTTGGTATCCATGGGGTATTGGTTCCAGGATCTCCCTCACCCCACGAATACCAAAATCTGCAGATACTCAAATCCCTTACAGGCAGACCTCGTTTTATTTCACTTTGCTTTATTGCACTTCTCAGTATTGCATTTTTTTACAAATTGAAGGTTTGTGGCACCCCTGCATCAAGCAAGTCTATTGGTGTTGTTTTTCCAACAGTATTATTTTTAAATTAAGGTATATACATTGGTTTTTGAGACATAAATGCCATTGAACATTTAATAGACTACAGAATAGTATAACAATCACTTTTATAAGCACTAGGAAACAAAAAAATTCATGTGACTCGCTTTATTGCTATATTCATTTTACTTTGGTGGTCTGGAACCAAACCCATAATATCTCCAAGGTGTGCCTGTATAAAATGGCATAGTATTTGCATATAACCTACACACATCCTCCCATATACTTTAAATCATTATAATACCTAATACAATGTAAACGCTATGTAAATAATTGTAAATACAATGTAAATGTTATGAAAATTGTTGCCGCACACAGCAAATTCAAGTTTTGCTGTTTGAAACTCTCTGGAATTTTTTTAAATAGTTTTGATCCATGGTTGGTTGAATCCAAGGATGCATAACCAGCAGATACAGAGGGCCAACTGTATTTTCCTAGCAAGATTTTATATGATGGAAGTTCTGCCAGTTTCTAATTTATTGCCCCTCAGTTCCAAATGCACCTTTCTTTGCTTTGCTTTGTCATTGCCTTATGACACACCTTCCCTATTGTTGTTTGGCTTTATTATTGAATGCATGTAGTTCTTTACTTTTCCTGACAATATACCTTTTCTGCTCAGTAATGTATAGTCTACCAGACCTGGCATTTTGTGTTAAACTTCTTTATATTCCCAGCACCTAGCAAAATAAGTCATACGTATCCCATATAGACATGCTTAGAATGAATGGCAATGGCAATGTCACAACTAGAGCAAAGTGTACTAAGATAGTAACTACTTACTGTATACCCCCATATTTAAAGAAGGTTAATGCAGGTAAGTTTGTCCTGGAAGGTATATAAATATGGTACAAAGCTTCAGTAATTAAAACAGCATGGTGTTGGCTTAATTAAATCAATCAAATGGATGTAAGGGCTCAGAAACCACCAAAGTACAAATGGGATTTTGTTATATGAAAAAGGTGGTATGTTGATAGACTGGGAAATTAAGTACTCTTCAAAATATAATGATGAGGAAATTGATCATGTATTTAGAAGTTAGATTCCCACTTCTTCATTCTGTGTCCCCGAAGTGATTCCACATGGGGTAAGATTTAAATGTTTTTTAATTTTTATTTTCTGGTAATGGTGAATTCGATTTTTCAAACTCTCCCACAGGAAGCAATTAAATATGCTGGATAAAATATTTTAAGATATTCTCTTAACTGCATCAAGGAACAGCAGATAGAAAGGAACTACTGAGTTAAAGGCGAATGAAAATTGCATGCCCAGAGACTAGCTAATATGGAAGCCACTTTTGCTCTAAAAGTATTTCCCAATCTAGGCAAAGTTGAATTTTTGTTTGAGTAGACTCAGGGGGAGAGTGGAATAGAGGAAATATTTGAAGTAATAAAGACTGAGGCATTTTCAAACTGACTATGACACTAACCCACCAACCTATGGAACTCCAAGTTAAACAAATAAATTTAAAAAAAACAAACAAACAGATATATCATTGTGAAACTGCAGAAAACCAAGCAAATAGAAAAACCTTAAAAACAGCTAGAGAAAAAAATCAGAGGCAGATTTCCTGCCATCACAAAAAACCATCATGAGTCTGACAGCAGACTTCTCTCTAGAAACAATGGAAGCAAAATAACGGCTTTCTCTTAAGTTACTCTATAGATTTCTGCCTCCAGTCTGTATTTTCTGTTCTAGTATGCATCTATCTCCCTTAAAGGGAAAGGGAAAGATTCAGAATGTTCAGTGTTCCTTGCCATAAAGCTATCTCGGAGCACCCTTTCATTAGAGTTTAAAATAATTGAGAACAAAGCTCTCTGGGCAGCTGCAATGTCACAAATACACTGCACTGATTTAAGGCGAATCTACTTCATAGCAAAGTATATTTGCCATTTTCCTCAGGAATGTGAACCTTGTTTATGAGAATGGCACCTTTTATGATGCCACTATGTATTAGGCATTACATTATGTTCTTGATATATAGTATTTAACTCAATGCTTGCAAGAGCTCTGTGTAGAAAGTGTTTTTATCTCCTCTGTCAGACAAAGAAACTGAGGCTGAGAGAGATTTAACACATTTTATATGATTGCACAGCAAATGAGGGCAGAGTCAGAACTCTAACAGGTTCTCTGTCCCCAAGTCCTGTGTGTTTTCCACTCTCCTCCTATCACCCCAAAGAACTCACAACTCAAAGACATAATGACATAGATTATATGTTATTGCCAAATGCTGGTCTACTTCTATCTAAATTCTAACAATTCTGCATACTGTATGAAACATACACAAGCAAAAGCATCATGATATACATGAATTGAAAAAAATTATTCTCAATCCCAGATATCTGTACCTAGGGAATAACAAATGTTTTCCCCTATTCAAATGTCAGATTTAAACAGGACAGAACATTTATTAATTCCCACAATGGGCCACTTGCTGGGGATTATTTCTGCATGTAGGTTTCCCAGTAAAACAATATATCTGTCTAAATACTGTGTAATAAATTTTTTAATTTAATAACAAGGCTGCTTCTTCTAGCAGAAAATAATTATTGGTAAACACTAAAGACTGCTGTTTGTTTTATGTGACAAAACAGTATTTTACTGCCAAATGAGAGAACTTTTTACAATACACTAGACTTCTCAATTTATATAACTCAATTTCAGTTTCTTCTTTTACGGATAAGAACTTAGAAGAAACTACCTTTATTTTTTCCAATGGCTTCATAATCTATTGCTATTTAATGAAACATTTGGAAGGGTATGGAAAGAAGGCTAGATTCCGTGATTTTAACATGAGTAATGATCTCTTAGGTCTGCACTATCCAGTGTAGTAGCCACTAGCCCCATGTGGCTCTTGAGCTCAAAATGTTGCTAGTCTGAATTGGGATGCACTCTAAGTATAAAATATGCATTGGATTTCAAAGACTTAGTATGAAAAAGAAATGTAAAATATCTTAATAATTGTTTTCTATTGATTACATGTAGAAATGATGATATTTTGATATATTGGGTTAACCACAATATATTATTAAAAATAATTTTACCTGTTTCTCTTTATTTCTTCTAATGGGGCTACCAGCAAATTTTGACTTACTTATGTAGACTGATTTTGTGGCTCACACTATATTTTTAGTGCAGTGTGCCATCTTACTGAAAGGCATCAGCCCCCTGACTGGTACCTGCTTCCATCTAAGTCATCTCCCTAGTCTATTCACAACAGAGCAGTTAAAGTAAACCCTATAAAACATGTCAGATCATGTCACTCATCTCTCAAAGCAGTTTCCATCTGAGTCAGAGTAAGAGCCAAAGTCTTTACAGCAATCTCCTAGGTACTGTGCTTGACCCCTGTCCTCTCTCTGATCTCATTTCCCCCGCCTCTGCCCCTCACTAACCTGGCCCTAACCATGTCGCTGTTTTTTACATACCCCTCAGTGCTCTCACCTCAGGGCCTTTGCACTGGCTGTTCCCACTGTCTGGAACACTCTTGTCCCAGTTATGCTTATGGTGGACTCCTTCAGCTTCTTCAAGGCTGCTCAGAACTCACCTTCCCAATGAGACTTAACTATCCTCTCATTTAAAGCTGCAACTCCCAAAACATTGGTACACCCCCTTCCTCTGCCCTGCCTTTTTCTTTTTTCATAGTTTTTCATCATCTTTAAAACCTACCAAATAATTTACTTATTATATTATTATCTACTTTTTATTGTCTTTCAATAATTGTTGAATGGATGGGGGGAGAGCCATTATTGCATTGTACAAATTCTTAGCACTTCCAGGAGATCCTTGGCAGTAAAAGCAGGAGAATTGTTACACACAGAAGAAGGGGGATGAGGGGGAAAGAAGAGTGGGAAACAAATCAACAGACAGAGCTTCACTAACATTGCTCTTCTATAGATGGTATCTTCAAGACAAGAACTATGTCCTATTCATATAGGTATCTCTTGCACCTAGAATAAAACCTATGGTAAATTGAATTATTGGTCCCGATTCTTCACTCTCCCATAGTAAAATTATGCATTCCTAATCTTGTCATGGGGTAAGCAGGTGGAGTATACTTCCCTATCCATTGACTTTGGACTTGGTCATGTAACTTGCTTTGGCCAGTGAGACATTAGCAAACATGACATAAGCAGAGGTTAAGATGTGTGTGCACAGATGGCCTTGACCCTCTTGTACTTCCAAACTCTCTTGTGAGAACATATTCCAGGTAACCACTGATCCTCCAGTCTGAGCTCCAGAATGAGACTCACAGAGCTGGCCTGAACTTGACCCAGAAGCCAAAACCTAGGAGTAGGGAATAAATGATTATTACATGCCACTGAAATTTTGTGGTTGTTTGTTATACAGCAAAAGCTGACTAATAACATCACCTGTCACATAGTTCTACTGAAAATAAAATATTTACAGAAAGTTTTTCAAATATCAAATGGGGAGAAGTTATATCAACTGTCTGCCTTTCGTATCTGATGTCTGACCTCCTATATCAATGTTTAGTATTTGCTGCTCCTAACTCCTGAATGCACATCTGGTTTCTACTCTTTGATTTGTGTCTAATGGAACAAACTTACCTGCTTGGCCCCTGACTGCTACTGACATATATCTAGCTCACCACCATGTACCCAAAGCTTGACCTTGACTAACCCAAGCCTGGCTTCCTGCCACGTCTGAACTCTGCCGCAGCCCATTGCTTGACGCTAAGCAACAGCAGGTCTGTTCAGAGAGGTAAAAGAAGGTAAACTTGAGTAAGAAGGAATAGGATACTGGGCAGCAGGGTTAAAAGGGGAAAGAAATAGTTTAGAGTATATAGAAAAAACAAACTTCCAATAATAGTCCTAAAAACCCAGCCAGACTTATACAACCATTTCTCCAAGAAATCCAACTCTAAATGAGTCTGACATTTTCACCCAGCAGGAGGTAGAATTTATTCCACATTTTTTCTCTCAGTGTTCTCTTCTCATAAGCCTCCCAAGAGGCCTGTGTCTGCCACCTTGAGAAATCACCACACCCGCTCCAAAGCTCATCAGATACGAGAGATCACCCCACAAAACGGAAAACTTATACTCCAGAAAAGATGACCTTCCCCATGCCACTGCTGTGGGTCTCTTTACAAAAAATCCACTGTCATCTTCAATGTCACTGCCATGTGAATGCTGAGGCATGGCTTTGGCACCAACTAAAATCTCCCTACTGTGAAGTTTTCATAACTGCTTCTTTTGAATTCATTCTGTAAATGCTGATCACTTGGCTCCAAAAGGACAAAGCTTTTAAAGACAGTTCTCAAGCCATCAGAGCTTCTTCCCCTTTTCCGATGGTCATCCTTCTGGACCACACTTATCAGTGGAGTCAATTTCCTTCATTGGTTTACTGAATCAATCTATAGTGAAGTACAGGGTCAATCTTCTCAATAATGGCAAAATAAATCCAAATTACTGGATGCTTTTTATCTTGAGTTCCCTTCTTTCTTTCTCTTTTTATATTAATTTGTGGGCATTTTCTTCATGTGTTTGTTGAAACAGGAAGAGGGATCATTTTTTCAACTTAGTGTTAAAGTATAGCATACATCTAGAAAAATGCACTAATCAAAACAAATAACTTGAAGCCTTTTTGCAAAGTAAATACACTAATGTATCCAGGGCTTAGATCAAGACACAAAACTTTTCCAGCCCCCTAGAAGCAGCTACCACCCATGCTCCCTCACATACCCAAAGGTAAACCACTATCTTGACTTCTAACACCATGAATTAGTTTTACCTGGTTTTGAACGTCACATAAATTGGAGTCATATAGCATTAAGCTTTTGAATCTATCTTCCCCCATTCAAGATTATATCATCCTTATTCATTTGCATTATGTAGTCATAGTTCAATCATTCCCATTGCCACATAGGATTCCATTGAAAGATAGTACATTTGATTTATCCATTCTACTGTTGATGGACACTGGGATTGCTGTCCATTTTGGGCAGTGATCTGAGAACGCTCTTCTATATATCATTTGATGAACGTATATATGTATATTTCTGTTGGGATTATATCTAGTAATGATCTTTTTTTTAAATATTTATTTATTTGGCTGCGTCGTGTCTTAGTTGTGGCATGCGGGATCTTTTGTTGTGATGCATGGGCTTCTTTCTAGTTGTGGCGCGTGGGCTCCAGAGCGCGCACGCTTAGTTGCCTGCGGCATGTGGGATCTTAGTTCCCTGACCAGGGATCGAACCCACATCCCCTGCATTGAAAGGTGGATTCTTAACTACTGTTCCACCAGGGAAGTCCCTAGTAATGATTATTTTAATTTAGAAATTCTACCTATAAAATAATTCTGAATATTCTTGAAGAGACTGGTACTTTTAAATTCTGAGTTCCAGATCCAAACTCTCAGGAAGAATCCTTTACCATATTCCCTTATCTCAAAGGAAACAGATCTCTGTGGAAGAAAGGGTCCTCAGCATTCAAATGTATCCAAGTATTAATAGCATGAGAAATGTAGTCAAAAAGAATATTAACACTTAAGTAATTTATATCTCAGGTTCAGCATTTTGAGTTTTATTTTGGGGAATGTTCAAAATTTTAATTTTCTCAATATTTTAATCTCTGTAGAAAATGAATTCTGGCAGCCAGAACCCAAAGCCAAGCAATTTTTGCCTCTGTTCAGTCCAGCCTCACTCTCCAGAGGTCTAGTTGATTGAAGGTTGTACTAAAGGAGCATAAAAATAAGTTTCTGCCAGTTGTCAGTGATCCATCTGCAGCTTTTTCTCCCCAGGCCACACCAACTAAGAGCAAGGACAGTCAAGGGACTTGGGTAAAAATAGTAATGGATAAAAAAAGAGTCTTCGTTGGAAATACAAAATGGTGCAGCCACTCTGGAAGATAGTTTCATGGTTTCTTACATAGCTAAACAGAATCTTACCATATGCTCCAGCAATTATGCTCCTTGATATTAACCTGAATGAGTTGAAAATGTCCACACCAACACCTGCACACAAACATTTATAGCAGCCTTATTCATAAGTGCCAAAACTTGGAAGCAACCAAGATGTCCCTCAATAGGTGAATGGATAAACAAACTGTGAGACATCTATACAATAGAATATTATTCAGAAATAATAAATAAAAAGAAATGAGCTATTGACCACAATGAGATACAGCCTCACATCCATTAGGATGGCTACTATTAAATAAATAAATAAATAAATAAATAAATAAATAAAACAAGTATTTGTAAGAGTGTGGAGAAATCAGAACCCTTGTTTACTGTTGGTGGGAGTATAAAGAGAGGCAGCCACTAAAACAGTATGATAATTCCTCAAAAAAATAAATAGAATTAAAAATTTTTTAGATTTAAAAATAAAAAAATAAAAGGAATTACCTTTTCCCCACACTATAGATAGATAGATAGAGAGATAGAGAGATAGATAGATAGAATTACTATATGACCCAGCATGAGGGTCTTGAAGAGATATTTACACACTCATGCTCATAGAAACATTATTCACAATAGCCAAAAGATGAAAGCAACCCAAGGGTCCATTCAGAGGAATGGATAAACAAAATGTGGTATATCCATACAACATCATTCAGCCTTAAAATGGGAAGAAAATATGACACATGCTACAATATGGATGAACACTGGAGAGGTTATGCTAAGTGAAATAAGCCAGACAAAAGGACAAATACTAGGGAGGGTGGGAGGGTGGGAGGGAGGGAGACGCAAGAGGAAAGGGATATGGGGGATATATGTATGTGTATAACTGATTCACTTTGTTATAAAGCAGAAACTAACACACCATTGTAAAGCAATTATACTCCAATAAAAACGTTAAAAAAAAAAAAAAGGCTGCCCCATCCAGAGACCAAGCTTTAAAAAAAGGACAAATACTGTATGATTCCACCTACATGCAGTACCTAGAGTGGTCAAATGCATGGAGACAGAAGGTAGAATAGTGGTTGCCGGGGGCTGAGGGGAGGGGGAGAATAGGGGGCTGTAGTTCAGTGGGTACAGAGTTTCAGTTTTGCAGCACAAAAGAAATTTGGAGAGGGATGATGGTGGTGGTTGCACAACAATGTTGAAGTACTTAATACCACTAAACTATACACTTCAAAATGGTTAAGATGGAAACTTTTGTTATAGATATGTTACCACAACTGAAAATAATTGAAAGGAAGAAAGAGAACGAAGAAAGCAAGAAAGAAGAAAGGAAGCTATCAAAAGAGTGAAACGAGCTATCAAACAAAGAAACGACACACGGGGACCTTAAATGCATATTGCTAAGTGAAAAAAGTCATTCTGAAAAGGCTATATACTCTAATAAGTGCAGCTACATGACGTTCTGGAAAAGACAAAACCACACAGATAGTAAAAAGGTGAGTAGTTACCAGGCATTCAGTGGAGAAGGAGGGAAGGAGGTATAGTTGGAGCAGGGGAGATTTTAAGGTCAGTAAAACTATTATTCTGTGTGCTCCTATAATGGTGGATACATGTCATTATACAATTGTGAAAACTCATAGAGCTGTACAACATAAAAAGTGAACCCTAATGTAAACCATGGACTTGAGTTAATAATATATAAATATACGTTCGTCGATTTTAACAAATGAACCATTCTGTCTCAGTCAGTTTGGCTGTTATAAGAAAGTATCACAGACCGAGTGGCTTATAAACAACAGAAATTTATTGCTCACAGTTCTGGAGGCTGAGGTCCAAGATCAAGGAGCCAGCATGGTCGGGAGAGGACCCTCTTTTGGGTTGCAGACTTATTGTCTCTTCCATGGTGAAAGCTGCAAGGAACCTCTCTGGGTCCGCATTTGTATAAGGGCACTAATTCCATTCGGCGCCTCATGAGCTAATCACCTCCTAAAATCATCACTTTGGGCCTTAGATTTTCAACATATGAATTTTGGGGGGACACAAACATCCAGACCATAGCACATCAATGCAAGGTGTTAATTACAGGGGAAATTGTTGCTTGGGGTGATGGGTTTATATAGGAACTCTACACTTTCTGAGCAATTTATCTGTAACTTAAAACTGCTCTAAAAAATAAAGTTTATTAATTTAAAAAAGTCTTGGACCCTGTTGTCCAACAAGCAGCAGAATCCTGGAAATGAACTCTCCAAAGCTCCTCCCCTCTCTGGGAAGTCAGGTCGCCGTTCTTTTAGTGGTCACAAAAGCCCTCCTCCGCCACTTCTGGTGCCTTTGCCTTCATAACCGTAGCTGCCCCTGACCCTCCTATTTGTGCAGCATGGGCTGACCTCACCTTGATTCTGCCTGGAATATGTTTTTGCCATGATAGCAACTCTCCAGCCATCTCTGCTGACGCTGCCCCGGCCACTGACAGTGGTCTTGCTGAGGGGGACACTGTCTTTCCCACCAAGAATATGATGTGCATAAAGGGACTGAATTAGGGTGATCCTGATTTCTCAGTTTCCTACTGTAGTCTTTGGTACCCTTCCATTAGGTTTCAGCTCTCCTATAACATATTGTGTGTTTGTGTAGTATTTCAAGAAACAGTGCATTCCTTTTTAAAAAGAAAAAAGTTTGCAAATTACTTATAAATATGAAAATGTTTTACCAAGTGTAAGGTACCATGCAAATATAGGTATATTGATAGATTTTTCTACTATATACACACAAAGAGAATGAAGTCGGCTCATGAGTGGGGATAAGCAAACTAACTTTTATCGAATGTCCATTTTACAGAGGAGAAAAATGAGGTAAATTCATACATTTAGCTATATTTGAGAATGACTAATTCCAAAGCCTGTGCTTTTTCTTTTTTACCAGTTTCTCTAATCTTTTAGCCAATGCATGTGTCTGGCTCCTCAGAAAATTCAGAAATCCTGGTTTTAAAACACCCTCAGGGTCTCAGCAGAAGCTAAGGTTGGCCATTTCAACTTTTACTGTTATTACTATTTTCACAAGGTAGAAGAGGAAAAATAAATTTACCTCTACCTTTCTGAGTACTTACCTGAGACCCCTATAATAAAAGACAGATTATTGGGGGTTCCCTGTTGGTCCAGTTGTTAGGACTCAGCGCTTTCACTGCCGAGGCCTGGGTTCAATCACGGTTGGGGAACTAAGATCCTGCAAGCCTCGAGGTGTGGCCAAAAAAATGAAATAAAATAATAAAATAAAAGACAGATTATCAAAAGAAAAACATTCAGAAGTTTATTAACATATATTCCTCATGTAGATACAGGAGATAACAGGGGACAATGAGTAACTGTCCAAGGTGGCTTAGAATTCAGGCTTGAATAATACCATCTTAATAGGGAAAGGCGGGGAGGGATGTAGGTCGCTTAGGGGAGAGTAAGTGATGTTTAGGAAAGATGAATGGGCCCTTAGAAGAGATGGGAGGTATGATCATTTGTGAAGAAGTCTGTCTGGGTGTGGAGTCAACTTCTGGTACCCCCTTCTGTGACAAAAGTCAGTCTTCCCTGGTTGATGAAACTCCTGGAGACGTGAACGATGACAGTTGAGTTCTTTTTGGAGGATTTGTCTTCAGGCAGATAAGGGGAGTTCAAAGAAAGCCTCTCCCTGCATTTGCTGTTTTTCTAGTGCATATGGCCCAAAATAACCAGTATACCAAAGTGGCATATTTGGGGGAGGCACATCCTGAAATCCTACAGTCATATTTGGGGGTGGTGTATTTCTGCAACCCTTCATTACCAGCTGTCAAATACATGTTTTTAATTTTTTTAACCTATTTATTGTTTCTTTTCTGAAATAATACATGTTCATTTCTTTAAAACATATTCCTGAATTTTTCAATAGCACCCAAGCCACTAGGCTCTACGTGGTGTGTATTAACCTTCATGAGAAAGAAACAGCCAAAAGTTCTAATCTCTAAAAGTGATTTATTCAGTCTGCACTACATTTTCCTTTGCTTCATCAGCTACAGCCCATATGGATGCACCCGTTGCTTGAAAATGATTGTCATCTTTCTCAATAATTCTATTTTTAACTTCAATCTAAAACACATTAGAGGAGCCATCTAGTGTTTTGAAGTTGGCATTTAGGAGTTATATAGAACATTCCTCCTCCCTAAATTTGATTTACCATCTGTGTTCATTCTCAGTGTTCAAAGCATAAACACAGAGTATATATTTCATTTGGGGGAGAAATAAGATTAAAATTAAAAGAGCTTTAAGCGTCCTCACACCTGATTCTGTGGTATTTGGAATAAGCAACTTAGCTCCAAAGTTACTGTCAGTTCCTTTGGGGGATTGGGTACAGCAAGGTAACATGGAAACACTTGGCCCATTTGAAGTAAACACATTGCATGGTCAGAAGCCTCCCAAACAGGAAAACTGGATTATAATTAGCTATTTTTCTACACCAAAATACGGCCAAACTTGGATATAGGCAGTGCAGGTAACAGTCAACTTGATGAAATTTCAGGAACATCAGGAAAAGCCCCAAAACATCTTTCTCTGGTTTCCACTTCATGCATGTTAATTTTATAACAGCTTTATTGTGATGCAATTGACATAGCATAAATTGCATATATTTAATAAACTGTGCGATTCCATGAGTTTAAGCATATGGGCTCACAAAAAATCATCACCACAATCAAGATAATGAACATCTCACTACCCCCAAAAGTTTCCTCATGCCCATTTTTAATCCATCTCCATCTTCTCCTCCCCCTCTCATCTCCAGGTAACCACTACTCTGCTTTCTGTCAATAGAGATTAGTTTGCATTTTCTAGAATTTTATAAAAATGAAATCATATAGTATGTAGCCTTATCTGGCTACAGCATAGTGATTTTGAAATTCTTCCACATTGTCACATGTATCAATATTTTGTTGCTCCTTATTGATAAGTAATATTGCATTGTAGGGATATGCCAAAATTTGTTGATCCAGTCACCTTTTGATAAATATTTGGGTTTCAAGTATTTGGCTATTACAAATAAAGCTGCTACAAATATACATGTTTAAATCTTTGTATAGACACTTACTTTTATTTCTCTTAGGTAAATTCATAGGAGTGAAATTATTAGGTTGTGTGGTTGGTATATGTATAACATTCAAGAAACTGCCTGTTTTCCAAATGGTGGTATCATTTTGCATCCCACTAGCAATGTATGAGAATTTCAGTTGCTCCAAATCCTCACCTACATTGATATTTTTTTTGGATAAAATATAATTTTATCTCTTCCTTTTCCATTTGTTTACCTTTTATTTCTTTTTCTTGTATTGTTGCACTGGCTAGAACCTCCAATACAGTGTTGAATAAAGGTGGTAAGAGAGGACATCCCTGCTTTTTTCCCGATTTTAGGGGGAAAACATTCACTCTTTCACCATTAAGTATTATGTTAACTATGAGTTTTTCATAATGTTCTTTATCAGAATGAAAAAGTTCTCTTCAACTCCTAGTTCCTGAGAGTTTTAATCATGAACAAATATTGGATTTTGTCACAAGTTTTTTCTCTACCTACTAAAATGACCGTACAATTTCTTTTCTTTTTTCTTTTTTTAAAATAGACTTTATTTCTTAGAGCAGTTTTAGGTTCACAGCAAGATTGAGTGAAAGATACACAGATTTCCCATAATCTTTTTATTCTGTTAATATGGTAAATTGATTTTCAAATGTTAAACAAACCTTATACTACTAAGGTAAACCCCACTTGGTCATGATGTATTATCCCTTTAATATATTGGTGGATTTGACTTGCTAAAATTTGTTTCAGAATTTTTCTATCTAAGTTCATAAGGAGAGCTTCCTGGTGGTGTAGTGGTTGAGAATCTGCCTGCCAACGCAAGGGACATGGGCTCGAGCCCTGGTCCAGGGAGATCCCACAGGCCGCAGAGCAACTAAGCCCATGTGCCACAACTACTGAGTCTGTGTGCCACAACTACGGAAGTCCGCATGCCTAGAGCCCGTGCTCCACAACAAGAGAAGCCACCGCAATGAGAAGCTCATGCACTGCAACCAAGAGTAGCCCTAGCTCGCCACAACTAGAGAAAGCCTGCGTGCAGCAACGAAGACCCAAAACAGACATAAATAAATAATAATTTAAATAAATAAATAAATTCATAAGGAATATTGGTCTGTAGTATTCTTTCCATATTGACTTTCAGTTTCAAGGAAATTCTGTACTCATAAAATGAGTCAGGAAGAATTTCTTCCTTATTCTCCAGAAAAGTTTGTTTGCAATATGCATTATTTTTTTCCTTAAATGTTTCATATTAATCACCAACAAAATCACTTTGTCATGAAATTTCCTTTTAGAAAGACTTTTAGTTACAACTTAATTTATGTAGTAGATGTGGGGCTCTTCAGTTTATCTATTACTTTTTAAGGGAGCTTTGGTAGTTGTTGCTTTTCAAAGAATTTATCCATTTCATATAACTTATCAAATTTATTGGAGTAGAGTTGTCAATAATATTCTCTTACCATTCTTTCAATGTTCTTTTAATGGTGTTCCCTCTCTCATTCTTGATATTGGTAATTTCTGTTCTTGCTCTCTCTTTCTGATTATTCTGACTAGAATTTTGTTCATTTCATTAGTCTCAAAGAACCAATCTTGGTTTCACTGATTTTTACTATTCTTTTTTTTAAATCTCTCATTTATATCTGTGCTGATTTTTATTATTTCTTTTCTTATACTTACTTTGCATTTAATTTTCTCTTCTCTTTCTGTTTTCTTGATGTGGAAGCTTAGAAAATTAATTTCACATTATTCTACTTTCTAATATAAGTATTTAATACTATAAATTTCCCACTAACACTGCTTTCACTTCATTCCACAAATAATGATGTCATGTTTTCATCTTCATTCAGTTCAAAATATTTTCTAATCTCCCTTGTGATATCTTCTTTGACCCATAGGTTATTCCAAAGTGTGTGGTTTTGTTTCCAAATATTAGAGAGTTTCAAGTTATCTTTCTAGAACTGATTTCTAGCTTAGTTCCATTACAGTCTGTGAACATATGTTGTATAATTTCAATAGTTTTAAATTTGTTAAAATTTATTTTATGGCCCAAAATGTGATCTATTTCTTTTAATGTTTTGTGCACACCTGAAAAGAATGTGTATTGTCTTGTTGTTGGGTAAAGTGTTAAAACAATTATAGATAAATGTTAATTTGATCAAGTTGGTTGATGATGTTTTTCAAGTATTCTGTATCCTTACTAATTTTCTGTCTACTTGTCTCACTAATTATGCTGACAGAGAAGTGTTGAATCTCCAACTATAACTGTGGAGTTGTCTGTTTCTCTATTCAGTTCTGTCTGTTTCTGCTTCACATGTTTTGAAACCCTGTTATTATATACATAAGTGTTTAGAAATATTATATCCTCTTAATTAACTGACCCCTTTATCATTTTGAAATGAATCTCTTTATCCCTTAAAATATTCATAATTCTGAAATCATCTTTGTCTGATAGTGACATAGCCACTTCAACTTTCTTTTTATTAATGTTTACCTGGAATATACTTTTCCATCTTTTTTCTTTTAACCTATCTGTGTAATAGATAGCATATAATTGGATCTTGTGTTGTTATTTTATTTTTAATCAGTTGACAATCCTTGCATTTTAATTGGGGTGTTAAGACAATTTATATTTAATGTGATTATTTATGTGGTTGGATTTAAATCTACCGTCTTGATTTTTGTTTTCTATTTGTCCCATCTGTTTTTTTACTCTATTTTTCTTCTTTTGCTGTCTTCTTTTAGATGAATTGCATATTTATGACTTTATTTTATTTTTTAATTTCTTGTTATCTATATGTTTTAGTTTTGTTTTCTTAGTAATTGACTTAGAGTTTATATTATGCATCTTTAACTTACCACAGCCTACCTTCAAGTAATATTACATCACTTCACCTGAAGTGTAGCGACCTTACAATAGTATACTTCCATTTCCACCCCATCTTTTTTTTTCTTGTTTTAAATATACAGAAATATAGATCAATGGAACAGTATAGAAAGCCCAGAGATAAACCCATGCACCTATGGTCAACTAATCTATGACAAAGGAGGCAAGGATATCCAATGGAGAAAAGACAGTCTCTTCAATAAGTGGTGCTGGGAAAACTGGACAGCTACATGTAAAAGAATGAAATTAGAACACTCCCAAACACCATACACAAAAATAAACTCAAAATGGATTAAAGACCTAAATGTAAGACCAGACACTATAAAACTCTTAGAAGAAAACATAGGAAGAACACTCTTTGACGTAAATCACAGCAAGATCTTTTTTGATCCACCTCCTAGAGTAACGGAAATAAAAATAAACAAATAGGACCTAATGAAACTTAGAAGCTTTTGCAAAGCAAAGGAAACTACAAACAAGACAAAAAGACAACCCCCAGAATGGGAGAAAATATTTGCAAACGAATCAACGGACAAGGGATTAATCTCCAAAATATATAAAAGTCAGAAAGAGAAAAACAAATATCGTATATTAACACATATATGTGGAACCTAGAAAAATGGCACAGATGAACGGGTTTGCAGGGCAGAAACAGAGACACAGATGTAGAGAACAAACGTATGGACACCAAGGGGGGAAAGTGGAGTGGGCGGTGGTGGTGGTGGGATGAACTGGGAAATTGGGATTGACATATATACACTAATGTGGATAAAATGGTTAACTAATAAGAACCTGCTGTATAAGAAAAAAATATATTTTTTTGATGCGGACGATTTTTAAAGTCTTTACTGAATTTGTTACAATATTGCTTCTGTTTTATGTCTTGGTTTTTTGGCCATGAGGTGTGTGGGATCTTAGCTCCCCGACCAGGGATCAAACCCGAACTCCCTGCATTGGAAGGTGAAGTCTTACCCAAGGACCGCCAGAGAAGTCCCTCCCACATCTTTTATGCAATTTCTGTCACATATTTTACTTTACATATGTTCTATGCCTTTAGATGCAGTCTATAATTCTTGTCACTATTCAAACACGTTTCTGGGTTCATGTTCACCAGAGTGTGAAAGAAGCATCTGAACAGGTTTTTGTGAAAGATGGGGATAGGAAGAAAGCTTGACAGTTCTAGGTGAGGAAACACAGCACTGAGGGATAAATAGGATGGAAAAAAAAAAAAAAGACTATTTTAAACTTTGAGAAGGCAATCCTAGCCAAAGGCTAAATGGTTTGAGAATTCCCATCAGTTTTCCCACCAGACTCCAGATTTTAAATGCTGGACAGTACAGTTAAAGCATTAATCTATGCACCTAAAAGCCACAAGAGTTAGTCAAGGTGAAGAGCATATCAGATCGTAACTTTATTGTGGGAATAACTAGTTTGTTCAAAAATCAGCTGATTCCAAAAAGCAGTCAAGCCATTATTGTTACCACATGGGCTAAAGAAATAGTTGAATGTGTATCCTTTTCCACCTTTCTGTTCTTATTTTTAATATTATGTGGGCCTATTAATTTCTGAGAGACCAGACCAAATTTGTAATAGAAATATAACAAAGTTAAAAATAAAGGAAATTTTACCAAACATCATGTTATAAATACAATTGTTTATTCACTAGGAAGTATTAAAATAAACTCTTTTGGCTATAAAGCATAAAAAATTGCAAAAAGACTCAGAAAAGTATAAAGCATTCCTCTCTCTTACCGTCCTTTATACCCACCCCCACTCTTCCATCTGCCTGTGAGCCAACACACAGAACAGGAAGAGATTGGAAACCCACCAAGTCCATGGTCTTGGCAAGGTTCCAAGCTTAAGGATTCATGTTCCTATATCTTGATGACATTGTAACATGTTACTAAGGATTTTAGACATAAAGGAGCCATTATAGGTAGAAAGTGTTAGGAATACTTTTTTGCAAAAATATGTTTGCCAAAAAGAAGTTAGATAAGTTTTCTCTAGGTCAGCTCATTTCTGTAAAGAGATGTGTCTTTTCTAGAGTATGGATCTCTAATAAGCTTCACTCTCCCTTTCCTCCTCCCTTCCTTTTCCCTATCATCTTTCTTTCCCCTTTTTTTCTCCCTATCACCCCCCTCTTGGTCTCTCTCTTTTTTCCTCCTTTTCTCCTCGAAATAGTTTTTAGGAGCACGGACTCTTGACCCGACTCTCTGAGTTCAATAGTCACTTTGTCACTTTTTAGTAGAGTGACTTTGGCCACTTCTCTACTACTCTGTGCCTCAGTTTCCTCATCTGTAAAAGTGAGGATAATAGTTGTTCTTATCTTATAAGAATTAAGAGGATTAAGTAAATTAATATATAAAAACAGTTAAAATAAGCCCTGGCACGTGGTAAATTCTCCATAAGGACTAACCGCCATCATCCATCATTATCATCACCATCATCATCATCACCATCATCATCATCACTATCATCATCATCATCATCATCACCATTCAAGTGAGAAACATTCACTCCCTTGCAAGCGGATGGAAGAGAGAAGCCCTTACCTTTCCTGTATTGCTCTTCTATGCAGCTTCCACTCTGACCATTCCCAGGTGTTGAGTACAAATTTGGGGCCCCCCAGAAGAAACACTCTCTGAATAGCCTTAAGAAGCCAGCCAGCTGGTCTCCAAGAACAGAGCAAAGCAAGGACCAGCTTACCAAGACTCTACATGGAGAATCATCCCAGATTTGCTGCTAACATTCTATGTCACCTTGCACAGTCATTTACTTCAATTCTCAAACTTCCTCTTCTGTGATTTGAAGAGTTTAGATTAAGATTATCCCTTCATTCCCCCATGTTATCGCAAATCCCATAACCTATTCCATGTGATCTTTGTATTTATAAAATACAAAATACACAGGACATTATGAAATGATAGATTCTTCTTCTACTGGGGAGTTGGCAGGAGAGGGGAGACTGTCACCTTCTCATGAGTATGGTCACATTGGTCGTGACCAATCACACTTTAACAGCTCAACTCCACTCCACCTACCAAGAGGGAACTGCAGCTGATGGAGCTCTAGACATTTGTTGAGACAGCATAATCCTTTCCATATAAGCATCATTCTAGCTGTGTGAAAAGAAGTATCAGGAATTCATCATCAGAGTCAGACCGCAAGGGCACCACTGTGCCCACCACCCTCCTGTGTACCCCTTTTCTCCTACTTCTCTTTTTTTTTCCTCTCACTTCCTCTTCCCTTTCTTCTCCCTTTTCTCAGCAACACTTCCCACTGTCATTGACAGGTAGGACTGAAAAGGCTGCAGCCACCGAGGTAGAGGAAACCTTTCCAACCAGACCCCCTTTCTCATTTGATGGGCACGTTTCTCGTTTATATGAAGCTTTGTACAATTTTGTATAGAGAAGTTGTATAATTTTGAGAAAAAAAAAGAGGAGAGAGCAAAGGAGAAAAGGGGGAAAATCATCTAGAGCCCTACCACCACCATTTTATATATTTAATTTTTCTATGGGTAGATTTTGATTTGCCCAAGGAATATTATATATTTCCATTATGTGATCATGCCACCTTTTAAATCTGCCTTTTTCATGTAACAATATTTCTTAAGCATTTTCCATAATAGTACATATGCTTCAAAAATAAATTTATTGTGTACATTTATATCCCATCAAGGGCATATGCCAAAGCTTACTTCACCAGTTCCCTGTTATTAAGCATTTAGTGTATTTCCAGTTTTTCATCATCATCATTAACACTGTAATGAACATCTTTGTGCATTTAGCTTCTTACATATTTGGAAGTATTTATAACAACCTTGTGAGTAAGTATTATCAGAAAAGGAAATGAAGTTTAGTGGTGTTGAGTGGCACACCCAAAGTCAAAGTTAAGATAAAGAGTAGGGCTCACCCCGGGTCTATTGACTTTCAGATCTCATTCCTTAACCGATAAGCCATACTGCTTCCCATTTTGCAGCTTTATGTCTTCAGGGCCTGCCCTTAATTTCTCACTTTTCAATGAATCCTTTGTGAATAGTCAGCTCCTGGGATCTTCTCTTCCCCTCCAATTCAATTTCCTTTTAATCGTTCTTCGCTTCAAACAATGTCTTGCCAACCTCCTAAATCCTTTACTTACTGGTTCACATCAACCAATCAGCAAATATCAACCCTGGAAACATCCAGGCTAATGTCAAACCCCCAATCTCCAATCATTTCTGGGTTTCCTTCAATTCACTGAATTCATCATCTTCCCTCTCACCTCTGGATCTTTGAGCGTGGTATTACCTCTGCCTGAATCACTCTTTTTTCCATCTTTTTGTCTAACTTTTACTTATTCTTCACCCCTGGGCTTACAAGTCACTTCCTCCAGCAAATCCCAGACCAGGTAAAGAACCACTTCTATCTGTTCCTATAACCACCAGAACACTTATGACACCAACTGGTACTTTCTTGTCTAATGATCTCCTTTGCTGTAGTATAAACTCAGTGGGACAGGGACCCTGGATCTCTTGTGTGCTGCTGTACCCCACACCTAGCCTGGAACCTGGCAAGTGTTAGGCCTCTTGTCTCTAATTATAAAAGGAATGAATAGTCTAAAAACACCCCTAGGTGGAGATGCTCTACCAATGATAATAAATAATTCCTTACACTCCACATTTTCAATGTCTTGGGTGTTTTTCTTCTTTATGGGTTTAATACTATGTACAAGGGTATTTACCTGTTCCTATTTTTTCAATCTGCAGAAATAAATTATATATATGTATACTTACATATGCATATATCTATTAGTCTGATAAAACCATGTTTTGTTTGGACTGAAGGCATTTGGCTATTAAATAAGAAACATTATCAAATTTGAAAACATTTCAGTGAGTCTGTCTGATGTCTGTGTCTTCTCATTTTTTAAAAAATGGTTTTACTATGGTAAAATACACATAACATAAAATTTACCATCTTAACTATTTTTAAGTGTACAGTTCAGTAATGTTGAGTAAGTTTACATTATTGTGCAACTAATCTCCAGAACTCTTGTGCTTTCTCATTTTTGTAGTAAACCTGTAGCACTACAAATACTTGTGTAAATACCTCTTCCCGAGAACAGGAGTTTCTAGACTTTCCAGTTCAAAAAAACCTTCTTAATATCAAAAAAAATTTGTAGAATCCTATAGGATAATAACCATACTGCTAATATCTGTGAAAATAAATTATTAATTCAACACAATGTTTAGATTTATTAATCACAACAAAATCTACATGGAAGTGTGGTACCCAAGGTTTGGATTTGTTATTTCACAATGACTCTCTCTAATCCCTCAATTCACAGGGGTGGGCTTCTGGTAGCCATGCTGTATAGAAATAGCCACAAATCACTGGACCAGAAATGGCCACCTGACTCAAATTGAACTAATCAAATTCCTTCACCAAGAATTCAAAATTAGCAGAAAGACAATGATAGATAGTAATTGATTGATTGATTCCGTGTCTCCATGTAACTAAAACTGTAAGACAAATTCAAAAACAGTGGATGTTCGTATTCTACAGGTTCATCTGTGCCATAATCCTATAAGGGGGTTATTATTCCCATGTTACAGATGGGAAAACTGAGACTTGGAGAGACTTTGAACCTTGAACCCAGACATTAGCTATGTCTCAATATGGCTTCCCTATGCAATGGAGCACTCTTGAAACCGGGCTATCATTGGAAATTCATTTATCTAAACTTCCATTAAATTGTGAGCTCCTTGAGATCCCAGACAGTGTCCTGCTCCATGGGTGCCCAATAAATGTTTATTAAATAACTAAATGAAATTATACTTAGTTCTGTGTGAGGTTACAAAGAGTAATAGAAACAATGGTCCAAAGGAAACCTACCTAACTTACCCAAGAGTTGGAAAATGTAGTTAATGTGTCTGAAATACACCAAGACCACATGAAATTCAGCATCCATCCTACAAGAATTTGAAGAAGGAAAATGATCTTTGTGTTTATACCAGCCTAAACTAAGTATGATTAATGAGATAAAGCTACAACAGAAGTTTTCTTATAAGACACTCCAAAGCAAAGTCAGACCAAATGATGTGTAACTGCCTGGGCGTTTTATTCAAACAATGTCATTAACACCACTTAGAATGTAAATTCTAGGCCCATAAACTTTATTTATACCTGTCATCAAAGTCCTTGAGAAGCTGCTAGTTTAATTATATTTCACTCGACAATAATTACATGATATTAAAGAAAGTAATGAGTTACGTTTCAGCTGTTGGGAAATAAAAAAGGCTATTGAAGTGAGATGAGGGATTTATGCATCATGTTTAAAGATGCTTGGGTCTTTGAGAATATTTTATATGTAAATTTAATCTCCCTTAAACACATGTTTGCTATGTTGCATCCCATTTTTAATGCTATCAGAATCCTAATGGTTCTCAAAAAATATAATCATTTCACCACAGGAGGGGGGAGATATGGGGATGTGTGTGTATGTATAGCTGATTCACTTTATTAGAAGGCAGAAACTAGCACACCATTGTAAAGCAATTATACTCCAATAAAGATGTTAAATAAATAAATAAATAAATATAATCATTTCAGGACCCCAGTTCAAACTCTTTATGAAATAATGATTTTTAAAAATCTGTCAGAATTGACAGCCTCTACATCCTGGAAATATAAATTAGAAAATTTTGCTTGATGATTAAGGCCAGGGAGAAATTTTTCTCATGTTATTGATAGATGTCCCAATCTGTCTTCAGATCAAGCAGATAAGTTTCCAGTTTATTCACAGAACACATTTCACACCTCCTCTGTGTCATAAGTTTAATTCTCTTCTTACAACATGTTGTATCAAAATGCATCACTGAAATTGGTTCTTTTATAAACTGTTATAAACTGTTTAAAAATAACAAAATTCGCCACCACTGGTGGCGCAGTGGTTAAGAATCCGCCTGCCAGTACAGGGGACACGGGTTCAATCCCTGGTCTGGGAAGATCCCACATGCCGCGGAGCGACTAAGCCCGTGCGCCACAACTACTGAGCCTGCGCTCTAGAGCCCACAAGCCACAGCTACTGAAGCCCACGCGCCTAGAGCCCGTACTCTCCCCAACTGAGAGAAGATACCACAATGGGAAGCCTGCGCACCGCAATGAAGGGTAGCCCCCGCTCACCACAACCAGAGAAAGCCCGTGAGCAGCAACGAAGCAAGGAAGACCCAAGGCAGCCAAAAAAAAAAAAAAAAATCTCACATCAGATTAGTACTAGGCACTATTCATACCAAAAGATGTTGATGAAAGATTTCCATTTATTGTTGCAATTACTTTGTAGGAAAATAAATTATTATCGTACTATTTTTCGGTATTAATGTCACTTCCTTGTGAAAGATTTGGATCCCTCCTCCCTTTAAAAGCTCACTATGATCTTGCAAAATGTATTTGGTCCATAATCCATTTGAGTTTTATAATTCAATTACCTATCAGTATTCTTAGTCTTATGACACCAATTATTTCAATGCTTTTCAGGATACATGTTAGCTAAAGTGTTAAAATATTTTTTCATTTGAAAACATAAGTTATTATCATTTCAAACGTGCCCCCTAGATTCTTTCCAGAACATTCAATTCTGTGTATATAGAGATGGCAATTCTGATCCATCGTCAGCAGGAAACGCACTGAATTGTTCTGCCCACTGTGAAGAAGGAAGGGTCTGTAATTAGGCGTTTTTGCTCTCTCAAAATCTTATTTTTGCTAGAGAAGTTCAGGGAGCGTAGCTTTCTCTCAGCAGTGCTATCTGAACCGTGCGGTAACTAAATTTGTAACTGAGGTCACATTAGCACCATGTTAATAACCTGAGTTATCAAACCAAAACACTTTCTATTTCAGTCACTCCTCTCAGGTACCATCAACAGACACCCAATTAAACTGGCTCAGTCAAAACAGAGACCCGATGGGCTCTTGGAACAACTGTCAAGTCCAGGAGCCTAAGTCCATGACTGGCTTCAGACAGAACTGAGTTCAGTGGCTCAACACAGAGCATCAGGGCAGGTGCCTAAGACTCTATGCCCCAGAACTGATTTCCTCTGGCTTCATTCAGAGGCAGGATTTGTCCACAGTCTGGTCCAAGCAGCGGGAGGCTTACATCCACCAGTTAGCCACCCAGGTAGAAAGAGAGTGGCTCTTTCCAAATCCCTAGGCAGGACCTTCATATGTGCATCTGTCAACAAATTACAGGGGCTGTAGGATGGATAGGACAATTTTACCAGCCAGGACAGGTGACACGCCCACCCCATGGCTTCAGCACATGGGGGTCAGTCCCTCTTGAACATATGAATTGAGAACAAAAGAAGGGTTTTTTCCCCCAAAGGAAGATATGCGTGCCCTCCCAGGAGAAAGAGGAGTGGGCAGAGCAGGCTGGAAAAATAGCTCTGCCGAGGAAGGTCCCACGTCCCTCAGTGACCCCTAAGTTGGTACCAAAGGAAACATGGCAAAGTTCTCCCAACAGCAGAAAGCGCACTTGGCTCTGTGTGAGGACGAGGGTCCTCATTCCAGCTCTGCCATTAATTACAGAAACAACCGAGAAAGTGGCAGTCTCTTCTAGTCCCGTTTCCTCGCTATTTTATAAAATCCCCTGAAATAGGCACCAGCCATAAGAGGCTTCAACAGTGATGGTTCCCCTGAAATGCCCTCAGCCTAAGCTTTTCCACACTTAACACACTCAGAGTATACTCATTTAGCCCCCTACAAACCCATCTGGATGGTCCTCGGACCCCTCAAGGTCAATATATGTCCCCCCAATACCTCTTCCTCCTCTAGAGCTCTGAACCCCGGGGGCGACCCCCTCCCAAGCCAGGAGCCAGAAATTCTCTGAAATAACCACCAGATGTCAGGCTACACAGATACATGCCCCCTTCTCTCTGAAGGGCTCTTGGGTTTACTTGGACCCAGGGATTCTCACGTTGGAGTCCATGGATGGCGTCCAGAAGACCCACAGACCTCCTGATTTGGGGGGAATTCACCTCCTAGAGATAAAATACTACCCTCCACAACTGCAATACCATGAAACTCAATAATGGGAGCCATTCACCTCCTAGAGATAAAATACTACCCTCCACAACTGCAATACCATGAGAACTCAATAATGGGAGCCATTCATCCCCTAGAGATAAAATACTACCCTCCACAACTGCAATACCATGAGAACTCAATAATGGGAGCCATTCACCTCCTAGAGATAAAATACTACCCTCCACAACTGCAATACCATGAAACTCAATAATGGGAGCCATTCACCTCCTAGAGATAAAATACTACCCTCCACAACTGCAATACCATGAGAACCCAATAATGGGAGCCATTCACCCCCTAGAGATAAAATACTACCCTCCACAACTGCAATACCATGAGAACTCAATAATGGGAGCCATTCACCCCCTAGAGATAAAATACTACCCTCCACAACTGCAATACCATGAAACTCAATAATGGGAGCCATTCACCTCCTAGAGATAAAATACTACCCTCCACAACTGCAATACCATGAGAACTCAATAATGGGAGCCATTCACCTCCTAGAGATAAAATACTACCCTCCACAACTGCAATACCATGAGAACTCAATAATGGGAGCCATCCACCTCCTAGAGATAAAATACTACCCTCCACAACTGCAATACCATGAGAACCCAATAATGGGAGCCATTCACCCCCTAGAGATAAAATACTACCCTCCACAACTGCAATACCATGAGAACTCAATAATGGGAGCCATTCACCCCCTAGAGATAAAATACTACCCTCCACAACTGCAATACCATGAAACTCAATAATGGGAGCCATTCACCCCCTAGAGATAAAATACTACCCTCCACAACTGCAATACCATGAGAACTCAATAATGGGAGCCATTCACCTCCTAGAGATAAAATACTACCCTCCACAACTGCAATACCATGAGAACTCAATAATGGGAGCCATCCACCTCCTAGAGATAAAATACTATCCTCCACAACTGCAATACCATGAGAACTCAATAATGGGAGCCATTCACCTCCTAGAGATAAAATACTACCCTCCACAACTGCAATACCATGAGAACTCAATAATGGGAGCCATTCACCTCCTAGAGATAAAATACTACCCTCCACAACTGCAATACCATGAGAACTCAATAATGGGAGCCATCCACCTCCTAGAGATAAAATACTATCCTCCACAACTGCAATACCATGAGAACTCAATAATGGGAGCCATTCACCCCCTAGAGATAAAATACTACCCTCCACAACTGCAGTACCATGAGAACCCAATAATGGGAGCCATTCACCCCCTAGAGATAAAATACTACCCTCCACAACTGCAATACCATGAGAACTCAATAATGGGAGCCATTCACCCCCTAGAGATAAAATACTACCCTCCACAACTGCAATACCATGAAACTCAATAATGGGAGCCATTCACCCCCTAGAGATAAAATACTACCCTCCACAACTGCGATACCATGAGAACTCAATAATGGGAGCCATTCACCTCCTAGAGATAAAATACTACCCTCCACAACTGCAATACCATGAGAACTCAATAATGGGAGCCATCCACCTCCTAGAGATAAAATACTACCCTCCACAACTGCAATACCATGAGAACTCAATAATGGGAGCCATCCACCTCCTAGAGATAAAATACTACCCTCCACAACTGCAATACCATGAGAACTCAATAATGGGAGCCATCCACCTCCTAGAGATAAAATACTATCCTCCACAACTGCAATACCATGAGAACTCAATAATGGGAGCCATTCACCTCCTAGAGATAAAATACTACCCTCCACAACTGCAATACCATGAGAACTCAATAATGGGAGCCATTCACCTCCTAGAGATAAAATACTACCCTTCACAACTGCAATACCATGAGAACTCAATAATGGGAGCCATTCACCCCCTAGAGATAAAATACTACCCTTCACAACTGCAATACCATGAAACTCAATAATGGGAGCCATTCACCCCCTAGAGATAAAATACTACCCTCCACAACTGCAATACCATGAAACTCAATAATGGGAGCCATCCACCTCCTAGAGATAAAATACTACCCTCCACAACTGCAATACCATGAGAACTCAATAATGGGAGCCATTCACCTCCTAGAGATAAAATACTACCCTCCACAACTGCAATATCATGAGAACTCAATAATGGGAGCCATCCACCTCCTAGAGATAAAATACTACCCTCCACAACTGCAATACCATGAGAACTCAATAATGGGAGCCATTCACCTCCTAGAGATAAAATACTACCCTCCACAACTGCAATACCATGAGAACTCAATAATGGGAGCCATCCACCTCCTAGAGATAAAATACTACCCTCCACAACTGCAATACCATGAGAACTCAATAATGGGAGCCATCCACCTCCTAGAGATAAAATACTATCCTCCACAACTGCAATACCATGAAAATCAATAATAATTCCTTCACGTCCTTCAATAGCCAGTCCATATTCACATTTCCTCAGTTGTCCCAAAAGATAATTTTATATCCAATTTTTCGAACCACGCTCCAATCAACTTTTACGCATTGCATTTCACGGCTGTGCCTTTTTAGTCCCTTTTAATCTAGGTTAATCTTGTATTTTTTTTTTTTAATGACATGGAAATCTTGAAGAGACCAAGTGTTTGGGGGTTGAATTGTGTTTCCCCCAAAATTCACATGTTGAAATCCTAACCCCAGTACCTCAGAACGGGCTCTTATTTGGAAATAGGTCACTGTAGATGTAATTAGTTAAGATGAGGTCATACTGGAGTAGGTTGAGTCCTTAATTCAATATGACTGGTGTCCTTATAAAAAGGAGAAATTTGGACTCAAGGAGAATGCCATGTAAAGATGAAGGAGAGACCGGAGTGATGCTTCTACAAGCCAAGGGATGCCAAAGGTTGCCAGCAAGCCACCAGATACTAGGGGAGAGGTGTGAAGAGTCTTTCTCATAGCTCTCAGAAAGCACCAACCCTGCAAACACCTTGATCTTGAACTTCTAACCTCCAGAACTGGAAGACAATAAATTTCTGTCATTTTAAGCCACCAGATTTGCAGTACTTTGTTATGGCAGCCCTAGGAAACTCATATTGCTATCTTGTAGAATATTCCACATTCTAGATTTGAAGTATTTTCCTCGTGAACGTCACTTCACTTGTTCCTCTGTCCCCTATGTCTCCTATAACTTAACTTAAGCTACATCTTAAGTCTTGATTGGCTTTAAAGATTTCCGTTGAGACTATTTCATGGGTGATTCTATGTGTCTCATACTGTCTCATCTCAAAGGGACGTGAAGTCAGGTGGTCCCTCTGTGATGATGTTAAATTGGATCACATGGTGAAGGTAGGACAATATGTTTTTAATGACTTAAACACCGCTTGGCCACTTCCTGAACCCAGCTGGAGGCGGCGAGAGGAATGGTGGTATGCGCTGCAGCAAGTGTGTTGTCATCCGGGACTCCAGCCTATCTTTCTTGTTCCTCTGGGAACCCCTCGCCCATGACACCTGTTCCTGGTGGGAATTTCAATCACAGCCCCTCACTCCCCACCACTACATGGCGGGGGCATCTGGATACCTTAATCTCAGCAATTGGTCCCGAGATGGGCATGTGAACTGTCTTAGCTCAAGGTCCCTAGAAACCAGAGCTTGAGGCGAAACTTTTATGTGCACGCATTGTTGAGAAGTGTAAGCGCAAGGTCCCAAGAGGAGGGGAAAAAAAAGAAAAGGGAAGCAAGACTGCAAAGGAAGGAAAGAACAGATAAGGTGGTACATTACTGAGCCGGCCACACACCAAAACTCTGGTTGTCACAGGGGACACATCCGTAAAGAAACAGTGTGGATGTTCTGAGTCTCAGAACAGTCTGTCAGCAAAGAGGAAGGGAGAATAACCCATCCACCAGCTCCTTCCAACCTCCTATTTCTCACTGGTCAAATTTCATCCCATGGGACATTGAACCCTCACACCTTGGGCTGTGTCACCTCTAGGGAGCCACTGGGAATCCAGAATGAACTGGTGACGCTTCCTAACAGCCTGGGTGTTGTCTGTGATAGGTCGGACCAGGCTGGGCAAGCCAATGCATGTGCAAAGGTGCTCAGAAGTCCTGAAGCTTTTTGTGCTTCAGCCATGATGGGAAAATCCCAGAGGTAACAGGCAAAAGGCATGAGTGTGAGAAATAATCAGAGAGGGGCCGTCTGCTCTTTCCATGAGTGACAACAGGGCACCACTGGCCCAACGCTCTACAAGAATATGGCCCTCCCCAGTGAAGATGGAAACATCTTCTTTGGAGCCTAGAAGAATGTGGTTGGTGCTAGATGAACTCCCCGGAGCAATGAGCATCAATGAATATTCAGTGCTTCACATACTGTCTGACTCAGACTGGAATACTTGAGTAAAGGATGAATACATGAATAGATGGATGGATGGATGGATGGATGGATGGATGGATGGATGGATGGATGGGGGGATGGATGGATGGATGGATGGATGGGGGGATGGATGGAGGGATGAATGGATGGGGGGATGGATGGATGGATGGATGGATGGGGGATGGATGGATGGATGGATGGATGGGGGGATGGATGGAGGGATGGGGGGATGGATGGAGGGATGGACGGAAGGATGGACAATGAACCGATGGATGGGAAGGACGGTGGGCATTCAGAGCCTGCTAAAGTGGTGGAAAGTTGGTAGAGAGGTATATAATAGTCATATTTGATATTTAATAGTAATATAATCCTATGCAGAAAAATACCAGCTTATTCAACTTACATATGATATGTATTTGCAAATCCCAGGAAGAGAACCTCATACTGCTTTACAAAAAGCGCTCCTGCCCTTCAGGGTGTGACATCCAGCAGTGCCCCGGGGAGAAGTGATGAGACAGATGTTGGCCACCAGTCCGTTACAAGGGCTCTTGGCTCATAACTTTCTACTTCCTTCAGGGTCTCCTTCAGCTGCTTTGTGGCCTCAGCCCACCTCCCTTTCCACCTCATTTAGCTCCCCCTTCTCCCCAGCCCTTCACAATGTCACGGTTCTCTCTTCCATCAGAGCACAGTTTAGGAGGGTGCCTGGTCCATAAGGAAGGCCTGATAGATGCTTGTCAATACTCATTAATGGCATCCCACCATTCTTACAACACCTTTATCCCCTCTAATCTTTAACATCCCCTGCTGCCCCAAATGTCAAAATAACAGTATGCGGTGTGATATTTTTGTGTGTAACCCAAAAGACGTGTAGCCTGCTTGCTGCTGATTTGAGACCTAGCGTAGTCCTGTGACCCACTGCAAGTTGAAAAACAAAAAGCCATGATGAGAAAATAGCAAAATTTCCTAAAAACACCTAGTAGGCTCCATCTCCCTGAACTCCCTGATCATCCTCTCTCCCCAAAAACCAAACATCAGCAGAGCTTTCTGAACTGGCTCCTGGGCACCGTGCCCCCTGCTTCTCTGGTCTTTCCTCTTCTCTTGCTCACTTCCCGCCAACTCACGTGCAATTAAATCCCAACTTCCCAAGTAAACTACAGGTTTCCCAGATCTTCTCTTCACTGCCTTCCCCTGATCAGCACAATCAAGGCATGGGAATCAGAAGGCAGGGGAAAGTCTCAGAATCACTGTATTTAGGTATCTGTCACATGTGATTTGTTGCAATTAGTTTTCACCAACGTGCATTGATTTTACGTGGGGAACGCCAGGACAATCTCGGAGCCCGTTTGTGCGCTGCAGGTGATGTGTGTGAATGTATCACTAGGTGGTGATAGAGCATCGCTACCACCCATTCACTAGCGGAGCTCAAGGAAAAGAAATGAATTCACACTCCGGGAAATCATTACCCACTTTCCTTCCACATCACAAGTTACTGAACCTTCCGTCACGTGGCAAAGCAAGCCAGGCAACAGACCTCTAAGGTCTGTTCAAGTTAATGATTTATTGATTTTTTTGGCTGGCGTTTCACTTAATCCTTGGTTTGATTTAACTGAGCTTCCAATTTTTAAAAAAATTGGTCAGTCTTGCTAGAATTCTAAAACGAAGAAAATAAACCTCCTTGTTTATAATCTTCTACCGTGGGTCCAGTAGTTTTGTGGATTCCAACAGGGGAACTAGCTCGTAGGGGCTGTTTAGTCCAGATGAGAAGAAAGCAGTAATACTAACCAGGAAGAGGCCAGCAGGTGGGCGGCTGACTCCCAGGTGAAGTAATTCCAGCCCGTGACCCCAGGCTGGGTCCCTAAGTCTCAGCATCTGTTTGCACAAGTCATATGTCACAAGGGAGGCCAGCTGAGAGTTGCAGCAACCCACTCCAGCTATCAGAGAGACTGGGAGGGTATCTGCACCTCAATTTCATATGCAAATGACAGCCACAGCTAATCCATCAAAAAAAGGTTTGTTGGGTTTCCTGGAAGGTCCAGATCCTTGGAGGCTCCTGCTAAAGATTATGAAGCAACCAGCTTATTTCAAAATCAATCTGATTTATAGCATAACAGCAGATTAAAGAAAAAATATTGCAATACAATATGATGCTTACCTGTATCAAGATGTCTTGAGGGAAATTTAACTTGCATTGATTTTTTTTTGTTTGGTTCTGTCATAGCATGTTCTAGGAGTCACGTGTGTCAACCTTAGGAGGGGAACTCACCAGCAGGACTCTAAAATAAGGGGAGGGGAGATTGCCCTGGAGTTCTCAAAAGCGGCAGACCTCAGAGCCTCTGTGTTCTGAGGGTGAGGTATGTGGCTGTCCAGGCAGCAGGATGAGGCCAGGCAAGTGTTCCCCAGGTGCCTCTTGCCTCTTGCAATGGCAGCCCCAGGAATTGAAATAGCTGAGCAGTAAAAGCTGTGTGCCTCCGAGCCCAGGGAAGGCAGGGGCAGGGCCTCCCCGGACCAGCATCATACAGCATCCCTCTGTCAGGCGGTGCAGGACCAGGTGTCCTGCCCTTGTGGAGGTGAGGGAAATACAGTTCAAAGAAGCAAGTGGAGGCTGAAATCTGGCCCGGGGTTTCACCTGCTAAGCCAAGCGTCCACAGGACTGGGTCTGCCCAGTGGGGACATACTTTCTAGATTGTAGAAAGTCTCTGGAGGACCAGGAGGTGGCTCTGAGAGTGACAATGAGCTAGGAGGAGCAATGGCAACAGAAAACTGATGAAACTTCGGCTTTGCCTTCAACCACCTAAGCCCCACCCTAGGACTCTATAACCCTCGAGTTCTTGAAGAATTCAGGGCGGGGCTGTGGAGGGAGACCCAGGAAGGAGATACTGACCTCTCTCCTAGTCAGGAACATATGCTCTTGGGTTAGTGTTCATTCTTTAAAGAGATGAGACCATGTTTGCACCCCCAGTTTGTAAAGTAACATATCAGTAACACTCAGAATAATACTCCAACGGGCAAAGCAGATACTGGCGCCAAACTGAGGTTTAAAGAGATTAACTGCTACACAGATACTAAATAGAAAGATTGGAAGTACACTGGTCCTTTCCCCAACACTCCAACCTGACAGATTTTGGGGCAATGGTCTTCCTTTAATAATTAATTCATATTGCCTCAGAGATGAGCTATGGGATATTACAGTTGATAGTACCATAAAATTTACCATTAAAAATAAATTTTGCAAATGAATTTCCAGCTTGCCTAGCTGAGACCTTGGGCAAACGCCTTGAACCAAAATCTTCCAGGTCTACAAAATCTGCACAGGGAGGGGCTTCACTTAGGGCTCTTACCACTGCAGAATTCCCATAATCGGAACAAAAAGAAGCATTGAGTGTATAGCAGAAGTTAACAGCTTCACAATAACCCTGCCAGGTATCATTATCCCGATTGTACAGATAAGAAAACCAAGATCTAGAGGGATGAAGCCTCTCGTGGACCGCATCGCTCCGCTCGTGAGTGGGGAGCCAGGAGGCAGGAACATAGGGCTGCAAAGCCCACACTGGTTGAGACTCCACACTGCCTGCATCGGTCATGCCCACAAGATACTGCTCCTTGGGCTCCCTGCCAGGGTTTCGCACTGTGATTCCGTCCAAATACTTTGGGAGGAGCTATCCATCATTCACACTTTAGTGAGAATTTGTTCAAATACGGTCAGTCTAAGAATGTGGTATTTGTTGGAGAATTGAGAATGCAGATCATATGGAAAGGTATATTATTTGACAGGTAAACCTGGAGAGAGAATAGGGGCTGCCATGGAACGAGGGAATTCAGGCACCCAGAAGGTTCTGACAGGCAGCTCAGAGTAGCAGTTGCAAACCAGTGGCCTGCGGGCCATATGTGACCTACAGATGTGTATTTGGTTAACACAGCGCATTTTTATAACTGAATGAGTGGCCAGCATTTTTAGATATTTTCTTTTTTAAGAAATCCAAACTTCCAGTCCAGACTATGCGTTTCCACTGAGCAACAATAAGCTGGAGCCGAGAAGCCATGTCCCCCTGGATCTTTACTTCTCTTCGGTCATAATTCCACCTCATTTTATTAATTCAAGTTACCTGCCCCATCACCCTCTCCCCATAGGCATTTAAGATTGAGAACCTTGTCCTAGAGGCATTTAACTGGGAGGGGGAAGGGGAGTGGCTCCAGCAAGTAAAATAGGGAAAGTCAGAAAGGACAACAGGACAAGACTAAGGACAACTTCCCATAATTTAGAATTTTGAAAATGAGACTAGTCAGCCTCTGTGCCATTAAGGGCCTGACTCAGTCCTGAGTAGGGCTCAAGCTAAGCAAAAAGACAGTTTCAATGCGATATTGAGACAAATCTTCTGAGTACTGATAATTAGCCCCAGGACCACTGCACCCACTTTACCTGCTCATATTTCGTCTGCCTCTCTGATAATCCCATTATCAATCCTTGCTTAATTCCCAGATTCTCTTCTACCCCATTTCGCCAACAAAATTCACTGAAGTCCCAGTCTGGGGACTCATTCTTGGATTCCAATGTCCACTTCTTTTGTCATGGAGTCAGATGACCCCGTGGTGTAAGTCACAGTGCTGGCTGCATCATTTTTTAAGTTTCCCTGAATTACAAATAGTTTACTTGACAAAGGTTGTTGTCTGTCTTAATACTGGACTCTGAGTGGGGGGAAAAACCTCCCCTGAGAATTCAGAACCATATATATATATATATATATATATCTCCTTTATAATCCGGAAACCTCCAAGCCAAACAATTAATATGAAAGCTAGCAACAACGTTATGATAGCTCTGAGACTCCAGGCAGAAGCATACATGAAACCATTCTGAAATTCTGAAGAGCAAATCTTCAAGGACACTGCACTACAGTCCCAAATATTGGGAAAAAAAAAACCTGAACAAGCAGCTCAGCTCTCAACTCAAGATGTAAAATTGATAAGGAAAAAAATGCACCAAGAGCAAGTCAGCATACACAAAAAATATCAAGATTAGATCCTGAAAAGTTTCATTTAAAAGAATAATTTGAGTTTAAATAAATATGTTTAAGATTAATAAAAACATAGAAGAAAAACCAAACACATAAACACTCTGAAAAAAGAACAAGCCTGTTTTTAAAAGGACCAAATAAAGCTTTCAAATTGTGAAAATGCTATCATTGAAATACAGAATTCAGCTGGTGGGTTAGGCAGCAAATTGGATGTAGCTGAGCAGAGAGTTAGTAAACATGAAGAAATATCTGAGGAATTTATACTACATGAAGCACAGAGAATCAAAGAGATGGAAAATACAAAAGAGATAAGATAGGATGGGAGAGAAAGTCCAATATTTCTAATAAAATTCTAGATAGAATTCATACAATGAGATATTATACTGCAACAAGAATGTATAAATTACAGTTATATAGTACAAAATTCCAGTTATAAGATACATAAGTATTAGGGATGTAACGCACAACATGATCAATATAATGAACACCGCTGTATGTTACATACGAAAGTTGTTGAGAGTAAATCCTAAGAGTCTCATCACAAGGAAAAACTATCTTTTTCTTTTTCTTTTATTTTGTATCTATTTGAGATGGTGGATGTTCACTTAACTTACTGTGGTCATCATTTCATGATTTTTTTTAAAGATTTTTTTTTTGTGATGTGGACCATTTTTAAAGTCTTTATTGAATTTTGTTACAGTATTGTTTCTGTTTTATGTTTTGGTATTTTGGCCGCAAGGCATGTGGGATCTTAGCTCCCGAACCAGGGATCGAACACGCACCCCCTGCATTGGAAGATGAAGTCTGAACCACTGGACGTCCAGGGAAGTCCCATCATTTCATTTTATGTGAGTCAAATCATTATGCTGTACACCCTAAACTTACACAGTGCTGTATGTCAATTATATCTCCATAAAACTGGAAGAAAAAAATTTAGAAATTTTTTAAGTCAAGAAGTTAAAAAATTACAACTAAATATATCAATAGGGATTAATTTCATTAAAATTAATGTTGGGTGAAAGAGAAACAGAAGTGTATCTACCATATGGTTCCATTTTTGTAAAGCTCAAAAACAGGATAATTTAAGTGGGCCCAATATAATCATAAGAGAGCTGAAAAGTGGAAGGGGGAGGCAGAACAAAGGGTCTGTTAGAGGAACACGTGACTATGAAAGAAAGACACAGAGAAATGCAATGTTGCTGGTTTTGAAGATGGAGGAAGGGGGCCACGGGCCAAGGAATGTAGGTGGCCTTTAGAAGCCAGAAAAGGCAAGAAAATAGATTCACCCCCAGAGCCTCCAAAAAGGGACACAGTCCTGTAACACTTGGATTTTAGCCCCGAGAGACCCATGTCAGACTTCCAATATACAGAACTGCGAGATAATAAGTTGTGTTGTTTTAAACCACTAAATTTGTAGTAATTTGTTGCAGCAGCAATAAAAATCTAATACAACTATGTTACTCTAAAGTTAAATATATTTTATATCCAACTGAATTATTAAGGATAAACTGGTTAACACCTAACATTAACTCCAAAGTTATAACAATTCTGAACTTGTACGTCCTTGAATAACATTGCCTTAAGATATGTAAGGCAAAAACAGGAATTACTAGGAGGAATTGAAAACTTAAACCTCTCAATAACTGACAGGTTAAGCAAAGAGTAGTTAAGAAACAGAAAATCTAAACACACAAGTCCAAATTTAACAGTGCAAGCAGAACCCACTGAACTTTATTTACTCTGATTTAGTTTTAAACAAAAGAAAATTATAAGATTATGCTTAGAGTAATCCAGAGAAGTATCATGATACAAAAGTAACATTTTAAGAAAAACTGGAAAATGGCACGTAGTATTTGTGAAGCTTCAAAACATGAAATCTCATTGTTCCTTTTCTATAGTTTATAGATAAGGCTATCATAAAAATTCTGAAATATTCACCACGATATTAAAGGAAGTATCAGTGGCGAAAGATCATGTGATTGAAGTAAGAGTCTAAATTGGAACGACTGAAAAATTGTGAGTTCAGCTCAGATTAATGGGTCACAATGGCTATGATGAATTCTTGTTCCTTTTGGTTCCCGGGTCTCAAGTTACCTCACCACTAGACCTAAAAATAGCACAGAAAATACTGAAGAATGCCATCAGGTTCTAACACAGGTATGTTTCATACTTCCTAGGGAAGCAAAAAATGTTCAAGAGACAACAAAAACTTGGCCTTGCTTAGAGTTGGGTAGAAACCACAAGGAAATTAATCAAATTGAAAATGCCTGGTGAATGACCATTGAAAATTGATGGGCCTCGTTCTACAGCACAGCCAGGTGAGTTAAATGCATTCCCTATACAAGTGGAGTCATCACTCCAAAGTGGAGTGTCCACTTGGAAGTAATTTTCTTAGCTCTGGCTGACTGCTTGGCTTCATGAAAGGGGCAAATTACCCCAAGGAGGTGAGCAGTTGATCTCAAATTAATTTCTATATTCAGACTTCTTCTTACTAGAATTAACTCAAATGACACAAGGCTGCCCTCTAGCTCAGGAAGGCCCAGTGCATTTGGGAGAGCTGCCTTGTGAAATCACAAATGGGGAACACAGGGGCCACTAGGTCACCCAGAGAAAGCTTGCCCTGCCCTCCCTCCCCCTGGCCCAACCTGAAGTTCTCTGACCCAAACTGATAACCCAACCAAATAACAAGAGCCAACCGAATGTGCAAGAGTTGAACTGAATGACATTTGAAACACAGACTGGGTTGTAATTTAGTCTTCCTTTATCACAAAACAATAAATGAAAAGACACAGTTCATTATAATGGCTATCTTCCCCTCCACACAGACCCGTCCTTCAAGTCACCTGTTAGGGAAGTCGGCACACCTAGAGCCAGTACCCAACATTTACATGGGGTCCCTAATCTGAAAGTCTTGGAGGTCCCTGCTGATAATGTGAGAGATGTGTCCCTAGTCTGTCTTCACATCTACATTAGCTGCAGGATGAGGGAAGTCCCTAAAGTATGTAACGTTGAGAAATGAAGGGTAATGGGGAATAAATAGCACAGGGATTGCCAAGCTGAGGTAGCAGCTTTGCAAATCTCTGAACCAAGAGAAAACTTGATCGGATTAGAGAGTGATTAGCACCACAGCTCCACGTGGTTAGAGGGCACAATAAAATGGAGAAATCGGCAATGTTGACAAGACACAAGGCTAAAGAAGGAAGCAGAAGCTGCATCTTATTTTAAGGCAATGGTTCTCGCACTCATTTAGCTGCATCAGAATCACCTGGAAGGCTTGTTAAACCCGGAGGACCAGCGCCCACTCCCAGAGTTCCTGGTTTCCTGCATCTGGGGTGGGGCATGCGAACTGCATTTCTAACGAGGTGTGCTGACGCTCTTGGTCCAGGGAACCATGCTTTGAAAATTCACTGCTCTGAAATGTTTCTGCATTATCCCGAATACCTTGGAAATGAAAAGAAACAGAAGGCTTCTGGAGGTATGTCATAGCCGACTTGACCTGCGCGTAGTACCTGCAGAGGGCAAGGTCATGGCTGGGAGTCAGGAGGGTATGCGGGGCCTTGAGGAGAGTGAAGGCATTTTGAAACAGTTGTGGTAACAAAGAAGAGGCAAACCTGTCCAGGGGTTCAGGTGGATGGCTGAGCAGCTTTTAAAGTGTGGATGTGGTTGGAGTTGATAGATTTGTAGTTGCAAAACCTTATCCGTTGTCTGACTTTCCCCAGCATGAGTAGGAAGTGCAGGTGTAACAGAAGAACGGTGGTTTAGATCCAGGATTAGAGTTTTCCTGAGAGTCAGATAAAAAAAGGGGTGGGGGGGGGGCAAAAGAGGGAAAATGTTGGACAGAGGTGTGATTTTGAAATTTATAAGAAATATAGATTTGGTTATTCAGGTGAGCCAAGTATATTTCTTGTTTGTGTTTGGTCTTTATTTATGGTTCCTGGCCCACAGCTGCCCGAACCTTTGGAATTTCCTGAGTGAAAAGAGCAATGGTAGCATCTCTTACTCTAATGTTTGGTCTCTAGTCCTCAGTTCCTGAAAATGCTTCAGAGCCAAAAGCTGAAATGGGTGTATTGTTATTTGTGACAAGCCCGTTCCACCACGACTTGGGTTTAGGTTAAGGAGGTGACTTTTGTTTTGTTTTGTTTATTCTCTATTTTTTAATTGAAGTATAGTTGATTTACAGTGTTGTGCTACTTTCTACTGTACAACAAAGTGACTCAGTTATACACATATATACATTCTTTTTTTTTAATATTCTTTTCCATTATGGTTTATACCAGGAGATCAGATATAGTTCCCTGTGCTATGCAGTAGGACCCTGTTGTTTATCCATTCTAAATGTAATAGTTTGCATCTACTAACCCCAAACTCCCAGTCCATCCCTCTCCCCCAACTCTTGGCAACCACAACTCTGATCTCTATGTCTGTGAATCTGTTTCTGTTTCATAGATAGATTCTTTTGTGCCATGTTTTAGATTCCACATACAAGTGATATCACATGGTATTTGTCTTTCTCTTTCTGACTTACTTCAATTAGTATGATAATCTCAGGTTGCATCCATGTTGCTGCAAATGGCATTATTTCATTCCTTTTTATGGCTGAGTTGTATTCCATTGTATATATGTACCACATCTTCTTTATCCATTCCTCTGTCAGTGGACATTTAGGTTGTTTCCATGTCTTGGCTATTGTGAATAGTGCTGCTATGAACATAGGGGTGCATGTATCTTTTTGAGGTGACTTTTGGAAAGCAGCAAGGGAACCAACAATGAACAGAAGGGTGGGCCCCCTGATCTCTGGGGAGGGGAGAGGGGCTGAAGGTTGAATCAATCACCAATAGTCAATGATTTAATCAATTGTGCCTGTGTAACAAAGCCTCTGTAAAAACCCAAAAGGAGGGGGTTTGGAGAGCTTCCAGGTTGGCAAACCAGAATGCTTCCATATGACACTGCACTGGACCCCAAACTCCATGAAAGAAAGTTTATGTCTGCATACCTCAGTCAACCACAACTGAGTAAATAGCTTTTTAAAAGATGGACAGGACAAAAATAAACTGAAGGAGTCAACCAACAATATGGGAGGGGTGGCAACCATGGAGAAGGGATGAAATTCACAGACGAGATAAGAACGTATCCTGGGAAAGTTCAGTGAAGTTGACTGGTGCAGCCACGTGAGTTACCTGTGGCGAGGGTATACCCAAGATGCTCAGGGACATGTGGTTTCTTTGTGAGTTGACTGCTACACCCTAAACCATCAGTAAGTAAATAGCCCTCACCTCATCACAAAGCTTGCTCATCCACAGTGTCTAACTAAATCAAAGAAATTGCAAGACACCAACCACACATAACCTATTTCAAACTGCAAATGGGTCAAGGGATACTCACCACTAATTCCCCCAAACCATAGCGAACGAAGAGTACTAGGCAACAGTTGTTACCCAACACATTGATGAGAACGTTCTATGAGAAGCGGGTCAAAGGTGGAACCTTTGGGAGTCATGCTGATTTAGCACAAATGTCACCAGGAATCCAAAAGCTCTCTGCAGCTGTTCAGCTTTCACAGACGTGAATACTCTTGGATATTTCTGGGCCAGAATTAGTACCCATGTTCCAAGAGCTCCCTTGTTTTTTGGCTAACATTCTTCCTGCCCTTTCTGAGAAAGTGGCTGACCTGAGAGGTTGGGATAAAAGTTCCAAAGAGCTCCACGCTCTGCTATGTCCCTAAATAGCTGTGGTCTGTCTTTAGACTTGCAAAGAGCTACACAGCAACAGTAGATCACAGTTGACCCTAACAAAGGAAATTACTGGACTAGGCTAAGCCTGTCCCCTTAACTCCAGAACCCCAAATCCAATAGATGACCTTAGCATTTCTGAATCAAGAATTGTCCTCGGACTAGAGTGATGAAAAAAGCATGGTGGAAAGAGGGCCGAAGTGGGATTGGAGGACTTGGTTTCTTATCATCGTCCCTAACCTATTGACCTTGGGCAAGTCAACTAAACTCTCTGAGCTTTCGTTCTTGCTATCTTTAAAAACAGGGACAACGGTGTCCTAGATGGTGTCTACTGGCTCCTCTGGCTTGGCTTCACTCCCCACCCTGCTCCAACCTGCTTTGTGCCCTGGGAGGCTGACTTGGAGGAATGGCATCAAAGTCTCTTTTGCCCTCTAGCTTCTGGTTGGGGTCTGCCAAAGGGTGCCCCCCGGAAGACGTTAGAAGGAGGAAAGAGAGTGAGACTGGGTATTTACACCCCTGCTCTTTTCCTGCAGGGTCTCCTGGGAGTGGCGCGGTCCCTCTCCTGAAGGTCCCTGCTCTCTCAAGGCAGCCCCCCTACACAGTCATCTCCCAGCTGCTAGTAACGGCTCACTCTGCTCGACCCTCAGGTCTACCGGTGGTAACAACTCCACTGTCACTAGCCCTGGGGTATTACACCATCCCACGTGGCTCCCCGCCCTGCCTATGCTTTTGTAAATGCTTTAAGAAGTTTAAAGCTGCCTAGAAACACCCTAATTTGAGAGTGCCAACTGTTTCCCACTGGCACTGTAACTAATACAATGAGCTAGATTAGAGGTATACTGAATATCATGGGGTACTTCCGAGATTTAATTTGCATTTTGATTTGAATTGTGTGGATGTTCACTAAATCTGATAGAAGACCGAAACCTGCTTCCATAGCCCCAATTATGAGTTTCGGATTTTTCCAAATTGCTTTACTATTCTCGTCGATCGACGCTAACATAAGTCAATAGAATATATTTCAACTTAAAAAGATATCTTATTAGCAAAATTTCACTCAATTTGTTTTACATGTCAGTGTGTCATATAAAATTTTATTCAAGAAGGAAAACAGGCTTTACTGCTTTCAAATGTTTGGTAACCACCGGTAGGTGGCTTTTGGGTTCCTTCCAAGAATCTAAGACTCTAAATATTACACTTTCAGGAGTTGAGCAATACCTAACCTCTCTCAACCATGCTGCTGGGCAATGAAACAGGGTGACAGCCACTAGAGGCAAAGTATAGGGAAAACTCTGCAGACCATTTCCACCCCTGACCAGGGTGACAGCCATTGGAGGCAGGACACCAAGCAAAGGTCACAGGATGCAGTAGTGCCCCTCCCACTCCCCCATCCCCTCAGCTCAAACAGCTCATTCTTTTCCTCATCAAGATCTCTCTTAGTAATAATATAACGATGCTCATAACTACCTACCATTTCTTTTTTTGTTGTTTTGTTATACAGCAGGTTCTTATTATCTATTTTATACATATTAGTGTATATATGTCAATACCAATCTCCCAATTCATACCACCACCACCACCGCCCACCCCACTTTCCCCACTTGGTGTCCATATGCTTGTTCTCTACATCTGTGTCTCTATTTCTGCCTTGCAAACCGGTTCATCTGTACCATTTTTCTAGGTTCCACATATATGCATTAATATACGTTATTTGTTTTTCTCTTTCTGACTTACTTCACTCTGTATGACAGTCTCTAGATCCATCCACATCTCTACAAATGACCCAATTTCGTTGTTTTTATGGCTGAGTAATATTCCATTGTATATATGTACCACATCTTCTTTATCCATTCGTCTGTTGATGGGAATATAGGTTGCTTCCATGACTTGGCTATTGTAAATAGTGCTGCAGTGAACATTGCGGTGCATGTGTCTTTTTGAATTATGGTTTTCTCTGGGTATATGCCCAGTAGTGGGATTGCTGGGTCACATGATAATTCTGTTTTTAGTTTTTTAAGGAACCTCCATACTGTTCTCCATAGTGGCTGTATCAATTTACATTCCCACCAACAGTACAAGAGGGTTCCCTTTGCTCCACACTCTCTCCAGCATTTGTTGTTTGTAGATTTTCTGATGATACCCATGCTAACCAGTGTGAGGTGACACCTCATTGCAGTTTTGATTTACATTTCTCTAATAATTAGTGATGTTGAGCAGCTTTTCATGTGCTTCTTGACCATCTGTATGTCTTCTTTAGAGAGATGTGTATTTAGGTCTTCTGTCCATTTTTTGATTGGGTTGTTTTTTTAATACTGAGCTGCATGAGCTGTTTATATATTTTGGAGATTAACCCTTTGCCCGTTGATTCATTTGCAAATATTTTCTCCCATTCTGAGGGTTGTCTTTTTGTCTGGTTTATAGTTTCCTTTGCTGTGTCAAAGCTTTTAAGTTTCATTAGGTCCCATTTGTTTATTTTTGTTTTTATTTCCATTACTCTAGGAGGTGGATCAAAAAAGATCTTGCTGTGATTTATGTCAAAGTGTGTTCTTCCTATGTTTTCCTCTAAGAGTTTTATAGTGTCTGGTCTAACATTTAGGTCTTTAATCCATTTTGAGTTTATTTTTGTGTATGGTGTTAGGGAGTGTTCTAATTTCATTCTTTTACATGTAGCTGTCCAGTTTTCCCAGCACCACATATTGAAGAGACTGTCTTTTCTCCATTGTATATCCTTGTCTCTTTTGTCATAGATTAGTTGACCATGTGTGCGTGGGTTTATCTCTGTGCTTTCTATCCTGTTCCATTGATCTATATTTCTGTTTTTGTGCTAGTACCATATTGTCTTGATTACTGTACCTTTGTAGTATAGTCTGAAGTCAGAGAGTCTGATTCCTACTGCTCTGTTTTTTTCCCTCAAGATTGCTTTGGCTCTTCAGGGTCTTTTGTGTTGCCATACAAATTTTAAGATTTTTTTATTCTAGTTCTGTTAAAAATGCCATTGGTAATTTAATAGGGATTGCACTGAATCTGTAGATTGCTTTGGATAGTATAGTCATTTTCACAATATTGATTCTCCCAATCCAAGAACATGGTATATCTCTGAATCTGTTTGTGTCATCTTTGATTTCTTTCATCAGTGTGTTATAGTTTTCTGAGTACAGGTCTTTTACCTCCTTAGGTAGGTTTATTCCTAAGTATTTTATTCTTTTTGTTGCAATGGTGAATGGGATTGTTTCCTTAATTTCTCTTTCTGATCTTTCATTGATAGTGTATAGGAACGCAAGAGATTTCTGTGCATTAATTTTGTATCCTGCAACTTTACCAAATTCATTGATTAGCTCTAGTAGTTTTCTAGTGGCATCTTTAGGATTTTCTATGTATAGTATCATGCCGTCTTCAAACAGTGACTGTTTTACTTCTTCTTTTCCAATTTGTATTCCTTTTATTTCTTTTTCTTCTCTGATTGCCATGGCTAGGACTTCCAAAACTGTGTTGAATAATAGTGGTGAGAGTGGACATCCTTGTCTTGTTCCTGATCTTAGAGGAAATGCTTTCAGTTTTTCACCATTGAGAATGATGTTTGCTGTAGGTTTGTCATATATGGCCTTTATGATGTTGATGTAGGTTCCCTTTATGCCCACTTTCTGGAGAGTTTTTATCGTAAATGGGCACTGAATTTTGTCAAAAGCTTTTTCTGCATCTATTGAGATGATCATATGGTTTTTTTTCTTCAGTTTATTAATATGGTGTATCACATTGATTTGTGTATATTGAAGAATCCTTGCATCCCTGGGATAAATCCCACTTGATCATGGTGTATGATCTTTTAATGTGTTGTTGGATTCTGTTTGCTAGTATTTGGTTCAGGATTTTTCATCTATGTTCATCAGTGATATTGGTCTGTAATTTTCTTATTTTTTTTTTAATTTTTTTGAATTTTTGAATTTTATTTTTTTTTATACAGCAGGTTCTTATTAGTTATCTATTTTGTACATATTAGTGTATATATGTCAATTTCAATCTCCCAGTTCATCCCACCACCACCACCACCCCTGCCACTTTCCCCCTGTAATTTTCTTTTTTTGTGATCTCTCTTAGAAATGAAATAATGGTGTTCATAACTACCTACCATTTCTTGATAACCTACTATGTGCCAGGCACTGTGCTTAGAGCTTTGTATTTGTAACCGGTAACTGATATCACAGTAGTATACCAAACTGGAATGCTGTCAGCCCAATTACCCTGCCCAGCAGGAAGTCTAGTCCCCCTCCCCTACCCCCACCCACCAGCAAAGTGCTCCCCCCACCTGATCTCCACTTCCTGAGGGGCAGGGGGCTTCCAGGCAGTCCCGCTGGCTCCATCTCCTCAGGCTAAAACTCAGTCAAAAGAACTTCACACCAAACTAGACAGGGCTCCCTTTTAAGGTATTCCTCTAAGCTGCTTTTTCTAAGATCAAACTCTGCCCTCAGGAGGGCTGGGTAGGGGCAGGTAGAAAGCAGGTTGGCTTCCTCCGGAACCAAGAGACACCTGGACTCTGTGCTCTTCACCAACTCAAGGCTGTGGGCAGCTCTCACCACCCCCAGGCCACACTTCTTTCTACCTTATTGGTAATTTTATTTCAGCATCTTCATCACTCTGTCCCTTCCAGAAGAGTGTTCTGAACTTCAATTCTTGGGGACAAGAGGTTAAGGTCTTAGTCCCTTCTCTCTTAGAACGTCCAGTGCTCTGTATGCAAGTTGCTGAGGATTCATCTAGCACTCTGCTTTTCAAAAAGGGTATGGGATGGGGACTTCCCTGGTGGTGCAGTGGTTAAGAATCCACCTGCCAATGCAGGGGACGTGGGTTGGAGCCCTGGTCCCTGAAGATCCCACATGCCTCGGAGCAACTAAGCCCATGCGCCACAACTACTGAGCCTGCACTCTAGAGCCCACGAGCCACAACTACTGAGCCCACGTGCCACAACTACTGAAGCCCACGTACCTAGAACCCGTGCTCCGCAACAAGAGAAGCCACTGCAATGAGAAGCCCGCGCACCACAACGAAGAGTAGCCCCCACTTGCTGCAACTAAAGAAAACCCACACACAGCAACAAAGACCCAACGCAGCCAAAAATTAATTAATTAATTAATTAATTATTTTTTAAAAAGGGTATGGGATGGGAGACTGATGAAGGGATTTCCCCCCACCCCCATAGTAATTCAAATATTCTCCAAAGTGATATTTGCCATCTCTACCAAAAGCAGGCCAACGTTTTAGGACCCAAATCACCAAGCACTGCCAACTGTGCACATCCTGTTCACTCAGCTCCATTGTTCCCATGTTATAGCTGCAGTATAAGGGTATCCCGGGTCCTATACCCAGAAAAAGGTTTAGCTTCATTGTCCTCTTTCAGGGCAGAAGAAAATGCCAACAATTACTCCTGTTTCTAATATCTATTATGACCAAAGATCTCTCGAATAAATCCTACTGCTCTGACTTTAAAGTAATCTTGTATTGTCAGGATACCAGCTTTTAAAATAGAGCAATTGGGGACCCAGGGGTAATTTTTAGAATCACAGTGAATTACAGAGCAAACAGAGCCTGAAAGTCAGAGTAAGGCACGTGTCTCTGATGAATGAGTTAGCAAAAAAATGTTTCTACTTCAACTCAAACCCCCGAAGTCAGACTCTGCTCTTTTTATTTTATTTATTTTTTTAAATAAATTTATTTATTTATTTATTTTATTTTGGCTGTGTTGGGTCTTCATTGCTGCATGCAGGCTTTCTCTAGTTTCAGCGAGTGGAGGCTACTCTTCGTTGCAGAGCACGAGCTCTAGGTGCATGGGCTTCAGTAGTAGTGTCATGTGGACTCAGTAGTTGTGGCTCGCGGGCTGTAGAGCACAGGCTCCGTAGCTGTGGCCCACGGGCTTAGCTGCTCCGCAGCATGTGGGATCTTCCTGGACCAGGGCTTGAACCCGTGTCCCCTGCATTGGCAGGCAGATTCTTAACCACTGCACCACCAGGGAAGTCCCTCTGCTGTTTTTAGAATCTGTAAAAGTTCTGCTAAGTTCAACTCAAATTCAACGACGTAAAGAGGAGGCGTTCCATTATCGTTGCAATATGGGAGGAAGAGCTCCAGCTTTGGAGGCAAGGAAGCTGACTTCAGTCCCAGCTCTACCTTGAGTGGGCGCTTTATTTAACTTATCTGCGGCTCAGAATCCTCATCTATAAAAGAGAGACAATAGTACCAACTTTGCTGTGAAGAGTCAAAGAGATAACATATGCACAGCCCCAGATGGGTCCTGCCACATTGGAGACACTCAATAAATATTCAATATTCAAATGAATAATGGAATAAAGCACCTGGTATTTATACATAGACTACTAAATAAGGGTCAGTTTCCTCCTCTAAGTTGAAGCATGGGTGTGATTGAGGTCATCCAGGGGGAGAATAAAGAGTGAAAAGAGAAGGGCCGAGAATGGGCAGCAGGTACAGAGATGGGCAGACCAGGCGCCCATAGCAGACGCCCGTGGGAACTGCCAAGAGGTGGGGCTCTGGTGAGAGGGAAATGGGGAAGCCAAGGGGAAGAGACTTAAAAAATACAGAGATGTCCGCTGTCTGGTGCTGAAGATTAGAATGGAAATATGTCCGGGTGATTAGAAGATCAGGAGGTCTTTGGGTTCCAGGATCAAGGTTCCAGCAGAAACAGATGGTAACTCCAAAGAGAGTTTAATAGGGACTATTCAGAAGGCTGCGCACAGACTTACAGGCAAGTGACCAATGTGAGGTACCTGGGACTGAAAACAGCAGGAAGCCACTACCATCCCTGGGCTTACAGGAGAAAGGGGATCAGGTTCTGCAGGGCCCTGTGGACACAGAGTGGAGGAAGGGCCATCCATGTGGGGTCTCGGGAGAGCAGGTAGCCAGTGCCAAGCCCGGCCCTTCAGCAGTGGCCAGATGGGCGGGAACCAGTGCGCTGACTCTCCCCTTTCCTTCCACCCTCTTCCTCCCCCCACCCTCCCCTGTCCCCCCTCCCTCCATCTCCCCCCCATCCCTCCCTTAATCTTCCCCTCCCTCCTCTCATCTCCCCCTCCCTCCCTCCCTCCCCTCCCACCCTGGTGTCTTCCCCTGGAAGCCAGAAGTCAAGGGAATTCAGGTGATGCCATCCTCAGAGGTCACCTTCTGGCAGTAAGGATGGAGAGTGGGCCGATGGCAAAGGGGACTAGACAGCATCAGTGAGATGGCAGTTTTACTGGGAGGGGGTGTTGGGACTGGTGGGGAGAAGGTACAACAGGCCCTCTACTCACAGCCACTCTGGAAACAACCTGAATCTCTATATATACCTGAAAAACAAAACATAACACAGTGCCACTTCCTATAAGACAGTCTATCGTTCAGAATTAAGACAATGTCTCCCCGGCCTCTCCCCAGCTGGCTGAGCGGGGCCTGACTGCCTGCTGTCACCGTGAGCTGCAGAGCAAGAGCTTTTTGAGACTAAATGGAAACACCTCAGTGGCTCTGTCGGATGGCAATGAGCCACTGCACTATTTCTCTTAGGAACTGTAATTCCCAAATCTGAAAACAATTTGAGAAAGAACTAAAAAAAGGACCACGTCCGCTCCGCTTCTCTCTCTGCGTCATCGCTGTGCAGGGATGGGAGCTATTTCAGCTCCTCCTGCGAGGACAGATGTGCCCTGACCCACCTTCCCTCCCAGACTGCCCTGAGCTATCTTTGAAACTGGGTCTGCGCTGGGGCCCACGTGTCCTCAAAACCTTGGAGCAAACCAAGAGGGTACTAAGGGCTAGGGGGGCGGGCAGCTGTGGCTTTTGCTTTTCAGGCTGGCCTATTGTCCACCCCACTGGCACGCACATTGGCACATTTCACACTGCGGCCCGCACCCTCCAAACATGAAAGCAGGAGTGCATCACCCCAACTGGAGGGAAGCCAGACCTCCTGGGTGGAACTGGAGCTGCAGCTCCTCTCCACACCTGAGTGCCCCCAGGCCGCAGAGCACAGCCTCACAGTCGGAAATCTCAGTGTCCGGGGAGGACTTGCAGCTCATGGAGACGCTGGTCAGTGCATCAACTCTTTACAGCCTCTGTCCGGCTCGCATCAGCAATTCTGACAACCTCTGGCTTGGTCCATTTTCCTCCAGGCCCTGTTATAACATCCTTTGCTAGCAATTTCCCAGAACTTCTAACGTGAAGTGTGACAGGGTCGGGGGCTATGGTGGCCTAAGACACCCTCCCTCTCTTCAGGGGGTTCTATCAGTTAACATGTGGATTGAAAGATATGGAATTGCTGTTAGTCTTAGGTCAAAAATGGTTGAATGTCAGCATTCAAGTAATTCAACCTAAATCACAAACAGAACCACTAGTCGAAATATCACCTTCATGAATGGCTTGGAAAATGCCCAAAAATGTCCCAAAGACAAGGCTGTCTGGGGAAAACTAGATTAGAAGGAGCATATAACTGAGGCCTTAATGGAGTTTCCAGTTGCCTTCGCCGAGAATTAATGACCAGGGCTGCAATACACTTTCCCCCAGATCACAGGACGGATGGGGGTCCTCCCCCCAACCAGGGGACGACTCACTGAGGTGCCCTGCTGGCCTCAGGAACTCCTGTGGAGGTGGCAGGAGGCAGGATGGGGAGACGGTGGCCCCTTGTCCTCATTCTGAACCCTGAAAAGGGGCCACCCCACAGGTTGTCCTGCGTTAGCCTGGGGTGTGGACACATCAGAGTGCATCTGGAAGCACAACATGGTTGTGATGATTAATGTTATGTCAGCTTGGCTGGCCATGGGGAGCCCACATTAAATATCACTTCTGACGTGTCTGTGCAGTGTTTCCAAATGAGATCAGCATTTGAATCAGCGGACTCAGTAAAGTAGATCATCCTCCCCAGTGTGGGGGGCCATCAGCGAATCTCTTGAGGGCCTGAATAGAACAAAAAGTGGAGGAAAGAATAATCCTCCCCCTCTTTTTTTTTCCTGCCTCACTGCTTGAACTGGGACCCGTCACTGCATCTTATTCTTCTCTTGGACTTGGGTTTACATCATGATTCTCAGGTCTTTAGTCTTAGCTGAATTACGCCACTGGCTTTCCTGAGTCTCCAGCTTGCAGACAGCAGATCATGTGAGCCAATTCCTTGTAATGAATCTCCTTTTATATATGTGTATATCTCCCATTGGCTGTTTCTCTGGAGAACGCTGACTAATACAGTGGTTCAGCAAAAGAGCACCCTGTATACTTTGCTTCCCCAAGCTACTCATGGCTTCCAAGGACATAGGTAGAACCAGTAAGTTCCCAGAGTCCCTAAGTGGGGACTCAGAGGCAGCTGAGTTGAAAGCAGCAATGGGCCTGCCATTGTGAGGGGTGAACACCCAGAAGCAGAGGCCTGGGGTGGACTCCCTGACCAGGGAGCTAGGTGGAGACTAATGCAGAAATTCAGGGTGATTAGAACACCGGTAAGAACCAAGGCCAGGTCATGTGGGAGGGCTACCAGGCTCTACTTAGCCGTGAGAACAAATAACACATTAATTCCCATCAAGACTATAGTTGCAAATGCCAGGAGGGTGTGTGCCAGGAGGGAAATGTGCACCTAACAAAGTTGTGTAAGTCACTCCATGCTTCAGGCATCCAGAAGCCATCTTAGGTAGGTAGGAGAGAATAGCATCGAAACAAACAACAACAACAAAGACACAAGCAACTATTGTAAAACACTGACTTACTAAAGAACCTGTTCACATTTACTAGATAGACAATTTTTTTCTCTACTCCCTATTGTGGTGATATTTATGAGAAAGACTAGGATAGCTATAGAAGAAAATTAAGAAACATCTGAGAATATTGAGAACAAAATTTGTGACCTTACTATACTTATTAAAAGTAATTTATTTTGAAGAAACAATACAGAAAAAGACTATACTACAGTTTTTGCTGGAACCTTGTATAATCTAGCATGGATTTGGATATATACCAAATACACATGCCATCCAAAAGTTTTAAAGTGCAAGACTGTAATAGATAAAACTATTGGTCCCAACTCTTCCCTCATCCATGGATATAGATCCATGCCCTTTGTCATATGATTTTGCAGTTACTGCTACACAAAAGATGGTGTGAACCTCCCCACCCCTTGACATTCTACTTGACCATGTGACTTGCTTTAGCCAAAGAGATGTTAGTAGGAACTAAACACGTGGTTACATACTGAGGCTGGTTCTCTATTCTTCCATCACCAAGAGACAACAGGCCCTGGCTGATACCAAGAGAAGAATGAGAGCTATATGGTGTAGAGCCATCCTAGTGGAATTGGAACTTGAAACAGTTGTCTCAGGGGCCTCAAATTCGTGAGCAAGAAATAAATGTTTATTGCTGTATGACACTGAGATTTTGAAGCTGTTATGCAGCTATAGCTGATACAAAGACAGACTTTATTTATTTATTTATTTTGCTGACAAAGCAAAAGACTTTATTGGGAAGGGACTCTGGACAGAGAGCAGCAGGGTAAGGGAACCCTGGAGAACTGCTCTGCCATGTGGCTCATAGTCTCATGTTTTTTGGTAATGGGATTAGCTTTCTGAGTTGTCTCTGGCCAATCATCTTGCGACTGCCCATGTTGTAGGAAAGAAAGTGGGGCCAGAGAGGATGGTCACATCCCAGGTCTCAGGCGAGTCCCTGGGTCGGCCACCAAGTGTGGATTCTTGGCTTTGCACAGGAAAGAATTTAAGAGCAAGTCATAGTAAAGTGAAAGAAGATTTATTCACGGAGATACACACTCCATAGACAGAGTGTGGGCCCTCTCAGAAGGCAGGAGGCCCCAGGGTACGGGGTTGTCAGTCTTTATAGGTGTGGGTAATTTCACAGGCTAATGAGTGGGAGGATTATTCCAACTATTTGGGGGAAGGGGTGGGGATTTCCAGGAATTGGGCCACCCCCCACTTTTTTGGCCTTTTATGGTCGGCCTTGGAACTGTCATGGCGCCTGTGGGTGTGTCATTTATCTTGCTGATGTGTTACAATGAGTGTATACTGAGGCTCAAGGTCTGGTGGAAGTCAGTCATCTGCCATCTTGGACCTAACTGGTTCTAACCAGTTTATGTCGTGTCCTCAATGGCTATGTCATTCTTTTAAAGGTTGTCCCCTGCCCCCTTCCTGTTTCATTCCCCCTGAAGAGATTTTACTCCCATATTCGTATGGGAAGCAGAGAGGCAACAGTCCATCTTCTGTAGCTGCTTCAGGGCTGAGTAGGGGTGTCGACCCTGCCCATCAGGGAGTAGAAATCTCTGGATGCCTGATCTAGGGGACCCAGGGGCAGGACAGCTCCTTGTTTTCAGGTGGTATAGACTGGAATCCTCTCATAGCCATCATTTTTTTTTTTTTTTTTTTAATGCCAACTATTTATTAGCCAGGAAAATGGAAGAAGGCTCTTCTGACAAAAGAAAAAATGTTTTTCTAATAAAAGAGATATATTTACAATGAGTAAGAAATATCCAGTACCTGCCACGTGAAGCCAATAGGAAAATCCCAACAACTACCAGAGTGTCATTATTCCATGACCCCTTTACTTACAGAACAATTTTAAAATTATATATTTTGGCACATTATATAATATTGGCACATTACAATCGTGGAACAGTTGTAACTGCTTCCATAGCCTTCCTATGAATCTTCTTGAAGATGAATCACTGATGAAGCATCTGGACAACAGTAACTGTCTATAAATGACAGAAGACTTAAAAAGCACGGTTAGACATCTGATTACAGTATAATTGATAAAGAAGCTTGGTTACTGTTGTGACATACAACATTTTAAGATAATTACTAGAACTATAGCATTATACCAGGACATATCCAAATTTTAGAAACTTTACATAATGTTTAGAATGTCTACATTAATAACATTCATCCATAGAGTATATTTTACATAGGTTTATCACTCATGTGATAATGCTCTCCATGTAATTTAACATATCAAATAATACTAGTTAAATATTTCTCTCTGAGGTGCCTCAGGGTCCCTCTAAAGCATCCCAAAGTTAGCTGGAAGTCAAAAGAACTTTAATTAAAATTTGGTATTTGGGAAGTTTGTCAAAAAGTTTCAAAACATTTGGTTAAATAAGATCATAGGTCACTGTGAGACAATACTTATTTTTTTAATCAAAGTTACAAGAGATCTCAAAAGCAAATACAGATCACTTAAAGGCAAAGAAACTCACACAATCCGTTATCAAAAGCAGCATTGCAAGAAAACTTTGTTCTCTTAACAGAGAGACTGAACCCAAGTCTTTCCTCAGCCCATTCCAAGCAAAATCCATTAATCCAACTAAGTTTAATCCAATCTTAGAAAATCCTGATTGTGCACAACTTTTTTCAGTTTTTTTTTTTTTTCATTCCTCAAACTTTCTTTCACTGAAAACATATATCTCATTTTCCTTAAAAGTTTTTTCACATCGAGTTACTTTTCTTGTTGACAAATTTGCAACAGATATAATAAGGTCTTATTTGACCTCTAGTAAACCTAGGTACAACAGAAGTATTATACTTAACATTGACGACTCTAAAGACATGTCTATATTAATCAAAACAAGCTTAAGCCACCTTCAATACAAGATATCAGTTTAGTACTGAATATTTTCCAGATGACATGAACCTGAAATTCATTCTAGCCAGATTATTTTCTATTTCTGAGTATTTATATAAGTGCTCAACTTCCTTTAAATCAAATAAATAGAGCTCTTTAACAAATTAATTTTTGGCGATACCATACATCTACAACATAGATGTATGGTATTGCCACATATAGATACATATGAACACACACAAACACAGAGACCTCATAGTTCCCATTCCAAAATTCCAGCCATGAGTCAGGTACAACAATGTAAAACCCATCAGTTACAAAAGAGGGTGGATTTAAATTGGGTTTCTGGCAGATGGAACAAATCAAGGTCACTTGTCTAGATGACTAAACCCTTTTTTACTAACATTTATGGAAAAGATGCTTAAGATTTCTATTTGTGTTTGACAAGTTCCACATCACCCCCTTTTTCAAAATTTGTATTTTAAAAAGATGGCAGAGATAAGGGTTCCTGGAGAAAACCAGGTAGAACATTTGCATTTCAAAGGCATGGGAGGAGAAAGACAAGTTCCTCCTGGGATGACTTTGTTCCCCCTTTGTCAATACTTATAAGCCTCTTAAGATAAATAGGGAAGGTTTTGGGAGAGGTAAAAGGATTGGTGGGCTTTGGATTATTTTTGGAGCCACACCTCTGGTCCTATAAAGACTAGATTTGTAAAACAAGGACAGGTTTGGGGTTTTTTTCCCCCTCAAAGAATTGGGTGGCCACCTCAGTGATATTGAAGGACTGATATACCCATTCACTTATGTTGGAATGTTTTACTTTTCCTGATTTAGCTTAGGGGAGAAGGTCTCCCCAAAAATTCCTAACAGGTATGCTTAGTTTAGTCAGACCAGTAGCCTCTTATTTTGGTACTCTATTTTCAAACAGTTTTGGGGTTCCTCCCTGGGTTTAAGAAATTCTTTAATTATGGCCCTCAGTCAGGGCTTTGATCTGTGGAGGCTTGCCTGCAACCTCATGTGATCCCATTTCTAAAGGTAGCTGAACAATTTTTAGCTACCCCCCCTTTTTTTGTCCGTTCCATTCCTATCCTGTAGGCACCCTAGGCTTGAATTTTATAAGCACAGAGAATGGAGGCATTCATGGCATTACAGTGTCTGGATTTGTCCACTCAAAGGAAAAGAGATATTGGGAGTCTGGGTGCAGGGGAATGCAGAAGAAGGCGACATTTTAACACTGTGAACAAGTTTAACAGCCCATAGTTTAAGAACTTAGATGGGGTGGAATGGAGACCTCCTCTGGCTTGGGACCGAGGTAGACTCCTCCGGCCAAGAGCAGTTGTTTTCTAATCCATAAGGGTCTCCAGCTTGGACTATTGTCTAGAATTTAGTGAGCAAGTCCCTTCCCAACAAGGGGACAGGGCACTCAGGCACGAGCAGAAAATGAAGTGCAAAGGTAAAATTTCCTAGTGAGCAGTGGAGGGGAGGGGTGAATGGCTTGGTTTTGGGCTTTCCATCAATCCCCATTATCATACAGAATTGGGAGAACAAGGGTCCAGGGAAATCAGCACAGAGCACGCGGCCCCCGTATCTAATAAGAAAATAACTCTCCTACCTGCCATGTCAACGGTTACCCAAGGCTCCTCCGGAGAAATGATCAGGTGTCCTTTGGGAGCCAGGGAGACTCCCGGGCCCCGTCAGTCTTTGGTCCTCTCAGTCATCATCCATTTGGGAGCCCCAAGTCCCCTTTGGGACTGGGGGCAGTCCCATTTCCAGTGGCCCTCTCGTTTTCATATCGGGCAGGGTCCCGGTGGACTTTTCCCACAGAGGGAGTATTTGCCCTTCCTGCCGCCCTTCTGGCTACACTTAAAACAGATCCTTTCTCAGTGAGACAGTGGCTCTGATCCAGGCTTCCTGGATCCTGTCCTCACCGTGGGTCTTCCCAAGGGATGGTAACCCTGAGGTGTTACCATCTGAGGTGGTGCAGGACTAGGGCTGCCTCCAGTAATTGTGCTTTTAGCTGTTGTCCCTGAAACCGTTTTGCCTCTTCAACACTATCTTTATTGTTAAATACTCCAAAGGCCAAATCCATGAGCTGATTCATGGGGGGCTGGGGTCTCCAGCTCCCCAGATGGGGCATTAGGGTTAAATAGTCCAGAAGACAGTGTCCCTGTCAGAATTGGGGGAGGTAGGAGTTCTCGGTTATGGACCCCAGGGAGGTGGACTCATAAGAGGATCATCTAAAACATCAGGCTCAGGACTTCCCTGGTGGTGCAGTGGTTAAGAATCCACCTGCCAATGCAGGGGACAAGGGTTCGAGCCCTGGTCCGGGAAGATCCCACATGCCTCAGAGCAACTAAGCCTGTGCACCACAACTACTGAGCCTGCACTCTGGAGCCTGCGAGCCACAACAACTGAAGCCCGCATGCCACAACTACTGAAGCCCGTGCACCTAGAGCCTGTGCTCTGCAACAAGAGAAGCCACCGCAATGAGAAGCCTGAGCACCGCAAAGAAGAGTAACCCCCACTTGCCGCAACTAGAGAAAGCCTGCATGCAGCAACGAAGACCCAACGCAGCCAAAAATATAAATTAATTAATTTAAAATAAATAAATAAATAAAACATCAGCCTCCTGTGGAGGAAGAAGGCACTTTGAAGGGATGTGAGCCAAGCGCACCTGGCAGGAGTTCTTTAGACCTGGATTTTGGAATAGGGTCATGAACATTTGGATGTATGGGACTTCCCCCCATTTACCTTCCCTTTTACAAAATAGGTCCAGCTGCAAGATGGTATTGTAATTCAGTGACCCTTTTTTTTTTTTTGGCCAGATCTCTTGGTCCCCTATTTTGTATTGGGGCCATGCAGTATTGCAAATAAAAATTAATTTTTTTCTTAAACCATCCTGTCTAAATTTTCCCCCGTTAGCTAATATGCATCCTAGTGGGGAGTCTTTGGGGTGCTTGTAGTTGCCCCCATTTTTTATTAGGATGTCTTGACGAGAGTCTGATGGATCCTGGAGAGGTGGTAGTTATTTGTCCTGGCGTTCTCCCAGTGTCAACAGTGGGGTCCCTGTGAGCACCCGATATCTGCCTGATCGGTGAGCCTGAGTAGGCCCCTTGGATTAGTCAGGGAAAGGAACAAGGGCCAGTGGGAGAAAAAGCAACCAGACTTTCAGGGCCTAAATCCTTCAGAGAGGGAGAGGGGAGACCTAGGCCCTGAGCCAACTAAATGGATTATCTTTATCACTGAAACAAAAGAAGGAGAAACAGATAGAGCCGAAGGGTAGGGCTGGAGTGCCACAAGGCAGTGATAACAATACCAGGCAAAAGCTCCCCTCAGGATATGGTCCTTGTGATGTTGAGGAGGCCTACCTCTCCACAGAAGTAAAAGGCAACACACAACCTACTGGCAAAGCCAGCAAGGAAGCTCAAGGATCAATAGACAGTCCAAGAAGTCAAGAGAGAAGTCGGAGGATACAAGAGAAATCCAGGAAAGGAGGGAAGGTGTGCAGCCATGACACTTCCTAGGCCAGAGATTGGTAAGCCCACTGAGAAAGGTGCTCGCCCACTACCTCCGCTCAGGGGTTGATGAAGTCCGCCTGTGACCTCCACGAGGGAAGTGCTCACCCCCAACATCCTCTTGGGGGCTCAATGAGGCCATAAGCCCGAGAGCACTCGGGGAGGGCCGGCCACAAATCTAAAGGAGAACTCAAGGAGTCCCCCAGTGTGGGCCCCCGATGTAGTTCCAGCGTCCCGGAACCGAACTGGGACTAAAAACAAGTAGGGAGGGGGAATTGGGCTCGAGGAGCCACAGAGGGGAAATTCACCCAACCGAGTTGTCAATACTTGTCACGTGGTCTTAATTTGGATGTCCAGTGGTCGTCTCGGTGGATCTTCTCAAGTCCAAAGAGACAGAGCAATAGGAGAATGAGAAAGATCGAGGGGAGAAAAGCCTTGGTGTTGGTGGGCTCCTTCATGGCCAGAGAACTGGTCTCTGCCAGATCCTAAGGGACTGCTTGAATCTACACAGCTCAGGACAAGTCACAGCCACGCTCCAGAGAGGAGCCATAGCCCAAAAGGAAGATCAAGATTATGCCCTTTGAGGTCCCAAGTTGGGCACCAGAAAAGATGTTGCAGGAAAGAATATGGGGCTGGAGAGAATGGTCATGTCCCGGGTCTCAGGTGAGTCCCTGGGACGGCCACCAAGTGTGGGTTCTTGGCTTCACCCAGGAAAGAACTCAAGAGCGAGCCATAGAAAAGAGAAAGAAGGTTTATTCAGGAAGATACACACTCCATAGACAGAATACAGGCCATCTCAGAAGGCGAGAGGCCCAAAGACAGACTTTCACGTGATACAATCGATCAACATGGACCACAAACACAACATTAGAAACTAGAGTATATTTTGTGAAACCTCAAACAAGCACAGTGTATTTCCTATATTCCTTGTTAATATAGGAAAATGATATATCTGAATAACAGAAAATAGAATATAGATAAAATTTCTTCACTTTCCCACCACTGCCACAATAAAAATAAATCTTACCTGACAGGACTTTTCATTTCACTTAGAAGACAAATTAACAAAGGAATAACAGCTATCTGAACTTCAAGGTTTTCAATAAAAAGGTTGCTATTTGGGGGAGGTAGATAACTCAATGAAATCTCATCATATAGACTCATTACAAATTCTTCCTGAGTAGACAATTTTGGTGATGCTATGTGGTTCTGGTCAAAAAAAAAGAAGCAAAGAAACAAGTATTAATTTTTGAAATTTAAGATGATTTTTTGATATATAGCTGAAATATTAGTTTCAAGTGTACAATACAGTGACTCAATATTTGTATATATTGTGAAATGGTCACCACAATAAGTCTGGTTGACAACCATCACCACACATAGTCACACATTTTTTTCCATGTGATAAAAAAATTTTAAGATCTACTCTCTTAGCAACTTTCAACTATATAATGCAGTGTGCTTGATTATAGTCACCATGCTGTAAAGTACATCCCTGTGACTTAATTATTTTATACCTGCAAGTTTGTACCTTTTAACCATCTTCACCCACTCCCCATCGCCCACCTCTGGCAACAATCTGTCCTCTCTATCTACGAACACATGATGCCTCCAGCTTTGTTCTCAAAGTTGCCTTGGCTATTCAGGGTCTTTTATGGTTCCATACAAATTTTAGGAGTGTTTGTTCTATTTCTATGAAAAATGCCATTGGAATTTTAATAGGAATTGCACTGAATCTGTAGATTATTTTGGGTAGTATGGACATTTTAACAATATTCTTCAATCCAGGAGTACAGAATATCTTTCCATTTATTCATGTCTCCTTCAATTTCTTTCATCAGTGTCTTATAATTTTCAGTGTACAGATCTTTCACCTCCTTGGTTAAATTTTTTCCTAGGTAATTTTTTTAAAATTTTATCAGAGTATAGTTGATTTACAATGTTGTGTTAGTTTCAGGTATACAGCAAAGTGATTCAGTTATACATATACATATATTCATTCTTTTTCAGATTTTTTCTCATATAGATTATCACAGAATATTGAGTAGAGTTCCCTGTGCTATACAGTAGGTCCTTACTTGTTATCCATCTTATGTATAGTAGTGTGTATGTTAATCCTAAGCTCCTGATTTATTCCCCCCTCCCCATGTTTCCCCTTTGGTAACCATAAGTTCATTTTTGATGTCTGTAAGTCTGTTTCTATTTTGTAAATAAAGTTCATTTGTATCTTTTAAATTAGAGTCTACATATGAGAGGTATCATATGATATTTGTCTTTCTCTGACTTACTTAGTATGATAATCTCTAGGTAATTTATTATTTTTATTGTGGTTGTAAATGGAATTATTTTCTTAATTTTTCTTTCTGATAATTTGTTACTAGTGTGTAGAAATGCAACAGATTGATATATTCATTTTGTATCCTGCAACTTTACTGACTTAATTTACTAGTTCTAACAGTTTTTTTGTGGGGGGTCTTTAGAGTTTTCTATATATAGTTTCATGTCATCTGCAAGCAGTGACAGTTCTTCTACTTCCTTTCCCATTTGGATGCCTTTATTTCTTTTTCTTGCCTAATTGCTGTGACTAGGACTTCCAGTACTATGTTGAATAAAAGTGGCAAGAGTGGGCACCTTGTTTCTGATGTTAGAGGAAAAGCTTTCAGCTTCTCATCATTGAATATGATGTTAGCTGTGGCTTGTCATATATTGGCCTTTGTTATGTTGAGGTATGTTTCCTCTATACCCACTTTTTTGATAAGAACCATTGTTTGAAAGGACTAAGGAACTTAAAAATCTAACAATTCTAATGGCTTTCTCTATTTAATGAAGCTTGAGATGGGAACATTTTCTAAATAAGAATAAAGAGCAAATATCTATTCAATTTACTCTTTCTTTTTAATAAGGGTGGTAGCAATCTTGCATCATTGGGTTCTGGAATCCCTTTTCCAAATCTTAATAATGTATATGATTGTTATAAGTGCAAATACAAGCCTGAAAACAAGTAATTAGTAAGTTTATATAATAACCCAACCAGATTGAATTTGAGATTGCCTCTGGTTTATAACTATTTCAGAAACAAAAGTGAGTAAAGGGATTTTAAATTCCAAAAGAACTAGAAATTCAAGTTCAAAGGCACCTTACTGAAACTTGTTTTAAAACTACTGAATCTCAGCAAGTCACTTATTAAAGGTCACAGTTTCATTTCTAACAGAGGTTACAACAGGACTGACCACCACTATGTAATAATGTCTCTATAGTATTTGTCTTCTCCTGTCAGGAAGAATTATTCATTCTCTATTCATTCAGCAAATATTTATGAATTGTTTTTGTTATACCGTTGGTTCTTCTAAGTCATAGAAATACTGAGATGAATAGTTTACATTTCTACACTCAAGGAGCTCGCAGTTAGTGGGGGAGCCATATAAGAGAACCAGCCACCACAACAGAACCCCAGTAGGTTGTAATCTGTGAGTGCACAGAGGAGGGCAGCCAGCTGGGCCGGGAGAGGCCATCCAGAAGAACTGACACATGGAACTTGGTCTTGAACACTAGATGGCAGTTAGCCCAACAGGAGAGGGCATTCCGGGGAAAAGGAACATCACGTTCAAAGGCAAAGCAAGGAGAGTATGGAGTATCTGGGGAATGACAAGTGTTTCAGTGTGTACGTACTTGGCAGTGGGGGAAGATGAGGCAGGAAAATCATATAGGGCCAGATCAGAAAAGAATTCCCATGCGTGCTAAGGACATCCCAAAGACTGACTCTTGAAGGAGGTGAAAGACCAGCCTTGGGCCAACAAAGAACAGAATTTAATTATGACACTACAAATCCACATTTAAGCCTATGGCATCCAGGGTATGATTACTCTTTAAAAAATAGATTTGTGTCAAGATTCAGAAGGAATCTCGTTTCTAGCCAAGTTTACCAAGGGCAACATGATTCCATCAGCTGATTCTAATTAGACCTACACCTGCATTTTACATAGGCGTGGACCTTTGAGGAATAAGGAGCCAGTTTTCCTTCAAAATAATCAAACAGTGCCCATTAGCTATGGACAAAGGGCGGAGCCGTTTGGCACAAACTTGAAGAGGGTAGTCTATAGAGAAAAGGGAAGCCTGTGGGCTGGACAGATATGATAGCAAGTGTCCTGATGATTATAAAACTAGAGGCAAAGCCAAGACCCAAACCCAGGTCTCCTGTTTCCAAGTCCAGTGCTCTTCCCATCATCTCCTTCTTCTTGCTAGAGAGGCAGTAAAATGTAACCAGCATAGCTGAAAATCCACTGACTCTAAGTTCAAGTTCTAATTCTGCCAATTTTAAGTTTCCTTGTCATTAGCAACTGCCATAGAACTCAACATCCTCATGGATAAAATGAATGGGTTTGGGCCCAGATCCATGCTTACAACACCACTTATCTGGCATAGTAATGAGGTAGTAACACCTCTGATTGTGAATGCATTCTCCCTTCACCCTATTCTTGAGGAATATAAAAGAGGAGCCTTCAGCTCAGAAAGGTCATGTGCTCACTGGCAACCAGTGGCAGCAGCCTTAGATGCTAGAGTTCCACGTACCTTGTACTAGGAAAAAAAGAGTCCATTGTTTAAAAAGGAAGAAGAAATGAGCAAGTTTGTAAAGCACTAGCCTGTATGATCTCTAAGATGACTTCTAGCTAAAAATAATGAACCTTATAATATTGGGAAGATATAGGAAAATTAGGGGATGATTGAATCTGAGTTGATTCTCACTGAGTGCTATGTGCCTGGCACTATGCTAAGGGTTTCCTATGTATTATTAGTTCATTTATCTTCACAGCAGCCCTGGAAGTGGCTATTATATCCATTTTACAGATGAGAAAACAGAGGTGAAGAGAAATTGAATAACTCACCCAAGATTACCCAGTGAATAAGGGTGGGAGCTGAGATTTGAACCCCAGAGGTCTCACTCCCATTGGAAGCATTTAATGTGGCCCTTATAATTTAGTAGGTGACCACAGTATCCTAAAGAAAATGTGTCAGGCTTTCACTGGCCATGAACCCTCTCAGGTAAATGTAACTCTGTAGAACCCCACAGTCAGATCACCTTATGTTCATTCTGATTTCTGTACTGAATTTTTTTCCAAATCCAAAGCCTGGAATTATCTTCCATGAAGAAACAAGCTAATATAGCCTGGCATCCAATTCCTCATCTAAAATAGAGATAACACTTACTTCTGAAGGTTGTACTGGAAATAAAACTAAACCCTTATCAAAGCACCTAGCACACCTAGCTGGCACATCACCTCCACAAATGATAGTTTCTGGGGTGATACATCTCCATTTCTCCTTCTGAACAACAATGAGCCAGAGGAAAATGGGAAGTAACGTAATACTCTACAAGAGGGAAATAGCTAAGTAAATTATACTGCATCAAACTCAGTGGGATATTAAGAAGCCATTTTAAAAGATAAGTATGAAGGCCATAACAAACTTTAAAATGTTTAATGTAAAAAGACACAACACAATTCTAGATTTACCCTGAGTGTAATTACATACATAGGCGGCACTGAAAAGACTTACAGAAAAATAAAAATAGAGTAGTAAGATTGTGGATTTTTTGGTAAATGTTCATTATGGTGCTCAACATCGTTAGTTATTGGGGAAATGCAAATTTAAACTACACTGAGATACACCCACCACAACACCTAAAATTAAAGGACAGATAAAACCAAGTGTTGGAGAGGAGCTACTGGAACTCTCATACATTACTATGGAAGGATAAATTCTTCCACCAGTTTGGAAGCCATTTGGCAGTATCTACCAGGCTAAATAGAGTTACGCCCTATGACTTGGTATTTTCATTCCTGGGTATAACTCCAACAGATTTAAGTGGCTATCTTTACTAGAAGACAAGTATGAGAACATTCATGGCAGTATTATTCGAAATAGTTCCTCAAGGCAGAAACAACCCGAAGGTCCATCTACAGGAGAATGGATAAATAAATGTAGTGTATTCATACAATGGAATACCACACAGCACTGTAAAAGAACAAATTACTGCTACACAAAACAAGGATGAATCTCAAAGACATAATGTTCAGCAAAAAAAGCCAGAATCCCATTTATTTGAAGTTCAAAACCAGGAAACACTAATCTATGGGGATAGAGAGAGGCCAGAGGTGTGGTTTTTGGGGGGTCCTGGGGGTATTGATTGGAAGAGAGAATAAGAAAGCCTTCTGGTATGCTGGAAATATTCCAAACTTAATCTAGGTGGTGGTTACACAGGTATATAAAATTCATTGAACTAATCACTTAAGATTTGTATACTTTGGTGTTATATAAGTTTCACCTCAGTTTTTAAAAATCAAAAAATTATTAATATTAGTAACATTAAGTTTTTAATAAATTGAAATCAGACAAAGATTTAAGATAAAATCTGTTTGACTCTCTCTCCTCTCTCTTTTCCCTTGAAGTTTCTTGAGTTTGGAGAATTACCTGATGTACTCAGTGGGAATACATTTCTAAAACAAAAACAGTTGGCCATTTTAAAAATATTATGCAAAGCATAATGCAGTTAAATCTATTTTTGATCTTTTTTTTTTGTTTTCACTTTATAACATTGGACAATCTTTTCTTCTCCAGCTCCTTCTGAGCTGTAGTTTGTCCACTTGTAAAAAGGATGAGAATTTTCTGTGCCTCATTTGAGCCATAAGAATTTGTGAACAAAATCCTGCTAGCCCTCAAAAACTTTTGGATGTTTGGGTATTAGATGTGTTGGTAGATTCCTTTATAGTTAACAAGATTCTTTTTGTTGCAAACATTTCCCCTTTTTTAACTTCTATCTTTTGAGTATATACTGTATTCTGAAACATAAATTCTGAGAAGTTTCTGACAATTTGGTTTAAGTCACTGATATACTAGACTTGAGCTTTGCCTCTCCTGGAGTAAAATTCATGTTGAATGGAGTTCCGAAGAGATACATCAAACTCCAAATTGTAGCTTATCAGGGCACTTTAGGTAGCTTTGTAGATGGGGCAAGAGGCTTATCTGCAGAAATCCTTTCCCTGTGTACTGAGGACTTATCTTTTCAGGGTCAACGCCACATGTTCTTGGATCCCAGAATCTCTGTCTGAATCCACCTCACCACCTTCCTGAACTCCTTCCCTTCCAGATATCTGATGGTTGGGGCACCCCCTGACTGCAGTGACTTCCCCCATTACTACTTGTTATGACCTAAAATGGTTCCAAAACAGTGTCACTCCCCACCTCTGTAGCAAATCCGCCTTACATCACATCATCTGTCTACAAGATAAAGAACACAGCTACCACCAGTTCTGCTAATGAAATGTGTCTTCCCCATTTGCGAAAAGACAACCCTAGGAGCTTCTCCCCCATCTCTGGGAGGCTCATGTTCCCCAGCCTTCCTCCCACACTTTTCTACCTGGCTTCCTTCAGGTCTAGAAATCTCCATTCCGCCCTCAGTGCGCACCACTGCTGCTTCCCACATTATGGGCATTCAGTTCATTCACCATATGAACTAAAGTCGGAATAATGGCATTTAGAATTCCACACTGATTTGCTATTAAAAGGGATCTAGGCCTGTGCCCCTTGGGAACAAGAGTTGATTTTATAGGTTACCATGAATATATAAGTACTGAATTAATTTAGAATTTCCAAAGTTTAAAAAAATCAGATCTTTCAAATAACTATGACCACAACCATAAAAGTCAGACCACCAGATTAAGAGACAATAATCAAGGAACGGTAGTGATGATTTTCAATCCCACAGAGCCTCTTACACAGCAAAAAGAGTCTAAGCTGAAAACAAGATTTACACATTACCTATTTCCATGTTTTTTTTCCTTAGACACCACCTGGGCAGCTGACCTATTTCCCTGTCAGAAGCAATGACATGAGGCTTTATGTGATATTTTCCTACATCTGTAGGTTTGAAAGTAAACAATTTTGAAAACCTGCAGCTCAGCACTTGGCATTTTACCAGAACTTTCCCAACTCCCAAAAGCCAAATCTGTTTTTTATTCCACTATGGAGTGCCTCATTTATCTTTCTAGGAGAAAATATAATAAAAACTAGACAATTTGGTTCAGAGGATATATAATGGACACTTAAAACAATCATATAACAATAGTTCTTATGAAAAGCATATCAGGCCTAGGTTTATTTATATATATGTATATATATATATAATATGTAGATAGATTTGTATTTATATAATCTATGTATATATAAATATATATAGATAGGTATATTATATAGATATATTTATATAATCTATTGATAGATATAGATAGATATATATATATAGTCTAGTGCCCCAATTTTCATTCTTTTCTATCTCTTCATTAGTAGATTAATAAGATGTTGGGTAAGAGAGAGCACCAGAGCTAAAACAGAGACAAAAGACCAGTCTCTTAGTATAATTACTTACAGAATCCTGAGGATAAATTTCATAGTATAGCTAACATCATACCTTTATTCAGAGGGGACAAAAAGGGCTGGTGCTGTCTTTATAGCATATGAAAAATTCATTTTTTCTCAGCAAAAAGAAAAGTGACAAAAATTGATTTGATCTGTTCCTTTTAATTAAGAAAAAAATCTACTACGGTGGAAACATTCAATATTGTGGTCATATTACAAATGTTGAAATCTAGAAGTACAGATTTAAACTGCCCTTGAGTGGTCAGATTTATTTCTCTAAGAATAATCTGGAAAACTCCTGTACAAATGTAAACCATCGTGTGACTCAGGGTGGCAAAAAGCCTGACACGGGACCTGTTGATTTGAAACATGTATATATACTATGTTGACCAAAACTTTAAATGCTAGCAAAATGTTTTAAAGTGTTTAAATCACAAGCCAATTATCATTTCCAGGTAGGCCTGCAAAATGGGGCACGTAACCATTTGTGCCATCTGCTTTGTCAGTGGCAAAGGCTCTCCTCCGTGAGTGTCTGGAAGGGCCCCCCTTTGGTGAAACAGTTCACCCAGGCCTTGAGGTGGGAGGGGTCCAAATGGCTATTCAACTGCTTAAGCTGGCCCACAAGCCCAGCCCAGAGATGAAACAAAAGCAGAAGCTGTTGTCCCAGCTAGAAGAAAGCCACCCACAAAGGGGGAGTCCCCACTTGAGACCGCCTGTCCTTTGAGCAGGTGTTAATATTGTCCCCACCTTGTAGAGAGCAAGAAGGCTCAGAAGGGGGCAACGGCACACTTGTGGACCCCACTGAGCTCGTTGGCCTCCTGCCTGCCTTGGGCCGTGAAATGGGAGCTCCCGAGTTCATTCTCAAGGGAAAGGCCAGGCTGAGATGTCTCATCTTCAGAAAGACTCCTCGCACAGGTTAACTCGGAAGACAGAGGAGCTCTAGCTAAGCTGGTGGAAGCTATTAGGACCAGTTATAACGACAGATACGCAGAGATCCACCATCACTGTGAGGCAACATCACAGGTCCAAAAAAAATCTGTGGCTCTCATTGCCAAGATGGAAAGGCAAAGGCTAAAGATCTTGCCACCAAACTGGGATAAAAGCACAATGTTGACTCTTCTGTACATAAAAATACAAAGTATCCTTCAAAACAAACTCAACCTCATAACAGTATCTTCACTCTCCAAATTCCCATAGTGCTACTATTCCCTAGAACACACAAACTCATGCATGTTTTTTTTTAATTGAGTTCATGTGAGTGATGTGTCTTCTCTAAGTTATAATCTACAATTTATAATCTCCCCAAGTCTAGAAAACGTTCTTTGTTGCTCCACCTTGTATTTTAGTTACTTGGTACCTGTCCTAAACCTCTCCTACCAGACTGTAAGTTTATTGAAGGGAGGAAGTGTATGTTACTCATACTTGGGCTGAATGGATTTAGGACTAAGATCATTTTGTTGTTGATGTTGTTGTTTATATCGTCAAAGCTCCTAAGACAGTTCTGCTCACCCAGTAAGAGTATGGCAGCAAATGAGCAATGCCTAAATAGGGCCCCCAGGGACGCCACCATGTGCCCACACCTACCTCAGATATCAATCTCCCTGCCTCTGGGATTATCTCAACACTACAAGTGGTGGATGGGTTAGTAGTTCCCAATTCTATCATGGTTGTAAGACTTATAAGAATCAGCATCACACTAGCCTGAGCTATAGTAACAAATAAATGCCAAAATTTCAGTGGCTTCTCAAAGCAAAGGTTTCTTTCCGATTTATAAAGTGTCTGAAGCAGCTGCTCTCCTTGACGTGGTGACTCAGTGATGGAGGCTGCGTCCCTCTGTGACTCCTCTGTGTCAAGATGGTCACCACCAAAGGGAAGAAGATTATGAAAACCTAGACTTGTTTTTAATTGCCTTGGACCAGAAGTGACAAAAGTCCCTTTTGCTCATGGCCCATTGGCCTAATCTAGACACCTGGCCCCAAGTCAGTTACAAGGGAGACTGAGAATTAGAGGAGTCCGTGGAATATTCGGTGAGTATTGCTGGCTCTGCCGTACAACTGAATTTAAAAAACGAACCAGGGGATCAGTTAAGGAATGCCACTTATGCAGAGAGATGGCTGTACCAACGAGGTACACGACGATGATGTAATGTTTCATCGTATCATTGAAACAAGAGCTCCACCATTTTTATATACAATATGGTCTAAGTTTATGAATTTACTTTTACCATTTTCAAGGAAAGCAAGTCCAATAAGAAAATGTGTTTTCTACTTCATATAAAGCAATGAGGTGTTATGATTTGGCTTTGGAAGAAAGTTCTTAAAATAATATATCAGGCTCATCTGTTGAGGCCCTTCTGCTGCAGCTATTGCCCAGTTTGCTATCTCTTATAATAGTAACCAGCTTTGAGGCCAAAATAAACTCTCTAGTTGTTCTCTAGAACACCCCATCTGCCTCATCCTTCAACACAAGTAGTGCTTCCAGAGCTCTTAATGGCTATGGCAGTGCACACTATAAATCAATTGTCACGTGGCTTCATTCCATGCAGGCTAAAAAGATGTGCTCATTTCGTCTCTGTTGCAAGAATACTTGAATTTTTTAATTTCATACAGCAATTTTCTTCATATCACTAGCTTAAAGATCATCTTTGGGATGGTAAACAAAAATTCTCTAAAAACATTCCTTTAGGATCAAAATAATACCAGAAGAGAATAATCACCAAAAAAAAAAACAAAAACAAAAATAAGTTTTGCATCTTTTAACAAATGCATTTATTCTGTTTATATGTACACAATAATCATTATAGCCCTTTTCTTCATTCACTAGGGGAAAAAAGGAAAAGACCTATTTTTTGTAACTTATAAATAATATTTTTATAACTTATAATTCTGATAACTCCTTAAAGGCTGTGACCAAAAACAAAAAACAAAACAAAACAAAAAAACGGTTATAAAAATTACATTGGTATTCTCCCAATATTAGAAACGTTTTGAAATACAAAGGTAAAAACAATCAGAGAATGGCATGAAGTCAACCCTCTTTCCTCTTATTCTCCCTAGAGATACAAATGGAATTTCTGTTCTTCTAGAATCTCTCTCATGTGTTTTATTATGGTATCACCTTCAAATCAAAGAACTAAGGCTGGGAAACGCCAACAGCTGGCAAAGGTACCAAAGAGAAGTTATTCTCTTCTTGAAATTTTTGCAATCAGGAACGTTAAGAAATGGTTACCCAGAATCAGAGCAAGGTGAAAACACACACACACACACACACACACACACACACACACACACACACACACCCTCTAATTTAACATGTATACCCTACAAAAAATGTCCAATATGTCTACGTGGTCTCTTATTTTTTTACTTGATTCACTCACTGTATCAGTTCAGATGCTTTGGTGTTAATTGGAGAAAATAGAACCCGCATTGTCTTAAAAAATAGGGAATTAATTGACTCATGTAATTACTAAGTCTAGAGCAGTGCCTCCCAAACTATCAGTGGTGAAGGACATTTGGTGATGATGTATTGTTATTTTTTTTTTCAATCCAGTGCAGATTGCTACATGGTCCTAATGCACAAGACTTGTACACAGATGGCACTACTTGCAACTCTTCTGTTTGTTGGACAGCACTCAAACTGGACAACTACACAAATTCACTGGTCACACATTGAGCTGTCATGGCAATGTCAAATCACTACAAACGTTTCTAAACATTTACTCTCAACTTCTTTATTTATGTCATCGCAGAATGTAACAAACAGTTCACCCTACATTTTGAGTAGCACTGGTCTAGAGAAAGGGTAGGCATCAGCATGATTCTTGCTCCATTGCACTGACATTCTCTAGGTTGCCCTCCTCTGTGTTCCAGCTGCTTTTGGGGTTGGTCTGGCGGTGTATGCAGTGGTTCCAGTCTATATATGACAACATCCAGAAGGGAGAGAGGGTCCCTTCAAGAGGAACCAAAAAGAACAAAGAAGATCTCTCTCAGGAAGCCCTAGAAAATTTTCCACATATCTCATTGTCTTTAATTGAGTCACATGCCTGTTCCTGAACCTATCACAGTCAAGAAAGATGGCATTACTCTTGGAGCAATTAGGCCCGCTCCTGGAGCTGGGGGTGGGGCTCCATCCCTGGGGCACATGGGTTGCATGGGAGAAATAGTCTTAGAAATAAAATTGGGTTTGTGTGGTAAAGGATGGAGGGAGGAATGGATGCTAAGTAGGCAATCACCAATGTCGGAAGCATCTGAGCTATACTATTTGCATAATTAATAGTCAAGTGAAAGGTGTAATTAAATAATCATTGACTTAGTAGCTATGTTTTGGGCTTGGGCATGCAGAGAGCCTGGCCTGCCCTAAAAATCCAAGCACCTGGGGAAGGGACTTTGTTGACTCAACTCTCTCTAAACATCTGTGGCCAAGAGATAGGATTTCATAGAACAAATCTGGCTGCTTAAGAGATAAGGTGTTTAAGGGATAGGGCTTGTGGAGGGCCACCTGGATGGATTTGGGGGAGGGAATTTCCCCCGGGAATGGGAAATCTTGTGAGCTGGACAGATGCCACATAAAGTGTGTCCTGCAGTAATTTCAAAACTAACTCCATAACTCCCTGTTCCTTAACTTCCTTCCAAAAAGTACAGTATGGAAAAGGAGGGGGAAAAAAGAGTAACTGTACAATAGAAAAACCCGACCAACACTCCTTCAGCCAGATGATCAAGGTCAACATCAATAGTCACAAATTGTTAATTAGTAGGTAACCTTGATATGATGTGATGAAGACAGTGCTTTATCTCTGTGGTCTTCTTCCCAGGATCCCCACACCCCAGTAAACTCACGAGAAAAATGTGAAACAAATTCCAGTAAAGGGGCATCCTCCAAAATACCAGTACTCTTTCAAACTGTCAAGGTTATCAAAAATAAGAAGAGTCTAAGGAAACGTCACAACCAAGAGGCACCTAAAGAGACATGACAAATAAATATAATGTGATACCCTAGATGTAATTCTAGAGCAGAAAAATATCATTAGATAAAAACTGAGGAAATTTAAATAAAGTATGGGCTACAGAAAGTAGGATAGGGCTTACCTGAGGCTGGAGGGTAATGGGAGTTTTTGCTTAATGGGTTCAGAGTTTCAGTTCATGATGATGAAAACGTTCTGGTGATGAATAGTGATGACGGTTGCCCAACAATGTGAATGTACTTAATGCCAGTGCACTGCACACTTTAAGTAAATTTTATGTTACATATAGTTTACCAAAATAAAAGTAATCATAAGAAAGTATGATATGTGTTATTTGTGTGCGTGCTTTTTTTTTAATTTTTATTTTATATTGGAGTATAGTTGATTAACAATGTTGTGTTAGTTTCAGGTGTACAGCAAAGTGATTCAGTTATACATATACATGTATCTATTGTATTTCAAATTCTTTTCTCATTTAAGTTATTACAGAATATTGAGTAGAGTTCCCTGTGCTATACAGTAGGTCCTTGTTGGTTATCTTCTTTTTTTTTTTTTTTTAATTTTTATTTATTTATTTATTTATTTATGGCTGTGTTGGGTCTTCGTTTCTGTGCGAGGGCTTTCTCTAGTTGCGGCAAGTGGGGGCCGCTCTTCATCGCGGTGCGCGGGCCTCTCATTATCGCGGCCTCTCTTGTTGCGGAGCACGGGCTCCAGACGCGCAGGCTCAGTAATTGTGGCTCACGGGCCCAGCTGCTCCACAGCATGTGGGATCTTCCCAGACCAGGGCTCGAACCCGTGTCCCCTGCATTGGCAGGCAGATTCTCAACCACTGCGCCACCAGGGAAGCCCTATTTTATATATAGTAGTGTGTCCATGTCAATCCCAAACTCCCAATCTATCTCTGCCCCCTACCCTTCCCCCTGGTAACCATAAGTTCGCTCTCTAAGTCTGTGAGTCTGTTTCTGTTTTGTAAATAAGTTCATTTGCATCATTTTTTTTTAATTCCACATACAAGCGATATCATATGATATTTGTCTTTCTCTGCCTTACTTCACTTAGTATGATAACCTCTAGGTCCATCCATGTCGCTGCAAATGGCATTATTTCACTGTTTTTAATGGCTGAGTAGTGATATGTGTTATAATGGTGGTAATACTCAGTTTAGCAATAGGTTTTATAAGTATCAGATGTGTTCTCTATTCTCAAGGAACTCCAATATATGTTGAGCATCAATAACAATGCGACGTAACTCTGAGTGAAGGCTCAGGAAGTGTTGGTTAGTCAAGAACAGGGAAGCTTTCCCCCCAAAAAAAGTGTAACTTGAAATCCTTCTAGAAGAAAGAGAAGACTATGACTCAGAGCAGGTGTTGGTAGAGAAAGGCAACATTTGATCCGACAACACTCTGGGAAGAACTAGGCTTCTAACTGATTTTGAATTTGATCTGCTTGAGTTGGATTCAAGCAGAGAGTGTGGTTGACTAACTGACTAGCCTTGTGGTTACCACCACCGCACCCACGACTTTGCAAAAAAAAAAAACTTCCCTGAATTACCCAGATTTGAGTAAGCCATCTGTGTCTTGTTGGGACCCTGACTGGTGCATGGAATTACATTAAAAGCCACCAAATTTGGATTCAGTGTTGGACAAAACTAAAAAGGAAACTATAGGTAACATGATATTTGATGAGAAACCTTTGGAAGAAATAATATGTGGACATATAATTTGCTAACTGAAGAAGATGCTGATTGATATCCTTGTTGGTAAGATGAGAGGACAGAGATAGTAGATAGAGGTCAGCCTGTCAGAGCAGAGAGCAGGAAGGAAAAGAGTAGAAAGTGTATCTGGAATGGAAAAGGGAAGCTATCTGGCATGTTCCACAAGAACACTTGTTTGTGAGTTGTGTCAATTGGGATACTTTGGGCTGTAATAAATAGTAGACCCAACTAATAGAAGTTAAAATAAGGGATTTATTATTTTACAGTAAGTCCAGGGGGAAAAAAAAGGCAGTTTCAAGGCTAGGTAAATCCATGATTCCATGATGTCCTCAAAAGCCAGGGGCTTTCCATCTCACTGGCAGGAGAGTAAGGTCTCCTCTCTGACCACAAGATGGCTGCAGATCTTCCAGATGTCACACACCAACCCAACAACATCTAATCAAGAATAAGAGTGTTCGGGGGGAGTTCCCTGGTGGTCTAGTGGTTAGGATCCGGTGCTTTCACTGCCGTGGCCCAGGTTCAATCCCTGCTTGGGGAGCTGGGATCCAGCAAGCCATGCAGCATGGCCAAAAATAAAAAAAGAATAAGAGTGTTTTGCCCTCATGGTTTTCATTTTTAGTGAGGAAAATCTTCCCCAAACTCTCCAAGTAGGATACCCTCAGATGTCATTAGCCAGAATTCAAGCTTAAACTATTCCCTAGCAATGTGATGAGCCATTCTCTTAAACTCATCATGATTGACCTCTGGGATTGGGAGGGAGCCACAAATTCAAGGCTCGGTCAGCAAATAAAAGGGCGGGAATTTCTGAGGGCTGTTATCTAACATGCCTATCTCAAGAGAGGATCATATAACATTCTTTCCTCAAAAGAGAGGCTTTCTTGTAGCTTCTCGATCCCCAAAAGGAGCACAGGTTCTAGGCACGGGGGCTTCAGTAGTTGTGGCACGTGGGCTCTGTAGTTGTGGCTTGTGGGCTCCAGAGCGCAGGCTCAGTAGTTGTGGCGCACGGGCTTAGTTGCTCCGCAGCATGTGGGATCTTCCAGGACCAGGGATCGAACCCGTGTCCCCTGCATTGGCAGGCGAATTCTTAACCACTGCACCACCAGGGAAGTCCCTGTGTCATATTTTAGATTCCACATATAAGTGATATCATATGGTATTTGTCTTTCTCTTTCTGACTTACTTCGCTCAGTATGATCATCTTTATGTCCATCCATGTTGCTGCAAATGGCATTATTTCATTCTTTTTGATGGCTAACATTCCATTGTATATATACACCACATCTTTTTTATGCATTCATTGTCAATGGACATTTAGGTTGTTTCCATGTCTTGGTTATTGCAGATAGTGCTGCTATGAACATAGGGGTGCATGTATCTTTTCAAATTATAGTTTTGTCTGGGTATATGCCCAGGAGTGGGATTGCTGGATCATATGGCAACTCCGTTTTTAGTTTTTTAAGGAATCTCCATACTGTTCTCCAGAGTGGCTGCACCAATTTACATTCCCACCAACAGCGTAAGAGGGTTGCATTTTCTCCACACCCTCTCCAGCATTTGTTATTTGTAGACTTTTTAACGATGGCCATTCTGACCAGTGTGAGGTGGACTCTGGGGTTAGAAGGGAGATGCAAAGCCCTCACTAGGGTGAGAAGTAACAGGGAAGCAGGACAAAGCTTCTCTAGATGAAGGTTGTGTGGTTGACAGAAGCCCTCCCTGAGCTGGATCTCAGGAACCTGAGTGGAGTGGTGATAACTCATGAAGAACACCTCCTCCTAACAAAGCAGGGAGGGTCATGGCAGAGCATCCCAGCCAACGGACACCACAGAAGCAAAGGCTCAGAGGTGAGACTCCAGAGCCAAATGCATACACATGCGAGATAAACCTCCCTTGGAGTAGAAGTCTGTCATTACAGAATAGTGGGAAATGGGATCTAGGACTACGCCACACGCAATGCGTTGCTAAATGAACAATGCTAATGGTGACTGTAAAGATGACGACGACGACAACGATGATGACAGTTATGATGAAGATGATGATGACGATGATGACACCCTGACTGATGACTGTGGTCACTTTTATAAGCCTGGTGGTTAGTGTAGGTCTTCCCTTGACTACTCTTACAGTGCCACCTACAGGTAAACTTGGGAGCGACTTGACCCTTTTTATCGCTTGACCCATAAACCCTGAAAACTTCTTTGGTGCTTTTCCAGCGGGATGTTGTTAAATATTTAGCTAAGGATTTGCAGTTGGATTTTCAACCATACCAACAGGAGCACTACCATCCTGTTGGAAAGGCTCCCACTTCAGAAACTTGCACCACTCCACAAGTTAATGAGCTTTTCTATACATAGTTTCTTCCAGTGTATAATTACTGGCCTGGCTTAATATTATTTTAGGATAGTGTCAGCAGCTAATTGTGGTACAGTCTGAATGCTCTGAAATGAGCTTGCCTGAGTATGAGAAGAGCTCAGCAAATTTAGGGCTGTGTGTGCATCATTTTTTCAAGTCTATTGTTTAGCAGGACACTGAACATGGCAGATTAATGGTGGAGTCCAATTCAAAGGGCAAGTGACTGTGGAATCTGACCTGCCTCACGTTTCACTTTGAACTTCCTAAACTGAGCATTCCTCAGTACCTACTTTCCATACTCAACTACCATTGGATACTTGAGTTGACCTAGGGGTACTGGGAAGCCTCAGGTCCATGCTGAGTCCCTAACATTGCTGCAGGCTCCTGTAGAGAAGGAAGCATTTATTTCCTCCCCCTGCCCCCCTCAGTTTTCCATTAAAGGGAGGGAACTCCTTTTCATTCACCTGGAGGCAAAAATAGAGGAAGAATTTTTCCTGGCCTCTTTTTTCAACCTTAACCTACCATTCCCTAGGGTATAGGAATATGTTATCTGATGGATTTTTGGGAAAAGTAATGAACATTACTGACTTAGCCACCATTACTCACTCTTTCTGTTACTCCTGTTTGGGGTACAATTCTTGTTTTCCACATGATAACTTGCCCCTGCAAGGGAGACCTGCACTTACTATGGCAGGTTGTGTTGTCCTGACAGTTTTCCCAGTAATTAAGAAAATAATGTAAGTTCCAGATATTTATTTAACCAAAAGTTGTAACGATAGTGGGAGGATAGGGGAGAGGATGAAGTACAACAAAGCTAAATACTTATCTACCATCATGGGAAATTGATAGACAGTGTCTAAAATTGATGAGTCAGGGTTTTCCTGGTGGTGCAGTGTTTAAGAATACGCCTGCCAATGTAGGGGACACGGGTTTGAGCCCTGGCCCGGGAAGATCCCACATGCCGTGGAGCAACTAAGCCGGTGCGCCACAACTACTGAGTCTGCGCTCTAGAGCCTGAGAGCCACAACTACTGAAGCCTGCGCACCTAGAGCCCGTGCTCCACAACAAGAGAAGCCACCGCAATGATAAGCCTGCACACCACAACGAAAAGCAGCCGCCGCTTGCAGCAACCAGAGAAAGCCCGTGTGCAACAACGAAGACCCTAAGCAACCAAAAATAAAATAAATTAAAAATAAATAAATAAGTAAATAAAATAAAATTGATGAGTCATAAGATAGCACCATATGGAATTCAAAAATACAGGACACGATAAATGTCAGAAGAAACAGTTAAAACTGTCTTAAATGGTTGCCGGTGGGGAGAAGAACCAGGAAGAGCAGGGAAATATGGGTGTATGAGTCTGCTCAGGCTGTCATAATGAAATACCACAGAAGGGAGGACTTACACAACAGAAATGTATTTTCTCACAATTCTGAGGCTGGGAAATTCCAGGTTGATTCAGTGCCAGCCAATTCAGTCCCTGGTGAGGCTCTCTTCCTGGCTTATAGATGGCCTCCTTCCCACCATGTGCTCACGTGGCCTTTCCTCAGTACATGCATGTGGAGGGTGAGAGCAAGCTCTCTGGTGTCTCTTGCTATAAGGGCACTAATCTTATCAGGTCAGGACCCTACCCTTGTGAACTCATTTAACCTTAATTCCTTCTTTAAAGGTCTTATCTCCAAATGTAGTCACGTTGGGGGTTAGGACTTCAACAAATAAATTCTCAGCCCATAGCAGAGGATTTCTGTGTTTTGTTAGCAAAGCTTAAAAAATAAAGTTCCTGTACATCTGGAAACTAGTCTGACACAGCTAGACCATGGTGTTCTCCTGTTGGACATAAACCATCTCACAGGATACTAACATTAGACAAGGTCATTCTGTGACTGCGATGAAGTGAGACAAAATAAGCCCACAACTAAATTATGTGTAAGTAAAGACAAAAACAAGGTTGGTCTGCTACCCACAAAACACCAAACATTCCCCTTTCAAACTAACAAAAGTGACAGCTGCTTCGTCACCAGTCACAGCTTTATCAAGTTCTAGTCTGCCCTCTCTACTACAACTGGACATGAGGTTGGGGAGATGGGAAAGGACTTTGTTGGTAGAGTTTAGTTGTCCATTGTAAGGGTTTAGGTTTCATTGAGGCTGTAGAGACTTTGGGTTTAAATGATTCCAAATTACCTAACTTTCGTATATTGAGGGAAATGGGTTCCTAACAGTCTAAGATACCTCTGGTAAAGGATTTATTGATATAAAAACTTTGGTAGACTCTTAAAAAATTGAAAATGCATGACTGTACAACCTCGAAATTTCATTTCCAATATATAACACAGAGAAGCCACCACACATTTGCACAAGGAAGCACACACAGATGTTCATTGAAGTTCATTGTTTATAATGGCAAGACTGTTGAAGTAATAGGGAAATTGATGCATGAAATAAGGTACATTCATTGTACAGTACAGCTGCTAAAAAGAATGAATTAGAGGGAATTCCCTAGTGGTCCAGTGATTAGGACTCTGCACTCACTGCCAAGGGCCCGGGTTTGATCCCTGGTTGGGGAACTAAAATCCCACAAGCCATGCCATACAGCCAAAAAAAGAACCAGATCTATCTGTATGAATATGGATATGTTTAAAAAACAGTGTTGAGTGGAAAAATCTGCATGTAGATCAAATGTATTGTATAACATCACTTATATAAATTGAAAGCAATAACCTGCTCACAGAACAGTTTTATATATTGGTTGTAGATAAATAAATATATGAAAAGAAGATAAAGAAGTGAGCAAATATGTACACAACTCATAGTAGTGGTGATGGAAACAAGAATGGGACATGAGGTCAAATGTCACTTAACGTTTATCTATAATACTTAATTTCGTTAAAAAAACAAAATGACAAATATAACAAAAATATTCCATGTTGATTCTAGGTAGTTAGAAACTAGCGCTTTTTTATACAATTCATTCTACCTTTCCATCCATGTAAGAAATAGCTCATCTATTCTACAGCAATTAGTTGGAGCAAAAGGAAAGTCATTTTGCATATTTATGGCCATATGAGATTATTTTTGCCTTGAGGAGGTAAAATCAGATCTCTGTTTTGCACTCAAGAAGATTAAAATATTTTCCTGCCTTTTTGTGAGCAAAAGAGGCCTCAGAATTCATATGAGGCCTCTGTGCCATTGGGCCTTTGCAATCACCTCCTGTTAACATTCCTCAACAACCTCAGAGGCAGGGTCAATATTACTTTCATTATTTTACACAAAGAGGTCTGTTCACACAGTCCTTCAACCTACATCCAATCAATTAATTTAAAAGAAAAAAACCTCTCCATCCCTGGGAGGAGGTCCAAGCCCTGAGATATCTTGTGGGCTGAGAACTGGAAAGTTTAAACCAAAATACTGATTTAAGCTTGTAATCCATTGATTTCATTCAGCTGGGGCCTGGATGGGACACCGTCTCATTGGTTGTGATGACTTGAGAAAGAAATCAAGGTAATTACATTTTCACCACAAGGTAATCATCAGGTACCTCCTGCTGGTGCCTGAGGGAGAGGAGTGTGTGGTTCAGGTGGGAAGATGGGGTGGGTCCATTTCTTCCTCCTAATAGGCACTTTTGCAAATCTTAGAATTCATTTTTGTAGAGCTTTCTGAATGCATATCCAATTCCAACTTAAACTGATGTTACAAATCTGATCTCACATTCCTTTAGCTTATCTCAGCCCCACTTCTACCAGATCTTAAACTTCTTTTTTTATGATTTTATTTATTTTTGATTTTTGATTTTTTTTGAATTTTATTTTATTTATTTTTTATACAGCAAGTTCTTATTAGCTATCCATTTTATAGCTATTAGTGCATATATGTCAACCCCAATCTACCATTCATCCCACCACCTTCCCCCCACCACTTTCCCCCCTTGGTGTCCATACATTTGTTGTCTACATCTGTGTCTCTATTTCTGCCCTGCAAACCGGTTCATCTGTACCATTTTTCTAGGTCCCACATATATGCGTTAATATATGATATTTGTTTTTCTCTTTCTGACTTAACTTCACTCCGTATGACAGTCTCCAGATCCGTCCACATCTCTACAAATGACCCAGTTTCATTCCTTTTTATGGCTGAGTAACATTCCAATGTATATATGTACCACATCTTCTTTATCCATTCGTCTGTCGGTGGGCATTTAGGTTGCTTCCATGACCTGGCTATTGTAAATAGTGCTGCAATGAACTTTGGGGTGCATGTGACTTTTTGAATTATGGTTTTCTCTGGGGATATGCCCAGTAGTGGGATTGCTGGCTCATATGGTAATTCTATTTTTGGTTTTTTAAGGAACCTCCATACTGTTCTCCATAGTGGCTGTATCAATTGACATTCCCACCAACAGTGCAAGAGGGTTCCCTTTTCTCCACACCCTCTCCAGCATTTATTGTTTGTAGATTTTTTGATGATGGCCATTCTGACTGGTGCGAGGTGATACCTCATTGTAGTTTTGATTTGCATTTCTCTAGTAATCAGTGATGTTGAGCAGCTTTTCATGTGCTTCTTGGCTATCTGTATGACTTCTTTGATGAAATGTCTGTTTAGGTCTTCTGCCCGTTTTTGGATTGGGTTGTTTGTTCATTTAATATTGAGCTGCATGAGTTTTTCATATATTTTGGAGATTAATCCTTTGTCCGTTGATTCGTTTGCAAATATTTTCTCCCATTCTGAGGGTTGTCTTTTCATCTTGTTTGTAGTTTCCTTTGCTGTGCAAAAACTTTTAAGTTCCATTAGGTCCCATATGTTTATTTTTGTTTTTATTTCCATTACTCTAGGAGGTGGATCAAAAAAGATCTTGCTGTGATTTATGTCAAAGAGTGTTCCTCCTATGTTTTCCTCTAAGAGTTTTATAGTGTCAGGTCTTACATTTAGGTCTTTAATCCATTTTGAGTTTATTTTTGTGTATGGTGTTAGGGAGTGTTCTAATTTCATTCTTCTACATGTAGCTGCCCAGTTTTCCCAGCACCACTTATTGAAGAGACTGTCTTTTCTACATTGGATATCCTTGCCTCCTTTGTCATAGATTAGTTGACCATAGGTGCGTGGGTTTATCTCTGGGCTTTCTATCCTGTTCCATTGATCTATATTTCTGTTTTTGTGCCAGTACCATATTGTCTTGATTACTGTAGCTTTGTAGTATAGTCTGAAGTCAGGGAGTCTGATTCCTCCAGCTCTGTTTTTATCCCTCAAGACTGCTTTGGCTATTCGGGGTCTTTTGTGTCTCCATACAAATTTTAAGATTTTTTGTTCTAGTTCTGTAAAACATGCCATTGGTAATTTGATAGGGATTGTATTGAATCTGTAGATTGCTTTGGGTGGTATAGTCATTTTCACAATATTGAGTCTTCCAATCCAAGAACATGATATATCTCTCCATCTGTTGTATCATCTTTAATTTCTTTCATCAGTGTCTTATAGTTTTCTGCATACAGGTCTTTTGTCTCCATGGGTAGGTTTATTTCTAGGTATTTTATTCTTTCTGTTGCAATGGTGAATGTTTCCTTAATTGATGAATGTTTCCTTAATTTCTCTTTCTGATCTGTCGTTGTTAGTGTATAGGAATGCAAGAGATTTCTGTGCATTAATTTTGTACCCTGCAACTTTACCAAATTCATTGGTTAGCTCTAATAGTTTTCTGGTGGCAACTTTAGGATTCTCTATGTATAGTATCATGTCATCTGCAAACAGTGATAGTTTTACTTCTTTTCCAATTTGTATTCCTTTTATTTCTTTTTCTTCTCTGATTGCCATGGCTAGGACTTCTAACACTATGTTGAATAACAGTGGCGAGAGTGGACATCCTTGTCTTGTTCCTGATCTTAGAGGAAATGCTTTCAGTTTTTCACCATTGAGAATGATGTTTGCTGTGGGTTTGTCATATATGGCCTTTATTATGTTGAGGTAGCTTCCCGCTATGTCCACTTTCTGGAGAGTTTTTATCATAAATGGGTGTTGAATTTTGTCAAAAGCTTTTTCTCCATCTATTGAGATGATCATATGGTTTTTATTCTTCAGTTTGTTAATATGGTGTATCACACTGATTGATTTGCGTATATTGAAGAATCCGTATATTCCTGGGATAAATCCCACTTGATCATGGTGTATGATCCTTTTAATGTGTTGTTGGAGTCTGTTTGCTAGTATTTTGTTGAGGATTTTTGCATCTATATTCATCAGTGATATTGGTCTGTAGTTCTTTTTTTTGTAGTATCTTTGTCTGGTTTTGGAATCAGGGTGATGGTGGCCTCGTAGAATGAGTTTGGGAGTGTTCCTTCCTCTGCAATTTTTTTGCAAGAGTTTGAGTAGGACGGGTGTTAGTTCTTCTCTAAATGTTTGATAGAATTCACCTGTGAAGCCATCTGGTCCTGGGCTTTTCTTTGTTGGAAGATTTTAAATCACAGTTGCAGTTGCATTACTTGTGATTGGTCTGTTCATATTTTCTATTTCTTCCTGGTTCAATCTTGGAAGGTTATACCATTCTAAGAATTTGTCCATTTCTTCCAGGGTGTCCATTTTATTGTCATAGAGTCGTTTGTAGTAGTCTCTTAGGATGCTTTGTATTTCTGTGGTGGCCATTGTAACTTCTCCTTTTTCATTTCTAATTTTCTTGATTTGAGTCCTCTCCCTCTTTTTTTTCATGAGTCTGGCTAATGGTTTATCAATTTTGTTTATCTTCTCAAAGAACCAGCTTTTAGTTTTATTGATGTTTGCTATTATCTTCTTTGTTTCTATTTCATTTATTTCTGCTCTGATCTTTATGATTTCTTTCCTTCTACTAATTTTGGGTTTTGTTTATTCTTCTTTCTCTAGTTCCTTTAGGTGTAAGGTTAAATTGTTTATTTGAGGTTTTTCTTGTTTCTTGAGGTAGGCTTGTATTGCTATAAAATTCTCTCTTAGAACTACTTTTACTGCATCCCATAGGTTTTGGATCATTGTGTTTTTGTTGTAATCTGTCTCTAGGTATTTTTTGTTTTCCTCTTTGATTTCTTCAGTGATCTCTTGGTTATTTAGTAACGTATTGTTTATCCTCTATGTGTTTGTGTCTTTTCACGTTTTTTTCCCTGTAAATGATTTCTAATCTCATAGCGTTGTGGTCAGAAAAGATGCTTGATATGATTTCAGTTTTCTTAAATTTACTGAGGCTTGATTTGTGACCCAAGGTGTGATCTATCCTGGAGAATGCTCCATGTGCACTTGAGAAGAAAGTGTAATCTGCTGTTTTGGATGGAATGTCCTATAAATATCAGTTAAATCTATCTGGTCTATTGTGTCATTTAAAGCTGTGTTTCCTTATTAATTTTCTGTCTGGATGATCTGTCCATTGGTGTAAGTGAGGTGCTAAAGTCCCCCCACTATTATTGTGTTACTGTCGATTTCCTCTTTTATAGCTGTTAGCAGTTGCCTTATGTATTGAATTGCTCCTATGTTGGGTGCATATATATCTATAATTGTTATATCTTCTTCTTGGATTGATCCCTTGATCATTATGTAGTATCCTTCCTTGCCTCTTGTAACATCCTTTATTTTAAAGTCTATTTTATCTGATATGAGTATTGCTACTCCAGCTTTCTTTTGATTTCCATTTGCATGGAATATCTTTTCCCATCCCGTCACTTTCTGTCTGTATGTGTCCCTAGGTCTGAAGTGGGTCTCTTGTAGACAGCATATATATGGGTCTTGTTTTTGTATCCATTCAGTGAGCCTGTGTCTTTTGGTTGGCGCATTTAATCCATTCACATTTAAGGTATTATCAGTATGTGTGTTCCTATTACCATTTTCTTAATTGTTATGGGTTTGTTTTTGTAGGTTCTTTTCTTCTCTTGTGTTTCCCCCTTAGAGAAGTTCCTTTAGCATTTGTTGTAGAGCTGGTTTGGTGGTAGTGAATTCTCTTAGCTTTTGCTTGTCTGTAAAGCTTTTGATTTCTCCATCAAATCTGAATGAGATCCTTGCCGGGTAGAGTAATCTTGGTTGTAGGTTCTTCCCTTTCATCATTTAAAATATATCATGCCACTGCCTTCTGGCTTGTAGAGTTTCTGCTGAGATATCAGCTGTTAACCTTATGGGAGTTTCCTTGTATGTTATTTGTCATTTTTCCCTTGTTGCTTTCAGTAATTTTTCTTTGTCTTTAATTTTTGTCAATTTGATTACTATGTGTCTCGGCGTGTTTCTCCTTGGGTTTATCCTGCCTGGGACTCTCTGCACTTCCTGGAATTGGGTGGCTATTTCCTTTCCCATGTTAGGGAAGTTTTCGACTATAATCTCTTCAAATATTTTTTGGGGTCCTTTCTCTCTCTCTTCTCCTTCTGGGACCCCTGTGATGCGAATACTGTTGCGTTTAATGTTGTCCCAGAGGTCTCTTAGGCTGTCTTCATTTCTTTTCATTCTTTTTTCTTTATTCTTTTCTGTGGCAGTGAATTCCACCATTTTGTCTTCCAGGTCATTTATCCGTTCTTCTGCCTCAGTTATTCTGCTATTGATTCCTTCTAGAGTATTTTTCATTTCAGTTATTGTATTGTTCATCTCTGTTTGTTTGTTCTTTAATTTTTCTAGGTGTTTGTTAAACATTTCTTGCATCTTCTCGATCTTTGCCTCCATTCTTTTTCTGAGGTCCTGGATCATCTTCACTATCATTATTCTGAATTCTTTTTCTGGAAGGTTGCCTATCTCCACTTCATTTAGTTGTTTTTCTGGGGTTTTATCTTGTTCCTTCATCTGGTACAAAGTCCTCTGCCTTTTCATTTTGTCTGTCTTTCTGTGGATGTGGTTCTCCTTCCAGAGGCTGCAGAATTGTAGTTCTTCTTGCTTCTGCTGTGTGCACTCTGGTGGATGAGGCTATCTAAGAGTCTTGTGCAAGCTTCCTGATGGGACGGACTGGTGGTGGGTAGAGCTGGATGTTGCTCTGGTGGGCAGAGCTCAGTAAAACTTTTAATCCACTTGTCTGCTGATGGGTGGGGCTGGGTTCCCTCCCTGTTGGTTGTTTGGTCTGAGGTCACCCAACACTGGAGCCTACCCGGCTCTTTGGTGGGACTAATGGAGGACTCTGGGAGGGCTCACGCCAAGGAGTACTTCTCAGAACTTCTGCTGCCAATGTCCTTGTCCCCACGGTGAGCCACAGCCGCCCCCTGCCTCTGCAGGAGACCCTCCAACACTAGCAGGTAGGTCTGGTTCAGTCTCCCGTGGGGTCGCTGCTCCCTCCACTGGGTCCCAATGCACACACTACCCTGTGTGTGCCCTCCAAGAGTGGAGTCTCTGTTTCCCTCAGTCCTGTCAAAGTCCTGCAATCAAATCCTGCTAGCCTTCAAAGTCTGATTCTCTAGGAATTCCTCCTCCCATTGCCAGACCCCCAGGTTGGGAAGCCTGATGTGGGACTCAGAACCTTCACTCCAGTGGGTGGACGTCTGTGGTATAAGTGTCCTCCAGTTTGTGAGTCACCCACCCAGCAGTTATGGGATTTGATTTTATTGTGATTGTGCCCCTCCTACTGTCTCACTGTGGCTTCTCCATTGTCTTTGGATGTGGAGTATCTTTTTTGGTGAGTTCCAGTGTCTTTCTGTTGATAATTGTTTAGCAGTTAGTTGTGATTCTGGTGCTCTTGCAAGAGGGAGTGAGTGCACGTCTTTCTACTCTGCCATCTCCACTCCTCCAGACCTTAAATTTCTTTATGCTAAGATTTCAACCTCTGGGCCTGACCTCCAAGAGCAAATTGACCTCTATCACTCCCACCCTTAAGCCCTTGCCTCCAGGCTCAGCACAAAAAAAAAAAAAAAAAAAAAAATGCTTTCCCTTCTCCGTGGCAAGTGAGACATTTCTCCTCAACACTTGAATATGAGAAACTTGACATTTTTCTCTTTTTCTAAATCAGGTAAATTCCTTAGAGCCCCCACTGGGCCCACCCCCTCATGAGGCTGGTGACCCTGGTCAGGAGAGGATCTCTCCATATTCCACTGAATTACATAAGACTCCTGGTGCCAGAAGCCAGGAAAGAGGTGCTGGGGCTCCCTCTGGGATGTTGCCCAGGTCCTCTTTGATATCAGGCAGATGCAGGGGTACCTCTGTTGCCCACCGGTGGAGTGCAGAATCTTCCCCAGCACACATCACTGCTGCCAGCCTTGGCCATCTTCAGTGATGCCCATGGTAAAATGTACCAGCAGTGCAGGGGGGAGGGGGTGGATAAATTAGGAGCTTGGGATTAATATATACACACTACTATATATAAAATAAATAACCAACAAGGATCTACGATAGCATAGAGAACTATACTCAATATTTTGTAATACCTATAAGGGAAAAGAATCTGAAAAAGAATAGATATATAGATAGATATTTAGATAGATAGATAGATTATATATATCTATATATAAAAAACTGAATCACTTTTGCTGTATACCTGTAACTAACACAACATTGTAAATCAAAAATACTTCAATAAAAAAATAAAATTGAAAAAATATATTGAAAAAAATTTTTTAAGAAAATGTACCAGCAGGCAAGGACCTACTGTATAGCACAGGGAACTATATTCAATATCTTGTAATAATCTATAATGGAAAAGAATCTGAAAAAGAATATGTATCTTTTCCATATATATATGGAATATATATATATATTAAACTGAATCACTTTGCTGTATACCTGAACATAACACAACATTGTAAATCAACTATACTTCAATTAAAAAAAAAAAAAGTACCAGCAGGTACTTTCCTCCAGGAAAGAACCCTGCTATGTGTTTCTTAAGGCCCTGAGCTGCCACCAAACCTCCACCTCCTCATCTTCCACCTCTCCATTCCTTTCCTGGTGAGGGAGAAAGTTTTTGTTTCTCATACCTTTTGAGACTAAGGAAAAATAAACATGACTGATCAGATTACACCCCAAAAATGAACTTTGTTTTTAAAATGTCTTGACTTATTTTTCCAGACTTTCCAGACCAAAGGTGATAAATCACACAGATTTAAATGTTGAAACACATGCATAAAGAAACCTCATTTTTTAATAAGATGACATAAAAATTTAAAAATTTTTAAACATTAAAAAATCAAAAAAGATGACATATATTTTGCAGATTTTAACGTGTTCGTATCTACCTTTGTCTTCTTCCATTTTTGGACTGCAACTCAGGGCTTTGCCCATCATCCCATACTTGTCTCCCCCAAACAAGGAAGGGTATCACAGTTATGAGGCTATCGTGGAAGATGCTAGATTGCATTCTAACTTGAGGAAATCATTAGCAAACTTCAGTGCTTTATTATAAACATAAATAACTTGTGGAATGCCTCACCCACTCGTGCAGTTGAGAACTAATTCTACCGCATTTCTGCTTCGGTATTGTTTCAACCTTTCCCGCTTCCTGAAGCCAAACCCAAACCTGTTTCTCCTTCCGTGTTCCCCACGGCCCCCGCCTACCTCCATTTCCTGCTGGGCTAGAGTCCCATCCTTTCTCCAGCTCTAAAATGCCAATCTGACCAAGTCACGCTCTCATGGCTGTTTACTGCCCTGAGAATAAAAATCACGATGCAGCCTCATCCCTGGAAAGTGGTGTGGGGTACCTGCCTCCCCTTCTGCCCCCAACCCCCACCCCCCCAACTCCCCACCGAGCTCCAACCAGCAAAGATTCTGCCTGGAATACCACTTGCTCTACCTTCTGTCTGCTCTCTTCTCTCTCTGACCCCCAGTGTCACTTTTGCTAATTCATGTAGTATTAATGCAGGTGTGATCTCAGGCCAACCTGCTTGGGTTCAAGCCCACTTATACCTCTATGTGACCTTCAGCAAGACACTTAATCTCTCCTGTGTCTTAACGTCCTCAAGTGTAAAATGGAGGTAATGAGATCTAAATTATGTTCATTTAATGAATAATGGTTGTTGGTTAAAATAATTAATAATATCACCTACTCACAGGGTGGTGATAAGAATTAAATTAACTAATACTATTAAGTGCTTGGAGCAATGACCAGCACGTGGGAAAACCTACCAACAGCTCTGCTCAAGCTTGATCTCTGAGGGGTCTCCCCTCACTCCTCCAAACTGCATCCAGCATCTCACATCCCTTTGTTGTCATGGTTTGCTTAGCATTAGACTGTGGGTTCCCTCAAGTCAGTGATTTCTTTGTCACTAGCTCTGCGCCCAGAGCAGCTCACATTACAGTGAAAACAGCACACATATTGGAGCTCAGCCAGACCATGGTTTTCCAACCCCGGCTGCATATTAGAATCACCTGGGGGAGATTTTAACACGCTGCCTGGGCCCCCAGCCAGACGAATTATATCGGAATCTCAAAGGATGGGGCTCTGACTTCAGTACTTTTTTTTAAATAAACTTATTTATTTTTAATTTATTTTTATTTTTGGCTGTGTTGGGTCTTCGTTGCTGTGTGCTGGCTTTCTCTAGTTGCAGCGAGCAGGGGCTACTCTTCGTTGTGGTGTGCGGGCTTCTCCTTGCAGTGGCTTCTCTTGTTGCGGAGCACAGGCTCTAGGCACGCAGTCTTCAGTAGTTGTGGCACGCAGGCTCAGTAGTTGTGGCTCACAGCCTCAGTAGTTGTGGCACATGGGCTCAGTAGTTGTGGCTCACGGGCTCTAGAGCACAGGCTCAGTAGTTGTGGTACATGGGCTTTGTTGCTCTGCGGCATGTGGGATCTTCCCGGACCAGGGCTCGAACCCATGTCCCCTGCATTGGCAGGCAGACTCTTAAGCACTGCCACAAGGGAAGCCCCTGACTTCAGTCATTTTTAAGCCCTTCCCCAGGTGATACTAACATTCAGCCAGGATTAATAACCAGCGAGCTACATAAACCCTCAACTCTTCCTCACTTACTTGCTCTAGGACCTTGGGCAAGTTACTAAAACTGCCCGAGTCCAGATGTGGAGAAAAGTGTCTAACTGCAACAGTCACATTCAGAATGTGTCTCTACTGCCCCCACCTCGTTCACAAATACCTGGATAAACACAGCCACCATGTTCGCTCTCCCACCTCCTCCATCCCCTGCACAAATCAGGGATAGACCCAGCGAGGTCAGGGTATTTAGTTCCCTGCCTTCCACCCTCCCAGGTCATCATGTGTGTCTTGAGTCCCTCCACCAAAGACCCCAACGACTGTTGCTCAGTGCTTTCCTACAGGCAGAGCAATATTCTCCCTATTGTAGTAACCACACCATTCCCTTGCCTTCCTGGTGTAGGGGTCATAATGGCTTCCTACTCTTTCTATCCTCACAGATGTTCAGTACGCCTTGTTGGTTTTTAACTGCCCACACATTTATAAATAATCCTTTTATTAAAATTTCCCATAAACCCCTTTGAACATGCCATCTGTAATCCTGCCATGATTACAATGGGGGGACCAATTGCACTAAAGAAAGAGAAAAAGTAAGAGAAAAACAAGTGGAATATATGGTTAAATGTTTAGGAAAGTATAAACAAACAAAACACACACATACACACACCCTCCTAAATCCTGTCTTTACTTGCAAAGTTCTCCCATGGAGCCCTAGAAAGCTTGAAAAGTACTCTGGGTATCTCTGGTTCACTATTTGGGAAAAATAACACAGCAAACCAAATTTTACTCCATGTTTTTCTGAGACTTTGTTTCAAACCTTTTTTTTTCCTAATTCATTATATTATTTCCTTCTTTTTCTTTCCATGTTGGCATAAATCATCTAACAGGATCACCGTAAAGGTTAAATAAGATACACCATAAAAATAGCATAACTTGTTGTAATAGTGTGGTGGAAGAAGCTTGGCCTCTGGTGCCAATGTAGATGGAAATTTGAATCCCAATCCTGGTTCTATAACTAGGACAAATTGCATATTGCCCTGAAAATGGGGTATGAATTCTCAATTCGTTGGGTTATTGTAAGATGCTACATCATGATAATGATAATAGTTACTATTTCTGAGCACCTTTGTTTGTCAGGCAATGTGATATGTACTTTATATACCTTACCTCATTTAATTCTCACAAAAACCCTATGAAGTAAGTGCTATTTTTAATCCTTATGTTACATATGAGGAAGCTGAGGATCTGGGAGGTTAAGGAATTTATCTGAGATCAAATAGCTAGTAAATAACAACATTAGGCAGTAACATATGATGTAAGGTGCCTGGAGTACAAATGAGGTACATATTAATTATGTCCTCTGATATTTTGATAATGATTAATTTTTCTTTAAAAACAAAACAAAACAAGATGAGTTCAGGATAATCTTGTGAAGTTTCTAAGCTAAGTAGTTGTACCACTTGTTTCCTACCTCGATAGTCTAGAATTCAAAGTTTTTCTGTGTGGAAATTGAAAATGGGTATAATGCCCAGTATTTCCATTCCTACAGATTTTCCCAGTAGAGAGCCTTATTCTTAATAGTCTAAAACTGGAAACTACCCAAATGTCCATCAATAGAAGATGGAAAAATGAATTGTAGTACACCCATATGATGGAATACTACTCAGCAATTAAAAGGAGTGAACTACTGATCACACAACCACATGGATGGATCTCAAAAAATATTATACCAAGCTAAAGAAGCCAAACAAGGGACTTCCCTGGTGGTGCACTGGTTAAGAATCCGCCTGCCAATGCAGGGGACACGAGTTCAAGCCCTGGTCTGGGAAGATCCCACATGCCGCGGAGCAACTAAGCCTGTGCACCACAAGCCACAACTACCGAGCCTGCGCTCTAGAGCCCCCGTGCCACAACTACTGAAGCCCGCGCCTAGAGCCCGTGCTCTGCAACAAAAGAAGCCACCGCAATGAGGAGCCCACGCACCGCAATGAAGAGTAGCCCCAGCTCAACGCAACTAAAGAAAGCCCGCGTGCAGCAACGAAGACCCAATGCAGCCATAAATAAATAAATAAATAAATTCATTAAAAAAAAAAAAAAAAAAAAAGAAGCCAAACAAAAAAATTCATACTGTGTGATTTCATTTATGAGCAGCTCAGAAGCAAGCCAAATAAATCCATGTTGCTGGAAATCAGAAAGTAGTGGCCTGGGGGGACTTCCCTGGTGGTCCAGTGGGTAAGACTCTGCACTCTCAATGCAGGGGGCCCAGGTTCGATCCCTGGTTGGGGAACTAGATCCTGCATGCATGCCACAACTAAGAGTTCGCATGCCGCAACTAAGAAGTCCGCCTGCCACAACTAAGACCTGGAGCGGCCAAAAATAATAAATTTAAAAAAAAAAAGAAAGAAAGTAGTTGCCTGGGATGGGGTTGGGGGATTGACTAGAGAGGAGTGTGAGGGAACTTAACTAGGGTGAGAGAAATGTCCTGTATTTTGTTTTGGGTTTGGGTACACAGTTTCAATTGTCAAAACTCATCCAACTGAACACTTAAGATCTGTGTATAAATTATACCACAATAAAAATAATTTTAAATTTCCAAAACAAACAAAAATAGTGACTGCAATAGTTTTGCTGCTGCTTTCTGGGTAAGCCAAGCATCTGGGTAGTTGTATCTCTTAGATGCTTAGCGCTGCAAGCAATAGAAATCCAGCCAAAAAATGGTTGAGATGATAAGGAATTTTGTTGGTTCTTTTAACTGGAGATTCCAGACCCATTGCTCTGCTCTGCTCTTGCTTTATCCCCCTTATCTGCAGGTGCTATGAATTGCTGTCTTCTCATTTGGTAAAAAAAAAAAAAAAAAAAGAAAGAAAACTGGCTTCCCACAGGCACTGGAGCCATGTACCTCCTTATTCCCATCCAACAAGAGAGAGTGAAGAGCTTCCTGTTGCTCTCTTAAGAACAGAGAACTTCCCTAGAAGTCTCTAGCAACACTCAGCATCTCTTGGCCAGAGTTGGATCATACTCACATGTTTATGAACCAATTTCTAGTCAGAGGATTCAATTATTCTTATAACAATCAAGCACACCCTGAAGGAAGGATAATCTCCCAGGATGCACTGCTGCTACTCAATGGAGAGGAATAGATTTGGGAGAGCCAACCATACTCTCCACTAGGGTAGCTTTAGGCGATGAGGCTGGAAGGTACGGGTTAACCCAGATTATGGAGAAGCTTTAATAACAGACTGAAGATTTTGAATTTAACATAATTAATGGGGCACAAGAAAGCAACTTAATGGACATTATAGTTGTAGGACTGAGAGAAGGGTATTGGATTTGAAGTCACAGGTTCTAAGTCTGGTTCTGCTGCTTGCTGACTGCCAAAAAGTGGGCAGTGACCCAATTCCTGGGAAATCCCCACCCTTCCCTGAAATAGCAAGGATATTCCTCCCATTTGGTAGCCTGTGAAATTACTCAGTCCATAAAAACCAACTACCCCACGCCCTGGGGCTACTCTCACTATCTGAGATGGTCGCATTCTGTCTATGGAACGTGTATCTCTCTCAATATACCTGCTTTCCCTTTACTCTGGCTCGCTCTTGAATTGTTTCCTGTGTGAAGCCAAGAACCCTCACTTGGCAGTCCATCCTAAGGACTCCTGCAAGTCCTAGAACGTGACATTTCCCTGTCCTGTAACATCAACATGTACAAAGGCTGCTAATCATATAATCAAGATTAAAAACAGGATTTATATATAACAGAGAAACGAGGTTATTGAAACGTGATCAGAGCTGTCGCAGAGAGAATATTTGACAAGGTAAAACCAAGTTCTCCCCTGAAGACACCGGGATGTATAAACTGGAAAGTTCTAGATTTTGCAGAAAAATACTAATTTCTCCCTCTCAAAAATCCCTATTTTAATCTGAGATCCTCTATTTTATCTTTTTTCTTTTTCTTTTTTTTTTTTTTGGCTACATTGGGTCTTCTTTGCTGCGCGCGGGCTTTCTTTAGTTGCGGCAAGCGGGGGCTACTCTTTGTTGTGGTGCGCGGGCTTCTCATTGCGGTGGCTTCTCTTGTTGTGGAGCACGGGCTGTAGGCATGTGGGTTTCAGTAGTTGTGGCGCATGGACTTAATTACTCTGTAGCATGTGTGATCTTCCCAGACCAGGGCTTGAACCTGTGTTCTCTGCATTGGAGGTGGATTCTTAACCACTGCGCCACCAGCGAAGTCCCAATGTAGAGGCTTTAAAACAGTTATTTTGCTGTTGTAATGCATGATTCTGTAGATCAGCAATTTGGTTGGCTAAACCAATCACCTTTTCTGCTGGGGTCACTACTGTGGCTGCAGTTATCTGGCAGCTCAACTAGGGTCAATGGGATAAAACATCCATATTTATGTCTTGGCTGAGTTACACATCTTCAGCAGGCCAACTTGTGCTTTTCACATAAGGCAGCATTCCCAAGGACGAGAGCTAAAGCTGTAAACTTCCCAAGTCCTGGGCTAGGAAGCCATACGACATCACTTCTGCTGCATTCCATAGGTCAAAGCAAGTCAGAAGGCCAGTCCACATTCAAGAGAAGAACAATAAACTCCACTTTTTGATGAGAAAGCCAGTAAAATATTATGCCCACTTTTTTTTTCAAGCTACCATCATCTTCCATCTGACCACAATTATTTATTTTCCTCTCGCATGCAAAATATGCTCACCCACAGCCCAGGAACCCCACATGTCTCATTCAAGAATGGCGTCACACTCAAAGTCTAAGATCTAATCACCTGTGTCAGGTCCAAATGAGGCTCCCTGGGTATGTATCCTCAGGTGCAGCTCCTGTCAATATGGACACCTGCACAGCAAAAAAGCAAGTTTTCCACCCCCTACACACCCAAAATATATTAATAAGGCAGGATAACCACAGTAGATACTCCCATTCAAGAGGGAAGGTTGGGAGGTACGTAGTAGTCACTATTCCATGGCAATTCCGAAATACAGCTGGGCACATGTTACCAGGTCCGCCTAAACCAGAACTAGGGAAGGTTTCTTGATCAGGGTCCATCTCTGCTCCCTGGGTATCAAACTATCCAATCCATTTTTCTGGAAGACTCTTGGCTCAGCCCTTTTCCATCAGAAATGGCCCATTTTGCAGCCGAATAGCTTTCTCAGTCTGCCTCCTACCTATAGAGAGATGGGAGCCCAGAGGTTGTTGATTCATTTTGAACTGTCTTTGTTCCTTTTAGTCTCAGCTGACAATGCTTTTGCCAACAACACTCTCTTTAAAATTTTGTGGATTTCCTATGACTCCGATATGGGTCTACTCAATGGGGCAAAAGTCACATTTACCATTAGTTTTGAGACAGGTCTCTTTCTATTTTGGGTCATAAGTCAGGCAACAGTAGAACAATGCTCTTTTGTCTACTGAGAGAGTCTAGTTGGCACTGCCTCAAATCATTCAACAATCTTAAGTGTGACATTATAGCTGTACACTTAATTTGGACACTGGCCCCAGTCCTCATTTTATTTTGAGAATCTTAATTGCTGTGGACACTGGTCATAATAAACAATTTTATTTTCCATCCCAGCACATCTTGGATACATTATATTTTCTCTCAATTCTGCTTGCAAATTAAACAGTTGCATTTTGACCTCATCTGTCTCTTCCTATGTCTTATCATATGCATTTGGGACCAACAAACTGACACAACTTTCTGCCTGGGGATTTCTTTAGCCAAATCCAAAAGTTTATTAGTAGCATTTCCTATCTTCCAAGTCATTACAGAACAATGTTGCAAATTGTTATGGCACTACATCAGGCTACATGCCATTTACCCACATGGCTGGTGAAATTTCCTCACTGCTTTTCCTAATCCCCACTAACGGTTGGTTTGCCACTAATCCAGCCTCTACTAAAAGTTTTCTCATCACTGTCTGCTCTTTGTCCATGGCAGGCTTTTTTATTCAGCTGGTGATCTTGAGTGATGGGGTAATATCTCCCCAGGGACACGGAGCAGTCTCGCTTACTGCTTGCTCTAAAAACGGTGGATTCCCCAAACTCAGAGTTTCTCAGCTGCATCTCAACCCCACTGCGGAGACAGCATTCATCTGGGCTGTATCACATCACCCCCATAGGACCTAAGGGCAAAGAGAACTGAAGCAAATATGCTGATGTGCACGCTGCTTGCTCTGCCATGGATAATAAGTCCCATATCTCAGCCCCAGGAATCTTTGTCTATTGCCAGCACTCATGAAACCGTAACGGGCTCACTTACTAGCTTGTAAATAGCAAAAATCAAATCCCAGATCTAACAGGCTCCATCACCAGGAGGCATTCTCAGTTTAATTTTTAGTAAAACTTCAGTTAACATTACCAAAATCTGGCCATGACCTGGGGAAAGTCTCATTTTCCAAAGATAAAATTGGGGGCAAAAAAAATATTTTTTTCAAAGTTCAGAATTATATCAGAACTCAGAACTTGAAGCAAATCCTATTGACATGTCTGTGCCCATGTTATTTCATGTCTCCAGCACTGTCCTAGCCTCAGATCAAATGAGATGTTGCAGTATTATCGAAAAATGTATACTCTCTTCAAGAGAATTTTTATCTTTTAAGCCATTTATCAATCCAGCAACAGAAAAATTCCAACAACTGGCCAATATCAATGGTTTCCGTAATTTCTAAACAAACAGTCATCTTTAACTCTGTGATTCCCAAATATGTCTGCCTTGTAAAATAATAAGTCAAAGGAAGATCAGGGATATTAGAAGGGGAAAAAGGATGAATAACATTCATACAAGAAAGACAAATACTATACGGGATCACTTAGATGTGGAATCTAAAAAAGTCCAATGCATAGAAACAGTAGATTGGTAGTGCCAGGGGTTGGGGGGTTGGGAGAAATGGGGAGGTGTTGGTCAAAGGGTACAAACTTCCCATTATAAGATGAACAGATCTTAAGAATTAAATCTGAGGATCTAATGTGCAACTTGGTGACTGTAGTTAACAAAATTGTATTGTATACTTGAAAGTTGCTAAGAGAGCAGATTTTAAGTGTTCTCACCACAAGGAAAAAAATAACTATGTGAGGTGATGGACGTAACTAGCATTATTGTGGGAATCATTTCACTATGTACATGTGTATCAAGTCATCACGTTGCACATCTTAAAACTTACACAATGTTATATGTCAATTATATCTCAATAAAGCTGGGGGAAGAATTCAGCACCTACCATATGCCAAGGTACTGTTAAAAGTTATTTTGTTGACATTGATGTGTAACTTTATTATACCTGTTGTTGTTGTTTTAATTTCTAAGAAATACTGTAGTGCAGCTTAGTGCCTAAGACAACAGACTCTGGAAACAGACCACTTGTGTTCACAGCTTAGTTTGCTGGTAATTAGCTCTGAAACGAGGGGTAAGTTACTTAGCTTCTCTATACCTTTGTTGCCTCATCTGTAAAATGGGAATAATATTGGCTCTGAATCCATTGGGTTGTTGTGTTGAGTTAAAAGTTACACATGTAAAGTGCTTTCCTCAGTGCTGTTTAATTTCAGTGAGTCAAAGACAGCAGGTGAGTGAAGAGGATGAGAGAGAAAATTCCTCCAATGTGCAGGAGCAAGAATGACCATTTGCAGGACACCTTTAAAATTCCAGGAGACTGGAATTTTAAATTGTGCCTTGAGGGACTTCCCTGGTGGCGCAGTGGTTAAGAATCCACCTGCCAACGCAGGGGACACAGGTTCGAGCCCTGGTCCGGGAAGATCCTACATGCCACAGAGCAACTGAGCCCGTGCGCCACAACTACTGAGCCTGCGCTCTAGAGCCTGCGCTCCGCCACAAGAGAAAACACCGCAATGAGAAGCCTGCGCACCGCAACGAAGAGCAGCCCCCGCTTGCCACAACTAGAGAAAGCTCACGCACAGCAATGAAGACCCAACGCAGCCAAACATAAATAAATAAATTTATATTTTTAAAAAATAAAATAAAGTAAATTGTGCCTTGAATGCCCGAATTTCTGGATAACGTTAAATTGACTCCAGAAACTTTTTTTTTTTTTTTTTGCTTCAGCATCTTCCTAAAATCTAAGAATCTAATTTCTTTGATCTTGGACTTCTAGGCTCCAGAACTGTGGGACATTTACATTTCTGTTGTTTAAGCCCCTCAGTTTTTGGTACTTTGTTATGGCAGCTCTAGAAAACGAATATAAGATACTAAGCCAAATCTGTTGTTTTCTTTTTTTTTTTTTTTTTATTGAGGTATAGTTAATTTACAGCGTTGTGTTAGTTTCAAGTGTACAGCAAAGTAATTCAATCATATATATATACATATATATATTCTTTTTCAGATTCTTTTCCACTATAGGTTATTACAAGATACTGAGTATAGTTCCCTGCGTGTTTTCTTTTCTTTTTTTTTAAATAATGATTTATTGATTGATTTTTGGCTGCGTTTGGTCTTCTTGTTTGAACTACTCCATGTCAGTCTGCTTTGGAAGGAGGTTTGGTTTTCAGAAGCCTGTTTTACATGGAGGTGCTGTGCTCAGGTGAAAATAGCAGTCTTCACACCAGGCACACCTGATTCCCTCTGCTACCTGGCACTAGCTAGGTGACTTCATTGCCTTACTCGTGGTTGCCATATTTTTAAAAGTGGATGTAGGGGAATAATAACTCAAAATATTAAACTCAGTGCTCTTCCTTCCTTCTTTTTTTCTTAATTATTGTATTGTGAAATATGAAACAACCACAGAGCTGTGTATGGAAGCTACAGGCAATTCTAAAGTAACTACTACCTAAGTTGGAGGAAAAAACATCACCCTGCTCTGGAGATGTTCAACATCACACTAGCCACTAATGAAATCCAAACTAGGACCATGATAGTCTATCACTACACACCTATCAAAATAGCTCTAGTTAAAAATAACGGCAATACCAAATGCTGGCAAAGATGCAGAGAAATTGGATTCTCACACATTCCTAGTGGAAATGGAAAATGGAAAAGCCACTCTGGAAAACACTTTGGTAGCTTCTTGTAAAATAAAATATACAATTCCCATACAAGCCAGCAATTGCACTCCTGGGCTTTATCCCAGAGAAGTGAAAACTTATGTCCACATAAAAACCTATACACTGGGTTTCACAGCAACTTTCTCTGTAATAGCAAAAAATTGAAAACAAAATATCTTTCAACAGGTGAATGGTTGACCAAACTGTGGTACATGCATAAGGTAAAAAACTACTAAGCAATAAAAAGGAACAAACTATTGACATGTTCAGCAATGTGGGTAGATGTCAAAGGCACTATGCTGACTGGGAAAAGTCAATCTCAAAAAGTCACATGTTGAATTCCATTGATAAAACATTCTCAAAATGATGAAATTATAGAGATGGAAAATAGATTTATGGTTTCCAGGGGCCGTGGATAGTGGGGAGAGGATGTGGATGGTGACTTAAAGCAACTGCACAGGGAGATCTTTGTGGTGATGATTAGTTCTATATGCTGGTATTGGTGGTGGATTATTGAAACTATACATATGATAAAATGACATAGAACTATATATGTACATTGTACCAATGCCAATTTGTACTATAATCATTTAAGATATAACTATTAGGGGAAACTTGGTGAAGCATATTCAGGACCTTCTGTACTATCTTTGTATCTTTACATCTTCCTGCTAATCTATAATACTTTTTAAAAATTCTAAAGTAGCCACCACCTAAGCCAGAAAAGAGGACAATGCCCCCTGCAGAATTACCCTCCCCCATAAGCTCCTTTCCACTCATAACCCCTTTGTATTGACCCTGTGATAGTCACTCCTTGCTTTTTGTTATATATTTGCCGTCTACACATGCTCCCCTAAAGATACACTCTATTTTTTGCCTAACAAATACAAATGGAAGCAGTCATATGGAATCTTTTGAATGTGGCTTTTTTCACTAAACATCATGTTCGTGAGTTTCATCCATGATGTGTATGGCTGTAGCCCTGTATTACATCAAACGAATACGTCACAATTTTTTTGTCCAGTTGACTTTTTTTTAATACATAGATCTTTTTTTTTTAATTTCTTTATTATTTATTTTATTTTGGCTGCATTGGGTCTTCATTGCTGCACGCAGGCTTTTCTCTAGTTGGGGAGAGGGGGGCTACTCTTCGTTGCGGTGTGCAGCCTTCTCATTGCGGTGGCTTCTGTTGTTGTGGAGCACGGGCTCTAGGTGCGTGGGCTTCAGTAGTTGTTGCACTTGGGTTCAGTAGTTGTGGCTCGCGGGCTCTAGAGGGCAGGCTCAGTAGTTGTGGTGCACGGGCTTAGTTGCTCTGCAGCATGTAGGATCTTCCCGGACCAGGGCTTGAACCCGTGTCCCCTGCATTGGCAGGTGGATTCTTAACCACTGCGCCACCAGGGAAGCCCTATTGCAGTTGACTTTTTGGGTTGTTTCTAGTTCAGGGCTATTATGAGCAATGCTGTCATGAACATTACTGTCCCCTGGTGCACAAGTGCATGCATCTTTCTAGAGAATATATCCAGCAAAGAAACTACTGGGCCATGGGGTATGTTTATTTTCAACTTTATAAGAGAATGGCAAACTATTTTCCAAAGGGTTGTACCACTTTTCACCTCCATCAGCTGTGTGGGTGAGTTCTTGTTGCTTCTTTTTAGTGCAAAGTGAAATAAGTGAAATAAGCCAGTCACAAAAATGACAAATACCCTTCGATTCCATTTAGATGATGTACCTAGAATAGTCAAAATCAGAGAGACAGAAAGTAGAATGGGGGTTGCCAGGATCTGGGGAGAGGGGGAAAATGGTGAATTATTGTTTATTGGATACAGAGTTTCAGTCTGGGAAGATGAAAACTGTTCTACAGATGCATAGTGGTGATGGTTACACAACAATGTGAACATACTTAATACCACAGAACTGTACACATAAAATGGTGAAAATAGTAAATTTTATGTTACGTATATTTTATCACAATTGGAAAAACATATCAGTGCAATCATTTTTAAAATACAGTTGACCCTTGAACAACGTGGGGTAAGGGTTGTCGACCCTCCACCCCTTCCCTAGCAGTCAAAAATCTGCATACTGTAATCTCTGCCTCACTAATAACAAAGGAATTGATAAATGACTCAACCAAGGGCAGGAAGCTAAAACAGTTTGGGTAGAATCAGGACTCCAACCCTAGTTCTTTTGATTCCACATATTGTCATCCATAATTGAACACACTTTTCCCCACCCTTAGTTAAAGATCTGTAAAGTGGAAAATACAGGTACTATATTTATTGAAAACAATCTGTGTGTAAGTGGACCCATGCAGTTCAAACCCATGTTGTTCAAAGGTCAACTGTAATCTTTTTTTAATATAGAAAGAAGCAAGATCTGTGCATCGAAAACTTTAGGAAAAAATAGATATACAAAAATAAATAAATAAAATGTTTGCATTTCCACCATCCAGAGACCCGCAGTGTTACATTTAATATAGAGTCTTCTAGATCTGAAAATGACCTTATACTGACTGTACAGTTGTTTTGTAATCTGTTTTCATGAGTACATGATCCTACCTTTCTCCTATCACATTTTTTCCAACTGACCTAAACATGTACCAATTGTTTTAAATGCCAAAACCTGTTTTCTTTTTCTTTTTCCCCTCCCTCCCTCCCTCCTTTCTTTCTTTCTTTTTCTTTCTTTCTTTTCTTTCTTTCTTTCCTTCTTTCCTTTGAAAGAGTCAAAAAGCAAAGCTCTGAAGAGGCCACCCATAAAGTATATCCTTAAACAAGAGCTGGGAGGAAGTTAGACCACGGGGTGAGGGTGAGAAATCTGGGGAAGGTTGAAAAGTGAAAAGAGTGGGTCCCCCACTCCTGGAGGTTCCTCTCTTCAAGAAGCAGAGACTCCTCAGGATGGCCTGGCCCCTGTCCAGGTGAGCACCTTTAGTCCCGGCTCCTGCAAGATGGGCTGGGACCTTGGCCAAAGCTAGCAAACCACCACTGCCATTCGGGACCGCTTCCTGTTGCTGTGCTAAGAAGCTGTAGTGGTTTTGCTGTGTCCCTGGAGGGCCTCCCAGCAACAGCCAGCAATGTGCCAGGTGACCCTCAGCAGGAGGGACACCTGTCAGCAGCTTCAGACTTTGCACAGCCCATCCGTAATCACTCAGGGCCCAGGATACATGTCTATGTCCCAGGATACATGTCTGTGTCCCAGGATACATGTGTATGTCCCTAAAAGCACCCCCATTCTTGAGCAAAGTACCACCTATCTCCAAGGGTTGCTTTAAGGATACAATAACCCACCTGAAAGCATCCAGAACGATGTCAATCTCAGTCAGCTCTATGGAGGTTTGTTTTCTTAGGCAGGCCCATCTCTAACTCCAATTACATGGGAATTGGTAGAGTGCCATTGCCACCTGTACAAAGCATCCTATTTGCCAATAACTCAAGTAGCTTGAAAAAGAGGGGAAAGAAACACCATTCCCCTCATTGTGTGACTGTAAGTAATGAAGTCCTGAAAGATGGCAATCTGACGCTGAACAAAATTCCCCACAGAGGAAGATCCATGCCATTTTGAGTAATGGTGCCATCACCGGAAAAAGCATACAGTCTCCCTACTTTGAAGATCAGCACTTATTTAGGTGTATAAACTCTAGTGACTTGTTCCGTTTTCTAAGTCTCATTATGATGTAACTGACCTCATGAATATTATGAGATATTTGTCATTGCCTAAGATGCTTTAAATGAGCTTTATGGTTCTCTGAAATCATTAGACCCACAAAAAATTCTACCTGGACTGCAAAATTTTTTTTTAATTTTATTTATTTTTTATACAGCAGGTTCTTATTAGTCATCAATTTTACACACATCAGTGTATACATGTCAATCCCAATCGCCCAATTCATCCCACCACCAGCACCCCCACACCATTTCCCCCCCTTAGTGTCCATATGTTTGTTCTCTGCATCTGTGTCTCTATTTCTGCCCTGCAAACCGGTTCATCTGTACCATTTTTCTAGGTTCCACATATATGCGTTAATATACGATATTTGTTTTTCTCTTTCTGACTTACTTCACTCTGTATGACAGTCTCCAGATCCATCCATGTCTCTACAAATGACCTAATTTCATTCCTTTTTATGGCTGAGTAATCTTCCATTGTATATATGTACCACATCTTCTTTATCCATTCATCTGTCGATGGGCATTTAGGTTGCTTCCATGTCCTGGCTATTGTAAAGAGTGCTGCAATGAATATTGGGGTGCATGTGTCTTTTTGAATTATGGTTTTCTCTGGGTATATGCCCAGTAGTGGGATTGCTGGGTCATATGGTAATTCTATTTTTAGTTTTTTAAGGAACCTCCATACTGTTCTCCACAGTGGCTGTATCAATTGACATTCCCACCAACAGTGAAAGAGGGTTCCCTTTTCTCCACACCCTCTCCAGCATTTGTTGTTTCTGGTTATCTGATGATGCCCATTCTACCTGGTGCAAGGTGATACCTCATTGTAGTTTTGATTTGCATTTCTCTAATAATTAGTGATGTTGAGCAGCTTTTCATGTGCCTCTTGACCATCTATATGTCTTCTTTGGAGAGATGTCTATTTAGGTCTTCTGCCCATTTTTTCATTAGGTTGTTTTTTTTTTAATATTGAGCTGCATGAGCTGTTTGCATATTTTGGAGATTAATCCTTTGTCCGTTGATTCATTTGCAAATATTTTCTCTTATTCAGGGGGTTGTCTTTTCGTCTTGTTTGTAGTTTCCTTTGCTTTGCAGAAGCTTTTAAGTTTCATTAGGTCCCATTTGTTTATTTTTGTTTTTATTTCCATTACTCTAGGAGGTGGATCAAAAAAGATCTTGCTGTGATTTATGTCAAAGAGTGTTCTTCCTATGTTTTCCTCTAAGAGTTTTATAGTGTCCAGTCTTACATTTAGGTCTTTAATCCATTTTGAGTTAATTTTTGTGTATGGTGTTAGGGAGTGTTCTAATTTCATTCCTTTACATGTAGCTGTCCAGTTTTCCCAGAACCACTTATTGAAGAGGCTGTCTTTTCTCCACTGTATATTCTTGCCTCCTTTATCAAAGATAAGGTGACCATATGTGCATGGGGTTATCTCTGGGCTTTCTATCCTGTTCCATTGATCTATATTTCTGTTTTTGTGCCAGTACCATATTGTCTTGATTACTGTAGCTTTGTAGTATAGTCTGAAGTCACGGAGTCTGATTCCTCCAGCTCCATTTTTTTTCCCTCAAGACTACTTTGGTTATTCGGGGTCTTTTGTATCTCCATACAAATTTTAAGTTTTTTGTTCTAGTCCTGTAAAAAATGCCACTGGTAATTTGATAGGGATTGCATTGAATGTGTAGATTGCTTTGGGTAATAGAGTCACTTTCACAATATTGATTCTTCCAGCCCAAGAACATGGTATATTTCTGCATCTGTTTCTGTCATCTTTGATTTCTTTCATCAGTGTTATAGTTTTCTGAGTACAGGTCTTTTACCTCCTTAGGTAGGTTTATTCCTAGGTATTTTATTCTTTTTGTTGCAATGGTGAATGGGATTGTTTCCTTAATTTCCCTTTCTGATTTTTCATTGTTAGTGTATAGGAATGCAAGAGATTTCTGTGCATTAATTTTGTATCCTGCAACTTTACCAAATTCATTGATTAGCTCTAGTAGTTTTCTGGTGGCATCTTTAGGATTCTCTATGTATAGTATCATATCATCTGCAAACAGTGACAGTTTTACTTCTTCTTTTCCAATTTGTATTCCTTTTATTTCTTTTTCTTCTCTGATTGCCAAGGCTAGGACTTCCAAAACTATGTTGAATAATAGTGGCGAGAGTGGACATCCTTGTCTTGTTCCTGATCTTAGAGAAAATGCTTTCAGTTTTTCACCATTGAGAATGATGTTTGCTGTGGGTTTGTCGTATATGGCCTTTATTATGTTGAGGTAGGTTCCCGCTATGTCCACTTTCTGAAGAGTTTTTATCATAAATGGGTGTTGAATTTTGTCAGAAGCTTTTTCTGCATCTATTGAGATGATCATATGGTTTTTATTCTTCAATTTGTTAATATGGTGTATCACATTGATTGATTTGTGTATATTGAAGAATCCTTGCATCCCTGGGATAAATCTCACTTGATCATGGTGTATGATCCTTTTAATGTGTTGTTGGAGTCTGTTTGTTAGTATTTTGTTGGGGATTTTTGCATCTATATTCATTAGTGATATTGGTCTGTTATTTTCTTTTTTTGTAGTATCTTTGTTTGGTTTTGGTATCAGGATGATGGTGGCTTCATAGAATGAGTTAGGGAGTATTCCTTCCTCTGCAATTTTTTGGAAGAGTTTGAGAAGGATGGGTGTTAGTTCTTCTCTAAATGTTTGATGGAATTCACCTGTGAAGCCATCTGGTCCTGGACTTTTCTTTGTTGTAAGATTTTTAATCACAGTTTCAGTTGCATTACTTGTGATTGGTCTGTTCATGTTTTCTATTTCTTCCTGGTTCAATCTTGGAAGTTTATACCTTTCTAAGAATTCTTCCATTTCTTCCAGGTTGTCCATTTTATTGGCATAGAGTTGCTTGTAGTAGTCTTTTAGGATGCTGTGTATTTCTGTGGTGTCCATTGTAACTTCTTTTTCATTTCTAATTTTATTGATTTGAGTCCTCTCCTTCTTTTTCTTGATGAGTCTGGCTAACGGTTTATCAATTTTGTTTATCTTCTCAAAGAACCAGCTTTTAGTTTCATTGATCTTTGCTATTTTTTCTGTTTCTATTTCATTTATTTCTGCTCTGATCTTTTACGATTTCTTTCCTTCTACTAACTTTGGGTTTTGTTTGTTCTTCTTTCTCTAGTTCCTTTAGGTGTAAGGTTAGATTGTTTATTTGAGATGTTTGTTGTTTCTTGAGGTAAGCTTGTATTGCTATAAACTTCTCTCTTAGAACTGCTTTTGCTGTATCCCATAGGTTTTGGATCGTCGTGTTTTCATTGTCATTTGTCTCTAGGTATTTTTTGATTTCCTCTTTGATTTCTTCAGTGATCTCTTTGTTATTTAGTAGCGTATTGTTTAGCGTCCATGTGTTTGTGTTGTTTATGGTTTTTTTTCCCTGTAATTGATTTCTAATTTCATAGCGTTGTGGTCGGAAAAGATGTTTGATGTGATTTCAATTTTCTTTAATTTACTGAGGCTTGATTTGTGACCCAAGATGTGATCTCTCCTGGAGAATGTTCTGTGTGCACTTGAGAAGAAAGTGTAATCTGCTGTTTTGGATGGAATGTCCTATAAATATCAATTAAATCTATCTGGTCTATTGTGTCAGTTAAACCTTGTGTTTCCTTATTAATTTTCTGTCTGTATGATCTGTCCATTGGTGTAAGTGAGGTGTTAAAGTCCCCCACTCTTATTGTGTTACTGTCGATTTCCTCTTTTATAGCTGCTAGCAGTTGCCTTATGTATTGAATTGTTCCTATGTTGGGTACATATATATCTATAATTGTTATATCTTCTTCTTGGATTGATCCCTTGATCATTATGTAGTGCTGGACTGCAAAATTTTTATTGTCACATTATCATTTAGCAGTTAAATCTCTTCCATTACAAGGCAACAAATAACATCAGTATTTCCTCAGTAAATAACAGGGACCTGCATTGTTTTAGGCATGGAGATATTACAAAGGAGAAATTAGACATAGTCCCTTGACTTCTGGTTTCTGAGATCTGACCAAAAAGATACAACAACTTAACGGTGAAATCAATAGAGAGGTGGGGGGAAGGTCAACTAGAAATAGGCTTAATAATTTTTATAATTAATGTAGACTTTTTACAAGGCCAAATTTGAAAGGAAAATATTTTGTTAATTTTTTTATATTCTTCTTAGCTTTGTTCACATTTATCATAATTTCATTATGCTTTTATTTTCATGCTTGTTTTTTTTTTTTTTTTTTTTTGGTTGTGTCTTCATTGCTGCGTGCGGGCTTTCTCTAGTTGCAGCAAGTGGGGGTTACTCTTCATTGTGGTGCACGGGCTTCTCATTGCGGTGGCTTCTCCTGTTGCGGAGCATGGGCTCATGCATGTGGGCTTCAGTAGTTGTGGCACGCAGGCTCTAGAACGCAGGTTCAGCAGCCATGGTGCACGGGTTTAGTTGCTCTGCGGCATGTGGGATCTTCCCAGACCAGGGCTTGAACCCATGTCCCCTTCATTAGCAGGCAGATTCCTAACCATTGTGCCACCAGGGAAGTCCCTTGCTTTATTTTTTACTATGCCATATTCATTATGTTTTAAGAGGAGATGATGAGACCAAAGTAAAATGAGGCCCCCCAAAAATTCGGTGACATATATTTTCTCCAAGGAAAGAAGTCTTTCAATGACAGTGTTTGTGTTTTGAATTATACATCTATAAACTATTGTTAAAATCTTTGCATTACAATATTTGCTCATTTACTCATTATATGGAAACATTTCTTAGAGGGAGCTATGCAGGTTACATGAAGCCCATTTTACATAAAAGAAAATGTACGCAAGCGGTCATGTGACTTCTCCAAATTCTCACCACGAGTCATAAAAGCAGAAATCAAGTTTCCTGACTTAGTCTTTTGCTGTGTCCACTTCATGCTGTGTTCACTGATTTTAAAACATGGCTACTTCAATCCATTTCCATATTCTTTTCATAGTTGATTATAGTTATACCTACAGTGGCTCAGGAAAATATCTGTCTTTTATGTGTCCAGCTTTCTCAAAGGATATTGACATTTTCACAGAACTTCAGAGCTGGAGCGTCTCTCTAAGATCTAGTCCAACACTCTCATTTTATAAATTAGGAATCTGAGGCCCAGAGTGGTTAAGAAGCTCCAAGAGAAGCTCCAAGGTAAACAGTGGTGTAAAAATGGATCTTATGAGAAAAGGTGAAAGGCACCAACATTGTTTCCTCAGAACAGCTAATTTAATACTGACCTCTGAGTATTAGAAGAATTATGATTCAGGAAGTTTAATAAGGATGTTTTTTACTTCTCTCTGTCTCTACCAAAACAAAACACAAAAACAAAAAAAAACAAGAGGGAATGAGTTTTGATTAGACTGAGCAAAAAGAATGAGGATAAATATGAAAAAGAATTTTCTGGCAGCCAGGATGATTAAAAACTGAGATAGGAAACCTAGAGATATGGTTCACATACCACACAATTCCCCTATTTAAGGTGTAAAAGTCAACGTTTTTTAGTATATTCACAGTTGTGCAACCATATATATAATCCATTTTAGAACATTGTCATCAACTCAGAAAATCCCCATACCTTTTAGTTATCACTCCCTGTCCCCCCCTTTCTCCTAGCCATAGGCAGCCACTAATCTACTTTGTCTCTATAGATTGACCTATTCAGAACATTTCATGTAAGTGGAATCATATAGTATGTGGTCTTGTGTGACTGTCTTCTTTCCTTAGCATCATGTTTTCAAAGTTCATTCATGTCGTAGCATGTATCAGTTCTTCATTCCTTTTTATTGCCAAATAATACTCCATTGCATGGATATACCACATTTTGTTTATCTATTCATCAGTTGATAGGCATTTGAATTGTTTCCACCTTTGACTTTTGTGAATAATGCTGCTAAGAACATTCATGTGCAAGTTCTTGTGTAGGCATATGTTTTTATTTCTCTTGGGTATATTCCGAGATGTGGAATGACTGGGTCAAATGATAACAATTATGTTTAACTTTTTGAGGAACTGCAAGACAGTTTCCAAAGTAGCTGTACCATTTTCATTCCCACCAGTGGTGTAAGAGGGTCCCAATTTCTCCACATTCTCACCAACATTGTTATTATGACTTCTTGATTCTAGCCATTTTAGTGAGTGTGAAGTGGTATCTCACTGTGGTTTTGATTCTCACTTCCCTGATGATTAGCAATGTGGAGCATCTTTTTGTGTGTTTATTGGTGATTTGTATGTCATCTTTGGAGAAAGGTCTATTCAGATCCTTTGCTCATGAAAAAATTTCTTTTTGAAAGGTTAAGTGTAGATTAGATTCTTAATCTCTTGGTTGCTTCAGATCTGGTCCTCTATTAACTGAATTATATGAGTCCTAGTTGTATGAATTTGAATTGTACCAATTCTTTCTAGTTCCATGAATCTACAATTTGGAAGAATTTTCCTATCTTAAGTTTGATTTTTATAGAATGGAAGGTGAAGGATAAAATGTAGCAAAAGGTCCCCACTTCCTGCAGAGATGAACTTTCGAGTTAAAAGTGCTATCAAGATGCATTTCTGGAAAGTCCTCTGTTGGAGTGGTAGGTCCTGCAAAACAGGCTTCCATATTGGTGCAAAACCTGGCCCAGAAATGAGCCAGTGGGCAAATGTGCTTAATTTCCCATGGCCTTTGAAAAAATAAACCCAGCTTTTGTCTGAATTACATTATGGGGTGATCCATCTTCAACCAGCTAAGAGCATAGCTGAGTTGTTTCACCAAATGTATGATGTAGTATGAAAACATACATCCCAAGAAAAGCAATTCAGCAAGGTCTCAGTACAGACATGTTCATGAAGGGTGCAGCCTTGAGAGGGGAAGCCAGCACTTTGCTTCCAGACCGCTCCCTTCCTCTGAGTTATTAAGTTGCTTAATTTAAAGATGAACATTTAAAATTTTTTAAATTATTTTTTAAGGTCTGCAGGCTCTACATTCCCCAAAATAAGGCTAATGATGGTAGGAAGGAAATAAGTATGTACCAGTTTGTGAGTGGGTAGATGTAGTGGTTTGAGGTTTGAGATTTTAGGGTAAAAAGGTATGACCTGGGGCAGGTGAAGGCACCACAGTTGATCACTTGAACACAGTATGAGCTCTCACTGAATAGTTAAGAAATAATGACAGGAGTTTTTCTTTTTTCAAAAACAAAAGACATTTGCATTATCCACCACTAACCTCCCCATGTCCATCTCAAATAGTAGTAAAATGGTGAAGGCTAAATGAACAGCTTGAAGGATCCAAACCTATTGTTAACTGAAGAAGGACACCATATCTAAGTAATCACTAGAAGGTTTACATTTTAAAAAGAAAAAGAAGAGATCATGGAGTTTTCTGATTATCCAAGATTCTCACAGCTCATCTGTGACTAACGTGGAATATAAGGCAAATAAGGCCGTAAGGCAAAACATCCACCCCAGTTCTCCTATACCTGATTTTCTAGCCTACCTAATCCACCATGATGCTCCTTACTCAACTATTTTTCCACCTGTTGTACCTGCTGATGAAGAAATCAATAGATATTCCCCATATTCCAGTCTTTGGTGTAGGTTTGAAATGTCCAAAGGTCAGCCAGGGCAGCCGAGGTCAGCCAGCAACTGGTTAATTTCCCAGGGACTGAAGGAATGGCTGAGATTCATTTTTTTAATATGTTCATCATACATCTTACAATCAGTTTGTAACCATTCAGTCCTTGCCTCTTAACCTGCAAAACTTCTGGTTTTGGACTCTTGGTAGGATCCTTAAGCAAAACGCCATGAGGGTACCTCACTGCCATGACCCCTGCCCACCAGTCATAACGTCAGAACAAACAACACGTGATGGAAGTGAGGACAAAGAAGTAGGGAATTGCACCAAAGAACTTTCAGGATTTGCAGAGAGACCTTGAAAGTGCTTAGACCTCATATTTTACCAAGAAAAATATCCAACCTTTATAAAGGGGTCTGCATGTGTCTTATGAAACAATTTCATAAACCAAAAAGTTTGATTTTCATTAATTATCGATGAAAATTAAGAAACAGAATGAAGAAATATTAAATGTAGTGGTCATCAAGGACCAAGACAATCGAGGCCAAATCTGATAAATCAATATATCCTATAAGAACTTAAACACAGACTGAAATGCCATAAACTTATTTAACAGGGAATTTCCTTTTGCTTCTGTATAAATTTATCTTTGTCCGTTTGAGAGATGAGTTTCTGTTTTTAGTATTGAGTAGTGGAATAGAATTGAAATCCTAGGTAAAGAAACTGAGTAGTTTCAAAGCTGAAGTTGCTGATACGTTTGGGGTCCTAATAACCCCCAACCACATGTTTTGAGTTCTCAAAGGCCAGCGCTCCTGTCCCTTCTGTGGCTTTGGGAACAGTTAGGTCAGCCGATAACATCTGAATGACTGAACCGCCTGGAAAGCTTGTATGGCAGGCAAGTTGAAGTGGGCCGGCAGCATGGCACTGCTGACCTGCAGCGGGTCAGAACTGTAGTCAGAGGTCTCCATGGTGATGTTTCTGAGCCAGGAGGTTAGAACTGTGGCATTAATGACATCCCACAACTGGAGCAACTATAGTGCTGAGAATAGCTTGGACTACGGTAAGTCATCCCCAGACCTGAGATTTAGATGAAAAAAATGTAAGAACTTATCAATCCACACCGAGGGACAAATTAGGGTGATTCTGGAGGGCAAGTCTTTCTGTGTGAGATCCTGGAGGGCCTTTTCGCTCTCTCACCATGCAGAGTCCCCATAGTTGTTTCGACGAGAGAGGAAAGGCCAGAAAAAGTGATTCTGAGAACTGGAATAGACTGAAACCAAGAATGAAAGAATGCGAATTCAATGATTGCAAGTTGTTCCTTGATATTGTGTTTTAAATTAGCTGGTGACCGCCTCCGTGTACTTAAGGAAACATCATTTGATTAGAGTTGCTCCAAAAAATGTAGGCTACCGTCCTAATGATCTCGGTAGTCGTTCTGAAAGAGTCAGAAATGAGTTTTTATTTCATTTAGGTGGTTCTGGAGAAAAACCTTTCCAGGACCCATGAATGGGCACAGCCATTTTCCCTGATCAGGATCCTTGCAGCACCCAAGTTAAGACTAAAACTAGCAGATATATTTTGTTCTGTCTCTGGCCACTGTGAATTGCATTCTTTATTTCCTTTAAAACAAAAAGCTCCTACTATTTTCTTCTACAATTCTGATATTCATTTCTTGATCATTTCACCTTCTATTCACCCAAGAATCAAAATCCAATCCACCAGGATTTTCTACCCCACTTTCCTACAGAAAAATAAGTACTTAAAAGCAGTTTGACTCTTTAATTTCTCAAGCGTCTCAAAATAAGTTCTGTTTAAAATCTTTAGGGTTCCCATCTTATGCCTCTATACATTCTGGCTGTTTCCTCTTAGAGGCTGAGGACAAGTTATCTTAATTTTCTGGGACCACAGGCAAGGAAATGAGGAAAAACATAATTCATTTTTATTGTGGGAAAACTAAATCACTAAGTAGTCAAAAGACTACTTACTTGATGGACTACCTTACTTAAATGCTTCTCTGAGAATTTAGCCCCCTAACTAGGCATAAAAAAGCCAGAATTACAGAGAAAAGTATTAGGTACAGGGGACTTGTCAATGGCAATGCTTTTATTATATAAAGTCTAATTTAGACCTAAACAGTTTTGCTTCATTGCTCTGTCACTTGTGTTTATGTGTATATATGTTGGAACCTCCACAACACTAGCAGTGAGAGACAGCTTTGTGCCAGGGCATTGTGTCAGCATCGTAGCAGAGTTAAGCTTCTGGAACACAGTTAAGAACCCCTAAATGAAAAATACCTAAGTGGCCAATTGTAAAGCTCATGCATGGGACTCTACTGAAAATATGCTCAGCTTTCCCTATTTCATATACCATTTAATGTACTTGGTTATTTAGTCTCCAAAGCACATAGCAAACCAGCTGATCAGAGCAGCTGACAAGTAGAGACAGCTGTCATTTTACGTTGGCAGCTACAAGAAGTGGCAGCTGACTGACAGGAAAAATGGAAGAAGAAAAAAAAGAAGAAGAAAAGAAAAAACTTCTAGAAAGCAGGCAGATATAAGACCTCAAATCCCAGAGACACAGAGCAGTTTTGTTTCAGGACAAGCAACTCTAAGTGGCCTCTGTAGTCATCTATTTCAACACAGTGCGATAATTGACTTAATTACCCTCAAATGTTGGAGCTGGAAAGATGCCCTTGGGATCTAGCCCAACTATCCCAATTTACAGGTGAGGAAATGGAGACCTAGGGAAGCACTGAGGGCCCAGGTCAGCATCACAGCTGGTTAGTGGTGGAGCTGTAGCTGGAACCAGTTTGATCCTGACCCCAATGTACTTTTTCTTGACAAAATGGTTGAAGCCTCATTGGTTAAAGATGAGGATCAAATGAGATTAAAATACAGAAGTTTAGCACAAACACAGAAAGAGATCAAAATCTCGTTAGCTATTATTATGAATTTTTAAATCTGATCTAAAAAATGGTTGAGCATTTTTAATATGAATCTTTTAAATAACGTTTCTCTTTCTGAAAAGTAATTTCCATGAAGCAATCCATTCTTGGGTGCTAAAATGTCACCTCTCCAGAAAGGTCTTCCTTGACCACCCTATTAAAAATAGTACCTCTTTCACTTTCTATCTCCTTACCTTGGTTTAATATGTCTTATAGCCTATCACCATATGAAATTATACACACACACACACACATATACACACAGAAGACTGATTATAACAAGCCTGATTAGTAACATATAATGGAATCCCTTTATAATGATGGTGTTTAGATACAAGTACCAATATTCCCATCTTAAGCTAAGTTCTATCAAGATTTTCTATCTGTAGTTAGGTTTAAGAGGAAATATTTGGCCTGTGGTAGAGCTGGATCCCTGTAACACTAGCATTTTTCTGACATGTTTCCAATGTCACTCTTACTGTACATGGCAGATAGAAATTAAAACACATTCCTGCTTTTCCCACTTCCTTTCTACGTTCCTTAAAAGGGCCCGGGCTATTATCTCTGATGACCGAGCAAAAACTTAAGTGTAAACAAAAATTAGATAAGAGCTTAGATTGAGATGGGAAGAGGACAGCACTTGACATCTTAGATATCAATTTGATCTAATTTCTTTAAAGAATTATTTGAATTCCATATTGTTTAAAGCGTGGTTTCTAAGTGAGAGGTGGAGAAGTAGATGAGACTGTAGGAGGGCTGAATGGTTGAAGGTTTAGAGAACATAGTATTTCCTTAGCAGCACCACCACTACTACTTTTCTTGAAATATGAAAAATAAAAATAATTCCCCCAAATAAAATGCTGTGCAATTGACCTTCTCTTTAACTTTGTACTTACTTGTTCTTCCAATTATCTTTACATTCATTAGTGGACTCCTAGGTGTTAAAAGGCCCTTGCAACCAGAGGTCAAAGGGAATTAGAATATGAGGTGACATGTTCAATGTGCCAGTTCTCTCTTATGATTACATTTGTATTATGAATGAATTAGAAACCTCCTCTGCCTGACCGCTAGTGTTGGGATGTCTCAGGGCTGAGTCCTTGGCTGCCTTCTCTCTTCCCCAGGCAATCTCATCCACTTCCACACCTTTAAATGTCATGAATGTGATATTTCCAGCCCTGCCCTCTTCCTGATCTCCTGGCCCCTCTATCCAACTACTTGCTGGACATCATCACTCGAACGCCTAGTGGCATCTCAAATTCACCATGAACAAAACCGAACTCTTGTTTTCTTCTCTCCAGACCTTACCCCAAACAGATCATCTTAATGACATCACCGGTGCTCAGACTCCAAACCTAGGCATCCTTGATTCCTCTGTCTCACCCCCATCAGAGGAGGACCTTCCATGAAGCTCATGAAGCTTCAGCTGCCGGGCCCTTCACTTGCATAGAAGCCTTGCAAGGAACCTCATTTTCTATTCAGATTTTAATTTTTCTTACAGAGGGCCCTCAGATTGTGTACGTTTCAGGTCCCGTAAAACTTGGATCTGCCTCTGCACCCTGCGTCCTGATGTATTTTCAAAAGAATACTATCTAAATCTGACCACTTCAGACATGATCTCTGTTGATCCAAGCCACCACCTTCTCTGACCTCGAGTACTACAGTGACCTCCTAATGCTCCCACAGCTTCCTCACTTCCCTCCTACAGTCTATTTCCTATATAGCAGCCAGAATGATCTTTTGAAACTGTTTTTCAGGTCACATTCCTTACTTAACCCATTGGCTTCCCATTCCACTTAGAATAAGTCACACCACTGAACTATCACAGTGCCCCTGGGTCATCTGGCCCCTGCTTACCTCCAAGCCCCTTTCCTCACAGCTGACTCCCCTCTAGCTGTACCCTTCTTTCCTTGCTGGAACACACCAGACTCTTTTTTTTGCCTCGGGGCTTTTGTACTCGCTGTTTCCTCTGCTTGGGGGATTTCCCCCATTTCCTCATGTGTCTCCTCATCATTCAAGTCTCAGCTCAAATATCACGTCCCCTCAAAAGACTGTGTCCTCTGGGTGGAGACCCAACTCCTCCCCGGTCATTCATGATCCCATTATCCTCTTCTTGTCATGTGTCACAATAAGAAGTGATCTACTCAGTTTACTTTATTGTCTGGCTTCTTTCAAAGGACTGTAAACTCCGTGAAGTTCCACTTGTTCACTACGCATCTCTGCAGTGCCCACTGCAGAGAAGGTGCCATTAAATATTCGCTAAATAAATGAATAAGGGAAATGCTTGTTAAATAAATAATATAGTAAAATATGGTATGAAGAGGTACTACATGTAGAGTGGGTAGAATTGAGGAATATGAACTATTATGAAGTTTTTTTGTTTGTTTCTTCCTTATTAACTGAAGACTGTTAAAAATCTATCCTGCCAGTGGATGCAAATTTGAGATGTGCATTGATGTCACAATTAGTATTCCATTTTGTATGTCATCATAATGCATGAGGTAAAATGTATATGTCATTGGGTCCAAACTGTAAGGTGCTTGCCATAAATAGCAAGTAAGTGGAGAGGAAAATATACAGACTAAATCTCATCTGGATCTCCTCTTCTCCCCACGTATTGGCTTAGGAATGCCCAGAAGGTTTGAGGGTTATGAATGTTATCAACCATGTATTCTGAACGGAGCTAAATATATTGTGGAAAAATAGAAAAAATAGGAAAAAAATCAGTAATTGAGATCTGCATCAATTTCCTTCAGCTCTCTAAGAAAAAGCACTTTTTAAAATATCAGCTTTATTGAGCTATAATTCACATACCATAAAGTTCACTCTTTTAAAGTGTACAATTGAGTGTTTAGTATATTTACAAGAGTTGTGCATCCCTCACATTCCAGAACATTTCATCCCCCCAAAGAAACTCCATACCCATTTCTAGTCACTCCACATTCCTTCCCTTCCTCTCCTGCCCCCTCCCCTCCTCTCCTGCCCCCTCCCCTCCTCTCCTGCCCCCTCCCCTCCACCAGGCTCCTGGCAACCACTAATCCACATTCTGTCTTTCTGAATTTGCTGATTCTGGACATTTCAGATAAATGTAACCAAAAAAATGTGACTTTTTATGTCAGGTTTCTTTCACTTATAATGTTTTTAAGGTTCATCCATGTTGTACCATGTGTCAGTACTTCATTTCTTTTAATTGCCAAATAATATCCCATTGTATAGATAAGCCACATTTTATCTATTCATCAGTTGGCAGACATTTGGATTGTTAATTCTTTTTGGCTATTATGAATAATGTTGCTATGACCATTCATGTACTGATATAAGTTTTGTGTAGACATATGTTTCCATCTCACCTGAGTATACACTTGAGTAGAATTGCTGAGTCATACGGTGGTTCTATGTTTAACTTTTAAAGAACTGCCAAACTGTTTTTCAAATTGACTGCACCATTTTATATTCCCATCAGCAGTGTATGAGGGTTCCAATTTCTCCACCAATCTCTCCACCAACACTTGCTATTGTCTTTTTTATTATAGCCATCTGAGTGGGTATGAAGTGGTATCTCATTGTGGTTTTGATTTACATTTCCCTAATAACTAATGATGTTGAGCATCTTTTAATGTACTTATTAGCTATCTGTATTCATATATCTTCTTTGGGTAAGTGTCTATTCAAATATTTTGACCATTTTTTAATTGCGTTGTTTTTTTTGTTTTTTTGTTTTTTTGTTTTTTTTTTTATTTTTGGCTGCGTTGGGTCTTCGTTGCTGCGCACAGGCTTTCTCTAGTTGCAGAGAGCGGGGACCACTCTTTGCTGCAGTGCACAGGCTTCTCATTGCAGTGGCCTCTCTTTGTTGTGGAGCACGGGCTCTAGGCACGCGGGCCCTAGAGCGCAGGCTCAGTAGTTGTGGCGCACGGGCTTAGTTGCTCCATGGCATGTGGGATCTTCCCGGACCAGGGAGCGAACCTGTGTCCCCTGCATTGGCAGGCGGATTCTTAACCACTGCGCCACCAGGGAAGCCCAATTGCGTTGTTTTTTTGCTATAGAGTTGTAGAAGTTCTTTATACATTCTGATACAAGTCCCTTATCAGATATTTGATTTGCAAATATTTCTCCCATTCTATGGATTGTCTTTTCACTTTCCAGATGGTTTCCTTGGAAGCATAAACATTGAAGTCTTATTTATCTATTTTTTTTCCTTTGTCTTTTTGTGATTTTAGTTTTCTTCTGAGAATGTTATAGTTTTAGCTCCCACATTGAGGTCTGTGCTTCATTTTGAGGTTTGTATTCGGTGCAAGGTAGCAGTCCAGCTTCATTCTTTTGCATGTGGATATCCAGTTGTACCAGCAACCTTTGTTAAAAAGACTGTTCTTTCACGCTGAATGGTCTTGATACCTGTATACATCAGCATTCTCCAAAGAACCATTAGGATATATTATAGAGAGATTTATTTTAAAGAATTAGCTACCATGATTGTTAGGCCTGGCATGTCTGAAATCGTCGGGCAGGCCAACAAGTGGAAATTCAGATAAAAGTTGATTTTGTAGTCTGGAGTCTGAAATTTGCAAAGCAAGCCAGCAGGTTTTTCTATGTTGCAGTCTTGAAGCAGAATTGCTTCTTTCTCTGTAAACCTCAGTCTTTGCTATCAAGACCTTCCATTGGTTGAATGAGACTCACTCACCTTATGGAGGGTAATCTGCTTTACTTAGATCAACTAATTGTAAATGTTACTCACATCCACAATACCTTCACAGCAACATCTAGACTAGTGTTTGACCAAACAACTGGGCACCATAGCCTAGTCAGGTTGAAACAAAATTAACCATCACAGCACCCTTGTCAAAAATCAACTGACCACAAATAGGTTTATTTCTAGATTCTCTATTTATTCTCATTAATCTATGGGTCTATCCTTATGCCAGTAGCACAGCGTTTCGATTATTGTAGCTTTATGGTAAGCTTAAAAATCAAGGTGTGAGTCCTCCAATTTTTGTTTTGTTCAAGATTGTTTTGGTTCTTTGTAGTCTCTTGCAACTCATACGAATTTTAGGATCAGCTTGTCCATTTCTGGAAAAAAAAAAAAAAGAAGTTGAAATTTTGATAGGTGTTGCCTTAAATCTATAGATGAATTTGGGGAGTATTGCCATCTTAATATTAAGTCTTCCAATCCATGCATATGGGATGTCTTTCCATCTATCTAGGTCTTCATAAATTTCTTTTAGCTATATTTTATGATTTTCATGAAAGTGTTATACTTCTTTTGTTAAATTTGTTCATGAGTATTATATTATTTTTTGATGCTATTATAAATGGGATTTCCTTAATTTCATTTTTTTTTGATTGGTCATTGCTAGCGTATAGAAATATAATGGATTTTTGTATATTGATCTTGTGTCCTGCAACCTTGCTGAATTCATTTATTTGTTCTAATAGCATTTTTGTGAATTCATCAGGATTTTTTTCTATACAAGATCAGGTCATCTGTGAATCTCCAGTACAATGTTGAAAAGAAATGGTGAGAATGGACATTCTTGTCTTATTCTTGATCTCAGGGAGAAAGCATTCATTTTTTTCCCAGTAAGTATGATATTAGCTGTGGGTTTTTCATAGATGGCTTTTATCAGGTTGAGGAAGTTTTCTTCTATTCTTATTTTGTTGAGTGTTTTGTTGTTGTTTTTTAATCACGAAAGGGTGTTGGATTCTGTCAAAGGCTTTTTCTGCATCAACTGAGATGATCATGTGATCTTTGTACTTTATTCTATTAGTATATTACATTGATTGATTTTCTTATATACTAACCTGGCATTCCTGGGATAAATTCCACTTCGTCATGATATATAATCCTTTTTATACTTTTTATATGTTGCTGGATTCAATTTTCTATGATTTTGTTGAGAATTTTTGCATCAATATTTATACTGGTATGTAGTTTTCTTTTTTTTAATTTATTTATTTTATTTGTTTTTGGCTGCATTGGGTCTTCATTGCTGTGTGTGGGCTTTCTCTAGTTGCGGCAAGCGGGGGCTACTCTTCGTTGCGGTGCATGGGCTTCTCATTGCAGTGGCTTCTCTTGTTGCGGAGCATGTGCTCTCGGCGCACGGGCTTCAGTAGTTGTGGATCGCGGGCTCTGGAGCACAGGCTCAGTAGTTGTGGCGCACGGGCTTAGTTGCTCCGCGGCATGTGGGATCCTCCCAGACCAGGGCTCGAACCTGTGCCCCCTGCATTGGCAGGTGGATTCTTAACCACTGCGCCACCAGGGAAGCCTGGTACATAGTTTTCTCGAGCTATTTTTCTTTGGTTTTAGTATCAGGTTAACACTGGCCTCATAAAATAAGTGTTCACTCTGCTCCTAATTTTTGGAAGAGTTTAAGAAAGATTGGTGCTAACTCTTCTTTGAATGTTTGGTAGAACATTCATTTACAGTGAGGACATCTAGTCCTGGAATTTTGTGAGAAGTTTTTTAATTATTAATTCTATTCAGATCTTTGTTACAGGTCTATTCAGATTTCTATTTCTTCTTGAATTCACTTTCGAAATTGTGATTATCTAGGAATTTTCCCATTTCATCTAGGTTATCTAATTTGTTAGCATACAATTGTTCATAGCATTCCTTTATAATTCTTTTTATTTCTGAAAGTTTGGTAGTGATGTCCTCTTTTATTTCTGATTTTAGTAATTTGAGTCTTCTTTTTTCTTGGTCACTCTAGCCCAAAGTTTGTCAATTTTTTTTAATGTGTTCAAAGAAACAACTTTTTTTTTCTGTATTGTTTTTCTATTTCCTACTTCATTTATTTCCTTTTCTTGTCTTTATTATTTCTTCTGCTTGCTTTAGGTTTTGTTTGCCCTTTTTCTAGTTTCTAAGAAACTAGATTAGATTATTGATTTGAGATCTGTCCTTTTTAATGAAGATGCTTACAACTCTGAATTTCCCTATGGGAACTGCTTTCACTGCATCCCATAAGTTTTGGTATCTCATGTTTTCATTTTCATTCATCTCAGTATTTCCTAATTTCTCTTGTGACTTCTTCAAGCCATTTGTTATTTAGGAGGGTGATGATTAATTTCCACTTATTTGTGAATTTCCTTTTGTTCTTGAATTCTAATTTCATTTTACTGTGGACGGAGAACATACTTCATATGATTCCAATCCTTTTAAACATACTGAGGCTTGTTTTATGGTCTAACATAAGATCTATCCTGGAGAATGTTCCCTATGCACTTGAGAAGAATGTGTATTCTGCTGTCATTGGATGGAGTGTCTTACAGATAGATATCTGTTAGGTCTTCTATTTCCTGTCAGTCTTCTGCCTAGTGGTCCTATCCATTATTGAAAGTGGAAATTGAAGTCTCCAACTATTTTGTTGAATTTCTCCCTTCAGTTCTGTCAAGTTTTACTTCACGTATTTTGGGGCTCTGCTGATAGGTACATGTGTTTATAATTGTTAAGTCTTCCTGATTGATTGACCCTTTTATCATAATAAAATGTCCTCCTTTGTCTCTGACAACAATTTTATCTTAAAATTTATTTTGTCTGACATTAATATAGTCATTTCAGCTCTCTTTTGGATACTGTTTGCGTGTATATCTTTTTCCATTCTCTTATTTTCAACCTATTTGTGTTCTAAGGAAAAACATTAAACTTAAAAACTAATCTGTTCTGCTAAGTATATTTTTATCTCAGGTATTAAAATACAGCAAATGATGGTTTTTAAATCCATTTACCACCTTAAATGAAAATAATCAACATCAAAATAATAAAAGATATTCTTCCTTCCCCCGTCTCTTAACCAGTCCTTGATTTAACCCATAAGGATTTATTCCACAGGATCAAATTTGGAGTCTTACTTACCTTCTAAGGGTTCACAAATCTATTTAATATCCATCCAGCAGGGAAAGGAAATTCCTAAGCAAGGAACACTGCTCAGAAAGTACTGTACCATGTCTCCAAATCCCTGAGACTCAACTCGGAAAACTGGAAGCAACGGAAAGCACTATAAGGTAACTGATTTTCACTTGGTGACAAGTCACTTCCTAAATCTAAATGAACAAGGTATTCAGAACACCTATGTTTAGCTAGTTGGTTATTTTATTCTCTAGGAAAGCACAGTCCAATAAAAATATAATGTGAACTACAAATGCAAATCACATATGTAAATTTTAAAGTTTCTAGTAGCCATATATTAAAAAGAAAAAATAGCCAAATTTATTAATATAGTTAATAATTATAGCTTATTAATAAATATAATAATATATTTTATTTAACCTAATATAATATCATTTCTACATGTGACCAATATAAAATTATTATTCTTAATTTCCTACTACCTTTGAAATTTACACTTAAAGCACACCTTAATGCAAACTAGCCACATTTCAAATGATCAATAGCCATAATGGCTAGTGGCTACCACATTGGACAGTGCAACTGTAGTATTTAAAGCTGAAAATGGCCTTGAAATCCTCTATGATGATCAAGTCAAACCTAAAAACTTTTTCTTAACCGCAATTATTATGTATTGCTTATATAAGACGAGTATAAAAACGTAATAAACAGGTAGATGTGCAATCAGCATTAAATTTACAAATTTTGGAGGTTCCAATCTGCATTAGTAATGACAGCTAATATTTATTAAGCATTTGCCCTATGCCAGGCACTATGCCAGGTATTTTAAAACATGGTGAAAGGTACTCCTGTTATCTCTGTTTCATAGAAGATGAAACTGGGGCTAAGGAAAGTTAATTAACTTGGGCAAGATCAAGCAGCATGTAAGTTGTGAAGCCATTATTTGAACTCTCATGCTGGCTGGCTCTGGAGCCTGTGTGCCTGGCCTCCAAATTCTACTGCCTCCCTAAAATGAATCCAACCACCTGCAGACATGCGGTGAATTTCATATGTAAAACTATGAGAGAGAGAGCAAAAGAAACCGAGGCCAAATTTCCCCTGCCTGTGTTCCGTTCAGCAATTTGCTGAGGGCCTATTGTGTGCAGTGCCCTTGGGAATAAGGTTTCACTCGCCCCTGGCTGGCAGGCTCTGACTGAAACTCACTGCTCCAGAGAGGGGCTTGAACATTTTGATAAAAAACAGCTGAAGAAATGTGAACTGTTCAGCTTTTTTATTTTCAGTAAACAACTTTTCAACAGTTCTCATCTTTTTTGCCGGCTCTTGTCTAGCCAACTGATAACCTCAGTACTGGAAAGAGAAATCTTCTTTATCAGCCCAGTGTCTATTAACTATTCTTTAATCCATCCACATACTATTTTATTCTGCATAATTGAAAGACTAATAGAAAATATACATATATATTTTATACACACACAACTGTGATTACACATTTATATCACATGTAGCTTTAAGAGCTATTACTTATTTAAGGTCTATTTGTTATTTAACACCCAAATCCATCTAACTAATAATAGCTGACAATTACCTAGTAACTACTATGCAGACACCATGCTATGTGCATTTACAAATACTATCCTAACTTTTACAGCACTCCTATGAAGAAGTATTATTCCCATTTTACAGATGAGGAAACGAAGCCAACCTTTTTTCTTTGTACCATGTTAACTATTAATACAAACATCTGTAAATAACACCATCACCTTAAATCTGTGTACAGTTACAGATTATAATACTTTCATTTATACCATGTAAACTGACTCTCATAATAAGTAGTGATACAGAAAGTACATGTGCTCGCAACTACCAGGACAAGTAACTGTAGTTCTCTGGAGTCCTGGGGCAACTTAAAAAAAATTACAGATTGTTCATTTGGGAGAATCTTACTTTATTTACATTCAGCACCCAATAAACCAGAAATGACAGGCAAGACCAAATTCTACCACAGCTGAGAGAAGCTTTCACAGAAGTTTTATAGGCCTAATTTCTCCAGCCTCCTCTCATTTCTAGAACATGCCCATCAACAAGGAAGCCCATAAAGCCAAGAGCAGTAGCCAGAGAGGATTCTGATGCTCTCTCGTTAAGGAGTCTTGCCTCCTGTAGTATTATATCATGATCAGACAGACAGTGCAGTGCCTTGTAACAAACTTCAAATATCCTAAACTACCTAGATTTCAGGTCCCAGTTGAGAGAAACTTGCCGTTTTCCATTTTTCCAACCTCATCCTTTTTTACAGGGGGTTGTAACCGAGCAAATATACCTCCAGAACTTAATAGAGGTCTCATAAGCTAAAGAGAAGGGCATCAAGAGCTCGTTGTTTTCCCAGTGAATCAGCCCAAAGCAAAGGCAGCTAATTGGGAGTGAGCAAGATTAAAAAGTTTTCTGCCCCTCCATTTCATTTCCAATTATAATGTGATGTTAGAACTTTTGTGATTAGTAATATCATACCTTAAAAACCATTATTATTCCATCTTATAGATGAGAAATTGAGCTTTAAAGACATTAAGTGCCCGCTCAAGTTCACATAACTAGTAAGAGACTAAAGACCCAAATCCATTCAACCCAAGTTCAAGGTTCTTTACCTTATACCATCTAATCTGCTTTGGAAATAAATTTCTATTCTTGTGGGCTGCCTTTATACAATATCTGAGCTATTTTCTTTTGGGAAGAGAACACTCATAAAACAAACAGGACTCTCTCCATGGGAAATCAGTTTCAAGTGCAATAAATTCCGAGAAGTCTGAGCATTACAAACTCTCCAAAAATGGCAGGCAGGCCTGCTGCTGAAAGGACAGTTCCCACCTAGTAGGTTTTCTGGACACCAAAACGGGTCTCAATTGTCAGGATGTCTGTTATCCACCCCAAGTTTATAGGAATTTCTCCCATTAGGGAATCTCTTTATTCATTACCCTTAAAAATCTCCTCCTTCCCTTTTGATTAGATGCTGACAATATTAAAATAAGGATGGGCTGTCACTGCATATTCTAGCAGTTGATGTCACCACTAATACTAACTTGTTTTGCCTCTAGCCTGAAATAATTTTATGCTTTTTTGCCTCATCAAAAAACAAGCTTCCTATTTAGACAAATCTGTAGAATTATGCCAGAATTTCTATTATTTAAGAATTATTTAACAAATATATGTAATCTACACAGTCATTGCCTATAAAAACACATATTACAACAGGTGTTAGATCAGGCCATCCTCTGAGCAAGGCTGTAGGCAACTCATCTTACTTCACTGGTAACTAGTCACTAAAAATGGTTGTTTTAGTATGTAATCCCCCAAATCTTAATAACCTTGGGTGAGGTAATTAAGCTTCCTCAAACTCCAGACATGCCCACTGCAAAAACAAAAAAACAAAACAAAAAAACAAAATCTACCCCAAGTTAATGTACATAATGGTCTGTCTTTGAAGAAATGTATTATAAGAATGACAAATTGTCACATCTAAGAAACATCAAATCTACAAAGCTGGGTCGGCAGACCTCTTATAGAGAACCCTATCACTGTCATAGATAAAACTTTCTAAGGGACTTTTCTCCACGAATCAGTTAGAACCCTTTACAATATCTTGGCTGGCAATCACAGTTTCATGTGGATCCCAAGCCTCAGCCCAGAGGTTCTGGACACAGTGGCCTGGATTCTAACGTACAGGCAAGGTTTATCATTCATTCAAAAGCAAACGTTTTAAGTGGACCTTCAAAGACCAGAACCTCAACAGAATAGTCAACAGGAAATTAAATTCCCTAAGTTAAATACTATGAGTGGCCAGAAGTGTAGTAGTCTCTATCGCACTCAGTGCGGAAGCTTCTCACTAGAAACTGTCTTTTTGAGGCAGAAATGAATTGTGTTATTTTCTCCACCGTCAACCTTAACCCAATGCATTGGACATAGTAGGGGCTCAACAGAAGTGCCCTTTGATTTGAACACTACTGCTCTCTCAGCCTTTGGCAGCTCCAGAAAAGGCAGATTGGGGTATTATCTATGCATTAGTCTACTTCAGTTGAAACCAGGTCTCTGAGCCCCTAAGGACGGGTGTGAACCAAACACATTGAGAAATCAACCCTACAAGCCTGTGTTTCTTTAGGGAAGGGGGCGGGTCTTAACTTTCCTCAATCATTGAAAGAATGGGACCCCAAAACAAGGAATTCAAAGGAATAGTCTAGGATCCTGGGGTGGGAAGAGGGGGAGGCAAGTGTGCTACGTGGCCACTGAGGACGACAGCGGGCTGGGAGTGGGTAGGCCTGGCGGGGGGGGGGCCTGGGCCTGAGTAACCCCTCTTCCGGGCAAGGCCAGGGCGTGAGTCACTGGTGAGCCTGGTGGGAGGAAGGGGTGGCCTGAGGCATAGCCCTTGGGGAGGTCGGAGGGTCTGACTGATGGAGGGATCTCTGGAGCTGGGGGTGGAATTAAAGTAGGAAGTGGATTTTGAAATCCACTCTCTCTCCCTCTGCGGTGGGGTGTCTAGGGCTCCAGGGGCCGGGGGACTGGGGCTGGGGGCGCTCCTCGGGTCGCAGGGAGGGGCTGCCGGGCAGCGGGGGAGGAGACCTGCCAGCCCGCGGCGCCGAAATCTCCCGCGCTCTGGAGCTGGCCCCTCCTCCCCCGCCGGGCCTCACGCCCCTCGCCGCCGCCAGGCCCGCCAGCCGGCTCCTCCCGCTTTTCCCGCGACGCAAGCCGCGGCCACAGGAGCCACCACGTCCCCGCCCCGCCACCGCCCGCGCCAAGCCTGGCGGTCCGCCGCGCCCCGCCAGTGACGGCACTGCAGGGTGCGTGGCCAATCGGCTCGGCCCCCGAGCAGTCGGTGTCGGCCCCGCCCCTTCGCACCCAGGGCCAATGGGGCGCCGGCGCCGGCGTCCCCGACGGGGTGAGGGGTCGCGAGGCCCCGCCCTGTCCTCCCCTTTCCCCTTTGCCCCGCCCTTTCCCGCCCGGCCTCCTAGCCCCGCGTCGCTGCTGGTGCCGGTCCCCGCGCTGGGCCCGCCCCCGCCCCTCCCGCCGGCCCGCCAGCGCGCCTCACGGCTCCTGTTTCCCCTCCCTCCTTCTCTCTCTCACGCCTAGCGCAATGGCGGCCGCCGCGGCGGAGCAGCAACAGTTCTACCTGCTCCTGGGAAACCTGCTCAGCCCCGACAATGTGGTCCGGAAACAGGCAGAGGTAACCGAGCTCGCCCCCCCCGCCCCCGACTCCGCGCCCCGGCCGGCGCGCCGACCCTTCCCGCGACGCCGCCCGCTGGGCCTTGGCCGCTCAGCCGCGGCGGCGCAGGCCGGGCCAGGCGGGCGGCGGCCGCTCAGCCCACGTGTGAGTCGGCCCTCGGCTCCCGGCGGTCCCCCCCCCCGGGCTCTTCCGGCCCTTGCAGCCGCGGCGCCAGTTACCTCCCCGTCGCCGCTCGCACACACGTGCGGCCGCTGCTGACACGCTGCCCCCGCCCAGATGGGGAAGCCGGGCGGCGGGGTGGGGTGTGGGGCGGGCCCCGGGGCTCCCCTCGCCCCTTTCCCGCTTTCCCCCTCTCCCCCTCTGGGCGCCTCCCCCGGCCTTCCAGCTGCGGTCCCACCCTGCCCAGCGCTTTGGTCCCCCAAACCCTGGCTGCTCCCTGACCCGTCACCCCTGCTTCTCTCCTGCCCCTCACTCTTCACACACCGTCTGTCCATCGCTTCCCCATCCCTTCCTATTGAAATGTGCCTTGCCTTCTCGCCTTCTTTCCACCTGTTTACATTTAGTCCTCTTTCTCGTTCTGTTTCCTAACATCAGAAGCCGGATTTCCCTCCCCCCGCCCCCAGTTTTGTGAAGTTGCCTTTAGGATTTCTTTCTAAGCAGCTTGCACCGTTACTTTGCCCATCCTTCGGATACATTTTCTTTGATCTTTAGAGATTTGTGGTCTCATAAATGGGATGTTCTGGGACTTCCGTTGTCTAACTGGGCCAATGCCATATATTTAAGCCTTTAATTTCACTAAATCTAGCCTGAATCTCTCTTTTTTTTTAACCACCTCTGGCTCCTGACCTCCAAAATGTGGGGCTGTGGATAAAGTTTCAAGAGACAGTATTTCAAATGTCTCTGCAAGTTCATTTACCAGGTAGCTGTAAGGCACACTTGGTTCTGTAGAAGACTGTTGTTATACTAAGCCCTGAGATGCGATTTGAGACACCAAGGGAAGGGCAGAAATTTTCCAGTTCCTGTGAAGTGCATTATCAGACCCTATCCTCAAAGTTGATTATATATGGAGTTCTTTGCAACCACGTGATTGAAGATTTTTTATAAGAGTCAGTGAAGGATGTTCAGCCAGATATTCTTACGGAGCAAAAATTTATTTGGTACATAGGTAATGAAATTGGGGGACAAATCCTCTTCTAGATTCACGAGTTTTTATAGTTGTTTTTAAAATCACAACATCATTCTTACTTTAAATAGATGGAGGGTCTGCTGCTTATGCTTGGTGGTTTTCTAATCCGTGAAGTAAATACACTGGAAGTTCAGTTCTGAATGAAAAACACTTTAAACAACTGTTAACTTTATCCTAATGACTTTCAATTCATTTCTTATACACATTAAGGGTAAAAATTCAAACTGCAAATAGTTTGGGTTTTTTTTTTGGCTGCGCAGCGCGGCTTGCGGGATCTTAGTTCCCCAGCCAGGGATTGAACCCCGGCCATGGCAGTGAAAGTGCTGAGTCCTAACCACTGGACTGCCGGGGAGTTCCCTGCAAATTGTTTTTTTATGCCATTCCCCAAAGGTAACCACTTTTAAGTGTCTGGTGAATCTTCCTTGCGAATATCCTTATAGGCGTATATGTATACGTTGATTTTTTTACATGAATGGGCTTATAGTACGCATCCTGTTGTGCAGACTTGGAATTTTCACTCAGTAAATTTCACATTGCCACATAAGAGGGTTTTTTTTTAAAGCAGCAATGAATGCTCAACCAACCACCTATGAATGGATGTTGAGGTTTCCATTGTCCTGCTCGTAAAAATAGTGCTTTACATTGGAGTACATGTATATTATCTTTTCAGACTTTAACAGGTTTATTTGTAGAATATTTAGAAGTTGTATTTGTCCTTAGAAGTGATGTGCATTTTTATCTGCATCAGTTTGCACTGCTATCAGAGGGATGTGATGAGCCTATAAAAACATTTTAATGCTTTCTGCTAACTCTAGAGGTAATTTTTCACCAAAATAAGTTCTTAATCCCAACCCATAATAGAAATTTCCATGTGTTACAAAGCAGAACAGCATTGTAATTAGTAAGCTAGTTTAATTCTCCCTCTTCCCTCCAGTTGCTTAAGTCTCTATTGTCAAGCCTAGTGGGGAATCTCTCTTCTATTGAACTGAATACCAATGTCTGGTTTAGCTTGAATTCCGGTTGGTGCCTGTTGTAAATCTTTTATCACTCCCATCAATTTGGGGATGGTTAGCAGCATTCAGCACATTTTCTCATAAAGAACAATTGAAAATAAGTACTGTTATTCTCTTAGTCTTTTTATTCTGAGTGAAAACATTCAGATACTATACTTTTACTTTCATTGTATATCCTGGGACTGTATTAATATGTAAACTAAGTACTATAATATAGAATTTTCTTAATCTGACAGAAAAAAAGGTAAATGTTTGAAGGGAAGCTCCCTAGCACCATGTAATATAGTACTAAACTGGTCTGTAAATAGAGCTTCTTAGGAAAGCAAAATATTTGAAAAAGAAACGGCCACACATAACAGTACCTTAATACCACATTTTTCCCTTTTTTGCCGTATGAAATGAGCCCTTTATAAGTGATCAAACTAAATAATATTGAGTATTACAGTCTGATATAACAAATACAGAATTTTTTTTTTTGAAGTAAAGAATTGGCAAGGGCTCAGTAAATATCTTTGTAATTTACTCAGTCAAAATAAAAATACTTAGTTGACACATAAATACCAAACTGTTGACTAAAGTGACTTGTTTTATATTCAAATATGAAGTCAAGTACAGTAAAAGACTTACTGTTATATATTGTTGAAATCATTGAATGGCTTCAAAACTTTAAGAAGTTATAAACCTTTTTCCATTGTATAAACCATTTGGTAGGCTTTATATTTTATTTCTATTAAATCTTAAAGGATTTTTCTCTTTAACTTTACAGAAAAAAATGTTTCCGGTATTTTAAGAAATGATTTAAATGCCCGTCTCAAAAATTTAATAATTAACATGAATACATTGAATAAATAATTGACAGGTATTCCAGAGTCGAATGTCCATGGCATTCATGACTAGACATTTTTATATGACATAAGCTTGAGTAATCACTAATCATATGCATGGATTTTATATTCCCAGTTTTTTCCATTGACTTGTTCCTCATTGATTGTAGTACAGCACTTCATTAATGAGATTTGAACTGAAAGAGGTCAATGTATTGAAAATTTTACCTGATTTTTGAGGAACCAGGGTGTTTACTAGGTAAAAGTTGTTTGTCCCATCTTTACATTTCCATATACATGGAGGCTTACCATAAATATTTATGGAATAGTGAGATGAGTGCATTTTAGCATTTTTCCTTTCTGGGGCTGGGGGGTGAACTCCGCTTTCCATTGTGTGATTGTGTATGGTGGTGTCAAACGGAATGAACTTTTATGTGCAATAACACTTGGTAACATTCATTGAACCTGCCTGGGCTAGAGCTAGAAATATTCTTAGAAAAATTCTTTGCATTTGCTGTACTCTAATGTGCCAGGTGCTGGGAATACCATGAGGAAGAGATACCGTCTCTGTCTTTGTGGAACTCAGTCTACTTAGGCTAAGAGAAAGTTGTTCTTTTGACTTCATGGCTGTGTTCTTTTTGCCAGACTTTATCCTTGACTAGTGTCGTGGTGTAAATGTAATACTAGATCTGGATTGCCATGCTGGAACATATCAAATGGGGAGAACCCTCTCTCAGGAGTCAGATATCATACTAAACTCTCCTTCCATTGACTTTTAATTTGTTGTGGAATACAGTTTACTATTTGATTTACTGTTTATAACAAGTTTTCTGAGACTGGTATCTTAGTGAAGAATTTCTTATCCCCAAAACTTGATTTAGACCACTGGAAATTTAAGTGTTAAACATATAAAGCATCTACAGGGCATTAGGGGCTAAGCTAGTACAAGGAATAAAAAGACATTTTTATTATACTGTAAGAGACTTTGTTTAAATGAAAACGCTGCTGGTTTTTGAGTTGCTTTGATAAAGATTAAGTGAAAAATCTCAAGGTACATCCATTTTTGCAATCATTTTGTAGGTATCTACATAAATTATCATTTCTGGATAAGTAAATTCAGACTATCTTCTCAGCTGTGAAAACTTTTTGTCACAGTTTTCAGCATTATTATGTTCCTGTGTGCTTATGTACTAGAGGGGAACTTGAGGTCATCAGAAGATTTTGAATTGTCCTTTTCCCAAAATGTGTTCTTCCCGAGATTCAGATATGTTTGAGAAGTTTGAAAACTGTACAGCATTGCATAAATAGACCTGGTTGTTTAGTGGAGTCAGGCCCCAGAGGTGAAACCCAGAGAGGGCATTCAGTGTCAGGGAGATTTTGGGTACAGCTGGCCTCAGAAGAACAGAATTCTTTCTACTGTTTATTGTCTGTGACCTTGAGCAAGTCATTTAACTTCTGAGCCTTTATTTCCTTATCTGTCAATATCCCAGGGATACCACAGAGCACTAGATAAATGGGAGATATGGATTCAGAGAAGCACAATTTTCCCTTCCTTGTCCTCATCACTTCTGTCTAGAGAGAAACTAGGTAGATTATAGAAGATGGTAGCAGAGCAGACAAGCTCTTTGAATTTAGACTGCTGAGAAATTAACATGTTATCTACATTATTAACCTTCAAGTGGATAGATGAGAATAGAATATTTACTAAGAGGCTTCTTGGAAAACAATTCCAAGTGTACTTAAAATAATGATTACTGGGGCTTCCCTGGTGGCGCAGTGGTTGGGAATCTGCCTGCCAATGCAGCGGACGCAGGTTCGAGCCCTGGTCTGGGAGGATCCCACGTGCCGCGGAGCGACTGGGCCCGTGAGCCACAATTACTGAGCCTGCGCGTCTGGAGCCTGTGCTCCGCAACAAGAGAGGCCGCGACAGTGAGAGGCCCGCGCACCGCGATGAAGAGTGGCCCCTGTTCGCTGCAGCTGGAGAAAGCCCTCACACAGAAACGAAGACCCAACACAGCCATAAATGAATAAATAAATAAATAAATAAAAAAAAATTAAAAAAAAAAAAAAAAAAAAAAAAAAAAATAATGATTACTTTTCCACCTTAAAAGACTGACATTAGAAATTGTATGCATGCACATGAATCTACACTTCGATTTACTTTTGTACACGTCATATACTTAGGTCTTATTTTTTGATCCACTCTTATCTACCTTTTAATTGGCATGAATTTTTTTTTACTGTTAAACAATTTGCTCTCATTTTACGTTATTAATGGAGAAGGAAAGAAGTGTCCTGAGTCACAAAACCTAGATGTCTAGATTTATTGAAATGATATTAAGTTTCCTGACCAACTTTATCCTGACCATATTCATTTGTTTATGTATATAATATGGTTTCGGTATAATCTTTGCTTGAAAGAAAATGTAGCATAAAGAAGTTGAATATTTTCCCTTTCTCTGACTTGCTTCATCTGAGGGTATTTCTCTGGTGGTTGTAAGTAGTAACTTGAACCAATTCTACATCATTTGGTCTAAAAAATGTTGACAAGATAAGCAGTTTTCCATGATGTAAGGGGATATTGAGTGAGCACTTCACAGCATGGTAGCTCAACACTGGTCAAGTTTTTGGTTCTCTTAGGCCTTGAGTTTTATTAATCACAGAGGAGCCTAAGGTAAGAAAATGTGCACATACATTAGAAAAATCTAGTTAAGAGACAAAGGTGGAAAGGTACTTGATAAGTAACTTCTTCAACATCCTCTTTCCTGACTTGTCTGAAGTATGTTCTCTTGCTCAGGAGAAAACTTTCACACCATACCTAGGGTGTTGGACTCCTCATGCATGGATCTTTCCTGCTCTTCCTTTCAGTTCTATAAATGGTGTACTCAGGAAATTTTCTAACATGATATTCTAACCTTTAATGTTTTTCTTTTTCATGTAGGAAACCTATGAGAATATCCCAGGCCAGTCGAAGATCACATTCCTTTTACAAGCCATCAGAAATACAACAGCTGCTGAGGAGGTACTACTTTATTTATTTTATTTTTTTTTTAAAGGCAGGATTTCATTCATTTTTTTTTTTTTTTTTAACTTTTGGGTTTGTTTATTTATTTATTTATTTATTTATGGCTGTGTTGGGTCTTCGTTTCTGTGTGAGGGCTTTCTCTAGTTATGGCAAGCGGGGGCCACTCTTCATCGCGGTGCACGGGCCTCTCACTGTCGCGGCCTCTCTTGTTGCGGAGCGCAGGCTCAGTAGTTGTGGCTCACGGTCCTAGTTGCTCTGCGGCATGTGGAATATTCCCAGACCAGGGCTCAAACCCGTGTCCCCTGCATTGGCAGGCAGATTCTCAACCACTGCGCCACCAGGGAAGCCCCGGAGGTACTACTTTAATTCTTTGAATGTGACTTTCTTACAGTCGGGTATTAGATAGTCCTCAGAGTGGGTAATGAGAACTGTTGTTTACTGCATAGACATTACCAGAACTCTGAACTTAATTCTTTGTTAAAAGCTACTTTGGAGTTATAATTTTTTTGAAATACTCTGTATTAAAAATGAGAATTTCTTTTTTTCCATGTTAGATGATTACATAAAAATTATTAAATGTAAGTTATTTTTTTGGTAACTATAAAAATTTTTCTTCCTTGGAACAATTCATTCTAGAGGAGGAAGTTGAATTCATTCAGTGTTTTAATGTGTTGCCAAATGAAAAAATACTTTTTGTCTTTAAAACTTTTATGCTTATAGCTATTTCTGGGTGGTGAAGAATACGTGCTACAGATGTGTAAGGACAAAGACACACTTTGTTAGAATCCTTTAAAAATCATGGTTTTCAGCAAATTACTGTACTAAATTCAAATTTATAGTATGTTACTGCTTCTCTGCATTTAGCTGCTAACTTTTTCTCAAAAGTAATATCCTTGTATATAGTTAATGTTAATTGAATATCCTCTCTTCTGGAAAAGGCATCAAAATACCCAAGTGTAGAAAACTTACTCCACCTACGAAACATTGCATTAGAATTTGTAAAGTGAGACTTCATTGCTAACAGTCACACGATATGGAAAATGCTTATATTAACACATGATGGAAATGAAGTCACACTAAATCTTCTATATAATGTTACACCTGCCTTCTTCTAGTCAGTCAGTTTAAACTGGCAATTTAGTGTTTTCTGATAACACTTAGAAAACACTATAATAAAGTGCCTTCGTTTTTTTAAAACAGGTGACAAAAGGCACTTCTTCACCTTTGTAGCATACTATTTTTCTTTAATTCAAAATAAATGTCAAATATGAGGACAAACATAGAAGTAACTTAAATCTCTAAAATAGTTGGCTATTTTAATTCTTGAAGATTGATGCAGGTTAGCTGCAAAACAAGTTTTAAAGCCAAGAATAATGTGAAAATTATTGAATTTTATTTCTAAAAGCCTATTTTGAACCCTATTTAGATCCTGCTTTGACTTAGGAATTAGATGATTATGAACTAGCCTCAGCATCTTCATGATTCAGTGTATGTGTGAGAAGAACTGCACCAATTTTAACCACTGTTTAACCTCTCTGAATCCTTTCTAGAGCATAAATTAAAATTTTTTAAAAGTTTGCTATCAGCCAGAGTGATTCAGATAAGCTTTCTCAGTGAGAAGTAAATGGAGGGAAAAAAATGGCAAATTTTATTTGTATGGCTTAATTCTTTTTGTTATTGTTGGTCACAGTCTCAAAGTAATTATAGTGATAATGAGTACCTGCAGTCCAGAAAAAAAGAATATGAAAAATTGGGTTTAATATTTTCAATGGCTTATTGACTTCTTATGATAAAATTTTAGAATGGCATTTGTCTCAGCTTTTCTTTTGATACTCTGAATGAATATTATACAGAAAGTGCCAAATTTAAATACATTTTACAAATTTGAAAATGGGATAAGAATATACACATTGAGATTAGGGCTTTTTAGATATGGGGAACTTGTGATGTTTGTTTGCATGAATGAAGTATAAAGATAAATGGATTTTTTAAATTAATTAATTAATTTTTATTTTTGGCTGCATTGGGTCTTCGTTGCTGCGCGTGGGCTTTCTCTAGTTGTGACAAGCGGGAGCCACTCTTCGTTGTGGTCCATGGGTTTCTCATTGCGGGGCTTCTCTTGTTGTGGAGCACAGGCTCTAGGTGCACGGACTTCAGTAGTTGTGGCTTGCGGGCTTTAGAGTGCAGGCTCACTAGTTGTGGCTCGCGGGGTCTAGAGGACAGGCTCAGTAGTTGTGGCGCACGGGCTTAGTTACTCTGCGGCATGTGGGATCTTCCTGGACCAGGGCTCGAACACGTGTCCCCTGCATTGGCAGGAGGATTCTTAACCACTGCGCCACCAGGGAAGTCCCAGATAAATGGATTTGATATCGATTTATCTAAGAGGCTAATGAAAGGGCGGTGATACAGTAAGATTGGCCAGGCTGGGAGCATAAGATTAAGTAAGAAAGGTACTTTATACACTAGAATGAGAGCCAGATAGGGAAGTAAGAAAAGAGCATTATAGGGTTTGCGATTTATATTAAGATTTGTTTTTCTCCAAAGAATATATTTAAAATAGGAATTAAAGACAGGTTTATCATTGCTAAGATATGTGTTCCTATTCAAGATCTAATATGTTCAAGGCTTTTCCTCAGCTATAAACAAATAACTTTTGTGTGGCATTTTCTGTACAGTAGACTAATGTGATTAGAAAGATTTTTATGTATGTTACCTATTATTTTTTTTAAAACTCTAGCGAAATGCTTTTGAAATGAATTGTAAAACTAGAATAGTAAAGTACATCAATGGCAGAGTGAATGTAGCTTGTTGGAAATTTTTTCTCCAGTAAGACACCAAGTTATTAACAATGTTATCTATTTATAGGCTAGACAAATGGCTGCCGTTCTCCTAAGACGTCTGTTGTCCTCTGCATTTGATGAAGTCTATCCAGCTCTTTCCCCTGATGTTCAGACTGCCATCAAGAGTGAGCTGCTAATGATTATTCAAATGGAAACACAGTCTAGCATGAGGAAAAAAATTTGTGATATTGCTGCAGAGCTGGCCAGGAATTTGATAGGTATGTGTGCAAATATGTTTATCATTATGTTGTTGAAGAAAATGAATACATATATCTTTTTTTTAAGTGGAATCTTGGAGGAAGACTCACAGTACTTGAGTATCATTTATTCTGTTCGAAATGAGAGTGATTATGGATTCTGCATTTAAAGCCAAAAATTACAGATGTTTGTGAAATGCAGATATAATTAATACTTACCTATTGATCTTCAAAACTGTTTCTCTGTGTGGAGAAATAATTTTCTAGTTTACTTGAGAATTGTCAGTTTTATTTTCCCCTTAATCTGTAGTTTTGAAAGCATAGTTTAACTTATAAACCTGCCAATAGAAGTAGAAATCAGTGGACTCCAGGTGGTTTTTTGCTGTTAAAGTTGTGTTTATAAATTAAGCACATATGCTTATTATACTACTATAGTTCATTATTAAATACCCAGAAATATTTTAGAGGATAAGGTAAATGAAAACACCTAAAAATGCATTTTATCGGCAGCCAGAACTCTTTTTGGTCACACTAAAAACATTAATGATATAATTGGATATGCTTTGTTATTTTTTTTTTGACAGATTCATACATGTGATTTTAAACTTGGTTCATTTAGGTGGCATTTTTAAAGGTTGAAAAGAATACCTCACTGAGATAAGGCTAACTGGGAGAATATTGCTAGTTGTGCTTAGTAAATTATGACACAATTTTTTAATCTCCACTACTAGTAATGCAGATGTTCAATTCAACTTACTGATACAACGAATTCTTAAAAACCAATAGGAAACGTGTTAAATTTTTATATTTTAAGTAAGTTCTAAACCCACAGAAACTTGAATTTTTTTTAACTAACTTGGGAAGTTCTATTTTCAAGTTTTTTAAGTGTGCAGATAGGAATTTTTATAGATTACATCATTTCTAACTCAAAATCACTAAATAATGGAAGCATTTCCAGAATGTTTCAAAGTGCTCTCTCCATAAATTTTTTTGTCAGCACCCTACTCACTTCAGAGAAGTTCAGCAAATGGGGGGGGAATTTTTTTTAAAAAAATGCATAACTCGTCTGTATTTTCTATAACTCTTGAGTTCTTTGTGACAATAAAACCAGTGAGTCTCTTAACTGGTACAGTAGATTTTGGTGGTGGTTCATTTTTATCACAAAGTATCACAAAAATCTATATTTTAAAATCTTGTTAAAACACAACCACATTGATAACATCCTATAGTACTTAAAACTGCACAGTGTGATCACAGCTCTGGGATTCCCATTCCCATTCTCCAGTTTGCAAGTAATAAATATTTTGGTTTTAAGACTTGTTACCAAATATTGGCTTTGCCTGCTTTTTAAACTCTTTAATAACAAATAGTACGTATGAAAGACAACCAGTCCAGTAGTCAAAGTGTGCTTCCTTTTCTCCAGAACCCACTCCTGAGAAATAACCACTGCTGATAGTCTGTGCTTATGTAACCCAGATGCACACAATTGCTTTTACTAGATTATAATGCCAGTTTATGGTGGAAGGACTTGATTTTATTGGAATTTTTGTAAAAACATAGAGCGGGTGACATTTTCTACAGCCACATATTTTGAATGAGGCTTACAAAATGAAAGCATTCACTCTTGATATTTTGAAGTTTTGATTTACACAGGTTATGCCTGGATTTCTTTCCTTTTAGATGAGGATGGCAACAACCAATGGCCTGAAGGTCTGAAGTTCCTTTTTGATTCAGTCAGCTCTCAAAATGTGGGACTGCGGGAAGCTGCCCTTCATATTTTCTGGTATACACATTGATCTAATTTTGGGGGGGAAGTTTAATGTTATGAGTGCCCAAAGCACATTTTAATTGATTATTTTAGTCTAGCTTAACTTTTTAGCCTTAAATAATGCCTTTAGATAAGCTTTGTATTTGTGTTGGAAGCAAAATTGAAAAGAACAAAGCTTTTCATTTTACATTATGATCCTTTTTTGTATACGGGGATTCTCTGCAATTTTATTTCTTTCCTTTGTCTTTTATGATTCTGAAAAAATTTCTGGGACAGTTTCTTCCTTAGGAGATTGACACAGTACCAGCTGTAGCTTTTAGAAAGCCACTTTAATAATGGCATCTGGAAGAAGAGAAAGAAAATGCTGGTGAATCCCCACTGTCTTCTGGGTCTTCTGTGACCAAGCTTTAGAAAAACATAATATTTTAATAACCTCATTTATAAGTAAATGATCTAAGTTTAGAATTAAATGATTAACTGCATTTTTAAAAATTTGGCCTACTGTACAGTTCTACTTCATTTAAAATAATATACAGTTGAATTTATAACTTATCAAGATCATATGCATTTTTTTTTGAGATCTACCTTAAGACTAGATATTACACCATTTTCTATTTTAGTTGTCAAGTGTATCTTTATATCAGTAGTCCAAATTGGAGAATTAAGTAAAAGTATTCAGTTTAATTATTTACCACATTTAAAGTAGAGCAGAACTTGGACTGCCTGGATCACCAAGGCTGGGAGCAGAGTGTGAGCGTGGTTACTACAGTTACCACCTGAGCCCCTGTGCTTGCTCTTGTCCCCTCCTGCACTTCAGGTCAGCTTCCCCCTGAGACAGAGTGATAAGGATAAAGCAGAGAGCTGGGGTGGGCGTGCACCTGGGTCGCCTCTACTCCCAGTCTGATTCCACTGTGTTTGTTTTCTGTTCACCTGACCCCAAAATAGGATTGCTTGGAAAATGGGTAGATGAAGTCCAGCCTTAAGGATTCATGTAAATTTTAAGTCAGTTAGACACGTAATTAGATGTTCTAGCTGACACCTTACTAAGATATAATGTAGTTTTTTTTTTTTAATAAATTTATTTATTTTATTTATTTTTGGCTGCATTTGGTCTTCATTGCTGTGCACGAACTTTCTCTAGTTGTGGCGAGCGGGGGCTACTCTTTGTTGCGGTGCGCGGGCTTCTCATTGCAGTGGCTTCTCTTGTTGCGGAGCACAGGCTCTAGGCGAGCGGGCTTCAGTAGTTGTGGCTCGCAGGCTCAGTAGTTGTGGCGCATGGGCTTAGTTGCTCCGCGGCATGTGGGATCTTCCCAGACCAGGGCTCGAACCCATGTCCCCTGCACTGGCAGGCGGATTCTTAACCACTGCACCACCAGGGAAGCCCCTATAATGTAGTTTTTAAAGGATGCCTTGGATCATTTTTTCAGGAACTTTCCTGGAATTTTTGGAAATCAACAGCAGCACTATTTAGACGTCATCAAACGGATGTTAGTTCAGTGTATGCAAGATCAGGAACATCCATCGGTAAATAATTTCAATTCCATTAATATTAACACCTAATTTAATATAGCACCTAACTTGTGAAAGAAATTTATGTGTTTGGAGATCGTCTTTGCTTTTATACTTTAAAATATAGCTACTAGTTTTACTGATAAAGAAAATTTTCAACTTGAGTAAGAAAACTTGAACTTGCATCTATTAAGAATTTCTCATGATTGGCATTTTTGCTGTCTTCATTTTAGATCAGGACATTATCTGCTAGAGCTACCGCTGCGTTTATACTTGCAAACGAACATAATGTTGCCCTGTTCAAACATTTTGCAGACTTGTTACCCGGATTCTTACAGGTAAGAAAACAGTTTAGAATAGGTGATAATTATGTCCTTACTGGTTTTCTGTTGCTTACATTCTCATCAGAGTTCTGTAATGCATTCATTTATTCAATAAATATTTGTTGCCTACTATGTGCCAGCTGGGGATACAGCAGTGAACAAAACACGCAAATCTCTGTCCCCATTGAGTTAATATCTTTTGTCTTTGATAGACCTTTGGTCTCTTAGTTTCAGATTTTTTCTATAAGGTAAATGATATGAGCAATTTATGGTTATTATTGAATATGTAATCACATAGGTTATTTCCATTAGAACAACCAAATAACCTATGAAATGTAATGCCCATTTTTACATAAGGAGAAACTAAGGAGGAGAGGGTAAGAAACTTGCCCAAGGTCACAGTGTTGGTAAGTGGTGAAGTCATGCACAATTGAAACCCAAATTGGACTGCAGTCCTTACTGTTAAATACAGGGCTTGTAACAGTTTGTCCTGTAAAGTAAGTAGTTTATGGTTAGTTGACGTTATTGGATTCCAAGGATAAGTTACTATTTGAAGGACATCTGCCTCAATCAGAAAGTGAGATAAGCTTGGGTGAGTTAGAGTAGTTACGCTCAACCTTGTCAGTCCTCAAACCCCCTTTTATAACAAGTATTTTATAACTTTCCATAGTCTTTCTTAAAATGAAATGCATAGTAACAACTCATGTACACGTACAAGTTTTTAAAATATCAATGTATGTCCTTAAGTGGATACAAAGAAGAAATAGAAAGTAATGTCTAATAAAATGACATGCTTTTCCACATATAAATGCTAGGGCGTGACCACAACAAAGAGACAGTAGACTGGGTGATTTCTAAGTGATCTATACAAATGCAGTAGCTAAAAATGTGGACTGATACAGAGGTATCATTGGCGGTTCGAACACCATGATTTCTGTTACTGTTGGTGATTTGAACTGGTGATTTCCAGAAATGGTGAAGTTCTGGACAAAACAAAATATCTATTCCTTCTCAATTTATACAATATTTACATTTTGCGGGGGATGGGGACATCATGGTACATTAAAACCAGGCAAAAAATAATTTGTGAGTTAGGTTCTAAGTTCAGATCATTATAAATGAGTTTTTCATTTATGTAAGTGTCTGGCATAATCATGCAAGATGCATGATAAAGTCAGATGAGTTCCTCGTAAGCATTTGTGTCACAGATGTAGGACATATAGTACCCCTGGCCTTTGCATTTCCTCCATCTGTGACAACCAGTGAAGCACCTCCTGAGAGGAATAGTGCCCCTGCTGAGGACCAGGTTAGAGAGGATTTAGGGGAGCTAAAACTAAAGGTTCATATGTGATAGAGTTATTACCAGAACTTAGTAGAAACTTTTTTCCCCATGCTATTAAGCTGAAAAGATAGTTTAGGTCAATGACAAAACATTAACTGATGAAACATTGTATTGTTTTAGTAGTTTATTATCTACAAGTCTTTTTTTTTTAAATTTTATTTATTTATTTTTGGCTGCGTTGGGTCTTCGTTGCTGCGTGTGGGCTTTCTCTAGTTGCAGCGAGCAGGGGCTACTCTTCGTTGTGGTGTGGGGGCTTCTCATTGTGGTGGCTTCTCTTGTTGCAGAGCACGGGCTCTAGGCACACAGGCTCAGTAGTTGTGGCCCACGGGCTTAGTTACTTCACGGCATGTGGGATCTTCCTGGACCAGGACTCGAACCCACGTCCCCTGCTTTGGCAGGTGGATTCTTAACCACTGCGCCACCAGGGAAGTCTCTTATCTACAAGTCTTGAGTTACACACTGTTTAAGTCTAATTTCAGATTTTTCTTCATCTGAATTTAGGATAAGGTAAAATGTTAGCCAGAACTTTTAGGAGTTGTGACTCTGAAATAGGCAAAGGTAGATACAAAATGCGTACTTAAATTCCACAGTGACCAAACTTGACATCAAAGAGAAATAAATCGGGTAATATTGCACACTTCAAATGTATCATAGGATCTAGTATTTACTATAAGTGTGGGTATTGGAAGGACAGAGAAAAAGGGATTCCTTCTGGTTACGAAAAAATTCTTTGCCAGTCTTAAGTGTTGTTGTGGTTATTATAGTTGCACTGATTTTAATTTTTACTTAGGTTTAAATCTTTATGTGTTTCTAGTTAACATTAGGCAAAAGGAAAATATATATGTGGTTGTAGGTAGAATATCTGCATAATGTTGATTGCTAAGTTATTACTCAGTGAAAAATAATACTAGTATTTCTTTGTTATCTACCTCTTGATGTTCTGGCCAATGAGGCATCATAAAGTGACTCTTGAACACAGACCTTATTTTTTTATTCATTTCACCTTTTCTAGGCTGTAAATGACTCATGCTACCAGAATGATGATTCAGTCCTAAAATCCCTTGTTGAGATTGCGGACACTGTTCCAAAGTATTTACGTCCTCATTTGGAAGCAACTTTACAGCTAAGTCTGAAGGTAAATTAAATACTTAGGTAAATGTTCCGTTTCTTATTTTCCGTGAATAAACTACTAAATGTATGCAAATATGTCTTTTTTTGTAGTTGTGTGGAGACACTAGCCTCAATAATATGCAACGCCAGCTTGCCCTTGAAGTAATTGTGACCCTCTCTGAGACTGCAGCTGCTATGTTAAGAAAACATACCAATATTGTTGCACAGACTAGTAAGTCAAAGGTCTTTAAGTAGTTGGTGTTAAGGTGGCAAAATTGTTGGATAAGTTTGCTGAGAGTGGTGCAAGTCCACAGATTTTATTGGTAGAAGGAATGTCCTTTCAAACTCAGGTGAATCTGGGGAAATGCACTTTTACATTCTTAACTGCATGGACCCAACATGATGGCCATGCAACAGCACCCTGAAACCTCAGAATAGCAGGCATGACTTATAATACCTGGAAGTAAACCGAAAGATGTACAGGACCTCTATGGGGAAAATTGGATGATGCATTGAAAGACTAATAGGAGAAGCAAATATCAGTACTCCTCAAAGTAAACTAAAAATTCAATATAATTTTAGCCAGAATCACAATAGAGTTGGTCATGATAAGATTGATTCTAAAATTCGTGTGGAAGAACATAGGGCCTGGAGTAGCCAAGACAATTTTGATGAATAAAGTACAGATCTTGCCTATCAGCTATGAAGATTTAGAGTTTGTTGATGGTGCAGGTAATAGATGAGTTGGATAGGATGAAAGGGTCCAGGAGCAGATCCACTCACATGGAGACAGAATGGACTTAAAAAGATAATTCATCAAAGGTCATTGGCACAACTGGTTATTTCTATGGGAAAAACATATCCCAACTTCAAATAGCCTATGAAACCCAATTTTCGGTTGATTAAACGTGAAATAATAGATACATTTTATAAGTAAAGCTTTTAATAGTAGAAAGTGATTTTTTTTTTAAGACTGAGTCAGAAACCATAGGTGCAAACATTACTAAATTTGTACTAGAACAATTTTTTGACCATCCAAATACATCATAAGTGAAATTAAAAGATAAGCCACAGACTGAGAGAAAGTAGTTCATTGCACACAATCAACAAAGTTTTGGTGTCCAGAAAATTGAAGCTGGGAACAGGAAGTTCGCAATAGAGGAATCTGAAATAGCTATTAAACACTGCTCAGTCTCCATAAATACAAATGCAATTGTCAAATACCAATTGTCAGAAAGTTTGACAATATCATGTGTCGATGAAGGGTGTGGAGCATAGAGAACTCACAGGAGCACTTCACACCTTGTGCAATATACAGACAGGCCTCCTTTTGAACTTCCCATAGGAATCAAGTTTATGCCGCCACTATGGAGAGCAGTTCAGTGGGTTTTAGTAATATTAAAGATACTTGTAACATTTTCGTGCCCTGAACTCACACTTGTCAAGGAGATATGTATAAGAATCTCATCAAAGCAAATTTTGTAATAGGAAAAAAATTGGGAACAACTAAAATGTTCAACAGGATAGTGTGTTTATATAATGAAATGCTATGAAGTAATGCAAATGAAATCCATGTGTGTTGAGAAAAAAGCAAATTGCCAAAGGATATATATAGTGATACTATTTATTATGTAAAAGTAAAATCTTGGACTAATACTATGCGTTATACATAGAGAAAACTATAGTCCAAGTGTAAAAACAGTTTGGTAATGAGAAATATTGATTTTATTATGGTGATTGCTTCTGGTGAGGGAGGAAGAGGATGTAATAGGATTTGGAATATTTGACTTTTATCCTTAATGTTACTTCTTAAAAAGAACAAGATCTAAAGCCAGTGTGCTAAAAAAGGTAAAAATGTAACAAACCAGATTTGGGGAGAACAGGCAAATAATTTTTTTGTTTTACTCTTAGAGGCAAAGCAAATCCTTTGTTTTTTACTTCTTAAAATTGTTAGTACATGGTGATATTGACAGAATTAAAGAGACAGTCTTCGTGTATGAAATACTTATTTTCTTTAGTTCCGCAGATGTTAGCCATGATGGTTGACCTTGAAGAGGATGAGGACTGGGCAAATGCGGATGAACTAGAAGATGATGATTTTGACAGGTAATCACACAGACCAAACACCGTGAAGTTTCCTTGACAGGATAGAGCAAGGTCAGGTGGCAGTGAGAGCTTAGGATTACAAGGCCTATCTCTTCCCCACACTGTATTCCGTAAATCTGAAGTTAAACTTTTAAGTTTGGAATATGGGACATTTAGGCTTTCTCTGTTGTGTGTTTTTCTGTACCAAATTTTGTAAATACTTATCTTTAATAAAGTAGCTATCTTTATTACCCTGTTTTACTCTAAATTTTCTTCAAGAATTTTTTAATAGTATCTTCTAAAATATATATAAAGACGCTTTATTGTGATAAATGCCTTTCTATGCATAGACCTTAACTTAGAATAGTTGTTTCAGCAAATCCCCTGTATTTTCCCCAAATAATGCAATTTATGTTTAGGATAGAGAGGAGGCAATAATGGTGAGATTTATACACTGGGTGACAGTAACACTGAAATTACTATTTTACTTGTTTCAACTTAGTAGGTACCCATGAATACAGATTCCTATGGAAAAGTCAGTCAATTTATATTCACTGTGAAGTAGTGATAATGGCTCCTTACATATATGAAACATAGCACTTCAGAGCAGCTATTTTAATTTGATTCTTTCAGTGGTCCTAAAGGGTATAGTATCACATTATAGATGCGGAAATGGAGAGGGAGGATTGAGTGATTTGTCCAGGGTTGTATAGCCAGTTAGTAGACTGGGCTTAATACCATATCTCTTACTCTTCCCAGTGCATCATACTGCCTTACCTCCTTTTCTTAAAAAGAACTGAAATTATTTCCCTGAAAGACTGGTAGTTGGTGTAAGCTACTATAACAGATATTAGATAGAATTAGACATTCGATTTACAGAATATATGGTGTCTTTTTGAAACTTAATCCTGTCATTAAAAATGACTGACTTTTGGCCTAAATACTCTTTAGAAGTATGAAAATAATCCTTGACGGGAAATCATCAAATAGGGCTGAAGAGAAGACTGGGCTCCAATCAGGTTTTCTTGCCCTGGTTCAGTTACTGTTATGTGCTGCTACCTGGCTTAATTTGCCCTGTAAAAGGCACTTAAATTTATATGGTTATGAAGCTATTTTTTTTCTGGACTGGGTGAATAAGATTTTATCTGTGAGTAAATAGGGCGTAAATATATTTTCAAGGTCAGTTTAAGTCTAAGAACCTGTTCTGAAGGTCATAGTTTCATCTTTCTCGTCTTGCCTTCACACAGAACAACAGTTAAAGATTATGCACATGACAAACTCATTGCTGATCTTGCAGTTCTAAAACAGAATAAATGTGCAAAGGCTTTTATGCCCAAATTTTTCTTCAGTTTTCGGGGAGAAAAACTAGAATTGACTTTCACCAATGCATAGTTTTTTGCGATGCAAATTGCACCCCTTAAAGATGAATAAGCTCACAGTGAGGAAAAAAATCATATACCGGCTCAGTACCTTTTTCAGTTTTCTATGTTCTCCCCACTGATAGGTTTGAAGAATATATTTCCAGGAAATGAGATACACAAAGCTCTCCTAAACACTCTGCTTACCCCTCTGAGTCTTGAAAGTGTCAGAAACAAAGTTTTAACCAGTGAGTGGTGTGGTGGGGGGGAGTAGGAAAAGGCTTGAAAGATCAGATTCAGACATAAGACTTTTAAACCACAATGAGGCATGATAAAAATTTTATCCCCCCTCTTTTTTAAACTCTAGGGTTTTTAACCCACAACTTCACTACATATATTAGAAAGACCACTTAATTCTTCAGTCTCAGTTTAATAACATGTTTAGAAATATATCCATGCAGTGTCCTATTCTCGTGTATTTTGCTTATGTCGCGATTACATCATTTTGTTTGTGTGTAGCAATGCAGTTGCTGGTGAGAGTGCTTTAGACCGAATGGCTTGTGGACTTGGTGGAAAGCTCGTCCTGCCGATGATCAAGGAACATATTATGCAGATGCTTCAGAATCGTAAGCTGTTATCTCTTTCAAATGCTAGAATTGTGGAGTGTGGCTTTCCAAATCTTAAACTCTAACAAATGCTTAGACTGTGTCTAAAAGTTAGTCTTTGCCTTTTTATATTCTATGTTTAACCTAATTCTCATATTGATAGAATCCTATTCAGTCATCTTTAGAACCACTCAGTCTTACAGTAAAGAATATTTTTTCCTCAATACTGCAAATATTATTCAATTCTCCTTCCCCAGAATGGGCTTCAGTATATGGGAAAAAATTAAAAATTCTAAGGAAAATTGACAGATTTACTCCCTAGCCAGAAATATCTAAATTTGAATTTAAATAAAACGCCATTATTTGAATGTTTATGAAGTATGCATGTATTTGATTCACAGTCTTCCTTCATCTAATATCTTTTATTTTTTTTAAAATACCTACTTCTAGAGGAGAAGCTACTTCTATATTTCTCCTTTTATATTCCTAGCAAATATTTGGTCATTTGTTAGCCTTGTACCTGTAATTTGTATCAGTAACAAAAGTTGTTGTTTTGGTCCTTTTAATTACAAAGTTAATGTGCTTGACGTTTTTTAAAAATTCAGATACAGAAGTGTATGAACTGAAAGTCCCTTAACTTAGATTCAGGGGTGGCCACTGTTAACAGTCCTCTGAGACTTGAGTCTCTGACCTCGTTTACGCACGTGTGCAGTTGTGTTTAACGTGAGTATAGCACACAGATGCCATGCTTCCGCTCCACAGTGTATCATGTCACCACCCGATGGCTTCCTTTCGTTTAACAGCCACCTAGCATTCCACAATTCCCCATTAAACCATAATAGTTCTGTTCATAACAAATAATGCTACTGCATACACTCTTCTACAGAAATCCTGGCTTACATGTATGAGCATGTGTATCTATAGCATGTATTACAAGAGACAGACTTGAGGGTCAAACCATTGATTTGGGATCTTAAAGTAGTGAACTGGAATCACAGAATACCAGCTTCACATGAAAGTGAATTTTTGAGAACTCCAGCCCTTAGCCTTTACCTAGGTCCTCCTTATCCTGTAAGATTCTTATTTATCCTAAGAAGCCGTGGTCCAAAACCATTATCCCTTCTTAGTGATGTCATTTTACATCTGGGCCTGGAATAATAGTTTTTCCTGTTTTTACTCCCTAAATTTTGAGGGGTTTTTCCCCAAATGGATAGAGACAGTCAACATCACAGGTTGCTCAACCTATAAAAGCTACTAGAAAGAATCTAGCTTTTCCATTTTTAAGATGAAAGTAAAGCCCAGAGACATGAAAGGTTACACACGGTCACCCAGCTATCAGTGTTTCACCACTGCTTAATGCCATTCTTCAAATATGTTGTGGAACTGCTTGTGATTTGTAGTTAAAGAATTTAAGTTCCTGCTACAACATAACTAGCTGGCTGCAGAAGCCTTCACATGTATGGCAATGAACTCTTAATAAAGATTTGTTGCTGTTAAATGTATGGCTTTGAGCAAGTCTGGACCTTTGTTTCCTTGTCTGTTAAAAAAGAAAAAAAAAATAGGAAAGTGATGCTTGCCCTACACCCAGGTTTGGAGTTAGGATCCAAAGGTGTATTTAATACTTCATATGAAAAGGGCTTTAAAACGATGCATATTTTCTAGTAACTAACTATATACCCCACTTTATTTTAAAAATAGTTTTATTTTTTCTTTAAATAGTAAACACCAATTTTTTATTTATTTTATTTATTTATTTTTGGCTGCATTGGGTCTTCGTTGCTGCACGCGGGCTTTCTCTAGTTGTGGTGAGCGGGGGCTACTCGTCGTCGTGGTGTGCGGGCTTCTTGTTGCGGTGACTTCTCTTGTTGTGGAGCCAAAGCTCTAGGTGCCTAGGCTCTAGGTAGTTGTGGTTCACGGCCTCCAGAGCGCGGGCTCAGTAGTTGTGGCGCATGGGCTTAGTTGCTCCGCGACATGTGGGATCTTCCAGGACCAGGGCTCGAACCAGTGTCCCCTGCATTGGCAGGCAGATTCTTTATTTATTTATTTTTTTTTAACATCTTTATTAGAATATAATTGCTTTACCATGGTGTGTCAGTTTCTGCTTTATAACAAAGTGAATCAGTTATACATATACATATGTCCCCATATCTCTTCCCTCTTGCATCTCCCTCCCTCCCACCCTCCCTATCCCACCCCTCTAGATGGTCACAAAGCACCGAGCTGATGTCCCTGTGCTATGCAGCTGCTTCCCACTAACTATCTGTTTTACATTTGGTAGTGTAGATATGTCCATGCCACTCTCTCACTTTGGTAGTGTATATATGTCCATGCCACTCTCTCACTTCATCCCAGCTTACCCTTCCCCCTCCCCGTATCCTCAAGTCCATTCTCTAGTAGGTCTGCATCTTTATTCCCGTCTTGCCCCTAGGTTCTTCTGACCATTTTCTTTTTTTTTTTTTTTAGATTCCATATATATGTGTTAGCATACAGTATTTGTTTTTCTCTTTCTGACTTACTTCACTCTGTATGACAGTCTCTAGGTCCATCCACCTCACTACAAATAACTCAGTTTCGTTCCTTTTTATGGCTGAGTAATATTCCATTGTATATATGTGCCACATCTTCTTTATCCATTCATCTGTCGATGGACGCTTAGGTTGCTTCCATGTCCTGGCTATTGTAAACAGAGCTGCAATGAACATTGTGGTACATGACTCTTTTTGAATTATGGTTTTCTCTGGGTATATGCCCAGTAGTGGAATTGCTGGGTCGTATGGTAGTTCTATTTTTAGTTTATAAGGAACCTCCATACTGTTCTCCACAGTGGCTGTATCAGTTGACATTCCCACCAACAGTGCAAGAGGGTTCCCTTTTCTCCACACCCTCTCCAGCATTTACTGTTTGTAGATTTTTTGATAATGGCCATTCTGACCGGTGTGAGATGATATCTCATTGTAGTTTTGATTTGCATTGCTCTAATGATTAATGATGTTGAGCATTCTTTCATGTGTTTGTTGGCAGTCTGTATGTCTTCTTTGGAGAAATGTCTGTTTAGGTCTTCTGCCCATTTTTGGATTGGGTTGTTTGTTTTTTTGATATTGAGCTGCATGAGTTGCTTGTATGTTTTGGAGATTAATCCTTTGTCAGTTGCTTCATTTGCAAATATTTTCTCCCATTCTGAGGGTTGTCTTTTCATCTTGTTTATGGTTTCCTTTGCTGTGCAAAAGCTTTTAAGTTTCATTAGGTCCCATTTGTTTATTTTTGTTTTTATTTCCATTTCTGTAGGAGGTGGGTCAAAAAGGATCTTGCTGTGATTTATGTCATAGAGTGTTCTGCCTATGTTTTCCTCTAAGAGTTTGATGGTGTCTGGCCTTACATTTAGGTCTTGGCAGGCGGATTCTTAACCACTACGCCACCAGGGAAGCCCCCAATTTTTTTTTTAATCTTAAAATTCAAAGGAGGAAAACCATTTTCAAATCCCAGTACTATTGCATTTGCTGAACATACTTCTAGGAACTCTGCACATTGAGAATATATGAGACATAACTTTAAAATGTCTGAACTAAATATAGACATCTTTCTATTTCAATATTTATGCATTAAAATTTTTTTTCTTTACTATTTATTTTTGTGTGTTTTTTTTAATTTAATTAATTTATTTGTTTGTTTGCACCGAGTCTTAGTTGCAGCTTGCTGGTTCCTTAGTCGTGGCCGGCAGGCTCCTTAGTTGTGGCATGCACGTGAGACCTAGTTCCCTGACCAGGAACCCAGACCCCCTGCATTGGAAGCGTGCAGTCTTAACCACTGCACCACCAGGGAAGCCCCTTGTGTGTTTTTTAACTGAGTTATAACTGACATAACATTATATTGGTTTCAGATGTGTAGTGTAATGATTCAGTATTTGTATACGTTGCAAAATGATCACGACAATAAGTCTACTTACTCCTCTTTAAAATAATGTGTCCAGTATGCAAAGATTAGTATCAGATATTGGTTTCTTAGAATTATTATTCCTCAGTTGAGAAATTTGGCTTAATGGTATATTGAGTAATTGAAATACAGTTAAAGCATATATGTAATAATGTTATAAATAATAATAAAGTTTTAATGTTTAACAGGAAAAATTGGCAATTTTTCAGAGGAATTAGTTACAACAGACTTCATCTTTTTTTTTTTTTTTTAGAGAGAAGTAGTTTGGTTTTGCTCAAGCAGAGTTTTTTTTGTTTTATTTATTTATTTTTGGCTGTGCTGGGTCTTCGTTTCTGTGTGAGGGCTTTCTCTAGTTGTGGCAAGTGGGGGCTGCTCTTCATCGCGGTGCGCGGGCCTCTCACTGTCGTGGCCTCTCTTGTTGCGGAGCACAGGCTCCAGACGCACAGACTCAGTAGTTGTGGCTCACGGGCCCAGTTGCTCCGCGGCATGTGGGATCTTCCCAGACCAGGGCTCGAACCCGTGTCCCCTGCATTGGCAGGCAGATTCTCAACCACTGCGCCACCAGGGTAGCCCAGACTTCATCTTTACATGGGTTTTGGGCTCCCCAAAGGAAAGGGAAAAATTAAGTCTAATGTCTAATTTAGGATTTTTGTACAACTTAGTTAACCCTTATACCAGCAGTTCTCAAACTTTCATTCTCAGGATCCTTTTACACTGAGGATCCCAGGGTGCTTTTGTTTTGGGTTTTTTGTTTTTGTTTTTTTTGATCTGAACATTTGCTCCCCTTTATAATATGGTGAGAGCATTTTTTTTTTTATTGGAGTATAGTTGATTTACAATGTTGTGTTTCAGGTGTACAACAAAGTGACTCAGTTATACATACACATATATCTACTTTTTTTTAGATTCTTTTCCCATATAGGTCATTACAGAGTGTTGAGCAGCGTTCCCTGTGCTATACATATACAGTACGTTCTCATTGGTTATCTATTTCATATATAGTAGTGTCAATCCCAATCTCCCAATTTATCCTTCCCTCTACCCACCATATTGCCTTTTAACTTTCAGAGTAGAAATGCTTGTGTGACATAACCACTGTGACAATGAAGTAATCCAGTCAGGCACTTTTTCTATTTTTCTGGTTAATAAACACATATAAAAGTATTTTGTTACTCTTTTCCAAATAAGGAGAACTTCCTTATACTTCTGACTACCAGAATGACGTGTTTGTAGTATCTAATTGCTGTTCCTTCCTGTGTAATTCTGTTCTGTAGCTGACTGGAAGTATCGGCATGCAGGATTAATGGCCTTATCTGCCATCGGGGAAGGATGCCACCAGCAAATGGAAGGAATTCTAAATGAGATAGTAAATTTTGTTTTGCTTTTTCTTCAAGATCCTGTAAGTACCAGTAAATACTTGATTCATAATTATTGCCTTAGTTTCACATGGGACCCTGTTGCCTTTACTAATACAAAGGCACCTATTCCAGCATCCCAGAGTGAGGTATGCAGCCTGTAATGCCGTGGGACAGATGGCTACAGATTTTGCACCTGGTTTCCAAAAGAAATTCCATGAGAAGGTAAGTAATGAGTCTGCAGACACTCTAACTCTAAGAAGAGGGATGGCATTTGAAAATGTCTGTGTGTGTGACTTCGTTTCACAGGTGATTGCAGCTCTGCTGCAGACCATGGAAGACCAGGGCAATCAGCGTGTGCAGGCCCATGCCGCTGCCGCTCTCATTAACTTCACCGAAGACTGTCCCAAGTCACTGCTTATTCCATATTTAGATAATTTAGTGAAACATCTGCATTCCATCATGGTCCTTAAACTTCAAGAGGTAAGTTTCGAGATCTTTAAGCTCCCTATTTATAAAGATTAATTTAATTTGATAGGTAAGACCTGGAGAAAGAGGGACTTTTCAGAATGGCCATAAAGAATAGAAAGTTAGGAGGAAGACATTGCAGGCTGTTCTAAGTAGTATAATTCAGGCTTGACCAGAGAATGGGCCGCTCAGTATTAGACTTGGGAAAGATATGGACTAAAGGTTAGGTAAAAGCAGCATGTGAATTGCCTGGAAAACAAGCCAGAGTTATTTTTGAACTCTGTAAATTATTTATGTAAATTTGGAATTACATAAATTAATTGCTGCAAGAAACCATGAAAACGTGATTGTAGGAAATTAGCACAGTAGCAACATGAGACATAAACGTAAATGGGGAAGATTTAAGGCAAGACCATCATACGATTATTGTTCAGTGAGTTTGGGTGGTAATAGTGGAAATTGGAAGGAAAAATGATTCTGAAAGATGCTTCTCAGGAAGCATTAGCAGTTTCTTTCTGCCAGTTTGAATTTAAAAAGATGAAAGAGAAAGAAGCAAAAAGTGTTGACCACTCTCCTAACCTGGGTGAGAGAAATAGAGAACGTGTAAAAAAGAATATCCTTTTTGTTTTAAAAATGTTGAATTCTTAAAATAAGGCCTGGCCATCCAAATAGAAGACAGTTTATAGTTTCAGCTTAAGTAAGAGGCAACCTAAAAACAAGTGAATGATGTCAGTGTAGCATCATGAGAGAGAGAAGATTCAGGTAAGAAAGGCAAAGATTGAAGCCCAGTTTGTTGTCAAATATAATGAAAATAAATTTCTACTCTAAAGTGAAATGAATAAAAAGGACATGCAAAATAAAAGCCGTTTAACTATTATATTCAGCAGACATAAAGTTACTGTCAAATCACTATATTAATACTCAGTTTCTATACTTTGGTTCATGATGAACTGGTAACAGTTGGTAAACCACAGTGTGCCTAGCACTGGTCTAAAGCAGAACAGGGAGGAAGAGAGGAAATAATGTCTCAGAAGGCCAAGAAGGGGGTTTAATTAAAGCAAAGGATGGGTGCTCAGTGTCCAATGACAGCAAACTAAGAACATGATACAGGAACATGTGTGTATCTGGAAACAGACAGAGGTAGACAAGTTGAAGGCAGATCGGTTAGGTTAGTTAAATCAGGAATTGATGGATCAGATGTGACATTACTAGTAGATTTGGGTAAAGGGCTGAAGTGTGAAGGGTGGCTCTGTATAATCCCCCCTCCCCTCATGGGTCCAGTATGTGAGATACAGACTGAAGGAAGGAGTTGCTAAGATGGGCTGGGGCGGAGGGTAAAGTATGTGAGCAAGAGCAATGCAAAGAGAGAGTAGCCAAGGAAGAAAGGCATTCCAGTGAGATCAGAGGCCAGCCATGACATTAAACACAGAGCAGATGCTGAGATGCAAAAGAAGGGAGTAAGTTGACCTTTTAAAGGTGTGTTGGGGCCTGTGGTACAAGGAGAAAGAGCTCTGCCGAGAGTGGCTGTGGTTGACGAGCGGCATGAGGAGCATCTGGAGTAGTTCAGGAGCGCTGTGTTAAGGAGAGAGCATCACACATAAATATAAATAGTTTGGCTCGGTTCTTAACATTTGCTTTAAGACCTACAGTCTCCAGTGTGGCTGCCGGAGGGTGGGCTCAGCTTGCGGTTTCAGAAAAGCCCTCGGGAACTTTCAGGGAGTGTTTCTTCCATGTTCTCATTTGTGTGATTGATGTTGTGTGTCTTCCTTCTAGTTGATTCAGAAAGGCACCAAGTTAGTTTTGGAACAAGTTGTGACGTCTATCGCATCAGTTGCAGATACTGCAGAAGAAAAATTTGTCCCCTACTATGACTTATTTATGCCATCACTGAAGCACATTGTTGAGAATGCAGTTCAAAAGGAACTCAGACTTCTCAGAGGAAAAACTATTGAATGCATCAGCCTCATTGGTCTGGCTGTTGGGAAGGAAAAAGTACGTGATTTGTAGTACGTCGAATTTTTTGTTTGAATTTGGCTGCGGAGGTATTGAGGGTACCAGAGGGTTTTTTCCTTCTGATAAATGGTTTTCTGGATACTTGTTTTTTTCCATCATCTTACTCTCATATTAACTTTAATTTTATATATAAATAAATTGTTGCCTTCATTTTTTCATCGCTAATATTAAGGTTTCTTCTTAACTCAGTTAAGCTCTTGAAACCTTCTCTTATGGGTACAGTCTGTCTCTATGGAGGCTTGTGGAATTCAAGACCCATATGTTTAGTTTCACCCACTTGAACATGTGCTTGGGAACATTCCAGTTGCTTTTCTGTTAATCCAAAAAGCATTGAGTGTCCCAAGAGAAATTTATATGCATATAGTTCTTCAGAAAATAATTAGCAAGGACGATTGGCCAGTGCGTTTTTCTTCCTAGCTAACATCTCAGACCTGTCAAAGCTTATTCAAAAGAAGCTCCTCTGTCATCAGCCCCTCATGTTCTGATTCTCAGAGCTTTCAATATAGAACCTTTTTGTCTGATTTCCTCCAAAACCAGCATTATTATCTTATAAACTGTTTTCTGGGAGACACTGAGAAACTAACCAATAAAACATTTTTATGTTCTGTTCTCTGCGTTTTGGCTTTCAAACTGTTTTTGAAACAGTTTATACAATGGAGATTGCCAGACTATGCAGAGAGTTAAATGAAAATCATACAGTTCTATGGAGCAACCCAAAATTGTCTTTCTGGATTTGGATTATCTTTTTACTGCTGGAAATACATAAGCCATGGACCAAAACTTGATGCCACTAGAACCGTCTTTATACTGCAATTCATTTTGACCTTCGCTGGAAAATGTATTTTTCTAGAAAAAGCACTAAGTCCATTGCAATATAGATGAAAAATTTTCAATATAATACTTTTATCTGAGGTGTTATAACCCGTGTGGGAAATGTAATAGATTTGGGGGGAAAGTTTTATTATTACACAAGAAACAAAAATTGGGTAGCAGTAGTGCCTCTCTGATGTGATATACATGAGTAATATTAGTGTCTTTTTTCCCCAAATATTTCCTTCCAGTTCATGCAAGATGCATCAGATGTGATGCAGCTGTTATTGAAGACGCAGACAGACTTCAGTGATATGGAAGACGATGACCCTCAGGTGAAGCAGCCCTCACATGCGCCTGCATCCTTTCGGTCGATAGCTCAGGGTTAAATGGATTAAAAAAAAGAAATCCGGTAATAGGTTTCTGGCGATAATATCAGCCCGTGGTTTCAGAGACATTCTTCTGGTTTTCCTTCTACTTGGCACACCGTTTTTTCCTTGGTCCATTCCAGGCTGCTCCTCTTCTGACTAGTTTTTGGTTCCATTGGGGATCTGTCGTGCCAGGCTCTCTGACCTCTTCACTCTCCTTGAGCAGCGTCATCCATAGGCACGGCTTCGGTTTTCCTTCGTATGGTTGTGACTTCACGTCTGTCGCTGAATTCAGGGTTCATTTGTCCAGCCCCTTACTAGACATCACCATGTGGATGTCTCCTGGCCCTTTGCATGCCAGATGACTTCCCTCCCCTGTCAAAAGCAAAAGAAATACGGAAACCCAGCAGTTTTAGAGCATGTCATGCTCTTTTCTCTGCCTGTGAACAAGCCCTCGTTGAGCTTAGAAAGAACCCTCCCACCTCAGGCTGGTTAACTTCTACGCGTAGTTCACGGCTGGTACCAGTCTCGGTGGTGGGTACTGAGGACCCTGTAGTAAGAACGTCGTGAGTGTCTGTCGCGACCTTAATGATAGTCACAGTGTCTACTGTACCATGAGCATTCAATCCCTAATCGTTGCCTTAAATTTTAGCTTTGCACAGCCACCCTGTAATGTCTGCCATACTTCAAAATGCTTTTTCCAGGCACTTAAAAATTTGTTCTGTTTTGTTTTGTTTTTTTTAAATTAGGAGTGGGGAGTGCGTTTGCACATGTAGGCATGTGAAATAGACAAATATATAGATGGATGTCGGAGGGTAAAAATCACTTTTGGGGCCATGGGGATGAATTAGAACCAGATTCTCTGTAGGTAGATTAAGTCTTTGTAAACACAGTAGTAGTAGAAGAGGTGTCTTAAATGTGGACAACCCCTTACACAGAAAACTTAAACAGCTAGGAGAAAGGGGTATTTAGTGTTTAATGAATGGAACTTTAGGCAGTAGGCCAAGTCAGGTAAGTTCCTGCCTTCAAGAAAATTAGTGCTTAAGGGTTGATATGTTTAAGTGGGCTTTGTTACATGATTCAGATGCTGTTAGAGAAAACTATGTATTTTGAAATATATAGTTCTTGAAAGTAGGAAAAAATAAGACAGAGTCCTGGTCTCTTTTGCCTCAGCTGTTGTCTGTATCCTAGTGTAGAAGTTCACAGTGATTTTCCATGGTTTCTGAACATTTTAAGTATGTGACCTTAGAAAATGCACTTATTGCTTAAAGAGCCATGAATGTAAAAACATTGTTTCCATGAAATGGGGAAGGGGCTTTCTTTATGTCTTATTTATCCATTTTTTATTAAAAATCAGTTTTAATTTAATTTTTAATTTTTCTCCCCAGATCTCTTACATGATCTCAGCATGGGCCAGAATGTGCAAAATCCTTGGAAAAGAATTTCAGCAGTACCTTCCAGTGGTTATGGGACCTTTAATGAAGACAGCTTCAATTAAGCCTGAAGTAGCCCTTTTAGATAGTAGGTGTCTTCATGAGGACATGGCAGTTGTACAATTCCTCTTTGTTATCATTTTTAACATGAATTTGCTTGCTTCTTTGTTAATAGCCCAAGACATGGAGAACATGAGTGATGATGATGGTTGGGAATTTGTGAACCTTGGAGATCAGCAAAGTTTTGGTATTAAAACTGCAGGACTGGAAGAAAAGTCAACTGCTTGTCAGATGCTGGTAATTATAATGTTTACTGAACTTTGTTTTACAACTTCTCATAATGAATAAATATAATGTATATGTATATATTTCATTATGTATATACTTATGTATATTATGTATATATATTTCATAGGAGTGCTTTTCATGGATGCTGAAGAAGTTATTTTGAAGAGCCAGGAATGTATTCTTTAATAAATAAAATATAGAAACCTTTAGACCCAACATTTCCACTTATGGATTTCCATCCTAAAGAAATGTGGATAAAACCTTTCATTACCAGTGCTGTTTTTAATAACAACAACAACAGAAATGAATAGCCCAAATAACTATTGTTAGGAAGATGATCAGTAATTACTGTGCCCTGGAGTATTACACAGCCATTACAAAGCTACCTGAGGGGGAAGGATTTTTGCCTGTTTTGTGTTTAGTGTATAGTAGTGGCTAAGGAATATTTTTGAATGAACAGAAATCTGCTCACAGTATTAAAGATAAAGTTGGTATGATTTCATTGTATTAAAAAAGATAGACATGGTAGGAAAATCAAAATGTTTACAGTGATTATTTTGTGTGGTATTATGGGGTCTATGTATGTTCTCTTTGAGTTTCCTTTTTTAAACCTTCATGAACATGTGTTGTAGATAGCGAGAGTTTTTTGTTGTTTTTTTTTTTTTTACAAATAGAATTAAGAGATTTTGGTAACAACATTGTAAATCAACTAAACTTCAATGAAAAAGTATTTTAAAAAGAGAGTATGGTACATTACAAATCTAGCAGTTAAGTAAGCCTAAATAAAAGTTAATGGCTTAAATTTTATTTTGTATTAGTAAAGTATTGTGTTTTCTAATTAATTTAAACATATTTCTTGAACTTATTCTTATCAGTACTTAATTGCCTATAATTTATAAACAATTTGGATTTTCTGTAGTATCGCTCAACTTGAGAACAAATATAAATGTAACATCTTCTACAGAATTACCAACTCTTTTCATGTAGTGAAAGATAATAAAGAAACAATTATTTTAAGACAATTTTTTCTGTTTCACTGTTGAAGTGATTTTTTTAAAATTCAGAATAGCATAAGCCTGTTTGCTGCAGATTTACAGAAGTGATGTGCTGTGATTACATTTTCAGGTTTTGGGTTTTTTTTTAATTTTAGGTTGCCTTAATTAAGTGGCATCTTTTGTTTGAAGTATTTTCAGAGTGCTGAAACTTTTGCTAAATTTTCCCCCCCACAAAATAAGAATATGAAGTATTCCCCCCTTCGAATGACAATATATACTACAGTCGTTTCATGGTCCTTTCCCATTTTACAATTCCCTTTAGTTAAAAGATTAATTTCACAGTCCTGCATACAGCTCTAAATGTAGTTAGCTCTAGTTAGGATATAACATTCTGTGGTCCTCATGGTTTTGCAGTTTGTTAATAAATATTAATACATCAAAATTAACATGGGTCTTGTTTTCTCTTCAAATACTTTGGTTTCAGGTTTGCTATGCTAAGGAATTAAAAGAAGGCTTTGTGGAGTACACGGAACAGGTTGTGAAACTCATGGTCCCTCTACTGAAATTTTATTTCCATGATGATATCCTATAATTTTTGAACAGAAAACATTTCTAGATTTACTTAAATTGTAGGCTGTTGAAGTATTAGACTTTGTGCTAACCAAAGTAAGTGTACATCACCAGTATTCTGTTTGCACTGACAGTGGTTTCAAGTTATAAACTTGGTTCTTTGCAAGTGCCTTTGTTTCACTTGTGCCGAAAACATGAAAAAGAAAATGTCAACTATCCTCTAGTTGACAGTTCTCTGTGGAGCACTGAAGAGCTTTAAGGATTGTTATTTTATTAGCAAATGTTTATGGTTGTGTATAATTGCTGCTTTTCCCGATTATCTTTTGGTGATGTTAAGCAAGACCTTTTAACAAGTTAGAGACCAACTTATAGTACTTAACTTTCTATATAGCACTTAACTTTCTATATAGCTCATTTCAAATGTGGATAATACCTCTGGGGAGAAATGTCTCTTGGTAAATCTGTGTGAAAGTTTTCCTCCTCAATGTAATGGTAGTTGTAATTAATATGTATAGGTAGGTTTTTATGCCATTTCGTGCACACACACACACTTTCGTAAATGGGTTAAAAAAAATGACAGCCCAATGGAATGGTAGAGCCTGGACCCAAACCCAGATCTGTCTGGCTCCAGAGCCCCTTTGCTGTAGTTCTTCGTGCAGTATCCTGCAGCGGCATCCTTTACAGAAGATGGCTTTTGCCCAGCAGACTTCCCATAATGCCTGAAGACAGAGCAGAATTATTTTTAAGAGGAAGTCTCAAGACCTTATTTTAGAAATGGTGTTAGATAGGGAGAGGCAACTCATCTTTATCGAAAACTGAAGAGGCTGATTCAGGAAGAGATCCTCAGTAGTTTTCTTTAGTAAAGTCATTGCTTCAGTTGCATTTGTTAGAAACATGCATTACCTCAAATTTGGGGATAGGTACATTCTGAGACATACTGTGAGAGTCCCAGGTCCTTCCTCAGTCATTTTTATGTTTAGGGGTTACATCTGAGCCTTCATTCCTGTTACATTGTAGGTGACGGAAAGACAGGAGGTATGTCTTGGGGACAGGGAGACTTCTGTTTTTATACACAGGTTATATTTAACACAAGCTCTTGGAGAGCAGTCTTAGATGAACAGAAGTTGCCTAGCACGCCACAGTCTTGAGGATAGTGATTACACTAAATGTAATCTAAGGATAGTGAGTACGTTTCCTTAACAATAAAACGTGTTCGAGTGGCAGCAGCAGAATCCATGCCTCTTCTCCTGGAATGTGCAAGAGTTCGTGGTCCTGAGTATCTCACACAGATGTGGCATTTTATGTGTGACGCTCTAATCAAGGCCATTGGCACAGAACCAGATTCAGATGTCCTCTCAGAAATAATGCACTCTTTTGCAAAGGTAAATATTTTCCTCTTCAAGAATATGTATAAGATTGTGTGTCCATTTATTAGTCTTGCTAAATAAATGGGGGGATTTTTTTTTATGCTGTAACAGAAAATTTTCTTTTTCTACCAAAAATGTTTAATATTTTGGTGCTTTCACTCTTTTTGTTTTTCTTTCTTTTCGAGAGTAGCTCTTCTTGTATTCTGGTCTTCATTAGTTTCCATCATCATTACCTGGTAATCCAACTACAGAAACTTGGCTGTCATCATCCAAGTCATGTCTAGTTTCTGTCCTCTTCTCTCTCCCCTAAATTCCCTTCTGTTTTTGCCGTATCTCTTCTTTTTGCTATTGAAATAGCTTCACTTGGTCTATTCCGGAAGCCATTCCTTCTTTTCCTCATAGTTCATTCGCCTTTCCTCAAGCATTAACTTGCTCTTTGAGTCACTCCCCTTCCCATATTCTTGGTCATCTCCATTGCTCACAGCTCCATAGCTTGCTCCGCAGTTTGGTTTAAAAATTCTTTATTTGTCCCCATTTACACTCCTGAAGTTCAGATTTTCTTTTATTTTTCCAAAGAACGCATGCTTCCATGTCTTTGCCTGTATCATTCCCTCCACCTGTAACACAAGCGTAGCCTTTCTCCAGTGCCATCTTTGTACAGAGTACGCATGTGGTAACTGAGCCCCTTAGAAGCTGGTCTTTTCCATCTTTGAATCCACAGCATCCACCATAATTCCTGGCACTTAAGACGTGCTCAGGACATGTTTAAAGGAAAAATATTTTTTAAATTCTTCTCTTTAAAATAGTGGTATGGTAGCAAATACAAACCAAGTGGATTTACTCATTTAATCATTAATTTTCCAGGGTACTGAGTTATGTTAATTTTTCTCACACCACCATCTGATTTTTTTTTTTTTAATTTATTTTATTTATTTATTTTTGGCTGCGTTGGGTCATTGTTGCTGCGCACAGGCTTTCTCTAGTTGCGGCGAGTGGGGACTACTCTTCATTGCGGTACGCGGGCTTCTCATTGTGGTGGCTTCTCTTGTTGCGGAGCACGGGCTCTAGGCGCACGGGCTTCAGTAGCTGTGGCTCGCGGGCTCTAGAGCACAGGCTCAGTAGTGGTGGCACATGGGCTTAGTTGCTCCGTGGCATGTGGGATCTTCCCGGACCAGGGCTCGAACCCGGTCCCCTGTATTGGCAGGTGGATTCTTAACCACTGTGCCACCAGGGAAGTCCCTCCACCTGATTCTTAATGGAGTTTAACTTTTGACTCCAAAAACACTTAAACCTTATGAGTTGCTTTCTTTCCTCAACCTCGTTTTAGTGCATTGAAGTCATGGGAGATGGATGCCTTAATAATGAACACTTTGAAGAGTTGGGAGGTATATTGAAAGCTAAACTTGAAGAACATTTTAAAAATCAAGAATTGCGGCAAGGTAAGTTTTCCATGCTTTTATTTCTGAATGTAATCCTTGACCATTTTGGCGACCATTTAAAGACATTTATTTGGGTGTGTTTTAGTTAAAAGACAAGATGAAGACTATGATGAACAGGTGGAAGAATCACTACAAGATGAGGTAAATTATTCCATTTAGAACTTAATTTACACGACCATTTGCATCTGGAAGATAATGCTTAAGTTTCTGATTTATCTGACTTCTCATAAGATGTACTTCTTATTAATCTTTAGTAGAAAAATCTGACATGTATTTCATTTATTAATTTAGAGAATAAGTAATTTGAAATTAGCTGATTTGTGTTTTGGATGCTTTGTGTGCATTTTGTTGCAATGACCTCACATATGAAAGCACTTGGGAGTTCACCTCGTTTTTTCTTCTACACTCTCACAACAATCATGTATATTTGGTGGTGCTTTCACCATTTTAAAGATAGTGAACTCAAACTCAGATGTTAAATGACTGCCTACAGCCTCACTGTTGACAATCTCATGCTTAAGGCCAGATCTTTATGTAACACCAGCTGTCCCTCCACTGGACCACAGAATTGTGCACATTTCCCCATAAATAATATACATGCAGTGGTTGACATAATTCTTCACATTGTTACTCAGTTCTGTCACCATCAAACCACTTGATGCCATCAAACATGTTTCAGCTGTGTGTTTAGGGTCTGTCATGTGGCATGTGGCCGTCTGGGGGACCGGTGCTGACACGTGCAGGTCATCCCAGTCCTCTGCAGGGTGCTCGCATGCTGACGCACACGTTGCTCCCAGGGATGTAAATAACTGGCCCCACCATCCTGCTCCAAAACCAGAAACGTTCTTGCAGAAGACAAAAAAATAGTAAAGTAAAATCACTCTTGTTTCAGATCTTTGAGATTTGGGTTAATTTTTCAACCATATATTTTAAATATATTCCAAGAAAAGTATTTGCAGTAAGTGCAATACTTACCACACTCCTTCCTTTCTTTCCATAGCCAGACAAGAGACATCACTGGGGTAACCTCAGTCTCTGGACTCTTGCTATGCCCTTAAGAAAATGAAGAGAAATTTAATTTTGTACTTTTCTTATGTTTTTTATAATAAATGTTACTGTTAATAATAGTGGGGATACTTTTTAAATACATATGGGTATGTATGTGTTTGTTTTTTTTAGGATGATAATGATGTTTATATTCTGACCAAAGTGTCAGACATTTTACACTCAATATTCAGTAGCTACAAGGAAAAAGTGTTACCATGGTTTGAACAGCTGCTTCCGTTAATTGTCAACCTAATTGTAAGTGTTACCTCTTTTTGACAATTATTTTAGATAGTTGACCTGGAAATCTTTCCTTACAGCATTTGAAAACTTACACTTTCAAGTCAGAATGGATCGTAGAAATCATGGTTTCCACTGTACCTCTTTAATTTACCAAGTTTATTGCATTGCCCTGGATATTTTCTCCATCAGTATATGCTTGAAGTTTACTGATTAGGTTTTCCATAGTTCAGTTAATTTATAATACAGTCTGAAGGCATAGAACTGATTTATTATTATTTCAGATTATCTATACCCTGCTGAATTAACAAATGGAAACAAAATGGTTGCAAGTTTTTGTTTTTCAGTAGACCCTAGAAAATTCCGTTTTGATCCTTATTATATACCACCAGCAATCATAGATTCTGGATGATAGCCTTATATGTTCAATTTTAAAAATGTATTATAAATTATAAGCAATCATCAGATATTTATGGGTTTTTTTGGCTTTCAATTTTGTGTTTTATGAGATTTAGTACTGCAGTATCTTTTTTTAAATGATTTAGGCACATATGACATCCTGTTGAATCAGTACTATAAAGTTAAATCTTTGCAGCTTTTACTGTTGTTGTGTTTTTTAAATACAGCATTGCTGTTATCTGTTTTGTAAAGTAAATGTATATACATAGCTGCTGCTGTCAGTTCTTCCTGATACTTGGTAATGTCAGATTGTGGAATTCTGTAACAAATCACCCAAGTCTTTTAAACCTATACTTTATTAAATCTATGTAGTAATTTGAGGGCTGTTATTCACAAGAACTGATTGTTGCTATGTTGTTTTTCATTACCTATATCAGGAATATCCATGTAAGATGACAGCCTATAGTGAATAAGTGTTTCTTTATGATCTTTTTTTGTTGTTGTTCCATTAGTTCATGTCTTTTATTAACTAATACACAGTGACTTGTCTTCTGATTTGTTGAAACAATAGGTCAGACAACATTTGCCACAGTAATGTCTGTCAAAGTGGCTGGCCATAAAAACTCCAGCACCACATTCATCTGAATAGTCAAAGCTTAAAAGAGTATCTCTTTTGTAGTGTCTACATAGACCGTGGCCAGATAGACAGTGGGGCTTGTGCATCTTTGATGATGTCATAGAACACTGTAGTCCAGCCTCATTTAAATATGCAGAATATTTCATAAGGCCAATGCTCCAATACACATGTGACAGCAGCCCAGAAGTCAGGCAAGCAGCTGCGTATGGCCTGGGAGTCATGGCACAGTACGGCGGAGACAACTATCGTCCTTTTTGTACAGGTACTTCTGTTACGCTATGTGCGTCTCATCCCAGGCGTCCCTGTTATCCCTGCCTTGCTTCCCCCCGCACACCGCCCGCCCCCGCAAACATACGCTGCTTCGTTCTCTTCTCCTTTTTCAGACACCTCACTGTAGCACTTAGGAGTTCACCACCCTGTTCTCATAGAAATGGAAGTGAGACCTGGGTGGAGACAGAGCCTCCTCGCCCCAGTCCCAGGGTGCAGTCCGTCTGGGCCTTGGAGGGTGTACTTTCAAAACCTACTGGGGTCCCTGTAAGTTCAGCGCAGGAATATAGCGGGGCGGCTTTCAGAAGCTGCAGTACACCGAGGTGATGAGGAGGGTGAATCTGGAGGCTGCTGACCTATTGGGGCCGGTAGACGAGTGGAGTGCAGGTGCTCTGAGCACGCCAGGGCGCCTCCCTTTCCCCGTGGCTGGCTCTGCAGTCACAAAAACAGACATTTCTTACACTTGAACATTGCCTCACTATAATTCATAAGTGGACCAAAGATAAGAAATATTTATGGGCATTTGCATGAAAATGTGAGACTTTAAATGACTTTTTTTCAAATGCTTTTTTAGAAGCACTTCCACTACTGGTAAGAGTTATTCAGTCTGCTGATTCTAAGACCAAAGAAAATATCAATGCTACGGAGAACTGCATCTCGGCAGTAGGGAAAATTATGAAGTTCAAGCCTGATTGTGTGAACGTTGAAGAAGTCCTCCCACATTGGCTGTCTTGGCTTCCACTACATGAGGATAAAGAAGAAGCTGTTCAGACTTTCAACTATCTTTGCGACCTGATTGAAAGGTAAGAAATGGGGCAGGTTAGGCCTTATTTCCTTCCCTTCCCGTGACGCGGTGCTTCCTGTGCACAGCTTCCAGGTGTGTAGGTTATAATAGTGCCGTCTTTATAAATCAGGCTAAGAAGCCGTATCACAGTTAAGAGTGCCGTATAAGCACATCTAGTTTTGAGTTATTCTTTATGGAACTCAGTTCAACAGATCATTATAGAATGTGATGTTCAAGGAAGGTTCTGTTCTGTCTCCCACCCCACTCATTCATTCATCCATTCATCCATTCACTCACTAGCTTTACTGAGGTATAATTGACATACCATTCATTAGTAGAATGGGATCAAAGAACATTGTTAGTACTATTATTTGACCCTCTGAAATACTAGTGTTTCTCTTTGGATTGAAAAATCAGTGGTATAAGGGAAATATACCAGACGGGCAGTCAGGATCTGGCCCCAGACCTCTGTCATTAATAGTGTTATTTTGTGCCTGTGAGTATAGCTAAGAATTGCAACAACCTTGGAGGTTATAGAAGCTATCAAATCAAAGCCGTGTTCATTGGTGGTCTGTTTTTCTAAGTCCAAGTTCCCCTAGGTACTGGATCCGGGCTCTGGCACTATTAATTACTCCTTTTAGTTCATAAATAAATCCAAGGGCTACAACCACTCATCTCCTGGAGTTTGTAGAAACAGGCCAATGGCTATATTCCTTCATGCCTGTTTACATTCTTGCTCACACAAATACTGGGAGTCTTCACAGGGAGGACATCACCATTAAGGAACGTAACAGCCATCCTGGAGACTCCTTACCTGCTCCTGCCTCTGAAGTGACCAGTTCTCCATCATGCTATTTAATCTTCTCCCTTGGAAATGACTACTCTGGAATTTTCTTAATGAAAAAGACTGGAATTCTAATTAGATTCACTGTTAGGTTTCTTTCCATCAAACTTGACTGGAGCTTATTTCCCGGCTTACATTTAGAATGCCTGTATTATCTTTTTGAACTTCAGATTTATTTTAGAAACCATTTTGCAGTGTCTAAATAAAATTTGTGTTAAGGAACTGTTCTTAGTAATATCTTGGGGTTTTTTTAACATATGTGTATATACATATATATGTATATATATAAAATTTACATGGGAAGAAACTGAAAAGCTAATAAGTAAAATTAGCTGGTTTTCCTCCTACTGAATTTAAAGGCAGTTGATTTTAGTGAGTGCATAATCATTGTATAAAGACCTAATAACAAAATTCAGTGTTGGGGGAAAGGTGTAGAAAAGTATGAGTGCTTGAGTGATTTCCTATTATAATTTTCATTTACAGTGGTTTTCTTCTCTTTCTTTTTTCAGCAATCACCCAATCGTTCTTGGCCCTAACAATACCAATCTGCCCAAAATATTCAGTATAATTGCAGAAGGAGAAATGCATGAGGCAATTAAACATGAAGATCCCTGTGCCAAACGTCTGGCTAATGTAGTTCGCCAAGTACAGGTAAGCTGGTTTGGTTAAACTGGGGAAGAAGAACTAAAAACGTTACTTGGTTTTGGCTTTTTTTTTCATATTCTTCTCTATTTAGAGGAAGGAAATAGAAATCCAACTAGCTAAGGAAATTTCATTTTTATATTCTCTTGTCATCAAGCCTCAAATGGATTATACTTATTATAATCTACCCATATATTCTCATTATTTATTAAAACTAAAACCTTTGTCTTAAGTCTGAGACTAGCACATACTCATTATGTAGAAGTTTTTCTGCATATCTGTGAAGAAAAAAAGATGAGATTTTAATAGTAATAAAACTGTCAGCTACCAATGACTTTTCCTACCTAAATTCATGTGTATAGATTACTTGAATGTGTCACCTAAAGCTAAAGTGTAGCTTTATCAATGCAAAAATGAGAAAACTTACTGTAAATGAAATAAACTTTATAGAAATGAAAAGATTTCTTGCTTTTGCAATGATGTTCATGAGGCTAATCTACTGGAAAGAAGGTATTTTGGCATTATTTCAGTCTACCTAATGATGATTATTAAAATATTTCCCAGTGACCATTTTCGCCGAATCTAAATGTGTGACAATGTTCTTTCCCTAGACGTCTGGAGGACTGTGGAGTGAGTGCGTAGCGCAGCTTAGTCCCGAGCAGCAGGCAGCCGTACAGGAGCTCCTGAACTCTGCCTGAAGGGCCTTAATGTCACCACCAGAGAACTCACTCCAAATAAACGTTTACCCTTTTGTTTAGGTTTCTTTGTTTTGTTTTTGAGCAAAAGAGAACGGTAGAGTTGTGTGTAGGCCATTCTTCTGCAAAGCCACAACAGCAGGAAGAGAAGCCCTGGGTTTCAGGATGGTGTTTAAGTGGATTTCTTCCACACCACTGAGGAAGTCCCATGAGCCCTGCAGTAGCACTGAAGAGTATTTTTCTATTGGTATAACCCACCCATGTGAAGGTGAAAGGGAAATAAAATTAAGTTTTCTCACTAGATATAAGGAGATGTAAGACAAAAACAGCTTTAAGATCAGTTCCTCAGCATTAGCTGTGTGTTAAAACAAGTTGCTGTACATCTAGTGTTAATTCTATTAATTGGAGTGTGAGTCTTTCTGTACAGTAGAAAGAAGCCTTTTACCCAGCAAACTAGTAGATCCAAAAATTGAAAAAAAGCTGAAGACAAAAACAACAAGCATGAAGATGTTATTTTATGTCACTTTCGATTCTTTTCCCCGAAAGGCTTATGCAGTGACTCAGTTTGGAAAGCTTTTCAGCTTCCAGCCCTTGAATGTGAAGTGTCGTTGGCATGTCTGGCAGTAGTCTCATTCACTCCTCAATAAACAACGTTGAAATACGAAAGAAGTTTGTGTAAAAATTTAGTACTGTCTGGCTTTGATTCATTTAATGTTTTTAATATAAGAATAATCTAGTATTTTTTAAAGTAATAAGGATGGCTCTGAATTTTGTTCCCCCCTGATATTTTCCTTGTGCAATTCAAAGTTAAAAGCATCTAGTTTTTACCATCTTCCACTTTAATTTAAGCTAAGTTATGATACACCTACTCTGTTCACATTTGGTGTGCAAACTTCAGTCGTTTTAAAGCTAGCATTGTTCCTGTTAGAAAAAAAGATTTGGCTTAGTATTTTTATTGCAAATTGTAATTGCTATGGAACCACACGCAACTTTTAAACTTTTAATTTTATGATAAGTATTATGGCTAAAATTATTTACTGATAAATTCAGTAAAATGTGTGAATGTGTTTTTCTTTATGTATTAACCTCATAGCAGTAAATGACTTGCTGTTGTTTCTTTAAATAATTTTTCTAAGAGGTCTTATTAGATTTCTGTTGAAACTCCAGTGTTAACATTTTTATAGTTTGTACTGAATTTAACCGTGATACAAAAATGAATTTTATGCCTAGATCAGAATTTAAAATTAAAGGTTTTTTCTTTAAATGATTTGCATTACTTTATTAAAACTAAATCTGAAATGGAATGGAAAGTAGAATAAATTATATTAAGGTGGTTTGGTTGGGGGCAAATACCCCTCACATACATTTTGTTTCCGGCCCAGAAGCTTTGGTATCTCGCAGGACAAACGCCACGTTGAGTGACTTCTCTAGTAAGATCATTGCTTTCAGTGGGTACCTGTGTGACTCTCAGCGTGTGTGGGGAAATCTGAAGCTACTTTATATCCTGTCTTCCTGTCGGAGTAAAAATGTGGTAGTTCAACCCCTCTGTACTTTCTGAGATAGAATGCTGTTTGGAAAGCCCATTCGTGTACTGATGCCAAACAACTGGAGCAATTCAGGTTTGCTTTTTTTAAATTTATTACACTACTTAAAACGTTAAAAATGTGGTGTGCTCACCTAAGTTGAGATGGAAGTATGGTCAGAAGATGGGTACCTGGTTTTCGGAGAGTCTAGTGTTTGCAGAGCACTGTCCTAAGCACTTATGGCATGTGGTAGAGAACCTCGTAGCTTCAAGTTTAAACATCAGTGGGGAAAGTAGGAAGATGTACCCATCAGAGGGGTCTAAGGTCCCTGAAAGAATCAATTGCAGACTGACTACATCTTTTCTGGATAGAAGTAGGAAAACAAGTAATTGGACTTGAATCAAGTTAATCAGGAAGGTCAGTTTTAAAGACTTGATGTGACATGATCCTGAAACTCATAACTGATTGTAACACAAACTAACAATTCTTTGGAATTATCTGGGGCGACATTTTTAATACCTCATTTGGTCTATACAAGATGAAAATTCATGTTTTTTTCCTTTTGTACCAAATTTAGTGGCCTAGTGGCCTTGCATGTCAGCCAGTAATTATATATTTATGAGTCCGAGCTATTTCTGGAGGAAAAAATCGTGTGTGGCCCTTACATTTTCTGGATATTTTGTAACATAGAGGGTTAAGTTATGTGCACAAGTGTCAGAAGTTTTTAGCATAACTCATTTGGAATATTTTTTTAACGCTAAATCTAAAGAAAAGCAAAATTGTCTTAAAGCTAGTTTGACATTTCTGTAATGAGAGGCAACTTTATCGTAATTCTGTAGCTGTAGTTTGACTAACAAAACCATCAGTAAATGCATAAGCAAGTAAACATTCTCCATGTACCTGGTCTCATAACAGCTAGCGCTAAATGATTTACTTAGTAATTAGTACTGCTTCATTCTGCCTACGAGTATTGCATCAAACAGTCTGACTCTGAGCTTGTTCCATGGAAATCACTTTGTTCCTCTTATCCCTCTGCCTCAAAGGAGTCATAGCCAAAATCTGCCATCTTTCATTTTCTTAGTCCCAGAAGTATGAAGGTTTAGAAGAAAGTGAATTACCTGCAAGGAGTGGGCTTGGATTATTACTTCCAACACTTGAACTTCTGACCAGGTGACGGGGAGGTGGGCGGTTAACTCTAAAACCATCCTGGACTGACTCTCTCCCCCCACTTTTTTTTTTTTCTCACACAATCTGTAATCCTGACAGTCATTTGCTAGACAATATTTGGGCATATTATATTTTCTATGTATGTTGTATATTTGAGTGGATGAACGCAAACACTTTGAAGATAAATTATAGCTCAGTTATTCATTTCTAAGAAATGAACCCCAAAGCAGTGTGATAAGTTCTTATCACTTAAAAGAACTTAAAAATTAAGTTCTTATGTAAAACTCCACAAAGTAATGTTTTTTTTTAAAATTCCAGTTAGAGTAGCAGAATATAATTCTGAAATGTGTGTCGGTGATTCCTTGTATGGTTCTTGATCTTACACATGTCTGTCCTCTTAACTAGCATTCAGATTGTAATGGAAATCAAGTCCAGTGGACTTGTGGACAAGTCCATTTGCTATAGATTAAAAATTAGTTCCCCTGCTTCTCTTAGAGGTTTTGTAACAAATAGGTACAAAGTGTAAGTTTTGAATTACAACCTGACAGCATTCCTGCGGTCTTAAGGTACATGGTGAAAGATGGTGCTGTTGAATGGTTAAGAGCAGGGGTCAGCAAACTTCTTCTGTAAAGGACTGGATGTTAAGTATTTTAGGCTTTGCAGCCCCTAGGATCTTCATCACAACCACTTAGCTGCTTTTTTAGACAATACTCAACAAACGGGTGTGGCTGTGTCCCAGGAGACTACAGAGACAGGCTGGCACCTGATTAAAACCTTTGCTCGGGTTCCAAAACCTCACTGTACACATTCTGACACTTTGGACAGGTTAACCTCTGTACCTCAGTTGCCTTCTCTTTAAAAATGGGAATAATAATAGTACCCACATTATAGAGGATTTAAATGAATTTAGAAGTCAGGCATGGTGTTAGCTGTCATCACTTAAGTTCTCTTAATTTTTCAAAATCAAGTATTTTTTTTTTTTTTGCAAATTCTCTGAAGAGCCTCGGTGTTGAGAGGAAGCCTAGGAAGTTGTGAAAACTATCAGCAGCTTTGCCGAGGCTGCGGAGTTGTACCACGAGTGTAAGTGGCCGATGGAAACGCAGTTTTACTTGCTCAGCACCAAGGGACTGGTGTCGGAAGATCCTCATCTGCACGTGGCCTGGCCCCTAAATGCACCCATTACCTCATCTGCACCACGACCTGAAAAAGAAGCAGTTTGTCCCTGACCGGGGAAGAAGTTCCCGTTGGACTCACTGTGAGCGCTGGGTGGCTCTGTCCACCAGACTCAGGGTCACCAGGGACGCGTCCTCACGGTGACTGGCAGGAGGAGGTCCCTGTGGCGGCCATCCAGGGGGAGGAGGAGCACTGGGGAGTCTGGACCCTTTGCAAGCCCCTCAGCCTCTCTGTGCCTCCGTCCTCACTTGTAAAGCAGTCCATCAGCAGTACCTCCCGCACAGGGCAGCTGTGAGGTTTGAGGTGATGATATCCATGAAGCCCCTAGATCAGTGCCTGGCAGTGTCAGTTCGCTTTTGTGAGTACACGCGTTTGAAGAGACGGAATTAAGTTTGGTTTACAACTGATTAACAACGTCATAAAATACTCCATGGACAATGGGTGCAGTACTTATACCCAGCAAGACAGATACTCCGGTCAAGAATTTTATTGAATGAAGCTATGTAACAAAAACTGATGGCTTGAGGGCAAAGGCTGAGCAAAACGCACGGGCGGTCTGCCTTCACGTAGGGACACATCAGAATTTCAGAGCAATGAAAGTAGAGGGTGTGGAGTGTGTAATAGAAGAAATCAGGGAAACAGCATTCATCAGTGCAAATAGGATGTGTATCCAGTGGCCGCAATCTAGTCATTCTAGCAAACTGCACCAGACACTCAAAATCTGGCCTCTCCTGGTCATTGAAAAGCCCACCCTGAGTGGAGGTCGTCTCTCCAGACTTGCCACCGCGACTGGGACTGTCCTGGGGCTGTGTCACAGAGATGGCTCACAGGCGAGCATTTGGGACCAGCGTGTAGCATGTGCTGCCTTGGAGGGTGAAGGAGCCAGCGGAGCAGGAAGTCAGGAAGGCTGAGCTCCAAGCCCTCCCCCCACGCCCACCTCTGGTTCCTGCCAGGGAGGGTATTGCTGCCAAGTCGTTACTGGGTTGACAGTGAAGAGAGAATGTGCTAAATTGTAGCCCATTTACATTAACTTGGCCCCAGTCCCTGACTGCAGTTACCCACTTTTTTTTACCTCCTCGTAGGGCAACTAGTGGCTGCTGCTTTCCACTCAATTTCACACTCTCCTGGATTTTTTCTAAGCCTCTCCCCTTGGAGGAAAACTATGTAGTTTTAAACCGCCATTGAAATGAAGTAGAGCCCCCGTATGACCAGGAAATAGTGAAAGAGTTTATAGGGTTATGACCCTATTGCATTTTGTTATTAAAAAACATGCACTGGAAGTTTACTATTAAAGGGCCAGAAAAGATGGTTCCCTTTTAGGAAAAATATAGCCCGTCAATGTTTTAGTGTTTGTGAATTGGGTCTCATGGGGAAAGGTTACCACCACTATAAATGATCAATAAGCCATAAGACAGAAGCTCTTCTTGAAACTGCTGTTTCAAGAAGAAAGTAAAATAGCAACACGAATTTGGAGACATTATAGTGATTGAAATAACTAATCGTTTCTTAAAAGAGCAGTAGCGAAGGATCATAAGGCAGAACGAAGGTTGCATTTGAAGATACTCACTTTTTTTGTGTCACAAAAGGGATTGCTCCTTGCTCCCCTCCAAAGTAGAAACTTCAGGGTCTCTGTCAGCAGAGGCAGTGAGTGAGGGGCCCCTCCCTGGCCTTCAGAGATGCCACTCACCCTGCAGCGACTTGCTCTGCCCACACAGCCTGCCCAACTCCAGTGCAGCGGCCGCCTCCAAGAAGTCATTCCCGAAGGCCTGCAAAGCTGGGGGGACGGCCAGACAGGCCTGATTCTACCCAAGCATCTGACTCTGGCCACCGTTCCCTTCAGCCCCAACTTCCTTCCCACCTGATAAGGGAGCCCTGGACCCACAGGCTTCCTGCCTGAAAACTGCAGCCTCCACCTGCAGGTAAGGCCTGTTCCCCTTTATGCCCGCTTCTGCTTTATTATACAGTAGAAGGAGAGCATTCGCTTCTTACCTGGACCTGTTTCATTGCAAACGTCCCATCTTGGCCTTTGAGCTATCTGGAATAGATTACGTTATTTCCAAATAGTTTCTTTTGGACGCTCCAAAGGCTTCCTCTGATTTGTGTGTGGTGGAGGGCGGGGGTGAGCATTGGATGGAATGATGTAACCAGAGTGCAGCGTGCTCAGGGGACTGAGGTGTGGCTGTTACCGTGACAGCTACACCCAGGCCCTGGGGACCAGCCCCCAAGCATGCAGACATTCCAGAAACCAACCAAAATTGAGAACCTACTAATCTGAGCTTCCTGCTTCTGAACTCTGCTGGAAATACTGTAATTATTTATGAAAAAAAAACCTTGACATATTTTCTCAGATGAGGTGTTAGGAGCAAGTGGGTAAGTAAGGGATGCTCTCTCCCTTTACTTATCACACGTGACAAAATTTGTGGGTATTTTGAGGAGAGGCCCAAATTCTGGAGAGTCTTCAATTTTTTTTTTTAATTACTTTACACAAAGGGCCACCTGTACCTAGTTCAGAATTCAAGGTTTATAAAACATTATTCAGTGAAAAGTCTCTTCCCACATTTGCTCCTCAGCCACCTCTGCCCAGCTCGCCTCACAAGGAGAACTTTGCAGAGCTGGTCCCACCAGAACATTTTTGCTTAATGCAATTCATAACCTTCTGGAAGGAAATTAGCATTCCTGACGAAATGCAGGTGTATCTTCCTATGGATATGAGTCAGGTTAAGAACTACTCTGAGGGCTTCCCTGGTGGCGCAGTTGTTAAGAATCCGCCTGCCAATGCAGGGGACATGGGTTCGAGCCCTGGTCCGGGAAGATCCCACATGCCGCGGAGCAACTAAGCCTGTGCGCCACAACTACTGAGCCTGCGTTCTAGAGCCCGCGAGCCACAACTACTGAGCCCACGTGCCACAACTACTGAAGTCCGTGCGCCTAGAGCCCGTGCTCCCCAACAAGAGAAGCCACCGCAATAAGAAGCCTTCGCACTGCAACAAAGAGTAGCCCCCGCTCGCCGCAATTAGAGAAAGCCCAGGGCCAACAACGAAGATCCAACACAGCCAAAAATAAATAAATTTATAAAAAATTTTTTTTAAAAACTGCTCTGAGAAACTACCCACCCTCCTAGGTAGCCCAACCTGAATTCTTTAACGGGACATTTGGATTATCTCTTTTTTCCCCAATAAGTCAATTGTGATTAACCTAATTTTTATTTATTTATTTATTTATTTATTTTGCCTCTAAATACCTCTGCTGTGAAAGAAATCCTTGAAATTGGCCAGCTCGAGGTCTATGCCCTTGCAGTTTATAATAAAATTCCAACATAACTACATTATCTGAAAATGATTTTTTTAAATATTCTCAAAAGGGAAAATTATGTTTTTATGTATGCTTCCAGGGTTATAAATATTCAAATGCCTGTTTGGAATAAAAGTAACATCATTTTGGCTAGGAATTAATTCTCAATATCCAACTCTATTAAAGATGGAGGTTAAATATCTCTTGCCCTTTCCAATAAATGAGGATATATAAATTGACATGCACAGTTCTTGGTACCATCAAAATGTTAAAACTAGATCATTATATTGATTTAGAACCCCATTTCATCTTAAACCAAGTGACATCAGGCTAAATATCCTTTTATTATTAAATCAGCACAAAAAGTTCCACTCTCTTTAGGGAACATATTTTCAAGTATGCATTTTTATAAATTAATTATCCTGTCATTACATTTTATTTTTTTAAATTTAATAACTTTTTTTTTAATGTATGTATTTTTGTGGTTGCCTGCTATTTTTCTATAAAAAAGTCAGAGTTGACTTTAAATTATAATGTAAACAGAGGCACAGTTGCTTTGTGGCACGTATGCAGATGGTACTCATGAGTGAAGTTCAGGAAACACTTTTCCTTGGCTGCTGAGGTTTGTAACGCAGTCACATAGGTTCAAGAAGTTTTGTTCTACTTGGTTAGGAGAAATACAATGCAGTAATTATCCTGTCAGGTCAGATGAACAAAACTCAGCAAGAAAAATAGGGCTCAGCCGCTGAGACATTTGGAGGCATGAACCAGACAAAGATAACAGAACTGGACAGGTTTGGGGCTGGGGGGGGGTTACTTTTTATTTTAAAATAATTTCCAATTTATAGGAAAGTGTAAAAAAAAAGAAAAACTCGCATGTGTCTTTTGTCTATATTTTAAAATATTGTGACATTTTCTCTCTGAATCCCTTGCGAGTGACAAAGACTCTCTGAGCTCTCTTCCTTCACCTAGGCCTCGACTTTTCAGACTGCCATGTTTGTCTCTACATTGTCCAGTTTTAGCAAGAATCCTGCTAAGTCTGTCTAGCCACCCTGTGAACAGCCACATACAGTTTTTGTCATTCTCTGACTTATTTCACCAAGCATAATACTCTCTAGGTCCATCCACGTTGTTGTAAATGGCAGAATTTCATTCTTTTTTATGGCTGTGTAATATTCCAATTTATATATATGTGTACTGTATCTTCTTTATCCATTCGTCTGTTGATAAATACATGGGTTGCTTCTGTATCTTGGCTATTGTAAATAATGCTACTATGAACATTGGATATACTTATCTTTTCAAATTAGTGTTTTCATTTTCTTTGGATGTAAATCCAGGAATGGGATTGCTATATGGTAGTTCTCTTTTTAGTATTTCGAGGACCCTCTATACTGTTTTCCACAGCGGCTGCACTGATTTACATCCCCACCAACAGTGTACGAGGGTTCCCTTTTCTCCACATCCGCACCAACTTTTGTTATTTGTCGACTTTTTGATGAGGAAAACGCATGGACTTTGCAGTCAGATCAGCCTGGATTTGAATTGCATGTATCCTCTTTATTAGTTGTGTGGATTTGGAAAATGTACTTGGCCTCATAACCTCTCTACCTCAGTTTGCTCACTGGGAGATGGGGAAATACCTGCTCTGCTGGATCTCTGTGAGAATTCAGTTTGCTCACTGGGAGATGGGGAAATACCTGCTCTGCTGGATCTCTGTGAGAATTCAGTGAGGTCAGGCATGCAGAAGTTCTGGCGAAGGATGGGTGCCAGGTCAGCTCTCTCCCCATCCCTCCCACAGACATGTTATGCCTACGGAACCAGAGGGGGGCCTGTTCACAGTACTGTTTACAAATAACAATACCTGAAAGTTGACCTTTTACAATGTCTGGTAAATTCTTGTATCTCAGAACAGAAATTGAGTCGGTAGGCTGATGGTGGACACAGTAAAATAATAATCAAAATGGAATTTATTGTGACAGATTTATACTGTAGGTATCTTAAAACCTAAAAACACCTGAAAAGAAACGGTTTTGCTGGGAATTCCGTGGCGGTCCAGTGGTTAGGACTGTGCGCTTTCACTGCCAAAGGTGTGGGTTCAGTCCCTGGTCGGGGAGCTATGATCCCGCAAGCCATGCAGCGCGGCCAAAAACAAAAAAAGGTTTTGCTCTTTTACCATAAAATGTGCACAAAATATATTTTTTAACATTTTAAAGATACATCATCCCTGAATTTTGCTAAATGGGAAGTAAACGGTCACCCCATGAAATAAGTGTGTGGAAGATAAGATTACTGTTTTTTAATAATTGATACTATCAATAGTTTGCCCTGTGAGCAGCCTGTGTATGGTTTTTTTTTTTTTTTTTTTTAGTTTATTTATCTATTTAATTTTGGCTGTGTTGGGTCTTCGTTTCTGTGCGAGGGCTTTCTCTAGTTGGGGCAAGCGGGGGCCACTCTTCATCGCGGTGCGCGGGCCTCTCATTGTCGCAGCCTCTCTTGTTGCGGAGCACAGGCTCCAGACGCGCAGGCTCAGTAGTTGTGGCTCACGGGCCTAGTTGCTCCGCGGCATGTGGGATCTTCCCAGACCAGGGCTTGAACCCGTGTCCCCTGCATTAGCAGGCAGATTCTCAACCACTGCGCCACCAGGGAAGCCCTGTGTATGGTTTTTATATTCTATTTTGGGTGGCATTTGGGGTTATTTAAAATTTTGTCTCCCTGGAGAAAAAATGTGAGAACCTTGAGGGGGCAGCAGAGGAGCGTCATTGCTTTAAAGAGTTTAGAGAACAATGACTTTTTGAGTTTCATCATTTTGGAGAAAAAATACTAATGTATATGGAAGCTGATTCTAAAGAATATAGCAATTACATTAGAAACACTCCAACACTGAGGCCTTCTCTTCAGTCAGGTGGATAGTATGGCTGCCATTTCCTTCACTGGTCAGGATTACACTTTCATCCTTGCGTGGTCAACTTTCACAGCATAAATAGGCAAGAAATGCAGGTTATTGTGAATTAGAGCCCTTGGGGCAGAAAAGACAGCAAATGATTCTCAAGTGGAATGATTCTCTCCTGGACTAATTATTAGTGAGTTTCTATTATCTTTTCTGATCCTCCTCCATTACTGGGACAAATAATCTAATTAATAATACACACTTGGTAAGGCTTAAGTCCTGAGCTATTATGTTGAAAATTTTCCACAGTGGAGGACTTCAAAAAAAAACAAAAAACAAAAAAACTTTCTATACATTCAGTGCCTGATAAATGCCAACCAATTATTTGATCTTCAATAAATATATGATGGAGAATTAATTGCTGTTTGATATCTAGCATTATTTTTTTACAGCAGTATTTAGAACCCAGGTTCTATGCATTCCCTTCAGAATTACAGCCTGGTACAATATGGTTAAGCAAGTGAGCTAGAAGAATTTGGAGAAACCATGAGCGTTTTCTAGTCAAATGAATAACACAGTAGAATTAAGCGATTCATTGAGGATAAATGTTAGAAAATATGAAAAATAACATGTTTCCCTAAAATACAGGTTAAGCTAGCTCTGTGTACTTAACACATTTCTGAAAAAGAATATGTATACGATATGGTGAATACTTTTTTACATTGTTATAAATTTGGCATATGCCTGTGGAGAAAACAGTAGCCTTTGTATATGATAAAAACACATAATTTTTTTTTTAAACACATAATTTTGACAGTACTGAATTTGATAAATTATGTCTTTTGTCATTAGTGGTCAATATGAATACATTTAGTTCTCCCACACTAAGCAGGCAATACGAACGTTCGATGTATTAATTTTTGTATATAATCAAAGCTTGTGTGTATTAAAATATGATGTGGTTAATGATGGTGAACATCTTTTCATGGGCTTAGTTACCATCCATGATTCCTGTTTGGTGAAATATCTATTCATATCTTTTGCCCATTTCACAATTAGATTGCTAGTCTGGGTTTTGTTTTGTTTTTTTCTGTCACGATCTGAGAATTCATTGTACATTACAGATATAATGTCTTTGTCAGATATGTGATTTGCTAATATTTTTTCCCAGTTGGTAGCTTATCTTTTCAGGGTCTTTCGTAGCACAAAACCGGACAGGGTCTGTATGCTGAAAATCACATGTTGAGTAAATAAATCAAAGAAGATCTGGATAAATGGAGAGATACATTGTACTCTTGGATTGGAAGACTCAATACCATAAAGATGTCCATTTTCCCCCAAATTGATCTATAGATTCAACACAGTTCATATCAAAATCTCAGCCAAAAAAATTTTTTTGTAGCTGTAGACAATCTGATTCTAAAATTTATATGGAATGGCAAAGGAACTAGAGTGGCTAAAACAATTTTTAAAAAGAAGAATTAAGTGGGAGGAAATAATCTACCTGATGTTAAGACATACTATAGAACTATAGTAGCCAACACAGCGTGGTCCTGGAAGAGGAGTAGACACATAGATCAATGGTGCAGAAAAGGGAACCCAGAAATAGATCAATGCACTATGTCCAATTAATTTGGGGGAAAGGTACAAGTCAATTTAATGGAGAAAGGATAATTTTCAACAAATGATGCTGGAAAATTGGATATCCATAGGCAAAAAATGAAGTTTGACCTAAACTTCATGCTGGATGCAAAAACTAAGTCAAAAATGGATCATGAATTTAAATGTAAAACTCACACTTTTAGAAGAAAACGTAGGAAGAAGTCTTTAGGACCTAGCGCTAGGCAGAGTTCTTACACAAGATACCCAAAGCACAAACCGTAGGTGAAAAATGTAATAAATTGCATCTCGTCAAAATCTGTGTGCCCATCTCCTTTGAGGAACCAGTCTTCCTCCCTCTAGATATGGGAGCTGCTGTTTTCTTAAATGATCCCACCTCTATGGCCCCCTAAGCTGGACCAGTTGAAATACTCCTGGTCATGGGAATTGGTGGGAAGCATGAATATGGCATAAACCAGGTCAGTCAGAATCCCCTTGAGGTTTTTCTTTTTGTGGCCTGGGGCAGTGAGCCCCCTTCTCTAACCATGGGCTGTGAAGGTAGGAGCCCAGGAGGGGTCAGTGGCCACGTGAGACAGCAGGTGTGCAATGGAAAAGAAGGACATCAGCTTGCCAAGGAAAGCAGTGATCGGCCTTGCCTGTCCTTCCATCCAGGTGCTAGCCCTGGCTGTCCGCACTGCTCCTCCCCAGGGCTGAGGGGAGGAATATCCCAGCATGCCTGTAACACATGCACAGTACACTGCTTGAGAAGCTCTGCCCTAGCCAGTAAATCCCCCTTTTTTCCATAGGCTGTTTGGGTTGGGTTCTTGTCACTTGAAATGGAAGAAATTCTGACTACTTTGGGGGCAAGCTACTTTGTGGACCTAGGACTATCTGTTTTCAAAGGCTGTGCTTTTTACCACCATGTGACATATTGCCCCTAACATGGGTGCCCCAATCTCGTTGAAATTACACTTCTTAGAGATACTTTTTCCTTGTTTTGGAAACTCTCCCTTTTGAGAGAGTTTCCAAAACTCTCCAGTTTCTGAGAGTTTCATGATGAAACTCTCAGAGTTTCATCATTGATACATCTATCATGGTTTCCACTGTCTTTTCAACTACGGTGAACGCTCATTAGTAAAGAGTATTGAGATTCAACTAATAATTGTTGATTGTCTATACCGGGCCAGCAAGTAAGCTTTCTCGAGCTTTTTCATATAATCAGTTATTCCTAATGAGGAAACTAAGGCTCCATGAAAGTAAGGAACTGGCCCAAGGCCCAAGGTAATTTTCATCCCACAGATATGCCTGTGTTCCCTGTGAACACTGCTCTTAATGAACTCTAAGAATTTATGGTCTCTCTAGTGCCTTTCCTTTTTTTTTTTTAATTAAAAAATCCTATTGGAATCCTCATATATTGCTGATGGGAATGCAAAATGGTTCAACCACTGAGGAAAATCATTTTATGATTTCTCAAAAAGTCAAACATAGACTAACCATATGGGGGACTTCCCTGGTGGCGCAGTGGTCAAGAATCCGCCTGCCAATGCAGGGGACATGGGTTCGATCCCCAGTCCAGGAAGATCCCACATGCCACGGAGCAACGAAGCCTGCGAGCCACAACTACTGAGCCCACATGCCACAACTACTGAAGCCTGCACACCTAGAGCCTGTGCTCCACAACAAGAGAAGCCACCGCAATGAGAAGCCCACATACTGCAATGAAGAGTAGCCCCTGCTCACCACAACTAGAGAAAGCCCGCACACAGCAACGAAGACCCAACGCAGCCAAAAATAAATAAATAAATTAATTAAAAAAAAAAAAAAGGCTCACCAAGGAATGGATGGGCGGGCTCATTTAAAAATAAAAATAAAGAATAACCATATGACCCAGAAATTCCACTCCTAGGTATATACCCAAAAGAGTTGAATGCAGGTACTCAAACAAATACATGTACATGCATGTTCATAGCAACGCTATTCACAGTAGCCAAAAGGTGGAAACATCCCAAATGTCCATCAATGGACCAATGGATAAACCATATCCATACAAGGGAATATTATTCAGCCATGGAAAGGAATGGAGTATTGATACATGCTACAACATGGATGAGCCTCTAGAACATTAAGCTAAGTGAAAGAAGCCAGACACAAAAATCCACATATAATTTCATTTATATGAAATATCTAAAATAGGTAAATCCCTAGTAACAGAATGCAGATTGGGGATTACCAGGGGCAAGAAGGAGGGGAAGAATAGAAACTGCTGAGTGCATATAGAGTTTTATTTTCTGGTGATGGACATGTTTGGGAGCTAGATTGAAGTGTGGTTGCACGATATTGTGAATGTGCTAAATGCCACTGAATTTTTCACTTTCAGATGTTTAATCTTATGTGAATATCACCTGAATTAAATGTTTAAAATTCTCATACACACATGCATATCATTGCACCAAAAAGCTTGAAATGCATAAATGTCATCATACTATATACTGTGATGGTTAATTTTACGTGTCAACTTGACTGGGCTGAGCAATGCCCAGACAGCTGGTAAAACAATTTCTGGGTGTGTCTGTGAGGGCGTCTCTGGAAGAGATGAGCATTCGAATTGGTGGAGAAGGATGTTCACACAGTGTTCTTCGCCCCGGAAGGTGCCAGCCATTGTGACCGCTCTGAGAATGAATGAATGCTCTTCCTTGAGTGGTCTTCCCTAATGAAGATGGACCCTGCCCTGGGTAAGTCTGGAATCCTCCAGCGCGAGATAAAAATGAGAGCTGGTGCCCGGGCTGAGCCTTGCAAAGTCCCGGTGGCCTCTGATGTTTCCACAGGCCTCTCCTAGTGGATGGAAAATATGATTTTGCTATTTACCAAAGGAAGGAAAGTAACTACAGTTTTTTAGCAGGGGGAAGTTCCAGATTTTTGTGGCACTTAGAAGTTATACAGTTTGGGGGGGGTGGGGCTTTTTAAAAAAAAACGAATACAAAAATATATTGCTTTTGCAAATTTTACAAAAGTTGATGAGCAAGGGAACACACCACTACGGGCCTCGAAAGAAGCTCATGCTAATAAGGAAACCTGAAGCTTAAGCTCTATTTGCTTTTGAGTGAATCCACCCCTGCTTTTGAGGACCTACCCTGTGTTCTCTCATTGACCCCTCCCAACAATCTCGTGAGGTACGTGCTCTTACCTCACAGGTGTCCAGGATACCAAAGAAAAGTAACCACTTTTTTCCTTCTTTATATTTTTTTGTAGTATTTGAATTTTCTGTATAACATGTATTTTGTTTGTTATCATAAACAGTGAAATCATTTTCATTTCCGAAAAATATGAGAAAGAAAAAAACATGCCCACAGCCTTTGTGTATTGGGTTTAATGCTATTTCACCAGCATGCCCCAGAAAGCCTGGTGTTCCATATGTCTTCAGTAATATTTGTCATATATCCAAACCCAGACTAAGTTTGCTTGGAGGTTCTCATTCTTTGCATACCCAGCTTGTCACTGAAGGGCTCAGTACCAGGCAAGGGGAAAGGGCAGACCACCTCATGGATGCCAGGTCTGCAGCCAACAAAGACCATGATCCCAGAGAAATCAGGAAGGCTCTTTGCCCCCAAATTCTCAACCCCATCTCCTTCACCATCATCACCCCTGCAAAAAAAAGCCCTTGTTCTTATGTCTGTTAAGGGTTGATATTCCTTTAATAACAGGTAGCAATATTTTGTCTCAGAATTAAGGCTTTATCATTCCTCTGGGATTGTGACATGAATCCCTCCTCTTACTGCTGCTGACCCTTAAGAATGCTTTTGGGAGAAGGTGGTGTTCTAAGGGTGCAGTAGGTTCTACAGAACTGACTTCCAGGGAAAAGAGGGCACCATCTCCACCAGAATCAGTAAAATCTGATTGTGCTGTGGAGAGGAAAGATGTAATAAGTTCTCAAGATACTGGCTTGGGAATCTCTGTTGTCTACCTATGTCTGTGTCCATCAGGGGGATTTTAAACCTTCCTCATTTAGTGTTTGCACACATCTGTTCTGATCGCCTATTCACCGCACTGGTGAAGAAGGGATTTCCCCACCCTGAATAGTGTGTGATTGCTGAACACACAACGCCAACCCTGGACAGATGAGATGGACCGCAGTTTATTAGTCACACACTCACAGCCCAGGGGGGGAGGGCACCACACACCATGCAAGACCACACAGGGGTTGTACTTGGGAGCTGAGGGGGGCCGACTTTGCAGTAACAAGAGGGTGAGGTGCCCCTTGGTTCCCACAGGAGAATGCGATTGGTTTGTTTGAATAAAGGGAGGAGTTTGTTTGAATAAAGGGATGTGATTGGCTTCTTGGATAAAGGGAGGAGCCTTTCCCACTGGGTTGGGGGCGTATCCCGCAAGAGAAGAACTTATGATCCAGCCTTTGGGGCCCCGTGTGTCTCAAAGATACCAAGGCAGCATATGGAATTTCAGGCCTTACAATGCAATAGCTTGTTAAATTTATTCCTGAGTATTTTCTCTTATTTTTTACTGTCATAAATGGGCTTTTTCTCCACCATTATGTTCTGTAACTTATCAATATTTTTAAAAAGTTAACACAGGAAGCAGAGTGAGACAGCTGCCATTCAGAGACATGAAGACAAGAAAGCCTCAATTTTACGACTGAAAAATCAGGGAAGATATTTACAGAGCAATTTAGGACCAAGCATTACCATCTGAGGTCAGTTACCCTGTCAAGCTATTGTGCTCTGAGAGTAGAAAAGCAACATTTGTAAATCCTCAAGAACAGAAAAGGCCACCATTAAAAACCATTCATTTCAAGGACCATTAAAAATGGACAATTTAATTTGCATCTCAAAGAAAAGAGAAAAGATAAATTTGTCCCTATGACTAATGGGGAAAATTTGACGGTGCAGATTATTATCTTTTGTCTTAACGGAAAATACAATATGTAACAATGAGGTATTAAAAAAGGGACTTAAAAGGTTTTAAAGCAACGATATTAATGATTTAACAAAGATAGAAGACAGTGAAACTAAGTGTTCCTCAAAAGGAACTTCAAACTATTTTTAAAAATCCATAAATAGCCAAGAGTAATGTTTCATTCATTTCTTTATTCAACAACCATTTACTGAGTGCGTACTATGAGCCAGGATCCATTCAAAAGCTGGCATTCAGAGGTGAAGTTTGCAATCCTGGCCCTCAAATCACCCTCAGGCTTACAAAGGAAGATGGACAAGCAAACAAGGTTGTACCAGGTGCCACAGGGCACTAGTCAAGCTACATAAGGAGAGGAAGGGGCACCTGCCCCAGACTAAGAAAGAAAAGGCTTCTCAGCAGAGGGGACACCTAACCCTAAGTTTCTAGAGTAGAGAGGAGTTATCCAGGCAAATTAAGGGGGAAATTCCAGGCAGAGGGAAGAGAATCTACATTCAGGGACATAGAATATGAAGCAGGTGTGGCTGCAGCTTACAGCAGAGGAGGGTGTACCGGACAGGTAGGCAGGGTTTGGATAAGAAGTTTCTTGTATTCCACGTGAAGAATCTGAATCTAGTTCTGAAGGCAATGGGGAGTGTTGAAGGGTCTTAAGGAGGGGAGTAATAGGATCAGACACAGTTTTGGAAAACAACTCTGGCTTCATTGAGAGGAAGAGACTGTAGGCTAGGAGGGCGATTAGGAAGATAAGATAGCAATCCAGAAGGAAAACTCTGAGGGCCTGGAGGCAGTGGGATTAGAAGAGAGAAAATGAGATAGATATGAGATATATTAAGGAGAGAGAATCAGCAGGTCATCGACTGGACTTGAAAGGGGGGCGGCGCGGCAGGTAAGGCTGTCCCCAAGCCTTCTGACTTGGATGGCTGGGCTTTTAAGGAGCAAAGAAGATGGTAAGTTCTATTTGTCATGTGCTGAGTTTAGAAAGATCAGAAGCACTAAAAAGTTCATTGGACCAAAAGTTCTCAAACCTTTTATGTGTATGAGAATCACCTGGTGATCTTGTTCAGCTGCAGATTCTGTTTCTGTAAGTCTGCGATGGTACCCGAGATTCTTTTTTTTTTTTTTTTTTTTTGCGGCTTAAAACAGAAATTTATTCTCTTCCAGTTCTGGGGGCTAGACGTCCACAATGAAAGTGCTGACAGAGCAGTGCTCCTTCTGAAGGCTCTAGAGAAGAATCCCTCCTCTGCATGTTTCTAGCTTCCGGTGGTTGCAGGCAATCCTTGGCGTTCCTTGGCTTGTGGCTGCACCACTCAAGTCTCTGCCATCATCTTCACATAGAGACACCCAGGGAGAGAGCTGTATCCAAATTTCCTTAGTCTTATAAGGATACCAATCATTGGATTAGGACCCATTCTCAACCCAGTTTGACTTCATCTTAACTTGATTAAGATGAATCAAGGGACCCTATTTCCAAATAAGGCCACAGTCACAGGTTCCCAGTGGACATGAGTTTTAAGGAAACATTATCCAAGCCAGTACAAGGCCTCTTGCAGCCAGTTTTGCCATCCTGAAGGAAGCCAGCCTGAGAATGAAGTTAACACATGAAGCCATACAGAGTCAAGGTGATCTCAAAGTAAATGACGTCATTAACCTCTGGATAAAACTGCCTAAAGTTTATTATACTTTGGATAATTTAATTTATGTAAGCCAGGAAATTTCTCTTTTTATTTAAGTCACTTTCTGTTGAATTTTCTTTTGAGGGTTTCAAAAAGACTTCTGAATTTTGTTGAGAGACGGGAAAAGGTCATGCTATATAACAGGGAATGGCAGGAGGAAAAAATTCATGAGGATAAAATGAAAGGAGCGTTGGAGTGAAGGTTTGGTACCCGAGATTCTGACAGGCTCCCAGGTGATGCTGGACCACGAACCACACTTTGAGGAGCAAGGATTTCCACTATGAGGCCGATCAGATAATTATGTCTTGATCTCACACGAAAGAAATAAGGAAACACCTATTTTAGGATATCTGAAATTTAACAACACAAATACAGTGAGATGAAGAATAAACTCAAAGATGGATGACTTCTGGAGAAATGCTTTGTTAAGAGCGCAGGGCAGGAGGTGAGACCAGAAGCACCAGGTAAGAGACAGCCCGACACAGGCTTTTGAAGACGATCGGAAAGGGAGCAAGAGGACAGCGTGCTGGGAGGAGGGCCACCTGGTCCGCCCCCGTGTCCCCCACCCAGTGAGCAGGCTAGTGGTCTTGGTGGGCGGGGAGGGGGACGTGGGGCGTGTGCGCACGTAGTGGGTTTGGGCGGGCTGGGCGCTCCGAGGCACCGCGGGGTTCTGCATCCACGCGGGCAGTGCAGGGCCAAATGCAGAGCCAGCCGCAAGGATGAAGTGGACAAAGGGCCAGCGGACAGCGGGTTACAGAAGAAGTAAAACACACGTGATGATGAAATGCAGTGCCGCCTGACAGGTCCAACATGGTCCAATGCCTTTCAAAAGGAAGAGCCGCTGAGTGACTTTAAAAACCAAATCCAAGGATTTGATGGATGTGGGATGACGTCCAAAGACTCACTTAAAGAAAAAATGGCAAATTAAAATGAATGCCTGTGCCGATGTAAGAAAGGCAGGAGTTTAAATAATGAGCTCTGACGAAACAGACTTCAAGCAAAAGCCAGAGGAAAGAGCCACGTTGGCACATTAGAGTGATAGGCACAGTAAGTAATGAAAACACAGCGACATTCATTCGGTGCCACACAGTTCCTAACAACATAATATATATGTGAAAAGGTGACAGTCATCCAAGAAGAAACAAATGCAACCCTATGAGGGTTCCATAGTACCTTCAGAATATGGCCGATCACATACACGAAAGAATGGTTCTAAAAAAATCACAGCTGAACAGCATCATTAATAAGGTAGGATTAACAGGTTTAGATGAAAAATTAGAGAATCTTCCTTTTAAAAATGTATATGAGTCTCTCTCACACTCCAAATAACTATATATTAGATTGAGAAGTTTCAAGTAAATAAAAAGAATGTACAGATAGCACATATGTTGATAAAATTAGAACTATAATAGCAAACACTTGGATGGTGTTTATTATGTGACAGGCATTGTTCTGTGTGTGTGTGTGTGTGTATGCGTGTGTTCACAAATATTAACTCAATTTTCATTAAATGAAATCTTATAAAGTAGGTTTTGTTATTATCCTCATTTTACAGATGAGAAAACTGGAGAGAAGTTAAGTAACTGGCCAAAGGCTTTACTAGGACGTGACAGTCACTCCGCTGTATACACACAGGTAGCTGCCCAGTTTACAATTCTTTATTCTGTGACCCCCATGACCCTCAGAGGCCATGTCTGTGCTGTTCTTCCCACTAGACCTGGAAGTAGACCCGTGACCCTCAGTGAGCCAGACTGAGGGTCTGAATGAGACTTTCTCTTCCTGCTACTTAAACCTGATGCAGAGAGATCTGGAGGCTTGACTTGATTTCCCAGCTGACCCCAGTAAAGCAAGGTTGGGGGGGCGGGCCCTAGAGGCTGCAGGCACCTGCATCTGAGAGCTGGCTGTTAGCCCTTTACTATTAAGCGCTCTCCCAGGATCCTTCTAGTACTTTCTGCCTTTGCATAAGTTACTCAGTAAGCTGAAGAGCCTTACTGAATACGCCACAGCATTTAAAAACACTCCCCACAATAGCATTGAAGTCACAGAGAAAATTCACAAAAGTTAATACCATCATATTTTAAAAACACAAACTCTGCCCACCAAAATTCATGAGTGCAAAATGTTATTTAGAAGAAAATGCATTTCTCTAAATATATTAATAAGAAGGCAAACGGAAGATGTAAAATAGATCTCATAAGGGATTTAGAAAAGGAACAAAGTAATTAAGCAATTAAGCATTGCTCAACAGAATAGCACTGAACAAATGAGAAACTTAAAAAAAAAGAGAGGAACTTCCCTGGTGGTGCAGTAGTTAAGGATCTGCCTGCCAATGCAGGGCACACGGGTTTGAGCCCTGGTCCGGGAAGATCCCACAGGCCACGGAGCAGCTAAGCCCAGCTAAGCCCGTGCACCACAGCTACTGAGCCTGCCCTCTAGAGCCTGCTAAGCCACAGCTACTGAAGCCCGTGCGCCTAGAGCCCGTGCTCCGCAACAAGAGAAGCCACCGCAATGCAAAGCCCACGCACTGTGACGAAGAGTAGCCCCCGCTCGCCACAACTAGAGAAAGCCCACACGCAGCAATGAAGACCCAACGCAGCCAAAAATAAATAAATAAAATTTTTTTAAAAAAAGAAAGAAAACTTAAACAAACCAATGACTATTTCTTCAAAAGTTTAATCAAAATAAACCATTGAATCAACTTAAGAAGGTTTGGGAGAGGCAGAAGAAACAGAAGAAAATTAAGAAAGTTCGAAAGCTATTAATTCTACAGGAGGAGGGAATTGGCAGTAAAATAGGACCACACCTGAGTAGTATAAATTCACGGCTTAGTTGTGTTTATAGGCTTAAATTACACATTTATTAAATCTGTGTACGGCTCAGCCACTCTATCTTTGCCTCTTACCAGCTAATCTCTTTGGTTTTCTTTTTCTTTCTTTTTTTTTAAGTGCCAGATTAAAGACACCTGCCAGGAGTTACAAATCAGAATGCTCCAGCCTGAGAGGATGGCAACAGCTCGGCAAGGGGTCAGAGCCGGGTGCCTGGAGCGTCTGCAGGACACAGGAGCTGCCCTCAGGGTCCTCCGAGGTGAGTGGGCACTTAGGTTAGTGGCCTTACCACAGCCCAGCCGTGCACAGGGACCCTCGCTGCTGCTCCCTTGTGGGGTGCAATCTGCACCCCATTCTCCATATTCGAATTCCGCCACCATTCCCTTGGTGCTGGCACTCCTGGGGTGTCTGCTAAATGCAGAAATCCCCAAACCACCACCCTGGCCCCGGCTTAGGGGAACCTAAAGGCACCTCACCCTCCCTTCTGCCTCTCCCAAACCTTTCATTCCAGCCCATCACCTCCCAAAGCCAAGGGCTTTCACAGCCAAAAACGGAGGTGGGGATTGTCCTCCGGGCGCCTGAGGCTTCTGCTTTTGGCTCAGCATCCCCCAAACCATGAATGAACTGAAGCAATGAGAGGCAGGCTCTTGCTTCCTTGGAAGAGTGAGGAGAGAAAATACAGCAGCAAGAGACAGGCACCGATTAAAATCTATCCTGACACGGTCCCTGGGTCCCTGTGGCTTCTGGGGAGGATTCCTAGGCTCCTTGCGTGAGAACTGGCTGTGGTTTGAGCCTGTGGGTTCTGGCTCCTTTGGGCATCCGCCGAAGAGTATGTGGAAAGAAGGGAGAGGATGGGGCCACGGAGAGAAGTGCTGAAGCCTTGACAGAAGGGCTACCGTTCTTGCAGGGTCTCTGTAGGAGGGAAAATACAATTTTAAGAGGCTAGGAAATATCATCGTACCTGTAGAAAGAGAAACCTATTTTTTTCTATTTTCTGAAGAAAATGAGTATATTCCAAAGAATGTCAATGTAACAGCTAACCGTAACAATAGCTAAAGATCTAGAGCTTTATGGATTTTCTCTGAGAGTATTACTGTTTTAATTGTTAGGAATAAATCATTGCCAAAAAACAGTTACTAAAATAGTCAGTCATTCATAAGTCTTATTACTGAAGATCTGCCCAATGTTTTAGATATTTGTTATGAAACACCCATTCCTGGGATTTATCAGATTAATAATCCAAGACAGTCAGATTTCATGGCTTTTGGAACGGCAAAATATAGGAACACTTTAGGATCTAAAAATATATCTCAAAATGTGCAGTTATAAAGCACCATGAGCATTGTGCTACTTTAGTTAGACTAAGAAATTATCTGGAAGGAATAACACACCAGCTTGCTAATACATTAATTTTTTTTTTTTTTAGAGACAGCTTTCCATCTTTTTAATTATTATTATTATTATTTTTTTATCTTATGGCTGTGTTGGGTCTTCGTTTCTGTGCGAGGGCTTTCTCCAGTTGCGGCGAGCGGGGGCCAGTCTTCATCGCGGTGCGCGGGCCTCTCACTGTCGCGGCCTCTCTTCTTGCGGAGCACAGGCCCCAGACACGCAGGCTCAGTAATTGTGGCTCACGGGCCTAGTAGCTCTGCAGCATGTGGGATCTTCCCAGACCAGGGCTCGAACCCGTGTCCCCTGCATTGGCAGGCAGATTCTCAACCACTGCGCCACCAGGGAAGCCCTAATACATTAATATTTAGTAATTTATAACTATAATTACTATAATAAAATGATTATGATAACAAAAACTATTTTCTAGTAGCCAGTAGACTAAGTGCTAACTCAGGGCCTGTCCTTTTCTAAGCACTGGATAGGTATTAACGTATTAAATCCTTACAAAAAGGGAGGTCTTTTTTTTTTAACTAATTAAAAAAATTTTTTTTCAGCTTTATTCAGGTTTAATTGACACACAAAACTGTAAGATATTTAAAGTGTACATAGTATGGTGATTTTTAATACGATTTTTAAAGGTTACTTTCCATTTACAGTTATTACAAAATATTGGCTTTATTCCCCATACTGTATCAATGCAATACATCCCTGTAGCCTATATTACACCCAATAGTTTGTGCTTCCCACCTCCTCACCCCACGTTCCCCTTCCCCCACTGGTAACTACTGGCTTGTTCTCTATATCTGTGAGTCTGCTTCTTTTTTGTTATATTCACTCACTTGTATTTTTATAGATTAAAAGAGAGTTATTATTACTACCCCTTTTTTTTGAGATGAAAATTGAAACCCAGGAAAGTTAAGACACTTGCCCAAAGTCACACAGCTACTGCACGGTGAAGCTGGGACTTGGACACAAGAATTATAGCTCTTGTTATCTCCCTTTTCTATTTTTATTAAAGTAATACAAGCTTATTGGTTAAAGGAAATGAAAGCAAGATGGCCCTATAATGAAACGCTTCATCTCTGCTTGTCTTTATGGTTATAGACTAGCATACTAAACCAGCGTCACCACCTTGAGGGTGGATTCCCAGTGATTTCCACAATGCAGTATCCCTCTGGGGATTTTTTCCCTAGCATTCCAATGGGCAGATACTCACTGAGTTCCACCAGCGTGGAACCTTAGCAAACCTCCCCATCACCAAGTGGGCATGGCCGTACCCTCTTCAACAAGGTCTGTATCTCAGCCTTGGGTGGGGAGGGGTCCCCCTTCCAGGTTTCTGCCTTTTTTAGATGCTCTGCCTCTGCCCAGAGGTAGTGCCTGCTCCCTACACCTTCTTTTCTTGTATTCTTTTTTTTTTTTTTAAAGGAATTCCTTCATTTTTATTATTTATTTATTTATTCACTTATATTTGGTTGTGTTGGGTCTTTGTTTCTGTGCAAGGGCTTTCTCCAGCTGCGGCAAGTGGGGACCACTCTTCATCGCGGTGCGCGGGCCTCTCACTATCACGGCCTCTCTTGTTGCGGAGCACAGGCTCCAGACGCGCAGGCTCAGTAGTTGTGGCTCACGGGCCCAGTTGCTCCGCGGCATGTGGGATCCTCCCAGACCAGGGCTCGAACCCGTGTCCCCTGCATTGTCAGGCAGACTCTCAACCACTGCGCCACCAGGGGAGCCCTCTTGTATTCTTTAGGGCCCTCTTGACCCTTCAGCAGTCAATCCCCCATTATAGAGTTTAATAATTCTTTACATTAAACTCTCCCTGTTGGGATTACTGTGTGGTTTCTTTCTCCTGATTGGATGCTGACTGACACAGTGAGCTATTCCCATAATTTATAATGAAGGCTACCATTTTTTGTGTGTGTTTTTATTTTATTTTATTTATTTATTTGGCCACGTCGTGCAGCTTGTGGGATCTTAGTTCCCCAACCAGGGATTGAACCTGCGCCCTCAGCAAGGAAAGCACAGAGTCCTGACCACGGGACCGCCAGGGAATTCCCCTCAATGCTGCCATTTGTTGAGTATTTCTTACATGGGAGACACTCGATTAAGCATGTCGAAAACATTATTTGATTTAATCATACAAGTAGTGCTATAACGTAGATGTCATTATCTCCATTTGCAGATGAAGACATTAATGTTCAGTGTCACCTAGGTAAGAATGACAAGCCTGGTCTAACGGACTCGAAGTGCATGCTCTCAACCATCATGCCATTAGGAAGGACCATTAAGGAAGCAATGCAATCTGACCTCACTGAGGCATAGGTACCAATGCACCAGTAACTAGTCTTCATTACACAGAGATGAACATACCACATCCATCCACAGCTGAAATCACAAGCTTTCTTGGAAAACCCATAAGTAACTAAAATCACCTTCCCTTTTAAGTATGTCCATCTACTCCAGGGAAAACCGCCTTGCTTGATAGTTCAGCTAATCAGCTTACCCAAAGACAAAAAAATTAAGGGCAATCTTTGGTCCACAGATGGTCTGCGATTTTTACTTTATACATCTTGCCCTGACTTTGTTCAGTGACATATGATTTATAGACGATTGATCTTCCTTGTATACAAGTTCAGTTTCAGCTGGGCTTTTAACTAAACTCATTTCTCTGAATTACCCTTTGACAGTTCTTCCTGGAGGGCCCACTGAGATCTGCTTATGTGTTCATAGGAGCCTGGAGAAACATGCAGCTTGCGTGTACACCTCATCTGGCCCCCCTGAGTTCTGGCTTGCTTTCTCTTCGTCCCTCGGGTAACTGTCGTTATGGGCCAGTTAAGCTCTGTATCTTGAGCACTGATTCTACTTCCTGGCCAAGTCTGGTTGTACTGTGTCCATGGCCATCGTGTGGGGGACAGGGGAACTGCCAGACAGGTCACATAGTCACAGTTTTCTGGGAATGTGGCTTTTAGGAATCTCCAGAGCCATTATTCTCTCTCCACTGGCTGATAGGCTGCTTTTCCACAATGACTGTGATTCCAAGACTTGGGTTTCAAGGCTTCTGCGGAGCTGCAGAGAGGGGGATGCAGAGTAGGGCAAATTAAAATGCCACGGAGATCGTTGTTCTTACCAAGATTCAGCCTGTTTCCTTGAATAAACCCTTTGCATTGTTGCAAGCCTTTGGTTAATTTCCAGAGTTCTGAAAAAGATGATTTGACTGTTTTTGCTGGTATTCTCGTTGCTTTTCTGGAAGAGCAGGTGTTCAGAGGTCTTTACCCCCTCGTTCTAGAAGTGCTTTGATAGTAAGGTTGAAATAAATCATAAATTTGAGTCCTTAATTTAACTAACATTATTTCCAAACAAGTACAACAGGAAACAGCACAGAACAAAGCAGGAGGAATCAGCCACCCATGCCTCTGGAGTTACCCTATCTTGCCTAAGGAGATTTTTCCATTGCGGGATTATGGGGAGATTTCTGAACAAATCAATTTTTGTTATCTTTGGCTACCTCTGGAGGAGGTTAATAAATTAGACTCTAAAAGTCTCTTAAATTAAAAGGGTTCCTATTCTGATTGATTTGTAGAGATGGATAAACACAATTTAAAAAATTCTCTGAGTTGCAGTATATCAAGTATTTAAGTTTTTTCAAAGGACCAGCGTTTGTAAGCATGTGGAGTTAAAATTTATATCTTCTCTAGGTATTCTTAGGTTATGTTGTCTTGATTTATACAAGCATTTGTTAATCTCCATAAAGTATTGGTCTTGCTTATTAAACTATAAGATAAAAAGCAAGAAAAATACAAGTTGTTATCAAGCTAAAAAACAGAGAAAATACTAAAACATCAGAACTTTGCAACAAGTGTAAAAATTGGGGGGATTTCGGTATATAAATACAGAAAAATTGTACAAGGGCAAGTGCAGGTAATGTTAATAAACATGATTAATCTTTGAACAAATTACACTGTTTTGATACTTTGGGTTTAAAAAGAATTATGTTTTCTCCCTGATTTTATAGCAGTATAAAAAAAAAGTTAGCATAATATTCTAGCTGATGTAAGGCATTAGTTTATTTTCACACAGAAACCTTAGTTAATCTGTCCTTCTTAAATTTCCCATTCTGTTTTTCATGATCAAATAATATTTTCACTAAATGTTTAATACTATAAATGATTAATTATCATGATAGATGTCTTCCAAAATACAGTTGACCCTTGAACAACTCAGGGATTAGGTGCGCCCTCCCGCTGACCCTCTGCACAGTCGGACTCTGCATATAAATGATCGTCAGTCCTCTGTATCCCAGGTTCTTCATCAGCATCTCCAAACATCCATGGATGGTGTAGTACTATAGTATTTACTATTAAAAACAAGTCACGTATAAGTGGACCCAGGCAGGTCAAACCCCTATTGTTCAAGGGTCAACTGTAATTTACTCTTACCAATTTCACATAATGCTACAAATTATACAAATTTTGGTTTTCATTTGCACTGTGTATAAAATTTCAGATGCCATATTTCGCTTAGGTACATTTTTTTTTTACTCTGCATAGGTTTTGGAGGGCTTTTTTTAGGTTTTTTTCCCTTTTTAAATTTGTTAAATTTTTTTATTGAAGTATAGTTGATTCACAATGTTGTGTTAGTTTCAGGTGTACAACACAGTGATTCAGTTATAAATATTCTTTTTCAGATTCTTTTCCCTTACAGGTTATTACAAAATATTGAGTATAGTTCCCTGTGCTATACACTAGGTCCTTGTTGGTTATTTATTTTATATAGTGTAGTGTGTATGTTAATCCCAACCTCCTAATTTATCCTCCCCCCTTCCCCTTTGGTAATCATAACTTTGTTTTCTATGCCTGTGGATCTATTTCTGTTTTGTAAATAAGTTCATTTGTATCTTTTTTTTTTTAGATTCCACATATAAGGGATATCACGTGATATTTGTCCTTCTCTGGCTTACTTCACTTAGTATGATAATCCATGTTGCTGCAAATGGCATGATTTCATTCTTTTTTATGGCTGAGTGATATTCCATTGTATATATGTACCACATCTTTTTTTTTATAAATTTATTTATTTTATTTATTTATTTTTGGCTGCATTGGGTCTTCGTTGCTGTGCACGGGCTTTCTCTAGTTGCGGTGAGTGGGGGCTACTCCTCGTTGTGGTGCGTGGGCTTCTCATTGCAGTGGCTTCTCTTGCTGCGGAGCACAGGCTCTAGGTTTGTGGGCTTCTGTAGCTGTGGCACGTGGGCTCAGTAGTTGTGGCTCGTGGGCTCTAGAGCACAGGCTCAGTAGTTGTGGCACACGGGCTTAGTTGGTCCACGGCATGTGGGATCTTCCCAGACCAGGGCTTGAACCTGTGTCCCCTGCATTGGCAGCTGGACTCCCAACCACTGTGCCACCAGAGAAGTCCCCACATCTACTTTATCCATTCCTCTGTCGATGGACATTTAGGTTGCTTCCATGCCTTGGCTGTTGTAAATAGTGCTGCAATGAACATTGGGGTGCGTGTATCTTTTAGAATTAGAGTTTTCTCCAGATATATGCCCAGGAATGGGATTGCAGGATCATTTGGTAACTCTATTTTTCTTCGACTGAGTGCACAGCTTTGAGAGGGATGCACGTGGAGTGGTGGGAGGGGGCTGGGGGACACCCGCCTAGCCAGCCAGATCAGTCAAATCAACCCTGGTGATCAGTGGGGTGACAGATGTAACAGCGAGATCACCCTCACATCCTACATTTTCTTTAAAAAGCAAAACAAAACTTATTTTCATAGTCTGTACTATATTCCGTCATGTGGATTTTCATACTTAGCCTTTACGCAGTAAGTAGACACCATTGTTTCCATTTTTCCTATTTTCCTGTTAAGTAAGGCTAAAAACGCCGTTATACATATATCTTTGACCACATCTCTGGCTGTTTGCTAAAGATGGAATTTTAGAAAGTGGTCATTGGACAAAGGCAATGAGCTCCTAAGCTCTTAAGACATATACTTAAATAAATTTACAGAAGTGTTATCCCAATTGAGAGCTCCACCAGCACCATTTAAGAGGGTCAGTTTTAACACACTGATACTTTCAGCTTTATTGAGATGTAATTCACACACATAATAAGATTCACAGAATTTATAACCATCAGCGTTATTGAATTTTATTATACTTTCATCACTCCCAAAAGAAATCCCATACCATTAGTCATCACTGTTCACTCTCCCCTCCCCTCCTCAGCCCTAGGAGACAACTAATCTACTTTCTGTGTCAATGGATTTGTCTATCCATGTAAATGGGATCATACGCTATGTGGCCTTTTGTGTCTGGCTTCTCTGACTTAGCACAGTGTTTACAAGTTTCATCCGTGTTGCAGCATGTGTCAGTACTTCTTTCCTCTTTATGGTAGAATAATATTCCCTTATGTGGATATACCACATTTTACTTATTCATTCCTCGGTTCATAGACATGTTGATATTTTCAATTGATTTTTTTTATAATTTTTTAAAAGTCAGGGTTATCGAGGAATAATTTACATACAGTAAATTCACCCTATTTAGTTTTGTGAGTTTTGACAAATATATATCATTCTGGAACTACCACCACCTAAAAAAGCCCCCCTGTGCTCAGTACCCTCCCCCGTCCCCAGTCCCTGGCAACCACTGACCTGTTCTCTCTTCCTAGAGTTTGCTTTTTCCAGAATGTCCTATAAATGAACTCATACATTATGTAGCCTCTTGAGACTGGCTACTTTCACTTAGGCCAATGCTTTTGAAAAACTTGATCAGTTGCCCTCAGTGCTAGGTATTTTCTGACCTCCCTTTAGTAATGTTATAAAAAACCCTGTCTCCCATCTCCTTGTTACCCTACTTGAGGATCTCTGGGCTCAGTACCCTCTGAGACCCTTCCCAGTAGTATTAGCATGTTATAACTCACAATGTATGACTCATAAAGCCCACTGCAGTTTGCTCACTGACCGGTGTGCAAATACTGATAAGAAAAGTGTTTCCAAACTGAAGTCCAAGTAACCCACGGGAAATAAAACCTGATATGTGAGAGTGACGTGTCCATTCTGCTTGTCTGTTCATAAACTCCTCTATCTTTTTCTATCTTTTATAGTTTTACTTTCAGTTAGCTTTAATTTTAATTAAAGTGATGCATGAACAGCATTCCATGTGCAGATGAATAGAACTATTGAGTTTGTCATGAAAAACAATAGTCCCCCCAAGCCCACCATCAACTTCTCACTCTCCGGGGGTCACTGTTTCAGTTCTTTAACTGATTATTTTTATTTTTATTTATCTCTTTACGTAACACACTTACATTGATATTTCTTTTTCAACCGCAAGCAGTACCTATTGACTTCCTGCTGCGGAATATGAGGATTTAACCCTTTCTTACTCACACCCCTGTGCCCCTATCCTCCGAATATAACAATAGAATAATTTGCGTTAGAACAATATTCAGTGTTACATTCCTAGGACTATGTAAATGCCATTGACACATGAGCTATATAATATATTCTGATTATTTTCCTTTTCTATACATTTTTTTTTGTTTTAACTGGAATTAATAATGATCATTTTTTAATATCCTGAGTTTTCTATATTCTTATCCCCAAACTCTCCCCAGTTTATGTAAATCTTCTCTCATCATTTTTGTATGCATTCGGTTTCTTTCTTTCTCTCGCCCCCTCTCCCTCTCTCTTTCTTTCCTTCCTTCTTCCCTTCCCTTCCTTCCCTTCCTTCCCTTTTAAAAGAAATCTCACCAAGGGACTTCTAACATGCTCCCAAAGAGACTGGTTGATCTCTGAACCAGCTGTACAAGTTGCCATCTTAAGATTTCTTTTCACCATCATGCTGAGAATTCCCTCATTTTTCTCTTGTGTTGGAACCCCATGTTTTACTATTTTTTGGTTAACTATTGTTTTAGTAGAATGTATCTCTCAGTAGCTACCTGGAAGGTAAATGCTTTTGAGACCTAAAAATGTCTCGATTCTGTCCTCCTACTTGGTTGGTAGTTGGGCTGGTATGAGGTTCCAAGGTAGATACCATCTTGCCCTAGAATTCTGATGGTATTTCTTCATGATCTCAAACTTCCAATGCGGCTACTACTGAGAAGTCTGCTCTTTTGATCCTTGACCCTTTATATTAAACTTCCTCTCCCTCCAGGAAGCTCTTAGGATCTTCTCCTTGTCCCAGTGTTCTGAAATTTCAGGATGATGTGTCTCAGTGTGGGTCCTGAGCACCGGAGGCTTGTTTTTTTTTTCCTGAGGTATCCTCTATTTAAAAGACACTCATTTAGAATGCACAGTTAAGTGTGTTTTGACAATTATATACACCATGTAATCATTCCACATCAAGAGACAGAACACATTCCCACCACTCAGAAAAATTCTTTGTTAATCCCTCCACGCCAAGCCACAGACAACCACTGATCTGCGTTCTATAAGTACAGACTGGTTTTGCCTATTCCAGAACTTGGTATAAATGGATTCATGTAGCATGTATTCCTTTGTGTCTCACTGCTTTGACTGGGCACATTGTTTCTGAGACTCAGACATGTTGTTGTGTTCGGGTACCTGTAATTCAGTCCTTTTTTCTGCTGATCAGGATTCCGTTGTATGGCTGTTATCACAATTTGTTTCACTGGGCGATGATACTTAGGTTGTTTCCAGTTTGGGGCTATTATGAATAATGCTGCTATGAATATTCATACACAAGTCTTTTTGTGGACATGTTTTAATTATTTTGGGAAATTCTAAATGGTTTTCCAACATAACTGTACCATTTTCTATTGTGATTAATGGTAAAGTTTAAAAGCTGACCCACAAATGTCTTTTTGATCTGCTCTGTGCCTGATTCTATCATCATTGGGCTGGTTAAAAAAAAAAAAGGCCTGTGGTATAAAGAGCGTTGTTGAGAAGAATTTCCTCCCCATTTTTCTACTGGCAAAACTAGAAACACTTTGCCCATTTCAAAAAATTTTGACAAAGCCCCATCAATGTACCTCTACCTCACTCCCCCATCTCCATAGATACCTAGGTGCTGACAGCCCTCATACTAACCCACTTCATTTATTTCATTTTTTAAATTTATTTATTTTTGGCTGCGTTGGGTCTTCGTTGCTGCACACTGGCTTTCTCTAGTTGCGGCGAGCGGGGGCTACTCTTCGTTGCGGTGCGTGGGCTTCTCACTGCAGTGGCTTCTCTTGGTGCGGAGCACGGGCTCTAGGCGTGTGGGCTTCAGTAGTTGTGGCACGAGGGCTCAAGGTTGTGGCTCGCAGGCTCTAGAGCACAGGCTCAGTAGTTGTGGCACACAGGCTCAGTAGTTGTGGCTCACGGGCTCTAGAGCACAGGCTCAGTAGTTGTGGCATGCAGGCTCAGTAGTTGTGGCACACGGGCTTAGTTGCCCTGTGTGCAGCATGTGGAATCTTCCCAGACCAGAGATGGAACCCGTGTCCCCTGCATTGGCAGGCAGATTCTTAACCACTGCACCACCAGGGAAGTCCCTGTTCTTCTGTATAATTGCTCACATTTAGGGATCAGAAAGGCAATCTGATTAAATGGGCCTTTGCCTAAAGGACTGGTAACCCCTTCAATGTCAATCTGAAGACTTAGATTCTTCAGTTATGGGAAATCTTCTTGGGTTATTTCTTTGGTGATTTTTCTCACCTCTATTTTTTTCTGTTTTCTCTTTTCAGAATTTCCATGACTTGGCTGTTGAGAATCCTGGACTGGCCCTCTGTTTCTTATCTTCATTTTCTACATCTTTGTCTTTTTGCTGTGCTTTCTGGGAGATTCCTTCAAATTTATCTGTAAAATTTCCTGTTTAGCTTTGTGTGTGCTCTTCTACTTTTAATTTTCAAGACCTCTTTTGTGCTCTATAATTTTTTTAAAACTAGCATCCTATCTTTGTTGATTGATGATTCAGTATCTTATAAATTTCTAGGGATTGGAATGATAGTCTCTCTCTCTCTCTCTCTCTCTCTCTCCCTCCCTCCCTCCCTCCCTCCCTCCCCCCACAGTGTCTGTTTTCCCCAGGATGCTTTGCTTTCTGTTTGTTCATTTTCTGGCCACTCTCTTCTACACTGGGGACTTTCCTTCAGTAGCTGGGGAGTTGGCTCACTGATCATAAGGGCCCCCTAGGACTAACTGAATGTTCTGTGTAGGTGGCTTGTCTTATCTACAGTTGGCATCAGGGTGGGGGAGGGGTGTGGCTTGGTTCACATCAGGTATCTATGTGAGCATCTCTCTTGGTCAGATCACATTCCTCTGAGGACTTTATGATCTCCTGCTGGGAGGGTAGAATGATTCCTGCCAGGGTTGGGGAGCCAGATTCAGGGCTCAGGAGAAAGTGGTTCAAGTTATAATAGTCTACATGTGACCCTCCACTTCATCCCTCTGCTGGTGATCTGGTAACCCTGTCCTCACCTCTGCCTGGCATTCCACAGCCCAGAGGCAAACGGAAGGGAGCTGGGGACTTTACTGCTTCTCGAGTAGTTTCCTAATCATCCAGGTTCACCTCCTCTAGGTGAAACTGACCATTTGATGGAGGAGCCCCTGAGGGCTTTAGGACTGTTTCTCAGCTTTCTCCACTGCTGGCTTATGAGACAGAATTCTTGGTTCTAGCAAATCAGTTTGCTTTATTCTTTTCAGCTTCCAAAATTGTGTGTCTGTTGGTTTTTCCTTCTTCATTCTCTTTGTCCTGATTGTTTACTTCTTAGTTAAAGACGAATTCCTTTACTGAGGATTTAGGAAGTTGGGGAGATTAATGAGTATATTCAACACACCGTTTTGTTTGGAAGTTTGAAATCGTTCCATTCTTTGCTCAGAACTGTGAAATAAAAACAATTAGAAAAAACAACCATTTCGCAACCTTCCCCATTCTTGCACTTTTCCTTCACCTCATATTTTGCTCTTGTTGTGTTGAAGTTAGGAGCAAAGATGTTTTGCACTGGAGACCAGTAAACCAGAAACACTGCTCTGTCTCCAGACAAGAGCAGCTTTCAGTGTCCCCTGCGCTGCTGGGAGATGCCAAGCAGTCAGGGATGGTGTCGTTCACAGAGGACGCCTGAGCTTGGTAACAAATGCCCGGTACAACCGGAAACGGACATCATTCATTGTGTGTTTTCTCTGTAGGCATTAAAGACCTAATGCCCCGATGCCCCGATGGCTCTTGGCCAGGAGATCAGCAGTTTTCCTGAAGTGATATTATTTTTTACACAGATTCGGTTCTCACAGATCAGAGTTGCGTTTATTTTAATTAAGGCAACAACAAAATAGCTCAAAGGATGAGACGTTATAAAAATCACAGTCAGGACGGAAGCACCTTGAAAGGGTGAGCTTGGGAAGGTTTTAGGAGATCTTCACTCAATGTAGAGGACACGAGTGGTTGAGTGTTGATAAATTAGGTGGGTGACTAGTAACATAAGAGTTTAGTAAGCAATTTTCCTCTACTTTACATAGGCTTAACATTTTTCATAGTAAAAAAATGTATTTATTTATTTGGTTGCGCCGGGTCTTAGTTGTGACAGGCGGGCTCCTTAGTTGCGGCTCACAGCCTCCTTGATTGTGGCATGTGAACTCTTAGTTGTGTCATGCATGTGGGATCTAGTTCCCCGACCAGGGATCGAACCCGGGCCCCCTGCATTGGGAGCACGGGGTCTTATCCACTACGCCACCAGGGAAGTCCCAGTAAAAACATTTTTAAGGGAGGGAAATAAGAATGCCTCATCCTCGTATTCTGCCTCCCTGTCAGCTGCCTGAAATTATTCAGATAGGATTGGTCCCCAACACCCCCTCACACTGGCCAAAAATATGTAGTCAGTCCAAGGTAAGTTTTCTGTGTGGCAAGACTCACTTCCCTGCTGTTTCATACTTGCTCACGTACACACACACACACACACACACACACACACAGAGACACACACACACACCCCCCTCCTCCAGCTGCAATAGGGGTGTTCTTTGGGGAGGGGGCAGTGCTGTAGCACCACGGAAAGATTACTAGAAGGTCAGTCAGGAAGAATACCTTCTGAGGCTCTTGGCAAGTCGCATGTTCCTGGGCCTCGGTTTCTGCATCTGAAAGATGGAGCTACTTCCATGATTACTGAGGCCCCTCCTGGGAGCAACTCTCCACGCTCCTCTCTGTGGCCGAGGGACCTGCTGGTGACATGACCTTGGTCTTGTGAGCATCTTGCTCTTCACAGCTGGCCCCAGACGGGAACGCATTGTTTCACATCAGCCTGAACAAGTGGGTAGAGAATGTTCCAGAGCTGGTGAGCGGGGCCGAGAGGGCGTCATGAAAGGATGCCCCCCCCGGTGAGTTTGTGGTTGCCCATGGGGCAGTGATGATCTTCTGAAAAGACCATCACCAGGAATCAAGAAAGCGCCTTCAGTGTCTTGAAGCCCCCGTGTCACGCAGGTCTGTTCATCCTGTCTACATACCGTCGCATCACCGATTTCTTTTTCGTAGGAAGGAGGTTATGATCACAGCTCATCCTCCAGAGAGCAGTTGGAAAGGTGTATTTTGCACTTACTGATAGCTGAGTCTGTGGCCCCATTTAATGTGAATTTGAGTGGTGGGCGCCATACCCAGTAATTCTTTTTCGAGAACTTACCCTCTAGATCCACTGGCACATGGGGTGAAGGGTCCCCATGCAGGAAGTTTTGGTGCAAGTCTGTAACAGCAAAATCTTGGTTATGGAACAGCTTTCTGTCCTGGGGGGGATGGTAAATAGCAGGGGGCCCAGCCACACGGTGGGCATTGTCGCTGTGAAGGGCGGCGGGGTCCCTTGGCGCTGATACATTAGGTGAGTTGAGATGTGCTCCTGTTTATGTAAGCACAGGGACTCATACATAATGATAAAAATGTCTAGCGTTTACAAGAGCTTAAAATATGCCAGGCTCAGTTCCGAGCACTTTATATGCAGTAATTCATTTAATCCTCCAACAGCCCTATGAAGTGGATTCTGTTACTGTCCCCTTTTTACAAGTGAGAAACCTGAACTTGGTCAAGGGTGCACAGTTAGTGGCTGAGCTGGGGTTCAAACCCAGGCAGCCTGATGCCAGAGACCCGCACTTCACCACTGAGGAGTGAGCCTGTGTGTGTACGTGCACACACACACGGAACGTTTCTGGAATGAGATAAGTGTCCGTGTTTGTCTCTGGGGAGGGAGGGTTTGAAGGGGTAGGTGTCTTAGGTGAAAGCAAATATTTATTATTGAGCGCGTTTTGTGTTATTATATATTCTTTTTTTTTCAAATTACAAAAATGTTAGTCCATTTTTACAGATCATGTGGTATGAAGAATGACAAAACAGGAAGAGGAAAATATCATATCTGTGACTCTACTATGTGGAATTTTTTTTTTTTTGGTCCCTCACTCTCCTAGTCAGCCTGACATTGACCTTAAATCCTTGTGAAAGTGGCTTTTAGCTGCATTTAATGACACCTTTTTGAAACTATAGCATTGGACTAGCTTTTGTAACATACTTATGGTAGATAAAATAATCCCCCTCTAATGGCAATTGCACTTAGTTCTATAAACCAGTTATTAAACCCAGTTTATCACTGGAAAGAAAGATTTTTCGTATTTACTTGTACGTGGCTTACCACTTACACATAGTAAGTGCACAAGTTGATTTTTTGTCTGTGATGGGACACGGTAGAAAACCCAAAATGTGACCACCAGCCTTGCAATTCTCAGGACTGTGGTTGTGATAAATCACAGATGAGTCAGTCCTGACTCCTGTATTTTGTAGGAGAAATTCATTATGTGGCTTATATCCTCCCTAGAGAAAGTTCAAAGTTATTTCCGAAGTGAACTGCTGAATCATGTGACAGTTTAGACCGTCGAAAAATGTTTCAAATTGACCACGGAACCAGAAGGTTTCTTGGGGATTCATGGAATCAGATCGTGATAAAGGACCTCAAGATGTCTGCCAGTGTAGTCATTCCCAAATCTAACTGGTCACCAGAACCATCTGGGGGGTCTTTTGTTGTTGTGATTGTTAATCCAGATTGCTGAGTCCTCCCTAAAAATTCAGTAGCTATGGAGTGGGACCCAAGAGTCAGCAATCCATCACGGTTGATTTTTTGGTGTTCGGCCAAGTTTGGGAATCACTGGTCTGGTTTAACCCCACTCTGTTTACTAATGTAGGTATTTATTTATTTATTTAGGCTGTGCTGGGTCTTCATTGTGGCGTGTGGGCTTCTCTAGTTGTGGCACATGCACTCTAGAACGCTCGAGCTCAGTAGTTGCGGCGCACAGGCTTAGTTGTGGGATTTTAGTTCCCTGACCAGGGATTGAACCCGGGCCCGCTGCATTGGGAGCATGGAGTCTTAACCACTGAACCACCAGGGAAGTCCCACTAATGTAGTTTTAGTGCTTTAGTGGAAGAGCTGGTTAGCCAATGAATAACAAAATGCCCTACAACACGTTTATAGATCCATCCTGCTGCATTTATATGGACTGTATGAATTACAATACATAGAACAATATGTGTTAGAGAACACATGGGTTTAGCACTTCAGAGTTAAAGGCATTAACAGATATTGTAACAGAGGCAGTATAGCATAGCGGTCAAGAATACAGCTTCTGGAATCAGGCTGCTTAGCTTCTGAAGGTCAGAACATGCCACCCCAAAACATGCCACTTGGCATAAGGATTATTTTGAGCTGAAGGCAACTGAGATTCAGGAAGAGTTCCCTGTCCTCCCTTATCTGGCTAAAAGCAGGGCATAAATTTCCCTTTGTGAAGATGTTGCCCACATACCAGAAAAGAAGAGCAACTCCTATCACCGGAGAGAGGAAGTTGATACCAAGACATGTTTGCATAAGCAGACCTTACTAAAAATAACCCTTATTTTCCATTAGTTCTCCCATATATTTTCTAGTCCCCTTGATTTATCGTCCCTCAAAGCCAAAACCCCCTTTCCTTTATTAAAATAATATATTAGCCCCTGAGTCTAACTACTTCTTTGAACTTTGCTTCTTTATTGTGAACTCACCTGCATGTAAATATTATTGAAATTGCCTTTTCTCTTGTTAATCTGTCTTTTGTTAGTTTAATTCACAGGCCCCTAGTACATGAACATAAGAGGGTAGAGGAAAAGTTTTTCCTCCCAACACTTCAAATCTTAGTTCTACAACTCCCTATCTATGTGACCTTGGACTCATTTTCCTTTTTTAATTCTCTCTGTGCCTCATTTTCTTCATCTAAATAGTTAATAATAGTACTATCATAGGGTTGTAAAGCTCAGATGAGTTAATGCTTTTAAGCCCTAAGATCAGAGTCTCGTACTTAATAGTTACTTGGCAGATATTAACTGTTATTTTATGTGTTCTTTACAAGGTATTATTACAGCAATTTTACAATTATGAAAGTTGAAGTTTGGAGAGTTTAAATTACTTGTCCCAGGTCAGATGAAAAATAGAGGAAACTCAAGGCCAGCTCTTCTGACTCCAGATTTCATACTCTCTAGTTTTTAAGTATTTATTTAACATTATAGCATTGTCTATAACTTGATTCTTGCCAAGAGAATTTGGGACAAAGATTTAATATTGACTGACCAGAGGACTCTAGAAATATAAGAAAAAATGAAAAGATATAAAACAGCAGAGAGAACTCACTTCAAAAACAGCTATTGATACCAAATAGGAGAAGCTTTAAACAACAATAAGTAAATGATATGGAAGGATGACTACCGGTATGAAACTGAATTAGGTAAGTGAGATTACAACAAAAATAAAAAATCAGGTATGCTTTTGCCAAATCTGCTACGAATGAGGGTAATACAAAGAGCAGACAAGAGGGGAAGCGCCATTTCATGGTTACTGCTCCCCAGGCATCATTCACGTCACTCGGAGACTGTGCAGAGACTATTACCATGTTATTGTGAAGATACAGCCTGCTTAGGTCAATACAACAGATTTCAGCAGGGATGAAATTGAATATGTAACCCAATTAGTACTATTGGTCATATGGAAACAAAAAATTGTAAACCCCATATTCTTTCATTCAGATGTGGCAAGAGATTGTAACTGAAGCCAGAAACAGGTCCTAGTTGGCAGTTTAATTTTTTTTTTTTTTTTTGGCTGTGTTGGGTCTTCATTTCTGTGCGAGGGCTTTCTCTAGTTGCGGCGAGCGGGGGCCACTCTTCATTGCGGTGCGTGGGCCTCTCACTATCGTGGCCTCTCTTGTTGCGGAGCACAGGCTCCAGACGCGCAGGCTCAGTAGTTGTGGCTCACGGGCCCAGTTGCTCCGCGGCATGTGGGATCTTCCCAGCCCAGGGCTCGAACCCGTGTCCTCTGCATTAGCAGGCAGACTCTCAACCACTGCGCCACCAGGGAAGCCCCCTAATTTTTTTTTAATTAAAAGTGTGGGAACAGCTGATAACAGCTGCTGTTAGTCTCTTTATAGACAAGAAAAGTTACCAGATATTTACAAACCTGTTCCCATAAAGCTTAAGTTAAATCTATATTTATTCGGAATCTTGTTATCTTAACATTGTTTTCTAAATTTCTTGTTAAGAGTGATGAAGGACTTTCATATAAATTAAGAGGTTAATTTTAGTAGGTCTAAGGGATATTCGCTTGTAATTTAGAATCTAAATATTTGTTATATGAAACCTGTCTTGTTAGAATTTTCGATGGAGAAAACTATTCTCCTCAAGTTTATAACTATGATTGGAGCAGGGTTTGATTTTTACCTACCACATTTGTGATAATTTACTAAGTCCTCACTAACCTATCTCTTGTTTAACTAAAGGTCTGGGTAAACTCTCTTAGGTTTAGGAACAAAGCTAAAGAATCTACTACGTGTAAAATTCTGTGGTTCTTTTCTTTAGAAATAAAAAATAAAGGGCCTCTAATTGTGTAAAAATCTTGACATGTGCATCAGTGGCTGTTCAGAGATGACTTGGGAGTCTCCGCCAAAACACAAAATGCCTATGTTTGGGTACTGAAATCAACCACCCAAAAAAGGGAGGAGCCAAACTTTGATCAGTGGAGTAGGGTTGATTGTGAGCGAGTTACAAGCCAATAGGGCGATGAGGCTCTGCTAGAAAACCCAGTGCAGCCTCCAGCTGGCTCACTCAACGAGCAGAGACAGATGAAGGAGATAATGACTGGCTCTACTTTTCATCACAGCTGAATCGTAAGTTAAGCCCCAAGAACCCTAGTTTGAGAGGAGCCGGGAGAGTCAGAGTGTGGCCGTCAGTGGCAGCCATGGGCGTATAGAGCCGGGATCGCCCCTCAAGAGGAACTTGCCCTTCAGCAGCAGGGAATGTAGGTAACTGGGGGCGTCCAGCTGCATCACCTTTAGGCTCTGCTTAGCTTTCGGATGAAGCCACACTGTGCTCAGGCAGCCCCCCGCCGCCCACGCCTGGGCTCTGAGGGAGTTACAAAGGCCTGGCCATTTCTGCCCAGTGCAGGACTCCTCTCCTGGGTGGTCGTGGAGCTCCTAGCTGGGTTGAGCAAGACTCTGAGGGCTGCAGCACAGTCCTGGCTCTCTCCGCCCAATCCCGCGTCCTTCCTCCCCTCCTTCCCCAGGTGTCAGATTAGCTTCAAGCTCTGAAGGCTTTCCCTGCCTAATCTCATTCCTGCCCCTTTATCTCCTACAGGGTTTCCTCCCACCCCATCCCCTAAGAAATTGCTTGCACTCCTAACTCCATCTCAGCTTCTGCTTCCTGAAAAAGCCAAAATGAAGGACTAGATCCATAGTTCTTAATACTGTATCCCCCTAATCACTCTATCAAAGAACTAGGTTACAGCAGGGCAGAAACTGAAATTCTATTTCTTTCCAAGAAGGATGTTTAAATGTTGGCGGCCTCCTTTTTACACTTTGATAGTTGATATAAAAACCCTGGGTCTCACCCTACTGCCTTTGTGTACCAGCAATGGGGTGTACATCTCTGGCAAGGGTCCCGATGTGATCTCTTCAGATACTTTGTAGCTTTAAAGTTCTTTGGTTCTGGGGATCATTGAGCATTGTCACATAAAAGTGGGAGCCGATTTCTTCTGGGTTGCTCTAACAAGCAGAAATAAAAGTAGTTATGGGGAGGAGGATTTCACTCCACATAGAAAAGAAGCTTTTAACAGCCAGAGGAGTCCAAAATGGAAGGGATTGCCCCTAGAAGTTGTAGGTTCCTGTATTAGTTTGCTTGGCTCAAACAACAGAATTTTTTTTTTTTTTTCTATTTTCTTTCTTTTTCTTCATTTTCTATATTTAATGTTTTTCTTTCAATTTTTATTTTATTTTATTAGAGTATAGTTGATTTACAATGTTGTGTTAGTTTCAGGTGTACAGCAAAGTGATTCAGTTATACATATACAATACATATATCTATTCTTTTTCAAATTCTTTTCCCACTTCAGTTATTACAGAATATTGAGGAGAGTTCCCTGTGTTATATAAATAGTAGGTCCTTGTTGGTTATCTATTTTATACGTAGTAGTGTGTATATCTTAACCCCAAACTCCTAATTTATCCCTCCTCACCCCTCTTTTCCCTTTGGAAACCATAAATTTGTTTTCAAAGTCTGTGAGTCTGTTTCTGTTTTGTAAATAAGTTCATTTGTATCATTTTTTTAGATTCCACATATAAGTGATGTCATATGATATTTGTCCTTGTCAGACTTACTTCACTTAGTATAATAATCCCTAGGTCCATCCATTTTGCTGCAAATGACATTATTTCATTCTTTTTTTATGGCCAAGTAATATTCCATTGTATATATGTACCACATCTTCTTTATCCATTCATCTGTCGATGGACATTTACATTGCTTCCATGTATTGGCTATAGTAAATAGTGCTGCAGTGAACATTGGGGTGCATGTATCTTTTCGAATTATGGTCAAACAACAGAAATTTATCTTTTCACAGTTCTGTAAGCTAGAAGTTCAAGATCAAAGTGCCAGTAGGTTTGGTCTATCCTGAAGCCTCTCTCCTTGGCTTGCAGATGGCCACCTTCTCGCTGTGTCCTCACATGGTCTTTCCTCTGTTGCCTGTGCATGTCTGTGTCCAAATTTCTTCTTCTTATAAAGATACCAGTCATGTCATATCAGATTAGAGCCCACCCATCCTAAGGACCTCATTTTAACTTAATTACCCCTTTAAAGATCTTATTTCCAAGTACAGTTACATTCTGAGGTACCAGGGGTGAGGGCTTCAACGTATAAATTTGCAGGGGGACACAGTTTAGCCCATTACAGCTGCCTCAGTGGGAATCACCAATCAGAGTCCTAGTGTCACCGTCAGAAAGTTGCAGGCTGGCTTCCTCCTTGAGTGTGTCCCAGCATGCAGGAGGTGCCACTAGCCCTCCAGGTATGGGGCCCGATTTTTTTTTTATATAATTTTAATTTGTCCTTTTTAAAATTAATTAATTAATTTATTTATTTATTTATGGCTGTGTTGGGTCTTCGTTTCTGTGCGAGGGCTTCCTCTAGTTGCGGCAAGAGGGGGCCACTCTTCACGGCGGTGCGCGGGCCTCTCATTATCGCGGCCTCTCTTGTTGCGGAGCACAGGCTCCAGACGTGCAGGCTCAGTAGTTGTGGCTCACGGGCCTAGTTGCTCCACGGCATGTGGGATCTTCCCAGACCAGGGCTCGAACCCGTGTCCCCTGCATTGGCAGGCAGATTCTCAACCACTGCGCCACCAGGGAAGCCCATGGGGCCCGATTTTGATTAACCTGCACATCTTACACGGGGTTTCCCTGGAAACAGGCCCTCAGACAAGGATTCAAGTGCAAGTTGTTTATTGGAGGTGGTTCCAGGAAACATGGGTCAGGCAAGGAGTATGAAAATGAGGTGGGAAAGAAAAGGAAGCCAATAAAGGGTGATATTTTTTTAAACAAATTATCACCATAGGCAACCGGGACCCATGTCTGCTGGGGGTGCTATAGATGCACCTCGGTTATCCCACCCAGGGCGGGAGAGAGCTGGAGCCTTGAGCACTGGCTCCACCCCTGAGGGCTGCTTCGTCGACCATGCACCCGCTGGCCCTTCCACCCTGCCCCGTGCAGGCAGAGCAAGTTGCCCAAGCCAGAAAGAGCCATTCAATAAAGAACTGCAGGTGCTGACAATTGGAAGTCAGGCCAGCATTCTCAAACATGGTTCCAGCCAAGGAGATATGGGTGTGGTACTGACCCTTCTCCCACAGGGTAAAATTGATTTTAGCCACAACCGAAGTGATTTATAGCAGACAGAATGTGCAGTAGAGCAGATCACCATTTGGTCTAGAATGGACATTACCTGTCAGGTGTAGGAGGTGAGAAGGAGAGCCCACAGCATAAAAAGATCATTTGTTTCTTGGAACACGCAAGATCTTTCCTTCATGAGTGTGAAGGCGAGTTCTGTCAAGGCTGTTCTACTCAAACTATCCTATTAAAAATCCATTACTGTATAAAAGAGCAGTCAAGTAAATAGTGAAATCACGGGGAGTGTCACCTAACCCCTTAAAGTCGGTGGCGAAAAATGGTGGTGTTCAAAAGTGTACTTTCATGTTAAATAGAATGATGTAGAACTGTATTCTTTGCTTTTTTAATTTTTTTTAAATAATTTTTTAATAGATTTATTTAGTTTTGTCTGTGTTGGGTCTTCATTGCTGCTCGCAGGCTTTCTCTAGTTGTGGTGAGCAGGGGCTATTCTTCGTTGCGGTGCGCGGGCTTCTCATTGCGGTGGCTTCTCTTGTTGTGAAGCATGGGCTCTATGCGTGCGGACTTCAGTAGTTTTGGCACGCGGGCTCAGTAGTTGTGGCGCACAGGCTTAGTTGCTCCGCGGCATGTGGGATCCTCCCGGACCAGGGCTCAAACCCGTGCCCCCTGCATTGGCAGGCGGATGCTTAACCACTGCGCCACCAGGGAAGCCCCAGAACTGTGTTCTTGATATATGATGTACTGTCCAGTGCAAAAGAGAAAGCGAGGTGCATAACAATGGCAATAGCATAGTATCATGTGTGAAGAAAGTGTCTATCTATGGTCACGTTTATTTATACATGGGTTATGTCTAGAAAGATCCCAAGTCATTGGCAGCAGTGGTTGGGGAGGTGTGCTGAATTGAATTGGGGCTCACTCCATCTCCATCCCACCCACATTTTAACGAGCTGTCCTGAATGGTAGAGGTTGGAAAGGCAGATGCTACATTCCCAGGCTCCTTTGCAACTAGGATTCTGAAAGTATAGTGCCCGTGGTTGGATATGCTCATACATGATCTGGGAAACAGAAGTGAGGCACAGGGCATCTCCCTGCTCCTGTTTTCAGCAGGGAAGCAAGGTCATGCGACGTGACCTGCTGAACCCACGTTCCAGCGTCGGGGCCTTTTTATGGATGCTGAGAGGCAGCTGTGCTGATGGTGGCCACAGTGGCCTCTGGGTCACGGCCATGCTGGCTGCTCTGAACTTCGTAGCTCCAGGGTAGTCCTTTGTCCCTCTTCCAGCCTTCCTGGTGATTTCATAAGCACTGAATTCCTTATATTAAGTCCCTTTCTGTTTGAAGTACCTGCAATGAACCCTCATTCATGCATCTTTGGAACTGGGTGAAAATGAAATAAGAGGAAAACTTTTTTTTCACTTCATACTATTTTTTTTTCTTTTTTTAAACACAAATCCATTCTTTGACTTTTTTTAAAAAATTATTTATTTATTTATTATTTATGGCTGTGTTGGGTCTTCGTCTCTGCGCGAGGGCTTTCTCTAGTTGCGGCGAGCGGGGGCCACTCTTCATCGCGGTGCGCGGGCCTCTCACTATCGCGGCCTCTCTTGTTGCGGAGCACAGGCTCCAGACGCGCAGGCTCAGTAGTTGTGGCTCACGGGCCTAGTCGCTCCGCGGCATGTGGGATCTTCCCAGACCAGGGCTCGAACCCGTGTCCCCTGCATTGGCACGCAGATTCTCAACCACTGCGCCGCCAGGGAAGCCCCCATACTTTTTTTTTAATAAACAAATATTTATTGTGGTAAAATATACGTAACAAAATTTACCATTTTAACCATTTTTCAGTGCACAGTTCAGTGGCATTAAGTATATTCACATTGTTGTGAAACCTTTATCACCACCCATCTCCAGAGCTTTTTTCACCTTTCCAAACTGAAACTCCCTGCACATTAAACACTAACTCCCCATTCCTTCCTCCCCCAGCCCCTGGCAACCACCATTCTTTCTGTCTCTATGAATTTGACTACTCTAGGTACTTCAGATGAGTAGAATCATGCAGTCTTTTTGTGTCTGACTTATTAGCCTAATGTCCTCAAGGTTCATCCATGTTGTAGCATGTGTCAGAATGTCCTTCCTTTTTAAGGCTGAAAATATTCCATTGTATGTCTATATCAAATTTTATTTATCCATTTATCCATCAGTGAATACTTGGGTTGCTTCCACATTTTGGCTGTTGTGAATAATGCTGCCATGAACATGGGTGTATAAGTTCAAGACCCTGCTTTCAGTTCTTTGGATATGTCCTCAGAAGTGGAATTGCTGGATTATATGGTAATTCTATGTTCAACTTTTTAGGAACCGCCATACTGTTTTTCATCACTCCCTACCTTTTTGAACTGTCTGAATTACTGCATGTAAACCCTATTTTTAAAGTCTATTAAAAGTTATTAAGCATACTTAAACACAAAAAAGAAAAGAACATCTAAAGAGAAGACAAATAAAACAGCATAAGTTTTCTTCTGTGATGTGTCCTAGAGGTGCGTGTGGTCTAAGATTGGGGAGGTACGTGGTGAGTACCTCTTCCCCAGACATCAAGACCCTTCTCTCTTAGTCGCTCTATTGCTGCTCTCTCCCATCTGTGACGTATTGTAATTATTGCTGCTTTTGTGCCCACCATTGAAGTATCCAGTATGGGTATCTGCACCTCTCTCCCCTTCTTTTCTCTAAACTTTTCTTTGATCTTTTCTTCTCAGAATTCTGATTCCTTCCCCTCCCCCAACAGTTTTCATCTTTTTGCAAAAGGGCTGCCCTTTTACATTTATAATTGGTCAATCAGAGAAGTCCTTTGCTCTCCTGGGATAAACTGATCAGTTACTGTCTACCAGGGAAAGTCCTGGGTCTTCAGCATTTCAGGGTTGTGTTTGTTTACTGTCCTGTTGGTGTTGTCTGCAATCACCCAGGATGAATTCAGAAGAGTCAAATATAACCAACTATATATCTATATCTTTATCTATGGTATTGCTTTATGTGATACAGCTCTAAAGACTTGACTTCATGTAAGTGTGTTGGATCCCAAATAAATATGAATCCATTGAGATCATGGTGGTGGACCATGATACAAGATGAAAAGGAATTTCAAGCTACAAAATATCTACTCTGGAGGATAGTAACAATCTAATCAGGAGACATCTGCTCTGAGTCTCACCATAATGTGAATGGAGTTGCCCTCAAAAATATCCACTGCTCTTTGCTCTAACTCTGTGCTTCCCAAGCAGCCTCCTTGTTACTCATCTGGCTTCCCAAGAACCATGATGCCTGGGAATGAGAACCCAAGCTGGATGACTATGCCTTCCCAGAGGCACGAGCAAAGCCATTTAAATAAGTCTATGTATCATCAGAAATTAGTGAATTGACATTCTGGTTTATATATTATTACTCTCTTCTGAATTTGGTTAGCACATGACAACATTGTGCTTTAAAATATATAAGACAGGGCTTCCCTGGTGGCGCAGTGGTTGAGAATCCGCCTGCCAATGCAGGGGACACGGGTTCGAGCCCTGGTCCGGGAAGATCCCACATGCCACGGAACAACTAAGCCTGTGCGCCACAGCTACTGAGCCTGAGCTCTAGAGCCCGCGAGCCACAACTACTGAGCCCGCGTGCTGCAACTACTGAAGCCCGCACACCTAGAGCCCGCGCTCTGCAACAAGAGAATCCACTGCAATGAGAAGCCCGCGCACCACAACGAAGAGTAGCCCCCCGATTGCCACAACTAGAGAAAGCCCACGTGCAGCAACGAAGACCCAACACAGCCGAAAATAAAATAAAATAATAAATAAATTAAAAAAAAAATATATATATATATAAGACAGAGTATCATATTTGAGATTCTGGATTCTGATAAATTACTGACATGCTATGCAATGTACAGTCAGTTTCCTCCTGGTGACGGCTCCCTGTCTCTCCCTGAGCTTATTTCAGAACACAGCAATTATGTCCCCTTGTCTCTCCTTTAGAAACATTTCGATGTTGTCTCACAAAAGGACTGTTCCTGTAAATTACATAAAAATGGGTTGGAAAACAGTCACTTGGGACGGTCTTTCATCCTTCAGTATTGTAACATGACATCATGTGTCCCTGTCCAACCTTTACAAGAAATTACTTCTTCTCTAAAAATACAGGCAGTTGATAATCATTGGATTGCATTTCTCTTTCTTCTTTCTAGTATATAAAGCTGTCACTTGCCAGGATACATTCTAAAAGGCAAAACAAAAGGAAAAATTCGCACGGTGGTAATTAAGTTATCCACTCTGAATGCCATTAAGTTTTTTGAAAGGACAGCTGTCCACCATGAAGTTATTATGTTTCATGGGCAGAACTGAAGCAGTGGCAGTGTCCAGCTGGGTTATGACTTGTGCAAACCTACAAGCCAAATAGTATGTTCATTTAGGTAACATAATACTTATCAAGCTCATCGTACTAAAAGTAGTATTAAGCATCTGTGGCATCTTCCAAATTTCTAATATTTTTCCTTTATGGGGGAAGTTTACTCTTTCATTATTTTGCATTTCAAAATCATTAGATTTTATATCACATCTAGAGGATGAAACTGATGTGTTCATTCAAAGTAAAGGAAATACCGACTTGCTTCCCTGCCCTCTACTTACTTATATATACCAGGCTGAAGAGAAAATGATTCTAATATGAATATTTTCTAACTTCTTCCCCAAACACCAAATGTCTAAAAAAGGTCCCCGAATTCCTGACTAACCTACTTACATTTTCATTTAAATTGGGTAAATAAGCCCAGATTATAGAAATAGGTAGTAATGAACATTTGAATTTTATTAAAACTGTTAAAAAATGAAAATGTTATTGAAGAAAGCTAGTTTCAATGTATCACCATAATCTAATTATTTTGAAAGAGGGAATCTGACCCAGAGGTATAGTTAAACCATTAAAAAGTGCTTCATATCCCTTGTTAATTGAAAATGAAAGAGATTTTTTTCTGTGCCTCACTTCAGGGAAAATTGTGCAGAGTTATTTGTATGGAGGGAAAAGCAGCAAAGTAGTGCCAAGCTTGGTCTCTCTGGGTCGTGTCGCTGCCTGTTATCCACTGTCATTTTTAGGTTCTCCAGAGAGAAATACAGTTGACCCTTGAACAACACAGGTTTGAACTGCACAGGTCCACTTATGCATGGATTTTTTCAATAGTAAGTACTTTAGTGCTACAGGATCCGCGATTAGTTGAATAGTGCCCCCAACCCCCAAGTTGTTCAGGGGTCAGGTGTGATTAACAAGCTGAAGTATTTTCAGTGAGGAGGTAATTCCTCCAAGCTTCTGGAATATTCTGGAGAGTCCAAGAGTTTTTTGTTGTTGTTTGTTTTTAATATATTTGTTTATTTATTTACTTATTTATTTTTGGCTGCTTTGGGTCTTCACTGCTGCACACAGGCTTTCTCTAGTCCTGGTGAGCAGGGGCTACTCTTCATTGCGGTGCGCAGACTTCTCATTGCGGTGGCTTCTCTTGTTGTGGAGCACGGGCTCTAGGCGTGCGGGCTTCAGTAGTTGTGGCTCGCAGGCTCAGTAGTTGTGGCACACAGGCTTAGTTGCTCCACGGCATGTGGGATCTTCCCGGACCAGGGCTTGAACCCATGTCCCCTGCATTGGCAGGCGTATTCTTACCCACTGCACCAACAGGAAAGTCCCCCAAGAGTTCTTGATTAGAATCTGGCCTTCAGATGTTTATGAAGGAATGTTTGTCAAGGTAGGCGGGTAGAACGTTTAACTTGGCACTTTGTTAGCCTGGCTTTGACTCTGGTGGACTTAGTCCTATGGACTGTGGGCCTCCCTTTACAGTCTGGCCCTGCACCCCACAATCATTAAGGGCTGGTTTATGCCACAGGCATCAGCATCGGTGAGTGCTGGAGCTAAGATTTGTCCCCAAGTCTTTCTCACCCCTAAGGCCACCTTCTTTCTGCACCATTTCTCTTCTAAAATACAGTCCACACTCTATTAGTTTCCTAGGGCTGCCATAGCAAAGTACCACTAACCAGGTGGCTTAAAACAACAGAAGAAGATTCCCTCACAGTTCTGGAGGCCAGAAGTCCGAAGTGGGCTCCTTCTGGAGGTTCTAAGGGAGACTTCGTTCCAGGGTTCTCCGCTGGCTTCTGGTGGTTTACTGGCAATCTTTGGTGTTCCTTGTCTTGCAGATACATCACCCCAACCTCCACCTGTGTGTGTGTCTATATTAGTCTGCTTGAATAGAATAAAAAAATACCACAGAGTGGGTGGCTTAACCAACAGAAGTTTATTTCTCACAGTTCTGGAGGCTAGAAGTCCCAGATCTAGGTGCCATCAAGGTTGGTTTCTTCTGAGGGCTCTCTTGCTGACTTACAGGTGGCCACCTTCTTGCTATGTCCTCACGTGGCCTTTTCTCTGTATGCACCTGGAGAGAAAGGGAGCTCTCTGGTGTCTCTTTCTCCCCTTTTAAGGACACCAGCCCTATTGGATTAGGGCCCCACCCTTATGACCTCATTTAACCTTATTACCTCCTAAAAGGCCCTATCTCCAAAAGCAATTACTTTGGGGGTTAGGACTTCAACATATGAATTTGTGGGGGACACAGTTCAGTCCATAACAATTTTATGCCCCTCTCCTCTTCTTATAAGGACACCAGTCACATTAAGTTAGGACCTCATCTTAATTTAATGGCATCTGTAAGACGCTATTTCCAAAGGAGGTCATTCACAGGTACCTGGAGTTAGAACTTTAACACAGCTTTTCAGGGAGACACAATCCAACCCAACCAATTTTATCAAGAGTTAATGTGTGGGTGGGATAGGGAGGGTGGGAGGGAGACGCAAGAGGGAGGAGATATGGGGATATATGTATATGTATAGCTGATTCACTTTGTTATAAAGCAGAAACTAACACACCATTGTAAAGCAGTTATACTCCAATAAAGATGTTTAAAAAAAAAAGAGTTAATATGTATTGAATGGCTCAGTCATCTTTTTTACCATCATTGTGTGCATTGTGTACCTCATGTAAGTGGAATCATACAGTATTTGTCCTTTTGTGGCTGGCTTCTTCACTGAGCATGTCTTCAAGGTTCAACCATGTTGTAGCCTGTGACAGAATGGCCTTCCTTTTCAAGGTTGATTCATACTCCATTGTATGTATATGTCACATTTTGTTCATCCATTTATCTGTCAATGGACACTTGGGTTGCTTCCACCTGTCGGCTATTGTGAATAATGCTGTTATGAACATGGGTGTGTGCACATTATTTTAAATCAGTTTATTCCATAATTACCAATAACCTCAGCTACAGTTATTTAATTATTTGCCTAGCTCGGGCCTATACAACCAGGAACTAGAAGGGAATGTCTAAACCCCAGGACATGCCCATCTGATAGCTGGGGCGTCTGAAATCTGGCCCCTGTGTACAATAAATATTTTGTCGAACAAATAGGGCTTAAAAAGGGACTACTTCATACCCAAAGGAGATGTTTTTAGGCTCAAATGAGATAATGCACTTTGAAAATGGTAAAGGTCGATATAAAAATATAGATGTTGCTATTATTTACTGGTGTGGCTTTTTCTGGCCCTTATTTCCTTCAGTTCATCCGCTTCCACTGTCCCTACCTACTTTAGGGAAGGGACTAACACGCCTGGAGTCCACAGCTGCTTTCTTTATCTCTCGGATTTTGTTCATTTTGGTGTTTTGTGTCTCTTTGGTTTCTTGCCTACTTTCCACATACTTCTCCCTTTGGCACTAATTCCTCATGGGATCAGCCAGTCCCAATGGGCCACATAGGATTTCTGTAGTTTTCCCACGGCCAGGCTCAGGGCTCCTGCCCTGTTCTCCCTAATAACTGGGCTTCCCCAAGAAGTTGAAGACACAGGAAGCCTGTCTCCCAGGAGGAGGTGGGGGAGGCATGGCTGTCTATGAATTATTAATGTATTCCACTTACCGCAAGGTTTCAGGACTAACTAATTATCCCTTTAATAAGGGTCTGCTCATTTTTCTGCAGCAGCCTTGGGGATGGTTTCTTAAGGTCTCTGAGTCGCTGGGTTTTGGTGGCAGCGTCAGTGCTTTCCCTGCTGGAGTCAGTCTCCCCTTCCTCTATTGTCTGGGGAGGGGGGCGGTGGAGCTGAGTGTGTCTGCTCCCCAGCTAATGAGAGGATGCTAATGAATTACTTCAGGGGAGTTTTATCAGCTGCGTTACCAGGTGATAGAAGAATTAACAAAGAACATTCACCATTGTCTCATCATTCCTGATTATTAGATGTCGGAATAAACGAGCAAACTCATCAAATACTCTCTTGCCCCTTCCTCAAGAAGGGACAGCGTCTAATGATGATTATGCCACTTTCCTGCTCAGATTCATCCCAGCTCTGATCGTTCATTGCTTTGCTAAGTAACCTCTCCCGCATCCCGAAAGAGCCTGAAGCAGCCAAAGCCTTGACATTCATTTTTCAATTCTCTGAAGTCACTTAGAACAAAAACCTATATTGATTCAAATCACACCAACCTTTAAAAGCAATTAAATGTATACATTTCATGAAGCGGAATCAGTCCACACAGAAATGTCATCTGGTTCTTAAATATTTAATATTTTTCTCTCTGGCCCTTAAAAACATCCCCTGTTTTCATCATGGCACTTGAAAATAGATACTGTTTTCCCTGGGTATTATAACAGCGTTTTTACTATCAACCTGCCTTGAAATGAGGTCGGCATTTATATTTTAGGGGTTGGTTTTTTTTCTTTCTTGTATTCCTCATGCTTTTCGCCTACTTAGTCTTTGTCGGTTCTCTCTCCTTTAGCCTAGTGCAGGGCTTGTACTGAATTATTGTCACTGAAACCACACCTCTGAGTCCTCTGGCTTCTTCTGCAGGCCCCAAAGTCTGCTGCCCCCTTATTTTAGAATAACAAGGAGAAAAACATTTGTTTTGGATCAAGAGAAAAGGTGATTAATTTTTTTCCTGAGTAAAGGACTAAATCTTGGAAGGCTGTTAATTTTTAAGAGCAACCAAGATTTTTTAAAACGAAAAAATTGCAAAAGTTCTTACTTAGATATGCTTTTGGACATTTCTTTGTTGTGCTAAGAAAAAAAAAAAGCCCCCAAATGCAATAAAAATACATAAAAGCACAGAATAGGCAGAGTATAATCGTTTCAAGTAGCTAGTTTCTAGCCTTTAAATTAAAAAGAAAAAAATGAACTTCCAAATCCTTTTTGAGACTAATTTTATTTTAGAAGCAGCATTCATTGCTTTAATAAAAACATGCATGAGTTTAACACGTTCCATATTCTAATTTAAGAAGCATTCATGGGAAATGCTAAAATATTCTACTCTGTTTGAAGTGGGAGTAGAGGCTGAAAAAAAAATAGAGATACTTTGAAAAAATAGTTTTGCTTCTAATTTTATAGTTCTCAGGGGTCTTTTTGTTTTTTTTTTTAAACTTTGGGTTTATTTATTTATTTATTTATGGCTGTGTTGGGTCTTCATTTCTGTGCGAGGGCTTTCTCTAGTTGTGGCAAGTGGGGGCCACTCTTCATCGCGGTGCGCGGGCCTCTCACTGTCGCAGCCTCTCGTTGCGGAGCACAGGCTCCAGACGCGCAGGCTCAGTAATTGTGGCTCACGGGCCTAGTTGCTCCGCGGCATGTGGGATCTTCCCAGACCAGGGCTCGAACCCGTGTCCCCTGCATTGGCAGGCAGATTCTCAACCACTGCGCCACCAGGGAAGCCCTAGTTCTCAGTTTTAATTTGTCTTTCTTTCAGATTCTCTAAACTATCGGCAATATTCATGGTTTTGGTGCTAATAAGTCCCCAGGATCCACTAATTTTAACATCCTGGGAATACTATTTCATGACTCACCAGTAATTACATCTTTGCTCGGAATGAGTGTCATTGCCATACTACATTCTAAAATTCCCATACATTTTATCAGTAAAATGAGATTTTTATGGAGCAAACAAGAGATGAATCTTAGTTACAGCAAAGGGTATCGCAATTTTTTAAAAAGGAGGTAAGGTGAAATCCCAGGACCTTTAGACTAATATGTTTGGCAACAATTTCTCACAAGCATTTAAAAAATAACATGGTGATTACTGGAAGCCCTGGGTCAACTAAGTATAAGTCATAGTAAATCCATCCCATTTTTTTTTCTTTGAAGTTGACCCTAGGTTGATAGAGTCAGGTGATGCTATAGTCCAGTGTTCTTAATTTTCTGAGGCAATTAACATCAGCTTGTATGTTATTGATGGATAAATATGGAGATTTTAGAGAAGTTGAAATAAGTTGCCCCTACACCTAGATTATATAATGGCAGTGCATTAACTTAGGGGGTCTCTAGGGGAATGTCACAAGGTGTGACCCCTGACTCCTCCTGGTGATGTAATGTGAGATGACCATGAACATGGATGTGCAGGAGACATTCAGCAACTCTGCAGATGACACAAAGATGGGAGGGACGCGTACCATGAGAGAAGACAAGCCAAGAGTTCCCAATGACGGTGACAGCTTGGACCACTGGGCCAAAGCTGATGGGAAGAAATTTAATGAAGATAAATGTAAACTGTTTTTTCTTTCTTCCTTAATTTTTTTTTGAATTTTATTTTATTTATTATTTTATACAGCAGGTTCTTATTAGTTATCCATTTTATCCATATTAGTGTATTCATGTCAATCCCAATCTCCCAATTCATCCCACCACCACCCCCGCTGCTTTCCCCGCTTGGTGTCCATATGTTTGTTCTCTACATCTGTGTCTCTACTTCTGCCCTGCAAACCAGTTCATCTGTACCATTTTTCTAGGTTCCACATATATGCGTTAATATACGATATTTGTTTTTCTCTTTCGGACTTACTTCACTCTGTAGACAGTCTCTGGATCCGTCCACATCTCTACAAATGACCCAATTTCGTTCCTTTTTATGGCTGAGTAATATTCCATTGTATATATGTACCACAACTTCTTTATCCATTCATCTGTCGATGGGCATTTAGGTTGCTTCCATGACCTGGCTATTGTAAATAGTGCTGCAATGAACATTGGGGGTGCATGTGTCTTTTTGAATTATGGTTTTCTTTGGGTATATGCCAAGTAGTGGGATTGCTGGGTCATATGGGAATTCTATTTTTAGTTTTTTAAGGAATCTCCATACTGTTCTCCACAGTGGCTGTATCAATTGACATTCCCACCAACAGTGCAAGAGGGCTCCCTTTGCTCCACACCCTCTCCAGAATTTGTTGTTTGTAGATTTTCTGATGATGCCCATTCTAACTGGTGTGAGGTGATACCTCATTGTAGTTTTGATTTGCACTTCTCTAATAATTAGTGATGTTGAGCAGCTTTTCGTGTGCTTCTTGGCCATCTGTATGTCTTCTTTGGAGAAATGTCTATTTAGGTCTTCTGCCCATTTTTGGATTGGGTTGCTTGTTTTTTTAATATTGAGCTGCATGAGCTGTTTGCATAGTTTGGAGATTAATCCTTTGTCCATTGATTTGTTTGCAAATATTTTCTTCCATTCTGAGGGTTGTCTTTCATCTTGTTTGTAGTTTCCTTTGCCGTGAAAAACTTTTAAGTTCCATTAGGTCCCATATGTTTATTTTTGTTTTTATTTCCATTACTCTAGGAGGTGGATCAAAAAAGATCTTGCTGTGATTTATGTCAAAGAGTGTTCCTCCTATGTTTTCCTCTAAGAGTTTTATAGTGTCCACTCTTACATTAAGGTTTCTAATCCATTTTGAGTTTATTTTTGTGTATCGTGTTAAGGAGTGTTCTAATTTCATTCTTTTACATGTAGCTGTCCAGTTCTCCCAGCACCACTTATTGAAGAGACTGTCTTTTCTCCATTGGATATCCTTGCCTCCTTTGTCATAGATTAGTTGACCATAGATGCGTGGGTTTATCTCTGGGCTTTCTATCCTGTTCCACTGATCTATATTTCTGTTTTGTGCCAGTACCATATTGTCTTGATTACTGTAGCTTTGTAGTATAGTCTGAAGTCTGGGAGCCTGATTCCTCCAGCTCCGTTTTTTTCCCTCAAGACTGCTTTTGCTATTCGGGGTCTTTTGTGTCTCCATACAAATTTTAAGATTTTTTGTTCTAGTTCTGTAAAACATGCCATTGGTAATTTGATAGGGATTGCATTGACTCTGTAGATTGCTTTGGGTAGTATAGTCATTTTCACAATATTGATTCCCCAGTCCAAGAACATGGTATATCTCTGCATCTGTTTGTGTCATCTTCGATTTCTTTCATCAGTGTGTTATAGTTTTCTGAGTACAGGTCTTTTACCTCCTTAGGTAAGTTTACTCCTAGGTATTTTATTCTTTTTGTTGCAATGGTGAATGGGATTGTTTCCTTAATTTCTCTTTCTGATCTTTCATTGATAGTGTATAGGAATGCAAGAGATTTCTGTGCATTAATTTTGTATCCTGCAACTTTGCCAAATTCATTGATTAGCTCTAGTAGTTTTCTGGCGGCATCTTTAGGATTCTCTATGTATAGTATCATGTCATCTGCAAACAGTGACAGCTGTACTTCTTCTTTTCCAATTTGTATTCCTTTTATTTCTTTTTCTTCTCTGATTGCCATGGCTAGGACTTCCAAAACTATGTTGAATAATAGCGGTGAGAGTGGACATCCTTGTCTTGATCCTGATTTAGAGGAAATGCTTTCAGTTTTTCACCGTGGAGAATGATGTTTGCTGTGGATTTGTCGTATATGGCCTTTATTATGTTGAGGTAAGTTCCCTCTATGCCCACTTTCTGGAGAGTTTTTATCATAAATGGGTGTTGAATTTTGTCAGAAGCTTTTTCTGCATCTATTGAGATGATCATATGGTTTTTATTCTTCAGTTTGTTAATATGGTGTATCACACTGATTGATTTGTGTGTATTGAAGAATCCTTGCATTCCTGGGATAAATCCTACTTGCTCATGGTGTATGATCCTTTTAATGTGTTGTTGGATTCTCTTTGCTAGTATTTTGTTGAGGATTTTTGCATCTATATTCATCAGTGATATTGGTCTGTAATTTTCTTTTTTTGTAGTATCTTTGTCTGGTTTTGGTATCAGGGTGATGGTGGCCTTGTAGAATGAGTTTGGGAGTGTTCCTTCCTCTGCAACTTTTTGGAAGAGTGTGAGAAGGATGGGTGTTAGCTCTTCTCTAAATGTTTGATAGAATTCACCTGTGAAGCCATCTGGTCCTGGACTTCTGTTTGTTGGAAGATTTTTAATCACAGTTTCAATTTCAGTGCTTGTGATTGGTCTGTTCATATTTTCTATTTCTTGCTGGTTCAGTCTTGGAAGATTATACCTTTCTAAGAATTTGTCCATTTCTTCCAGGTTGTCCATTTGATTGGCATAGAGTTGCTTGTAGTAGTCTCTTAGGATGCTTTGTATTTCTGCGGTGTCTGTTGTAACGTCTTCTTTTTCATTTCTAATTTTATTGATTTGAGTCCTCTCCCTCTTTTTCTTGATGAGTCTGGCTAATGGTTTATCAATTTTGTTTATCTTCTCAAACAACCAGCTTTTAGTTTTATTGATTCTTGCTATTGTTTTCTTTGTTTCTATTTCATTTATTTCTGCTCTGATCTTTATGATTTCTTTCCTTCTACTAACTTTGGGTTTTGTTTGTTCTTCTTTCTCTAGTTCTTTTAGGTGTAAGGTTAGATTGTTTGAGATGCTTGTTTCTTGAGGTAGACTTGTATTGCTATAAAGTTCTCTCTTAGAACTGCTTTTAGTGCATCCCATAGGTTTTGGATCATCGTGTTTTCGTTGTAATTTGTCTCTAGGTATTTTTTGTTTTCCTCTTTGATTTCTTCAGTGATCTCTTGGTTATTTAGTAACGTATTGTTTAGCTTCCATGTGTTTGTGTTTTTTATGGTTTTTTTCCCCTGTAATTGATTTCTAATCTCATAGCATTGTGGTCAGAAAAGATGCTTGATATGATTTCAGTTTTCTTAAATTTACTGAGGCTTGATTTGTGACCCAAGATGTGATGAATCCTGGAGAATGTTCCGTGCACACTTGAGAAGAAAGTGTAATCTGCTGTTTTTGGATGCAATGTCCTATAAATATCAATTAAATCTATCTGGTCTATTGTGTCATTTAAAGCTGTATTTCCTTATTAATTTTCTGTTTGGATGATCTGTCCATTGGTGTAAGTGAGGTGTTAAAGTCCCCCAGTATTATTGTGGTACTGTCAATTTCCTCTTTTAGAGCTGTTAGCAGTTGCCTTATGTATTGAAGTGCTCCTATGTTGGGTGCATATATATTTATAATTGTTATATCTTCTTGTTGGATTGATCCCTTGATCATTATGTAGTGTCCTTCCTTGTGTCTTGTAACATTCTTTATTTTAAAGTCTATTTTATCTGATATGAGTGTTGCTACTCCAGCTTTCTTTTGATTTCCATTTGCATGGAATATCTTTTTCCATCCCCTCACTTTCTGTCTGTATGTGTCCCTAGGTCTGAAGTGGGTCTTTTGTAGACAGCATATTTATTGGTCTTGTTTTTGTATCCATTCAGTGAGCCTGTGTCTTTTGGTTGGAGCATTTAATCCATTCATGTTTAAGGTAATTATCGATATGTATGTTCCTATTACCATTTTCTTAATTGTTTTGGGTTTGTTTTTATAGGTCCTTTTCTTCTCTTGTTTTTCCCACTTAGAGAAGTTCCTTTAGCATTTGTTGTAGAGCTGGTTTGGTGGTGCTGAATTCTCTTAGCTTTTGCCTGTCTGTAAAGGTTTTGATTTCTCCATCGAATCTGAATGAGATCCTTGCCAGATAGAGTAATCTTGGTTGTAGGTTCTTCCCTTTCATCACTTTAAATATGTCATGCCACTCCCTTCTGGCTTGTAGAGTTTCTGCTGAGAAATCAGCTGTTAACCTTATGGGAGTTCCCTTGTATGTTATTTGTCATTTTTCCCTTGCTGCTTTCAATAATTTTTCTTTGTCTTTAATTTTTGCCAGTTTGATTACTATGTGTCTCAGCGTGTTTCTCCTTTGGTTTATCCTGTATGGGACTCTCTGTGCTTCCTGGACTTGGGTGGCTATTTCCTTTCCCATGTTAGGGAAGTTTTCGACTATAATCTCTTCCAGTATTTTCTCGGGTCCTTTCTCTCTTCTCCTTCTGGGACCCCTATAATTCGATTGTTGTTGCGTTCAATGTTGTCCCTGAGGTCTCTTAGGCTGTCTTCATTTCTTTTCATTCTTTTTTCTTTATTTTGTTCCATGGCAGTGAATTCCACCATTCTGTCTTCCAGGTCACTTATCCGTTCTTCTGCCTCAGTTATTCTGCCATTGATTCCTTCTAGTGTATTTTTCATTTCAGTTATTGCATTGTTCATCTCTGTTTGTTCTTTAATTCTAGGTCTTTTTTAAACATTTCTTGCATCTTCTCGATCTTTGCCTCCATTCTTTTTCCGAGGTCCTGGATCATCTTCACTGTCATTATTCTGAATTCTTTTTCTGGAAGGTTGCCTATCTCCACTTCATTTAGTTGTTTTTCTGGGGTTTTATCTTGTTCTTTCATCTGGTACATAGCCCTCTGCCTTTTCATCTTGTCTATCTTTCTGTGAATGTGGTTTTTGTGCTACAGGCTGCAGGATTGTAGTTCAAATGTAAACTGTTTTAAAATGTACCCAAGATTTGTTTTAATTAGGTAAGACATGCAGACGTGGGAATGACTGTTATGAAGGCAGAAATTTTTATTATATTTGAAGTCCCCTAGAGACAGGAGGCATGCCACACCAGGCCATGCAGGGCCATGCTGGGAAGCACCAGGGTCTATCAGGAGGCAGAGGGTTGAGGGGAAAAATGTGGACGAGAGCCTTTATTGTGGTTTCCTTGGGAAAGGCAAGGCAAGGAAGGGTGAGCTGGTTTAGGAATGGGTAGTTTAAATAATTCCAGTGGGCTCTGGGGTATAGGAGCCATCCCTACACATCCGGTACCTGGCCCTGGGGTGATTAAGGCAGGCGAATAGTGGCCTGCAGTGTGAGAGCCCAGTAGGGGAGGTGGTTGGTGGATTGGTTGGTTTGCATTTGAAAGGTGTGCTTGCAGGAGAGTGTAGTATCTCCAGGAATTGGCTGGCCCTGGGAGGGGCTGTCCCTCCAGGGTTCACAAGGCCTCAAGTTGTCAAAGCATCAGATACAAAAACTAGAAAATGTGGTTATTATGTAAGTACAATGCATAAATCTCTTGCTGAAGAAAGCCTAGGAAGATCAGGTTTAATAATTCATGTAAACAAATCTAGGTTTGGCTTTGTTTTGTTTTGTTTGATGATGGGTTAATGAATCAGTAGTGTGATACTTTGCTCTCCATGTAACAACTTGTCATCACTTCGGTCCAGGCTCAAAAGTCACCTCCTCAGGGAGGTCCTCCCTGACTACCCTGTCCAATACTGCTCCCCATTCGCAGTCACTCCCTATGACATTAGAATGTTTTGTCCTCCTAGCACTTATTATCTGAAATGACCTGAGATACTTACCTGTGTGCTTGTTTAACGTCTGTCTCTGCTGTTAGAATGTAAGCTCTTGTTCACCTCTGTGTCTCTAGTATATAGAACAGCCCCTGGCACATAGTAGGTGCACAGAAAAATTTGCTGAGTGAACAAAAGCAGAGCTAAAAAAACCCCAACTGCAGTTTTTAAAAAATAAATTTATTTATTTATTTATTTACTTATTTATTTATGGCTGCATTGGGTCTTCATTGCTGCGCGTGTGGGCTTTCTCTAGTTGTGGTGAGCAGGGGCTACTCTTTGAAGCGGTGCACCGGCTTCTCACTGTGGTGGCTTCTCTTGTTGCGGAGCACGGGCTCTAGGCACGCGGGCTTCAGTAGGTGTGACATGCAGGCCCAGTAGTTGTGGCTCGTGAGCTCTAGAGCACAGGCTCAGTAGTTGTGGCACACGGGCTTAGTTGCTCCAAGGCATATGGGATCTTCCCAGACCAGGGCTCGAACCCATGTCCCCTGCATTGGCAGGCGGAATCTTAGCCACTGCACCATCAGGGAAGTCCCCAACTGCATCTTTAATTGAATTAATAGGCATCTAGTAGTTGATCTCAGAAAATAATAGTTCTTCTGATTTTGTTAATAACACAGGGTACATTACGTCAGATTTTGAATGCCACATATTTTAAGAAAACTACTGACAAACTAGAGAGACCAGAGCACTGAGAAGTGCACCCAGGGCAGTCTAAATGTCATCTCATCTGGAATTAAGGGGGAGAAGGGGCATTTGATTAGCAGCCACTATGTACCAAGAACTGTGTTAAGTTGTGAAGGGACAAACTTCTAGTTGCCACACTTGGGTCACTTGCCCTGAATTAACCTGGCTGGGGTTGAGATGTAAGTGTGCATGTAAGGGGAAAGCCCTGCTCTTCCATGTGGGGCTGGGGTTCAGCTCAAACCGAGGTTGTTCTCTAGGAGGGTATAGCCTGCAGCAGAAGCCAGATGGGGACGGGCAACCTCAGGTGTAATGTGGAGCGCGTGGGTCCCTGACTCTCTCAACCCTAGTCATCTAAAGAAGACCTCGGTCAAAGGAACTCATGGGCTTAGCCCATGACCAGCCTGACTTCACTTAGTTGTACCACAGTCCACTTACGGCCTGCTGGGCACACATGGAGATCAGCCCCTCTGGCTTGCTTGCTCTGGCTGCTGGCCTCGTCTGCGATGGTTAGTTTCATGAGTCAACTTGACGTGGTATCCAGCTATTCAACTAGCCACTGACCTAGGCGTTGCTGTGAAAGCATTTTGTAGATGTGTTAAGATCTATAATCAGCTGATCTGAAGTGAAGGAGATCACCCCCCAGCCCACTATAACCTGGGGGCGGGGGCCTCGTCCCATCAGTTGAAGGCCTTACAATCAAAATCAAGATTTCCGTGAGGAAGAAGAAATTCCACCTCCAGACTGCAGCATCAGCTCCAACTGGAGAATTTCTAGCCTGCTGGCCTGTCTTCCAAATCCCAGACTTGTCAGCCCCACAATCACAAGAGCCAATGACTTGAAATGAATCTCTTTATACACACACACATACACACACACACACATGCCCAACTGGTTTCGTTTCTCTGCAGAACCCTGGCTGATATGCTGCCCCTGACTTTTAAGGGTCAGGTGCTCCAATGTGTTCTTTTTTCTGGCCCCGTGCCTTAGAAAAAGTTTTCCTTTCTGTTCTGATTAGATTCTACACATCAATGGAAGGTCTTGACTCAGTGGCCGCTTCCTGGGCCGGGCTGTGCCCAGGGAAGCATGACACTGGCATTGACATTCTCCGGGGTCTCTGTCATCCCTAATGTTTCTATGACCCCTGGATGTGGAATAAAGGAGGACCCTGGCATCCCCCATCCTCCACTTCCATCCTCGCCTTCCCACGCTCTGAACTCCTTCCCCCTGCCTACAAGGCCCTTATGCAGAGAAGAGTCAGCACTGCCGGCCTGACCGCTGCCCTGAGACAGGCCCGAGCTTGCAAGGTCAGCCCTCGGCTGGCACCTGGGAACTTGGATTTCGGCAGAGTTCCCACCGTGAACTGGTATGAGTGGCTCACTGCCCCTAAACTGTTGGTGCAAACAGTATGCTTTCCCACTGGGAGTCTGGGATGTGGGTACCTGCCAGGCAGAGGGTACCATGGGGCTTGTCCTCCCCGCACTGAGTCTATAGTGAGTTTCCCTAGTGGACAAGAGTTCACACTCATTGTCACAACACGTAGCTAGGGGAGATCAGCCTGTCCCATGTGGCTCCGCCGGGAGAGGACTCTGGAAGCTGCACCTGCTTTCCCAGACTTCACCCCACGCACCTTTTGTCTCTCCTGATCTTGCTATAAATCCTTTTGCTGTAATAAATCACAGCCATGAGTGTGAGTATCTGCCGAGCCTATGTGTCCTCCTGTGAATCACTGAACCTGGGGGTGGCCTTGGGGACCCCTGGCGCAACCCTACATCATCTGGTCCAGGCACCGTTCTGACCTCATCACCTGTCACCCTGCCCCCACTGCTGTCTCCAAACTCACCAACACACGCTGTACCCTCTTTCTGGAGCACCCTCCCCCCCGCCCGTCCTTTTTCCTCACCTCCTTCAAGGCTCCGCCCCAATATCACCCATCAGGAAAGCAATCCTTGACCACCCAATGTAAAACTGCACCTGTCCCATCATTCTCTGTCCCCTCATCCTGCTTTATTGTTCTTGTTAACACTTACCACCTGATATGTTTATATTTATTAGTTTCCTGACTTGCTGTCCATCCCCAGCTGCCCACACCGGAGTGAAACCTCCATAAAGCAGTGATTTTTCATTTCGTTTCTGATTTGAGCGAACCACCCCAAAGGATGCTTGGGTGAAATGACAAGATGTCTGGGATTTGCTTTAAAGGCTTTTATCGAATGAAAAGTATGCTGCTGTGTCCAAGAGAACCAGGAGCTCACCTGATAAATTGTCTAATGCAAAATGGGTGTCTGAGTTTCTGTTATTATATGGTAAAGACAGGTTATCATGTGATAACTGCTATAGGTAATTTACTTAGATGTATTTTCTAAATTTACCATGAAAAATTCAAAAGAAATAGTTGTAGAATAAATTCCCATAAAACAAAACCTAGATTAAGTTATCATCAAGTTTTGTCATAGTGGCTACCTGCTTTTCCCCTTTACTGTAATATTTTAAAGCACATTTCAGATTTCATGTCATTTTCTTCCTACATACTTTATAATGTATCTCTAAAAATTATGGACATTTTCTTATATAACCACAAGGCCGTTTATCACACCTAGCAAAATTAACAGTAATTCTTGGAATCATAATACTCAGACCATAATAAAAATTCGCTGGTTGTCTCAAAATGTTTTACTACATTTGCCTTGCTGGATTCAGAATCTAAACAAATTCCACACATGTTCTTTTGTTCTGTCCCTTAAGTCTTTTTTAATCTAAAACAGTCCCCCTTTATTTCTTTTTCATGCCATTTGTTGCATAATATTTTTTTTAAACTAAAATCTTTATTTCAGGAACACAAATTAGAACAAATGGGGGAACAAAAATGAAATTTGCATGTGCAGTGGAAATAGGATCTGGTTGAAAACACTTAGAAACCTGGAATTAGTAAGGATCTCGCTGGTTTCTTGTTGTAGAGCTTGCTGTGTGGGACCTTGATTGAATTACAGTCTGCTTTCTGCTTTTCTAAAGATAGTAATGATTTTAATTTATGTACTTTGTCAGGTGCTGGTGGTGGGTTCTGTCTCTGGAACATTTAGTTTAGTGCCTGGTACATAGGATGCTCTCTGTAAACAGTTGAAAAATCAGTTTCATCAACAGATATTCTAAAATAATACATCAGTGTTTCGTCTTAACATTGAATGTGATTGTCAGAATTAAATCATGAAAAGAGAAGGTGTTTCTAGTCTCAGGTTGGCTGGGTTTGGTTGTGGGCCTCTCAGGCAAGTCGATAATCTCTCCAGGTCTTCAGTTTCCTCATCTATAACCTTTTATAAAAGTAAACTTTAAAGTCTAACTATCTTCGGTATGAATTTTTTCATGAAAATCATTTTTGTATAATATGGTTTGGGAAGTGCTACCTTTAGCTATCAGGTGCAGAACAGGCATGTAAACCGGGTACAAGCAGATAGTAATTGGGTCAGAAATCTGCATTTTGTTAGTTGCATCACTTCCACATTCATTCCCTCTCTACCCCTTTGGCATTTAGCAAAAAATTTTTAAAGCTGCAGTGTGTCTCTAAAGTGAAAAGAGGAAACAATAGCAGGGGTTGGACCATGCCTAGTGTGTTAATTAGAACTCTCTTGACAATAAGTAAACAAATTAGTTCTGACCAGCTCATGTAACAATGGACTTTCTTACTGGGGTACCACTAGGAATGAAAGGACAGGATATAGCCGGGTCTTAGAGATGGAACCAGGGCTTGGCAGGCAGTAGAGAATCCAAAAACTCTTTCTGTTTTGGGTTGAATTGTGTCCCCTGAAAAAGACATATTGAAGTCCTAACCCCTGGTACCTGTGAAGGTGACCTTCTTTGGAAATAGGGTCTTTCCAGATGTCATCAACTTAAGGTGAGGTTGTACCAGAATAGGGTGGGCCCTAATCTAATATGACTGGTGTCCTCATCAGAAGAGGAGAAGAGACAGACAGACACAGAGCGAAGAACGCCATGAAAAGATGGAGGTGGCGATTGGAGTGATACGAGTCAAGGGACACCAAGAATTGCCAGCAAACATCAGGAGCAAAGAGAAAGACATGGAACCGATCCTCCCTAGAGCTTTCAGAGGGAGCATGGCTCTGCCAACACCTTGACTTTGAGCTTCTAGCCTCCAGAACGGTGACAGAACAAATATCCATTGTTTTAAGCTGTCCCAGTCTAAGACGCTGAGCTATGGCAGCCTCGAGAAACCAATACACCTTTCTCTCTCTTGCCTCTGCCCCCTCTGAATATCTGTGTCTCTCTTTTTTCACACTGCAACCTAAATGTGTCTGTTTCCCGGTTCATATGGTAGAAAACAGTTGTCAACAACAATTTCCAAGTTTATGTGATACAGCAATAGAGATACAGACAGAGGCTAAATAGTTTTTCTTTTTCCCTGTTCCACATTCTCAGGGAAGGGACTCATGGGCCATCTTGGATTGGGTGGCCATCTCAGGCCCCATCAAGTGCTGCGTGGGTGTGTGTTTAGGATTACGTCTATGCAGCAGGTGGGACTGATGGTAAAATCATCTAACAGATGTCCACTGCACGGGTCCAATGGAGGAGGGGTGAGGAGTTACATGCCCTACGGCGGCCCTAGGGACCAGAGCAAAACTGGTTACAGTCAGTGAAATGAGGAAATTCCAAGGGAAAGGGAAAGTTAGGGAGACAGAGATGACTGACTAGGTCTACCGCCACTTCCCAGCACTTCCCTTGGATGTTTGGGTTTTGTCTTTCCTGTATTTTTAAAGAAGGATGTTTCATTTACATAAGTGCTTTAGTTGTATGATTCTATTTATCCCTCCCAAAAGCCATATGAAGAAGCAACTTTCATCTCCACAAATGCAGAAACAAGGGCTATGAAAAATGAAGTTAGGTGTCCAAGTTTACATTGCCAGTAGGTAACAGAGCCAAGATAGCACATAAATATAAGAGAAATTCTGGCTAGTGATGGGAAAGTTGGACAGCATAAATTCTAAGGTCTACTGAAACTAGAACTTCTAAGAATGTTGATTCATAGCAATAGTAACAAGCCTTTCATGTAACATTTTTTTATAAATACCTTGAAGTACTTCTCATATATTCCCATTTTATTTTATATGTTATTCTAAGATTTTTTGATATAATATAAAAAATATTTTTAAAAAGACAAAATAATATTCATGTTCTGATCTGCTCTTCTAGAACTACTGGTTTTCATGGATGTGTGTTTCTTTCAAATACTTCTATTCTTCCTTTTATTTATCAAAAGTTCAAATTGCAGTATATCAGAGAGTACCTATCTTAGAGAGTCCCCAAATTTTACCATGTCTATCTCTGTACAGAGTTTTTTTCCCCCTTTCTTCCAGTAAGGATTATTAGGTTGAAGTCAGATTCCGGGTTTTGTTTTATTTTGTTTTTCTACCACTTACTCTGTAATTTGCATTTTGTTCGCCTGTCATTCTCCTTGACTGTTTTGTGTGCCCTACGTGTAGTATTCAGCACACAGCAGAGTCTCCGTTTCCTGGGCCCCTATTCTATGTTTCAGTGCCTTGATCCCTCTGTGCTCTGCACACTGGGCCCCAACTATTCTGCTTTGGAAAAGAAAATCATTTGAGGTACATAAAGGACAATGGTTATTGTCTTTCTTTACCAACAAAGAGGTGATGAGATCGAGGGGGCAAGAAACGTGCCCAAAACACTTCTAAAACTCCCCCTTCCCCACCCTATCTCAAGGGTCCTTGTGGCTAGACTAGTACTTCTACACTGACTTTGCCTTATCACCTTGCGTGGCTCTCCCTTGCAGAGGCAGAGACATGAAAACAATGACAACCACAGAAGTCCTGCGGCGGGGTTTTACTTCTGTGGCATTAAGGAAAGGCCAGGAGGTGACACCTGCAGATCATACCCTCTTCTGATACTTGTCAAGCTATCTCAGCCCCCTGGGTGCCCCCTGATCTTTGAACGCTATGCTCAAGAACTTACAAGCCAAGTCAGAGGTCATCCAATTAGAGTGTGACCCTGTAGTGTCCCCAGAAGACAGGGTCTCTTCACTAGGCAAAGGACACTGAGGGGTCTGAGATGCCTCAGTCTCAGTCATGGATGAGGTGGGAAGTTATATGAACACAAAGACTAAAGGAAAACTCATAGACTTCTTGAAACAGTGTTAAGGGCTGGGTTGTGTCCCCCTAAAATTCGTATGTTGAAGTTCTAAACCCAGCATCTCAGAATGCAACTGTATTTGGAGACAGAGGTTTTAAAGAGGTGATTAAGTTAAAATGAAGTCATTAGGATGGGCCCTAATCAAATAACACTGGTATCCTTCTAAGAAGAGATCTGAGCACAGACACACACCAAGGGAAGATGATGTGAAGAACAGGGAGAAAATGGCCATCTGCAAGCCACGGAAAGAGGCCTCAGAAGAAACCAACCCTGCCGGCGCCGTGAGTCTGAGGACTTCTAGCCTCCAGAACAGTGAGAAACTTTCTGTTGCTCAAGACACGCAGTCTGTGGTGCTTTGTTATAGCAGCCCCAGGAAACCAGTACACAAAGGTTACCCTCATATTTGAGGACACTTAAGTTAGAATCAAATCAGAAACAAATAAACAGTGCAATATGGGGTTTACAAAAGTGACTGTCACAATATTCTTTCTGTATGGCAAAGATACTACCGACCGTAGAAGATTTAGTAGCATGACAGTTAGCGAGACCCACTCCCTGTTTTCCTGACCTCTAGCCATGGGAGCCCTGAGTCTTAGTCCTTGGATGTCTAACTTTACTCACCCTCTTGGTGACCTTATCTGTTCTTTGGCTTTAAGTGTGATCTAGATGCTTTTAACTTACATCTGAGTCTGCTCAGGCTGCCACAACAAAGTAACATAGACTGGGGGCTTAAACAATAGAAATTTATTTTCTCACTCTTCTGGAAACTGGAAGTCCAAGACCAAAGTGCCGCCCATTCAGTTCCTGCTCAGAGCTCTCTTCCTGGCTTATAGATGGCCACCTTCTTGCTGTGTCCTCACATGGCCTTTCCTTCCTGCCTGTGCATGGAGAGAAGGAGATCAGTCACTCTCATTTTCTCTCTCTCTCTCTCTCTTCTCCTCCTCCTCCTCCTTCTTCTTCTCCCTCTTCTCCTTCTTTATCTTCTGGCACTAATCCCATCATGGGGGCCCCACCCCCATGACATAATGTACCTCTAATCACCTCCCAAAGGCCCCATGTCCAAATACCATAACATTGGATTGGGGATTGGGGTTTCAAAATATGAGTCTTGGACAAACATTTAGCCCATAAGAACTTCTAATTTTTTTTAATTAATTAATTTATTTTTGGCTGCATTGGGTCTTTGTTGCTGCGCTGTGAGCGGGGGCTACTCTTCATTGCGGTGTGTAGGCTTCTCATTGCAGCGGCTTCTCTTGTTGCAGAACATGGGCTCTAGGCACGTGGGCTTCAGTAGTTGTGGCACGTGGGCTCAGTAATTGTGGCTTGCGGGCTCCAGAGCGCAGGTTCAGTAGTTGTGGTGCATGGGCTTAGTAGCTCCATGGCATGTGGGATCTTCCCAGACCAGGGCTCGAACCCGTGTCCCCTGCATTGACAGGCGGATTCTTAACCACTGTACCACCAGGGAAGTCCACAACTTCTAAATTTTTAACTCTTGTCTGGGCCTCTCCCCTGAGACTCTCTGTCCAGCTGCCTCCTGACATCTCCTCTTGGATACTGAATGGACAACATAAACTCGGCATGCTCAACACTGAACAGATCTGTCCCCCAAACCTGCTCCTTCCCCCAGTCATCTCCAACTCAATAAATGGCAGCTCCACTCTTCCAGCTGCCAGAAACCTGGAGTCATTCTTGACCCCTCCTTGTCCCCCTCACACGCCACTTCTGGTCTGTCAGTGGCTCGTCTTGGCTCCGCCTTCACAAGATGTCCAGACTCTGACCATTTCCCATCACCTCCATCATTACCCGTTGGGCCACACAACCCATCATCACTCACCTGGACACCTGCTTTCACCCCTGTTGTCAACTCAGGACACAATAATCAGAGAGATCATGTACAAGTCTGATGGTGTACCTCCTCTACTTAAAATTCCCCAATTGCTTCCCACCTCACTCTGAGTGAAAGCCAAGTTTGCATCATTCTCTCTTGTTCTGCTTCCTTCACCTGTGTCTCCAACTCCTGTGAGTCCAGCCGTGTTCCCTCTGCCCCAGACATGCTAGCCTCTTGCTCTTCTTAAGACACACCAGGCACTTTCAGTGGCTCCTCTCTCTGCCTAGACTGCTTCCCCCCAACCCCCAAATCCATATGGATACATCTTGTGTTTCACATAAATGGATATTTCTTGTTTTTCTCCTTCACTGTCTTCTGGTCTTTTCTGGAATTGCCCCTTCTCATAGGCCTTCCCGACCACCCTTATGCAAAATCTCAGCCTCCAAACACACTCACTTCCTACTCTCTGTATTATTGTTAATTCTCCGAGGATTTTTTTTATCATTTCAGATTTTGCTTATATATTATGTGTATTCTGCCTTCCCCAACACTGGAATATAAGCTCCTTGAGGTAAAGAATTTTTGTCTGTACTATTCTCTATTCCCAGTGCTTGAAACAATACCTGGCACATAGTAGTTGCTCAATAAATATCCCACAATTGACTGAGTCATATTTTTCTGTCTCTAGCCCTCCTCTGGAGGGAAAGCTGAGGAGATGATGGGTGTGGTAGGCACAGTAATGGCCCCACAATGATGTCCACGTCCTCATCTCTAGAACCTGTGATTATGCTATATGGCGTGGTAAAAGGGACTTTGCAGATGTGATTAATTTAAGGGTCTTGCAATGGGGAGATTATCCTGGATTGTCCAGCTGGGCCCAGTGTAATCACAAGTGTCCTTGTAAGAGGAAGGCAGGAAAGTCAGAATGAGAGGAGGAGATGTGTTGGGGGAAGCGGAGGTAAGAAGGATGCTGGGCCATGCTCCAAGGGATGCAGGCATCCTCCAGAGGCTGAAAAAGCAGGAAACGATTCTCCTCTAGAGCCTTCAGAGGAGGGCAGCCTTGCTGACAACTTTTTTTTCAGCCTTATTGAGGTATAATTGACAAATAAAAATTGTATGTATTTAGGGTGTACAACGTGATGATTCAGTATACGTATACATTTTGAAATGATTACCACAATTAACACATCCATCACCTCACATAGTTAGTTTGTGTATTTGTGTGTGTGTGATAAGCACACAAGATCTACTCTCTTAGCAAATTTCAAGCATACAAGCCAGTATTATTAACTACAGTCACCATGCTGTACATTAGATCACCAGAACTTATTCATCTTATAACTGAAAGTCTGTACCCTTTGACTAACATCTCACCCCCACAGCCCCTGGCAACCACCATTCTACTTTCTGCTTCTATGAGTTTGACTTTTTTAGATCCTACATATAAGTGAGATCATGTTTTTCTGTGTCTGGCCTATTTCACTTATAATGTTGTCAAAAATGGCAGAATTTCCTTCTTTATTAAAGCTGAATGTTATTTCTCTCTCTCTGTGTGTGTGTGTGTGTGTGTGTGTGTGTGTGTATTTCACATTTTCATTATTACTTCATCCCTTGACAGACACTTAGGTTATTTCCATATTTGGTCATTATGAGTAATGTTGCAGCAAACATGGGGTTTCTCTTCAAGATACTGATTTCATTTCCTTCCGATAAATACCCAGAAGTGGAATTTCTGGATCATATGGTAGTTCTATTTTTAATTTCTTGAGGAACCTCCATACTGTTTTCCATAGTGGCTGTACCAATTTATATTCCCACCAACAGTGTGCAAGGGTTTCTTTTCTCCACATCCACACTAACACTTGTTAACTCTTGTCTTTTTGAGAATAGCTATCCTAACAGTTGTGAAATATCTCATTGTGGCTTTGTTTTGGCATTTTCCTGATGATTAGTGTTGTTGAGCATCTTTCATACACCTGTTGACCATTAGTATATCTTCTTTGGAAAAATGTCTATTCAGGCCTTTTGCCCATTTTTAATCAGTTATTTGTTTTTTGTTTGTTTTTTGTTATTGAGTTATATGAATTCCTATGTATCCTGAATATTAACCCCTTATCAAATAAATGGTTTGCAAATATTTTCTCCCATTCTGTATGCTGCCTTTTCACTTTGTTGATTGTTTCTTTTGCTGTGCAGAAGATTTGTAGTTTGATGTAGTCTGATTATTAATTTTTGCTTTTGTTGCCATATACAAAAGAATTGTTGCCAAGACTGATGTCAAGGACATTTTCCTCTATATGTTCTTTTAGGAGTTTTATGGTTTCAGGTATTACATTTAAGTCTTTAATTCATTTCAAGTTAATTTTTGTGAGTGGTGTAAGATCAGGGTCCAATTTCATTCTTTTGATGTGGTTATTAGTTTCCCCAGCACCATTTGTTGAAGAGACTATCCTTTCCCCATTGAGTATTCTTGGCTCTGTTGTCAAAGATCAGTTGACTTTATATGCGTGGGTTTATTTCTGGGTACTCAATTCTGTTCCATTGGTCTATGTGTCTGTTTTTATGCCAGTACCATACTGTTTTGATTACGATAGTTTAGTAGTATAGTTTGAAATAAGTGTAATGCCTCCAGCTTTGACTTTAGGACTTCAACCTCCAGAGCTGTAAGATAACAAACTGTGTTGTTTTAAGCTAGTAGGTTTACACTGATTTGTTGTGGCAGCAACAGCAGGAAACTAATAAAATAGCTAATAAAATAAAAGCTTTCTCTTCATCCAAGCCCTCGTCAGCTGGTGGACACTCTCCTCACTGTCCAGACATCACCTCACCTGCCTTATCTGAAGGGGATTCACTGGATTCTGAGGAAAGTTTAAGTCCCTTTTTGTTCTAAAGTTCAAACAGTTGATCCAAAACTATACTGTGGATTGGGATTTCGACAGGGACATGCAGGTGGAATTGGGCACCGGGCATCTGGTCTGGCTACCTCCATCCTATGAGAGGCTGGGGCTCCCTGTCCAGGCTGCCTGGCATGTGGTCCCACATGTATGTCCCCTGCACCTCCTCTTGAAACACTTTTGTTTCCTAAAACTTCCCCTTTTTCTCATTTCCTTCAGCCCTCTCCTTTGAGCCGCTCCTTCTCTCATACACCTGCCTCTCTACCCAGGTCCTGCCAACGTTCTCAATGAAAACAGTGAAATTCCAGGCCCCCTTAAGTCTTCCTCATGTCCTACATATTTTGAAGTCTCAGAAGACGTTAATCAATAGCTTTTACCTTTGGCCCAATTACAAAGACCACAAAGTTGAAGAAGTGGGTTTGGGTCTAGTATCTTTTGGCCCTCCCAGTCAGAGGGAAAGGTGGGATTGCTCCTGAGGATGGGGGGTGGTTGGGGAAGAAGCTGGGAAATGGAGGTACTTCTATGCCAGGCTTTACCTAGTTTCTCCTAGTCATCTAAAACCAACCCCCCTTCCCCCTGCAGGATCATTTTCCTCACAGACTCTCCTCTCCTCCCCTCCATCTGGTCCACTAGAATAATATACATTCTTTGTATTAACATAACTTTGATTCCAGTTTTGCTGTAAATACTCTGGCTTTATTTTGCTATGAAAGCATCTGTCTCTCCTCCCTCCAACATACTCTCCTGGGTTACATTGTAGAGCTTTGCGGGTTGATTGATAATAAATTGTGTTATTCCCAAATCAACCTTTTGTAATTCATTGTGGTTTAGGACAATACAGAACACTCAGTTTACCCATAATGAAAATGCTATAAGATTGAATTCACACAAAATGACCAAACTAAGTAACCAGATGAACTCTTATCATTCTAAGGTCCATCAATCAATGTAGCTTGGACCCAATTTTCCCAGGGTTTAGGTAAAAGAAAAGGCAAATAATAAAAGGATTTTAATTGTATCTCATAATAGCTCCCCCCCGCCAAAATCTCATTCAAGGTAGGTTATCTTTCAGTCTTAGAACAGATGGCTCTAAGGACAAACTTTACCTGAATATACCATCAAATGCAGTTAGGAGGCAATTAAAAAAAACATTAAGTAGGAAATAACTATTGTTTTGTATTAAAAATACCTGAAAAGCTCCACTGACACAGAAAAGAGGGTTGTCCTTAAACTCAAACATTCTCAGAGACACTTGACAACAAGGTTTGAGATCCTACAAGGTGTAATTAATTCTACAAATATTTGAGTAGAGGATTGAAGAGAGTAGTTTTGGAGTACACCCTGCTTTTCCACTACCCACCAAGCCTGCTACCTGTTTCCTACCCCTTTTGTTACCGAATGCAAATTTGTGTGCCCAACACACAGTGAGGGCAAACAAACCGAAATGTTGGAGTTTGGAGCAGAGAAAGGTTTATTGCAGGGCCATGCAAGGAGGTGGGTGGCTTGTGCCCAGAAATCCCCAAACTCTCTGAAGGGTTTTAGCAAAGCATTTTTAAAGGCAAGGTGAGGGAAGGGCGTGGTTAGTTGTTGCAAACTTCTTGGTGTCGGAATCCTTTGTTCTCACAGCTGTCCATGTAGGTCAGGTCACAATGTTCCTGTAAACCTACAACAAAAGAAATGTTATTCACTGTTCTGCAACTTTTCATCTCTGTATGAATGGAAAAGTATTATACTCTTAAAGATCAGAGCCTTGAGAATAGGCTATCCTGTATATTTCAGGCTATAGGCAACATTCTTTTACAAAAGTGCAGAGCCAGCATGACTAAGCACAGACAACAAGGCACAAGGGTTAAAGGAAAAGAAACAGATCTAATATGGAGTCAGATTTTTTTCTTCCCTGTTACACTTTGGGTCCTAGCTTAGTGTACCTTCTTCCGGAAGGCTTCTTATGCCCTGTCTATCTGGGTGGACTTACCTGCAGGTCCCAAGTCCCACCTTCACGGCATTTACCTTGCAATATCGTGCTTATTGCCAGCTAGTGCATCTCCCTGCCTGTCATGTATCCTGTCACAGGATGTACTCTCAGGTATTTGAGGAATATATAAATGGATGATGGAAATTTTTTGGAGATATTCAGATTTTCAAAAGCTGAAACTCCAAAGAGAGGTAGTGCTTCCAAAGGAAACAAGAGAAGGGATTTCCTCCAAGCTAAGAAGGAAAAGTGGTCTGTGGTCCTGCAGGCAGCAGGGACCCCACCTCACCTGTGGTTCCCAGCTTTGCCACCACTGCCCCTGCCCTAAGCAGCACATGGAAATAACAGAGCAGCTGCATTGACCCCATATACAGCCCAGGACAGTGATGTGGTCCCCAGAGGGTCTCCTAACACCTGGATGCTATCTGAGCTGCTGGGATTCTACATTCCTGCAAGAAGTGCAGGGGAGGGGGTGAGGTAAACCCCCCATGACTGGGGTTGAGTTTCTTCGTGCCTGGTGGGATGAAGTTCGGAATAGAAATTGATTTAACTGCTATTTTTTGCCTGAATTTGGAAACAAATAAAGAGTTGTTTCCACTATGGGAAAAAAAAATCTGTTAATCCACTATGGAAAAGAAAAATCAAAGTCAGAAGTTAATTACAGTGTGAATCTGTTTTGATGAGTAATTTCTGAGAACTGAAGAAAAATTTAGGAGTAATCAGCATCACATTACGTTAAGATGGTCAATGAAATAATTTTGAGGTGATAGGTAATGGAAAGTTGTTTAGATGGCTAGATCATAAACAATGGAATGAGAGAATTATTGAGAACATGGAAGTACTTTCCTTGAGAAAGATTGATAGCCTTTGTCTAGCAAGGAGCCTGGGGGGTTGACTAGATGCCATTAGAAAGTCCTTATTAGGTCTTCTAATTTATACCAAAAGAAACCAAACTAAATAAGAGAATAGACACACATAAAGTTCTCAAGTCAGAAAAGGCCTGGGGGAAATAGTAAAGTGTAAATCAGAAACTTTGTACTTTTAAGTTGTGGGGAAAATGGTAAAAGTGTAAAAGTTGCATATATAGAAGCATCATTTTGAATTTTGGATAATTAACTCAGTTTGAAGTAGCTTAATGCAAGGAAAATGTTAAAGTATGAAATGGTAGTTTAACTATGGCTAATGATGGTACAATTGCACATTGATACCATAAAAAAGAACAATGTAGGAATATTGGTAGAAAAACTTCTATGACTATAATGGGATTTTGAGCTGTACATCCTAATTCCTCTGTTCTCTCATCTTATATCCATTGGCTATGCTTTGCATATGGGAGACATTCAATTAATATTATAGGAATGAATGGAATACTGTGGATAATGATGCCTCGGGCGTGTAAACAGTATGAGTCCCTTTTGTCAAGGTGGAGGACATCCACTTCTCTGTCCATCTGTCTACCCACCTCCTCGTTCCTCCCAGAACTGTTAACTTATTGGATGGTGTGGACGGAGGTGAAACCATACGCGGTGAGAAGATCTTATCTTTCTTTTTTGCCACTGCTCAGCCACAAAGGCTCTGACTGAACAATGACAGGAGAGGAACTACGAGAGGACCTTAAACATAGGGAAAGACATCCAGGTTCAAAGTAAGAAGAAAGATGAGCAAACCAAAGTATACTGAGTTACCATTTTTTAACCTATCAGATTGGCAAAAAACTTAGAAGTGTGACCATTCACTCTGGTGAGGCAGTGGGGGAAGCGAGATCTCTCATACGTTGCTGATCTAAGCATCAATTTCAATAACCCTACGGAGGGCAATTTCACAATGTTCATCAAAATTAAAAAGGCACAACCTATTGTCCCAGCAATTTTGCTCCTAGGAATTTCTCCTGTGGTTATATTCATGTGTGTGCAAAATGGCACGGACAGGGTTACTCACGGGAGCGTTGGTATTCATGGTAACAGATAGGAAACAATTTAAATGCCCATCGATAAGTGATTTTTCAAATAAATTTTGGTGCACCCATGTAATGGAATACCATGCAGGCATTATAAAGCTGTTTAAGTACTGATATGAAATTATTTCTAAGATTTTCCCAGAAAAAAAAATAGCATAAAATTCTACCTTTTCTGTTTAAAAAAAAAAAAGAAGGAAATAAAAACATATACTGTGCCTGCAAAAATAAACTCAAAATGGATTTGAGACCTAAATGTAAGACTGGACACTATAAAACTCTTAGAGGAAAACATAGGAAGAACACTCTTTGACATAAATCACAGCAAGATCTTTTTTGATCTACCTCCTAGAGTAATGGAAATAAAAACAAAAATAAACAAATGGAACCTAATGAAACTTCAAAGCTTTTGCACAGCAAAGGAAACCATAAACAAGACGAAAATACAACCCTCAGAATGGGAGAGAATATTTGCAAACGAATCAATGGACAAAGGATTAATCTCCAGAATATATAATCAGCTCATGCAGCTCAATATTAAAGAAACAAACAACCCAATCCAAAAATGGGCAGAGGACCTAAATAGACATTTCTCCAAAGAAGACATACAGATGGCCAAGAAGCACATGAAAAGATGTTCAACATCACTAATTATTAGAGAAATGCAAATCAAAACTACAATGAGGTATCACCCCACACCAGTTAGAATGGGCATCATCAGAAAATCTACAAATAACAAATGCTGGAGAGGGTGTGGAGAAAAGGGAACCCTCTTGCACTGTTGGTGGGAATGTAAATTGATACAGCCACTATGGAGAACAATATGGAGGTTCCTTAAAAAGCTAAAAATAGAATTACCATATGATCCAGCAATCCCACTACTGGGCATATACCCTGAGAAAACTGTAATTCAAAAAGACACATGCACCCGAATGTTCATTGCAGCACTCTTTACAATAGCCAGGTCATGGAAGCAACCTAAATGCCCATCGACAGACGAATGGATAAAGAAGTTGTGGTACATATATACAATGGAATATTACTCAGCCATAAAAAGGAACGAAATTGAGTCATTTGTTGAGATGTGGATGGATCTAGAGTCTGTCATACAGAGTGAAGTAAGTCAGAAAGAGAAAAACAAATATCGTATATTAACGCATGTATGTGGAACCTAGAAAAATGGTACAGATGAACCAGTTTGCAGGGCAGAAGTTGAGACACAGATGTAGAGAACAAACGTATGGACACCAAGGGGAAAACCGCGGTGGGGTGGGGATGGTGGTGTGCTGAATTGGGTGATTGGGATTGACATGTATACACTGATGTGTATAAAATTGATGACTGATTTAAAAAAAAACATATACTGTGTCTGGATTGACTTGAGCTCCGTAGTAAGATAAAGAAGAAACCATTAGTAGTGGTGACCTCTTTGGGGGTGTGAGGGGGGATGAGAATTGAGCCACAGGGGGACAGGATAGGAGGAAAGCTTTTCATGAAATACTTTTTAATAGAGGTGGATTTGAAATCATGTTGTGTATTCTCTTTTTGAAAAATTAAAAGAGGATGATGAAGTCATGCTCTGCCATGTTGTTCTCTCTAACACACACTCATTCTTGCTGGGGGTTCTTGTGTCTTGGGACCATTTAGAGAAGGGTGAGATCCCACTATTTGGATTTAGGTTCTGATCCAATCCGGCTCTTCCAGAGCTCGGGATATTGTCCTAGGTCAGTGGTTCTCAGCCTGGCTATACGCTAGAATCTCCTGGGGGGGCCTCTAAAAAATCCTGATGCCCTGATTGCACCCCAGACATCAGGATCTCAGCGAAGGGGAGGAGGCCCCAGGCACCAGTGTTTTTTAAAAGCCCCCCAGGTGATTCCAATATGCACCCAAGTTTGAGAACCTGTGGCCTCAATATATAAATATATAATAACTTCCTCGTTTTACACGCACTCATTTCCCATGTTCCTTTCCCTCTGGGACGTCACAGGGACCTAGGTGACCAGCAGGGAGTGTACAGGCATATCTAACGCCCTTGCCTAAGACATTCGTAACTAAGAATTGTTAAACAAACAAACGAAAACCCATCTGCTAGAATCTGAGTCCTTCAGTTAGAATCAGCTTGACAAATGAAAGATCAATACCAGGTTCATATGTTTCATGAATTTAGGTATTCATTATTAAGAAATTTGTATTAAAATACACATTTAGAACATATGATAAGGATGTTTCTGCTTTATCTAGAGTGAGAGATCTGAAAAAAAAGATGAGATAAAATCTGTGGCATGAATGATTAGTGATTCCAAATGAGTCAAATTCAAATTAATAAAGACTTTATATTCATCACTACAAAAAAAAATCTGTAGTTGAAGGGAGACTGTGATAATAGGGCTAATCCTAACAATTTTTTCCAGTATTTTTTAATAACAGCTTTATTGAGTTATAATTCACATACCATACAATTCACTCATTTAAAGTGTACAATTCAGTGGCTTTTAATATATTCACCAAGTTTCACAGTCAACTCCACAATTTTAAGTTTTATTACCCTAAAAAGAAATCCCACACCCATGAACAATCATCCCCCATTTCCCTCCAATCCCCACAGCCCAAGGCTACCTCTACTTTCTGTCTCTATATAATTGTTTCCTCTGGACCTTTCATATAAATGGAATCGTATAATATTTAGTCTTTTGCGACTGGCTTCTTTCATTTAGCATAATGTTTTGAAGGTGCATCCATGTTGTAGCCTGTATCGGTATTTCATTTCTTTTTATTGTTAAATAATACTGTGCATACTGACCACATTTTGTTTATCCACTCATCATCTGATGAACATTCGGGCTGTTTCCACTTTTTGGCCATCATGAATAATGCTCATGTGAACATTTGTGTACAAGTTTTTGTGTGGACATATGTTTTCATTTCTTTTGGCATATACCTAGGAGTGGAATTCATCATTTTATTATAAAAATTTCAAACATACGACAAGGTTGAAAGAATTTTATAGTGAACATGCTTCCCACCACCAAATTTCTACTATTAAGATTTTATTCTCCTTCATCAGATATCTGTCCTTCTATCTAACCCTCCAGCCATTCATCAATCAGCCTTATTTTTTAAAATTTATTTTACTGAAGTATATTTGGTTTAGTGTTGTGTTAATTTCTGCTGTACAGCAAAGTCATTCAGTTATACATATATATGTACATATATACTTTTTATATTCTTTTCCATTATGGTTTATTACGGGATATTGAATATAGTTCCCTGTGCTATACAGTGGGACCTTATTGTTTATCCATTCTATATATAATAGTTTGCATCTGCTAATCCCAAACTCCTAATCCATCCCTCCCCTACTCCCCCTCCCCCTTGGCAACCACAAGTCTGTTCCCTATGTCTGTGAGTCTGTTTCTGTTTTATACATAAGTTCATTTGTGTCATATTTTAGATTCCACATATAAGTGATATCACGTGGTATTTGTCTTTCTCTTTCTGACTTACTTCACTTAGTATGATGATCTCTAGGTCCATCCATGTTGCTGCAAATGGCATTATTTCATTCTTTTTATGGCTGAGTAGTATTCCATTATATATATGTACCACATCTTCTTTATCCATTCCTCTGTTTATGGACATTTAGGTTGTTTCCGTGTCTTGGCTATTGTGAATAGTGCTGCTATGGACATAGAGGTGCATGTATCTTTTTGAATTATACTTTTGTCTGGATATATGCCCAGGAGTGGGATTGCAGAATCATATGGCAACTCTATTTTTAGTTTTTTGAGAACCTCCATACTGTTCTCCATAGTGGCGCCACCAATTTACATTCCCACCAACAATGTAGTAGGGTTCCCTTTTCTCCACACCCTCTCCCGCATTTGTTATTTGTACATTTTTTAATGATGGCCATTCTGACCCACATGAGGTGGCACCTCATTGTAGTTTTGATTTGTATTTCTCTAATAAGTAGTGATGTTGAGCATATTTTCATGTGCCTGTTGGCCATCTGTATGTCTTCTTTGGAGAAATATCTATTTAGGTCTTCTGCCCATTTTTAATTGATGTTATTTTTAAATGTATTTCAAGGTAAATGACATCAGCACTTTTCCCCTAAATACCTCAGCGTGTATATCATTAACTAGAGTTCAATATTTGTTTTGTTTCATTTCTTTTCAGATAATGTTTACATATGATGAAATGCACAAATCTGAAGTGTATATTCCCTAAGTTTTGACAAACTCATCTGTCTGACCCAAACCTCTATCGAGGTACATTCCCATAACTCCAGAAAATTCTCTTATGTACCCTTCCAGTCCTCACCCTCTGCATTTCAAAGACAACCTCCATTCTGAGTTGTTCTCCATGTATTTGGTTTTGTTGTAAAACTTCATACAAATAGAAAAGTACAATATGTACTTTTTTGTGTGTAAAGTTCCTTTCACTCAGCAAAATGTTTTTGAGATTCATCCGTGTTTTGCATTTATCAGAAGTCCATTTCTTTTTCTTGTTGAGTTGTAAGTCCATTGTGTATGATTATACCACTGCTTACTTTTTCACTCTCCTGTTGATGGGCGTCTGTTTGTCTCTCGACCCCGTTTTTTTAGTTTTATGAATAAAGCTGCTATGACCATTTTCGTACAATTCTTTTTGCGCACATAGGTTTTTGTTTTTCTTGGGTAAATACATAGGAGTGGAATTTCTCAGTCTCACAGTGAGTATACCACTGATAATACACAAATCTACTCTAATTTTAAGCATTTCTAGGAAAGGAAAATCCTCTCTCTCTCTCTCTGTCTCCTTTTGGTGTTGCGAAACTTCTAACTGTAAGAAAATTAACTTCAGATTACTGTCATTTAGGTCCATTTTTCTTGGTTACTCCTCATTCAGACATAAAACAGAAATATTTAGAGATGCTCTGTGACAAGGCATTGCACATTTATTTACGTTATGTTTGAATGTATGATAGGGATTTTAATTTGTTAAAGGATAGAAATTATTTCATAAATGATATGCCTTTATTTCCTCCTTTTCACTAGTAGTCTCAATCTGTAGGAAAAGGATAAAAAGGAATAATTCAATCAAGTACCAGTTTCTTGCTATGTTTGTTCATCTTCAACCCCTTAACTGATGAGCTAAAGAACAGGGCTCTTCTTGCTCGGAAAAGCACCATTCCACTGCTTAGGGAAAAGGTGTGGCTTTAGATTGAATTCACTTTCTTTTCAAGAATTAGGAGTTGCATTTAAGCAGGCTTGATCCCATGCAGGAGGATAAAGAAGCTGCTAACGTCCAGTTCATCAAAAAGATTTTCCCCCCAGAGGTGGTGGTAATTTGGGAGTTGAGAGAATTCATTGCCTTTAGCTTAGATACATTGAGGGAAGTAAAGCTGGGAGATGCAGGCGTCCTTGTGACCAGCTGTCCCTCATCCCATCCAGGTAGGAGCAACTAGGTGATTTCTTTTAAAATTTATCTTTTGATGATCCTTCAGTGTGCATTAGGCTTATGGATTTTAGCAGCAATTGTTGGGGCGGAGTGTGGGGTGGGGAAGAACATTTTTCTTTATTTTTGCCTTAAAATGTGTGGAGGTCCAATTTAAAGAAGGGGGTAATTATGCAAGTACATATGGAATTCCTACTGCCTATTTCTAAGCATGAGAGTGATTTTGTATGGGCTATCGCACATACCTACAGCCCGAAGAGATTTGCTATCTTGACCATGGACACACACACACACACACACACACACACACATTTTCCTGCTCATTCCTACTTCAACTCTCAGTGCATTTCTGAACGATGAAAAATGCTTCACGTAACCATCAACAATGATATACCTTCCCCTTAGGTATCATTTCCTTCTCTGAAAATCAAAAGGTGAGAACACAGGCCAGATTCAAAATGATTCCAATCCATGACCTTCCTCTGGTTTCCTCCTAAATGTCTCCTTTTGAAAGTGAAGTGGAAAAAATATGACCAAAAGTCCTTACTTTTTATCTATTCTATTTTCTATCCTAAAAGAAGTACGTGTTTAATACTTTTCTCCAGCTGTCTTAGATTTATGAATGTAGAGGCAAAACACAGCATAACCACTCAGAGCATCGCCTCTGGAGTCTGCCTGCCTGAGTTTGAATCACCTTCTCTGCCATTTACTAGCTATGTGAACTTGGCTAAGTTACTTAGCCTCAGCTGTAAGATGGACATAATAATATACTTCCTACTTCACAGGGTTGATGTGTCAGTTACATGAGTTAACATTCACTAAGTTCTAACAGCTATATGTTTTAGCTATTATTATTACTGTACATAGAAAAGAAGAAACTTTAGAAGGAGTTATAGTTGAGGGTTAAAATTTCAAAGCAATTCTAATCAAAGTGCAGTATGATTATTTTTAGAACTTGACAAAATGATGCTAAAGTTCATCTGGAAAAACAAATACTAAGGCTAACCAGGAAAACTTTGAAATTATAGAGCATAAGTTCTATCAGAGGGTAAAATATATTATGAACATTTTGTTACTGGGACAAGAATAGGCAGATCAGTGGAAAAGAATATGGACTCTACTATATGACAAAATCGGCATTTCACACAAGTGTAGAAGAGATGGATTATTTAAATGGTGTCTGTTTAGCCACTTGGAAAAAAGAAAAGTTGGATCTGTGTCTCATTTCTTATGCCCAAATAAATACTGTATACATTGATTTTATAATATAAAAATAAAACTGTTAAAGTGTGAAAATATAGTGATTTTTAAAAAGCCTTGAGTGGGGAAAACTTTTCAAGCATGATGCAGAAATGTGAAAACAGAAAAGCAAACAGATAAATCTGACAGTACAAAAGTTAAGAACCTCTTGTTGCAAAAAAAGCACCATAAACAAAGTCAAAACAGAAAAAATATTCACTATATGATAGCAAAGGGCTAATTTCCTTAACTATCAATATAAAGATATTAAGAATCAACAAAAAAGACAAACTCCCCAAGGGCAAAATGAGCAAAGGATATAAAAATTGATGGATAAAGAAACATCAATGGATAATTTTAAAGTAAGTTTCCATTTTACCTATAAAACTGACAAATTTTAAAAGTTTGCCAATACCCAGTGTGGGCTTAAAGTGTAAGTAGGACTTCCCTGGTGGCGCAGTGATTAAGAATCCGCCTGCCAGTGCAGGGGACATGGGTTCGAGCCCTGGTCCGGGAAGATCCCTCATGCCACGGAGCTACTAAGCCTGTGCGGCACAACTACTGAGCCTGTGCTCTAGAGCCCGTGAGCCACAACTACTGAGCCCGCAAGCCACAACTACTGAACCTACATGCCACAACTACTGAAGCCTGCACGCCTAGAGCCTGCGCTCTGCAACAATGAGAAGCCCGCGCACTGCAACAAAGAGTAGCCCCCCCTCGCCGCAACTTGAGAAAGCCCGCGCACAGCAACGAAGACCCACCGCAGCCCAAATAAATAAATAAATAAATAAATTTAAAAACAAAAGTGTAAGAAGTAAGCGTTCTCAAGCACAGTTGATTAGTGGGTATCCTGGTTATCTATTGCTTCATAGAAAGCCATGCAAACTTTAACAGCATAAAATAATTTTATCATGGATTTTGTGGATCAGGAATTTGGAAAGGGCACAACAGAGATGGCTCTTCTTTGCTTCATGGTGTCCTTAGCTGGTAGGACCGAAAAGGCAGGGTGTGGCCAGCATGGCTGAGGAATGGGATAGGGCTAGAGAACCCTCTCCAAAACACTTCTTTACTCACTCCCTGGTTCCTGGTCTGAGATGGTGAGGGATCTGGGACCGGCAGCTGGAGAACCACCATGCGGCCTCTTGCTTACGGTGGTCCTCATGTAACGGACAGCTCATAGTCTCATGTCCAGAGATCAGCACTGCCCCTAACAGAGAGACTTCTCCGACCCAGAAACGTGTTGGTGGTGGTGGTGGTGGTGGTGGTGTGTTTGGGGGGAGGGGGTGGTAACTGTGGAATAAGAAGTTTCATTTCACTGTGACACGTCATCACTTGAGTATAAAAGATTTACACACATGCCCTTGTTTAAGCTTAGAAAGTTTCTGAAAGACTAAAAACTGATGGGAAAATGATTTCTGAGAAGTGAAATTGCAGATGTGGGGAAGGGTTCCTTATGTGCTTTATGCTTTACTTAATACCCTTCTATACTGTTTAATTATTTCTTAATTTATCATGTACACACATTTATTGTAATAAAAAATAGCTAAAATCAATAAAAGGAAAAGTTAAGAACAGGACAACTACTTAATTCAGGAAGATTTCTAAGTAACCTGATGGCATGGGTTATAAAGGGGACCTAGGTAATTATACATTTTTATAATCAGAAATTTGAAAACGAGGCATAAATGACACAAAATGACAAGGAAACACCTCAGTTTTTCAGGGGTTGATTTTCTAGATGGCAGATTTTCCAGGCCAGGTAGCCCTGGCTTTTTAGGTAAAGGAATTTAAAAAGTACTTTCAATGAGATTAAGTACAAAACCCAGAATGTTTGTTTGTGAGAGCTGGAAGGAACTTCGGGAATTGGCTCTCCCAGCGGGAGCCCCCAAACCTGCCCTCGTCTTTCTTTTCCTTCTTCCCCACTGGCTACTACCCTCTGCCTGTAAAGCCTCAGACTGCGTCCTTTAAAAGTCACCTTCCCTCAAAATCAAAAAAAACAACCAGCATCAGATGTTATGTATTCAATATTATGATCATACACATGCTAAGAGTGAAACGACACAAACTTTATTCCAGACATGGAAAGAAGATGATGAAAAAAAAAAAAAAGAAGATGAAATAAACACTGTAGCATGTGGAAAATGTCTTCCAAAGAGAGTGACTGGGTAAATGTCACTTTTCTAATTTTTTGTGATTTCTACAAGTTTTTCGGTTTTAGCTGTAAGGTATGGCTTGCTACTGGGTGAAGTGCCCGGACTAGCAAAAAAAAAAAAAAAAAAAAAAAACAACAAACAGCACTGGAGGGCTTGTTAGAAATATCGTGCCTCAAGCTTACTAAACCAGATCTGCATTTACCAGAATCCCAGGTCTGCCACAGACCTGGCCATGCACCGGAATCACCTCCAGAACTTTAACAATACCGATGCCTGGGTTCCCACCCCAGAAATCCTGATATATTTGGCTGGGGTGAAGCCTGGGCGTTGAGGGTTGTTTTCAAGTCTGAGGTGATTCTGTGATCCTGAGACCCAGTACTCTAATTTGGTGGTTCTCAAAGTGTGGGCCTAGAGCCCCCTGGGAACCTGTTACAAAGGCACATTCTCAAGCCCACTCCAGACTCCCTTTCCTGGAGTTTCTGATTCAGCAGGTCTTTGAATCAGCTCGCCAGGCAATTCTGATGCCCACTGAGGTGGGAGAACCCGATAAGGTAGGTCTGGGGAGGGGCCCAAGAATTTATATTTCTTAAAGTTTCCGGGTGCTGCTACCGCTACAGGTTCGAGAAGCACACTCAGAGAATCACGGAAACCTTTGATCTATGGTTTGTCCAGAGCCACGCCTCCAGCCCACTATTGCTTCTCTTCGATGACAAACTTCCCATCTGCTGTTCTTTTCAGGTTTGAGGCCCAGATGACCCTTTTTACTTCCACCTTCTCCAAATATACAGGCGTTAAAAAAAAAAAAATACAGTTCAGCACCTCAAACTCAAAATATGTCTCTTTGCTCCAGAAACTACTCACACTAGCTACGCACGGGTGCCCCCGTCCTTCTCAGGCACCGTGTTCTCGTGTGGACCCACTGTCCCACAGGGGCCCCTGTCCTGCTCCTCTCTGAGTTCAGTCGTGGCCTCTCCCAAGAAACCTGCCTCCAGGCTGGAGGTCGAAAACTTCTCTAAGGCGCGAAACGACCAGGGTTCTGGGGTCAGCGGCCGTCAGGGGCGGGTGCCCACTAGCCTCGACATCTAGCAGAGGGTCGCTTTCGTTTCTCACCTTCTGCCGCGCGTCCTTTTCCCTCCACGTGCAGCGGGCCCATCCACAGCGAGGAGAAGAAAGGGCAAGGGCAGGGGCTGAGGAAAGGGCGATGGAGGTGGTAAAGCGGCAGCTCCCAGCTGGAGGGGGGGGGGGACAGGGACTTTCCCCCCTTAGGTTCCTGCCTGCTGGGTCCTGAATCTTGCTCCCTCCTCCAAAGAGTTCCGGGAGCTCTGAACAGGAATCTGCAAACCTGCTAACCTATTTCACTCCTTTCCCCCGCGGGGCACTGCTCCTGTCCTCGGAGGGGGCGAGTAGGGGTGGGGATTGTCGGGGCATTCGCGGGGGGTGGAGGCCGCGGGGCCGCGGCAGGGGGGAGGAGGGGAGGTGACAACTGCCCCTCCGGGATTAAGTCCCTCGTAGCCCAGGGTGGTGCCGGAAGCCCGCTCCTGTGGCCCCGGGGAAGGGGTGGTGCTCGCTGGTCCCTGCGAAGCGCCGCTGTCCGCGCGACAACGTAAAGTCCTAGGTGGGCACCCGGGCGGGGCTCCCCCTTGCACAACCTCAACAGCGACCTGCAGAGTCCGCGCCACCGATCCTCCTCCAGCTGCTCCTGGTGTTGCCCGTGCGCCCGTCTCCCGCTGCCTTAGCTCGCTTTCAACCACAGAGGCTGGACTGGAGCGTCCCTGGTGGCGTAGCGCACTCCGCGGAGCTTCCTGCGCTCGGCCCCGCGACGCCGAGCGGAGAGACCGGCTCCGGCCGTAGGACCAAGTAAGGCGCGGGTCGGAGGTGGGCTCGCCCGGCCTGGGAGGGGCGCTCGGGCGGGCGGGCGGCCCCTCGGCGCACCTGCCCCCGGGGCGGGGCGGAGCGGGGCGGGGCGCGCCGGCGCGCAGGTCGCGGGCGCGGACGCTGGAGGGGGCTGTGGCTCTCCCGCTGTCCCCGCAGCTCGGGCTGCGCGGCGCCCGGGCTCCCCCCCCGCTGAGGGGCTGGCCCAGGCCCGGGGAGGGGCTCGCCTTCCTTCACTTCCCGCTCGTCGGTCTGGAGGCGGCGGGGCCGGCGCGGGCGCAGGGCTGCGGGCGCTCGGCTGGCGCGCGGGGCGGGGACGCGGCCGCCGCCCGCTTTGCGCCGCTCCTCCCCGAGCGAGTGGCGCTCGGCCCGGCGTCGAGGCGGCCATGGCGACCCTGAGCCCGCTCCCCACCCACCCCGCCTGCTCCGCCCTCCCCTCCTCCCCGCGCCACCTTTGATGGCTCGGACCTCGGCCGGCCACCGCCAGCCCCGCTCGCGCGTCCGCGCCGCCGCCGCCGCCCCCGCCGCCCGCGGGTATTAATAGCCGAGCGTCCGCGCCGCACGCGCAGCCGGAGCCGCCGCGCCCTCGGCCGCCGGGAACTCGGAGCTGCGGAGCCCGGAGGCCGGGAGTGGGAGCCGGAGCCGCCTGCGCCGTGGAGGTAGGAGGCGCGCGGCGAACAATGATCCCGGCGGACTGGCGGCAACTTGTGCGAGTCGGGCGCCCGGAGCCGACCGACCGGGGCGCGGGTGGAGGTAGCTGCGTGGCCCACGGGTCCTGACCGGAGGAGGGGGCGGCGGGTGGGACCGGGCTTCCCCTACTGAGGCGGGAGAGTCGCTCTCCGGGCCGGGGGCAGCCCGGCAACAATAGCCGGAGCTCGGGGGCCTCCGGGCTCCGCGCCGCCCCTTGCACCCTCCTCTCACCTCCGGGGACTCGGGCTGCGGGCTCCGCGCGCGTCCCCCCTCGTCTCCCCCGCCCCGCGGCGCCCTTCCCCCTCTTCCTCCCATCCCACCCGGCGCGCTGACAGCGCCGGACGCGGCTTCCGGACCTCCGGCTGCAATCTCGGCCCCTGAGACCGACCGCGGGCCGGGGAGGTGGCCGTTGGCTCGGGTGCCACCGCGCTGCCGGGTGCCCTCCGCTCGCCCACCCCGGTGCGAGGACCCCGGTGGGTGACAAAGAGGAACACGCCCTCTGCCTAAGTTAGATTTTGTCCCTCTTTGCCGCCAACCTTTATGAAGAGCAAAGTTTTTTTTTTCTTTCTTTTTTTTTTAAGCAAAGGACAGAGATTTTTGTGGTGAGCATTTCCAAACAACAACTTCTGATTGTGGTTTTACGACTTAAGTTCCGGAAACTTTAGCTGTGTGATCCTGCTAGACCTTTGAGAGTGTGTGCGTGTGTGTGTGTGTGTGTGTGCGCGTGTGTGTGTGTGTTTTGTTTGAGGGGAAAAAAATGAGTTCCCCGTAATCAGTCTAGATGTCGTTTATGGCAGTTGGAGCCCAGCTGGAGTCTGTGCAGGATCCCCCAGAAACGAGGGAGGTGAGGCGCACAAAGAAACGGGGACCCTGGTATCAGATCAGCCCCTTGAGATGTGGAGAGATTGCCTTTCATCTGGAACAGTTTAGCCGGCTCAGCCTGTCTCTGATTCTTCTGGAGTACCATGGTGGCCTCTGGCTGTTTCATTTTATTATTGTTGTTGATGTCTTTCTTGTTAGTTTCCCAGGTTTGACTTGCTCAGCCCCGCCCTCCCCTGTTTCACGGTTCCCCCTTAGCCATGGCTTTTGGGGACCCCCATCTCCCCCACCCAGCAGGCAGGGTCTTCAGCAGAGCCAAACCCCAGCCTAGCAGTGGGTTAGGTTCACTGTGCTTTGCATGTGGTGACTTGGCCAAGCCCATTCCAGAACATCTTCCAGCATTGTCTTGCTTTTCTTATTCAGTCTAAACAGGACAGAAAGGAGGAAGAAAGGCCTTTTTGGTCCTGAGAGCTTTGGGACATTTGCCTTAAAAATTGTCCTCATTGTTGCCATCAAGCAGGCCCTTCTGAAGTCTCCTACCTTTGGCTGTCTTCCCACATTCCACAGCCTTCTGGCCGGGGGTTTACCTTCAGCCTTTCCGGGGGGTTGGTCTTCTGGGTTTGACACTTACTGATGATGGGTTCAGCATCCACATGGCTCACTTTATATTCCTGCAGCATCGTTCTGCAGCAAGGCACCAATATTGGAGTTACTCCAAGCACAATGGAACGTTTGTGTTCTTAGAATGTCTGGCTGATAGAGCTGCTTCTGGGTAAAACGAAGAGACACATTATTGGCCAGTGGCTGGCTTACTGGGCGAGGTGTTGGTGGAAATAGTGAGTTGCTAGCCCAGTGCTTCCCAGAATCTCTTCTTTCTTTTATGTGGACGAGAAACTTGAAATACTTGGTGATTATGTAGCTGTGCTCCACAGGGCCACAGATTCGGTAGCATGCCCCCTGTGAGTTGGAGTGTGGTTTTTCATTTAAGGTGTTCTTCCCCTGTGGGAATCCTGAAGGTAGGTTTATAATGTCCTTTTTCACATAGTTAGTCTTTTTCTGGAATTTTATACAGGGATTGAATTCCTTAGGTCTTAATAGAATACTAATGGTACTCTGCGGGCCAAATTTACCAAAAGGAGGTTTAAAAATCTGTCCTAGATAATTTTCTTGTGGTATGTTGCAGTTATGCCATAATTATCTTAAGACCATGAGGAACCTGGGTGAATATTTTTGTTTTGCTTTTTATTTAAGAAACTGTCCAAGGAAATGGTTTTAAGAAGATAAGAATTGAATATAGTATTGAAAGGGTTAGTTTTTTTTAAAAAAAAGTGGAATTCATCCTCTAATATTCATTGAGCTCTAATATTCATAGAAGAGTTTAATTCATTTGGAAAATGATATATATTTATAAGGAGGGTGCCTGTGATAGACATCAGAAAAGAAAACCTTTTTCCATCCTTGAGGAGGTTAGAGAATGCTGAAGAAGAGACAGGAGCCCGATTTTTGCATACTGAACACTTTAGGAAAGACCGCATTATGGCTTTCGCAGAGGATGAGGAAAGTTGTATGGATTTGTAGGTACTTGGCTAGTGCTTTGACAGCAAAGGCTTTTGTAAGTGGCCTTGCTTATTTCAGAGACCTGCCTAGTGAAATGCACTTTCCCGTTGAATTGAAGATGCTACAGACAAGAGAAGGGCTCTTATAATCCCCAAATACAGTCACTCAAGTCCTTTCTACTTTGGGTGCACAGGTATTCCAAGTGTTGCTTACCATTGCCTGGGAGGGTAGAGGGTGGGCTTTTAAAGGTTCCTGGGGCTGCACCTCTCATATTATTTGGTACTTTTGATTGAAAGGAGGGCTCTCCAAGCCTGACTATTGAATGGGAAGCGGTGGATCAACTTTTTAAAAAAATTTTTCCTTGGTTTTTAATGGTTAGAGTTTCTGCTGTGGCCTCACTTCATCATAGGCCCCTCACCCTCTGCTTCCGCCAGGTTACTGCCTTAAGCACTTCCACATGTCTGGGAAGAGCAGAGCCCAACGGTTTCCATTCAAAATTACTTGAAATACTGATTTCACCAGTCCTTTTATGCCAAATGCTGCCTTTGTTTTTAATCAAGGAGCCCCCAGAAACTGTTTATTTTAAAGTGGAGAAACTGGCTTCTTATAGGCTGCCCTCCTCCTGGTTTAAGTCAGTTAAAAATGTTTTGCCAAGTGGATACTTTGAGCAGAAGTGGACACTTGGTACACATGAAATGTGGGTGCTCTAGGCCTTTGACACTTGTGAAACAAACCAGGGACCGTCAGGTACAATGTGCCTCACCATGGTCAGCGCTGCCTATGAACTCAGGCAGTTTTCTTATTCAACGAGGGATGGAAATCAGACGGCAAGATGGGCAATTTAATATGGGAATTCATCATTTACACTGAATTAATGTCATGTGTAAAATGGTCATATTTGTGCATACATTTTCAAACAAAAGGGCCTCAGGCCAAACTGGATTACCTTTAACTCTCTATTATGTAATATTCCTCACCAAAGAATAACTCCACTTTGTGTGTAGACTCTGGCCTTTTCATAAAGGTATCTTAGAAGACTTATAAATCCAGTATTATATGACTTTCATTTTTTGTTCTCATCGTATTAATTCAGGATCTAGTATAGTGCCTGGCACATAGCAAACCCTTTCTAAATACTTGTTGAGTGAATAAGTAAACCTAATTTTCATGTCCTTTCAAGTTATTCTTTAAGGTTTTTAAGGGAAATTTGATATTAGCCCTGACAAGTTGTTGTTCTGGGAATTTGAAAATGTGGTATTTGATTTCATTTCTGTTTTGTTCTAATTTAACAATTTAAACTAACCTTTAAAGTTGGGTATTGTAAAAAATATACGGGCTCATTTAAAAAAAAATCAGACAATAAAAGCATGAAGAAGTAAGTAAAACCTACCTGAAAAAATTAGCTTCTGGGATAACTTTCCCTTTCCTTCTTAGAGGTATATTTTTTAGAAGTTCCATTAGTGAGCATCTCTTGGGGGTAACCTCAGTTTTGTGTGCCTTTAAATTTGTTCCGGAATGATAAACTACCTGGGCGCGCAATTCTGGATTGTTGATCCTGTATTAATCAACTCTCTTTTGGTTCCATTGTTGTTGTTGCAGTGTCCACTGTTGGGCTGTTATTTGTAAATAATCTGTCTTTTCTCTCTGGCTGCCTTTAAGATCCTTTGGAGTGCTGCAGTTTCAGTACGTCTAGATGTAATTTCTCCTTTACTTTTATTCCCCTCTCTCCTCCCCCATCTGCTTCTTTTCCCTCCTCCCTCCCCCTTCCTCCATCATCTTATCAGTGTGTTCCTTTCTGTTGCCCTGTAGTATTTCGGTGTCTGGATGTGCTACAGTTTGTTGATCTGGTCACCCTTGGCCACTCTGGCTGTTTCCAGTTTGGGCTGTTATGAATAAGGCTGCTATGAACATTTGTGAACAAGTCTTTGTGCGGAGATCTGTTTTCTTTTTTATTGCTCGGTCTTATGATAAGTGTATGTTTATAAGAAACTGCCATCTGTTTTTCCAAAGTGTTTGTACCATTTTACATTCTCGCCAGTGATATATGAGTGTTCCACGTACTGTAATCCTCATGAACACTTGAAATTATCCATCTTTTTCATTGTAGCCATTCTGGTAGATGTGTAGTGGTATCACCTTGTGGTTTAATTTTATATTTCCCTGAAAGGGAAATGATAAGTTTTCCTGTGCTTTTTGGCCATTTGTCTATCTTCCTTTGTGCTGTGTCCATTAACACTTTGTTCTTTTTCATTGATATTTGTCTGATTGTTTTATATAGCTTTAGAGTATAATTGACATACAATAAACTGCATATACTTAATGTCATCTTATTTTACAATTATAGGAGTTCGATGTATATTCTATATACAAGTTCATTGTTAGATCTATGTATTAATATTTTTACCAGGCTATTTTTTTAATCTTTTCCTCTCTTAGTGGTATCTTTTGAAGAGCAAAAGTTATTAGGGAAACATTGTACATGGTCTACTTATTGAACTTATTAAAGGTCAGGGAATTTTTTCAGCTTTGGAAAAATAACACATTTTTGTGTGTAAGACATAGACTAATATTGCTTTGTTCAAGAGGTCAGTCTCCATTTACTTCATGGGGATGGAGCAGTTCTATTCTTTTCTAACTAAAACTGAGTTGAAAAGACATGAAAATGAAAAAACAAAAAAACAAACCCTGCTTATTTTGAAAATCTGGGGAAACAAGGTGTTTAAGGTTATGATCAAATAAATTTCTGAAATTCAAAATTGAATTGTTTGTTCTTTTAGCACACAGAAAGATTGTGGAAAATAAATATTTTTGAAATCAATACAAAAAATGGAGCCCTGGGTAAAAGCAAGATGTAACATTCTAAAAAGAGGTTGGAATGGCATACGTAGGTGCTTGTAAAAGGAGTTTAGTGTCTCTATTTTGGCATGAATTATATAGTGTTATTTATGTACTCTCCTCATTTTCTGAACCAGATAACAAGCATTGTTGTCAGGTCAGAAAGTACGTTTTCCTGATTTTTGTTTCTCCTGCCCATAGAAGGTAAATAAATATTGCTTGACTTGAATTAAAATTTTTGTAATGACTGAAACAGAAACAGACTCAAAGAAATAGAGAACAGACTTCTGGTTGCCAAGGAGGAGGAGGGTGGGGAAAGGATGGATTGGGAGTTTGAGGAGATGATTAGCAGATGCAAACTATTTTATATTGTACAGATAAACAACAAGGTCCTACTGTAGCGCACAGGGAGCTATATTCAATATCCCGTGATAATCCACAATGGAAAAGAAAAATAAATAAATAAATAAAATTTAAAAATTTGTATAATGAAAACCCCATGACATTTTAGAATACGGAAGTTAGAGATTGGGATCAAAGGTGACAAGAGTTGGGAGTATAGGTGTTAAAATGTGATGTTGGGCAAGTTATTGGTGCTCTTTTCCTAAAACATCAAGGAAACTTCCAAGAGTGCATTTATCTTCCAGTGATAGAATCTTTGACTGATAGCAGTGAAAGTCATCAAACAATTAGTTGCCTCAAGTAATAATAAGAAGGAAGGGGCTCCCGGTTCAATGCCTCAGCTCACAGAATCACCCGGGACCCAGGTTCTTTCTGTCCTTCCACCCTGCCATCCCGGCTTGTTGCTTTTTGTACTCTGGCTTGCTGCCTAGTGGTTAATTAGACTGCTGCAGCCTGATTGGCTGTTATGGCGAAGGGCTGCTGCAGCTCCACGCTTTTTACTCTTACACATTTGGTGTCGTCGGGCCAATAATGGCGCAGCCTTCTTCACGCTCCTTTTGTCCTTAAGCAAAGTGCTTCTCAGAAGCCTCCAACATTTGTTGGTCTTTGAAGAAGGATCTGGGGAATATTTCTGCGCTCTGAAAGAGAGACCCAAGGGCTGGATTGAATGTGATGCCTGGAACCACAGCAGCCAAAACTGTGACTAGCCTTGGGATGAAGGCGAGAGGATGATGGGCTGAAAGATGGAAGCAGAGTTCTTGTGGGCCTCACTTAGTCACTGACCTTCCTGCACCTGGAGCTTACTACACTAAATAATAGCTAATTTTGTATACCAAATAACGCAGACCTGGACTTAGTGTAATAGACAATAAGTTTCCCCACCCCACTTTCTAATTCTGTTATTGCCATCCAAAGCATCTTGACTGATACATTAATTGGAAGACTTTATCTTTCTTTTTAAAAAAATTTTGTCTTTTTTTGTTTTTTAAATTAAGTATAGTTGACTTACAATGTTAGTTTCAGGCGTACAACATAGTGATTTGATATTTTTATAGATTATGCACCATACAAAGGTTATTTCAGTATTAATGACTGTATTCCCAGTGCTATACATTACATCCCTGGGACTTACTTATTATATAACAGGTCATTTGTACCTCTTAATCCCCTTCGCCCATTTTGCCCATCGCCCCACCCTCCTCCCCTGTGGCAGCCACTAGTTTGCTCTCTGTATCTGTGAATCTGTTTCTGTTTTGTTACATTTATTCATTTGTTTTTTAGATTCCACATATAAGTGAAAATACAGTATTTATCTTTCTCTGTCTGACCTATTTCACTTAGCATAATCCCCTCCAGGTCCATCCATGTTGTCACAAATGGCAAGATTTCATTCTTTTTTATGGCTGAGTAATATCCCATTGTGTATATATACTACATTTTCTTTATATATTCATCTGTCAGTGGACATTTAGGTTGTTTCCATGTCTTGGCTATTGTGAATAATGCTGCAGTGAACATAGGGGTGTGTGTATCTTTTTGAATTAGTGTTTTCGTTTTCTTTAAATACTCAGGAGTAGAAATGCTGGATTGTATGATAGTTCTAGTTTTAATTTTTTTGAGGAGCTTCCATGCTGTTTTCCATAGTGTCTGCACCAATTTACGTTCCCATCAACAGTGCTGGAGGGTTCCTTTTCTCCACATCCTCACCAGCGCTTGTTATTTCTTGTCTTTTTGATGATAGCCGTTCTGACAGGTTGGAAGATTTGATCTTTCATCTGCCATTTAACATTATGTATGAGAAAAAGAGTTTATTACTGTTAATTATATGGAAGGTGGCTTAGTGATCACGTCAAGTCACTGTGAGAGATGAACTATTTTTAAGGACTTTACGTATTTGATAATGTGTGCAAATCTTGTCACTAAGTCTGCATGATTTTCACCTTTTCCTCTTAAGATGGCCTTGCAGGACATCTGCTTAGCATTGACCATTTGGGGTTTGGATAACAAGACATACTTGATGGGAATATTTCGTTTCTTTAAGAAAAAAGTGATGGCAGTGCCTACCATTTCTGTCAACCTAGAATCGCATTTATCTGCATGTTTAATATTGCTTAGGAGATTTGTGAGGCCATTATTTATTTATTTTTGGCTGCGTTGGGTCTTTGTTGCTGCGCGCGGGCTTTCTCTAGTTGCAGCGAGCGGGGGCTACTCTTCGTTGTGGTGCGCGGGCTTCTTATTGTGTTGGCTTCTCTTGTTGTGGAGCATGGGCTCTAGGTGCGTGGGCTTCAGTAGTTGTGGCGCATAGGCTTAGTTGCTCCGCGGCATGTGGGATCTTCCCAGACCAGGGCTTGAACCCGTGTCCCCTGCATTGGCAAGTGGATTCTTAACCACTGCACCACCAGCGAAGTCCCTGTGAGGCCATTATTAATCAGAGATTAATATCTTCCTTTATAATCTTGCCGGATCTTTTGGTTGTCTGGCATGAAATCTTCCTGAGGACCAATGTTATTAGTAGAGTGAACTGCTTGGAAATGTCAGGCTTTGGGTAAACTAAAGATTTACCACGTTGAAAAATTAGACACAGATATTTGTGAGCCTGTAAAGAAAAGTTGAATGATTTTATAATAACCGTAATCCAAGCAAATGAATTGAACGGAAAATATCCTGGTGAACAACTTGCAGAATATAGAGCCACAATATTCCTATCTATTTTTATTTAATTGCTATGACTTTAAAAAAGAAATCTGGTCCTTCCCCCACCCCTTACTATCAAGATGGTCAACTGACCAGGGTAACTTGCATATTCGCTGCTGTTTTATTTTTACTTCACTTTATGTAAGGACTTATCAATTCAACAGATATTTATTGAACAGCTGTGTTGAATTACTAGTTACCATTGGTGCCACAGAAACAGGGTGCAGTTCCCTGCTCTCAGAGTGTAGCATCCAGACCGGATTGGAGAATTATCTAGATAATTACAATATAAGGTGGTATATGACCAGAGCTTTGCAAAAGGTACTGTAATCGTGGAAGCGTTCAGGATAGTAAGACATTGGATTCTGGTTGGAAGTTGCATTTAAGTTGAGCTTTCAATAAAGAAGTGTGTTTTGTTTGTTAGCTTATTTATTTTAGTGTTCCCTTTGTAGTCTGTTTATTGTAACAGGATTAGAAAAGTATTCACTTATAAAACAGAAAGTAAAAATCCCTTGCAATCCTGCTGGTCAAAATTTATGAAGATTAAAATTTGATTTATTTCCATTTGACTTCTGGCATATTCGATATATTCCCAGTATGTTTCTCTATACATACAAACATACATTTTTTAAAAATCGGGAGAATGATGCATGTATAATTAGAAGTCACTTTCCCCCCATAACATTGTCTGAGTGTTTTCCATACTGAGTTTTCTTTGAAATGAAAATGTTCAATGGCTATATAATATCCCCCTGTATAGTTCTACATAATGAACCTAACGTTGCCCTTTATCGGTGATTTCTTCTGCTTGCAGTATTTGGCTGCAGTGACAATCTGTACATAAATCTATGGAAAAGAGGGTCTCTTGTTGCAAGGGACAGACACCCACCTTGAGTCATAGGAAGCAGAATAGGGGAATTTCGTAGCTCTCAATTCCAACCCCAGAAAGGGCAGAGGTGGGTCATCTCAGGAAGGGAGACCTGGGTCCAAAGACTCCAGCCACCTGTGGGGTTGCCCTCACAATGCCCTGCTTTTTCGCTAGGGATTGGCTTCATTTTCCTGGTTCTCTCCACGGGCACTTCGGGACAGTTTGCTGGTGATGGTGGCGCTGTCCTGCATGTTGCAAGAAGGATGGCATCCATGGCCCCGCCTGGAAAGTCAAGTGGTCCTTCAGTCATGCTGGCAATTAGTCACAGCGTCACGCATGTTCCATTCCCCGGGATAAAGCATTCATGCCGCTCCTGCTGTGATCGAGAATCACCTAGTTGGAGTTTGAACCCCCATCTCCACCCCTCCGGGGAAGGACTCCTGTTTAGCCCAGATGAAGGGCCCCTCTTATGATGGGTGTGTGTGTGGGGGGTGTACAAGGATGGGGTGAGGGTGGGGAACAGCAGCCTTTATGGGTAGGATTGACAGGCAAAAATAAGGGGAAAAAACCTCCTGGGAGAGGGATCAAAAGGGAAGGAGGGGCAGAGATAGGAGGGAAAGGCCTCGGTCCACCACCATCCAGGGCTGTGCTGAAGCTCGCGGGTCCCCATCACGTAAAGGTTGATGTCTGAGCCCCGAGAGCAGCAGTTCTAACCTAATGTTCCCTTGTGAGGGGCGTCATAGTGATTTGTCCCTGAGTAGACATTATCCCCAAACAACCTTCCTCTCGCTTGTACTCAAGACACACCTTCCGGAATGGGAGGAAAGGGGTAGAAATCGATCAAGCCTACTCGGTGTGAGTTTATAGCAAAACTGTTCCCTGCAGAAGCCCACCAGGTAGGCTGGGATGGGAGGTGTGCCTGTGTGTTACTTTCTCCTTACTTGTGACGACTCTTTACGTGCCCCCTTTCTCTGTTGTTGGTCAGAAGCACTTAGTGAGCAAAGGTGTTAGTTCATGGCAGCCCTAATCAGTCCCCAGCAAACAGGGCTGTTTCAGGGCAACCATACGTTGAGAGGGAAGATACCCATTTGTGACACAGCCAAGCCATGCCCATTTTTCAAATTCCCAGTCAAAGCAATGTCTGTGTCTCAGTTCCGTTGGCTCACCTTTTGAGATTATCCACAGAAGCGTTGGGGAAGCTGACTGATGCATAACTGGTTTTATCCATAGAGTATCTCACATCATTAGTTATTTACTCCCCAATGTATGAATTTTGCCTTTTCCCCCAGAGTTAGTTTCTGGAGGTCAGGGGCCATGTCTCAAACTTCTATTGTATCTTCTAGGTACTTAGAAAAGAGCCTTTCTTTGATGGATTAATGAAAATCTTATCATAGGATCTTAGGCAGCTAGAAAATCACAACTCATGAGATTCTCAATAACTCTTCACAGGCTAGAAAGAATAAAACTGATCTATCTCACTTTTAACAAAGATCTGTCAAGCACCTTTTATCCGGAGGGCACTATTCTTGAGATTCACATCAGTCAACAAAACAGGCCGAAAAATCCTCGTCTTCAAAGGGACCATATATTTTTCGGGGTCCAAATTGAGACATTTTTGACCCTGAAAGGTGCTAACTCCATGGGCTGCCAGAACAAGAGGCGTCTAAGTGGGTGGTCACCCTCGTGCTCAGAGAGTGGCCCAAAGTGGGGGGCTGATTTTTCCCAGAGACCGTCAGACTGCCTTTGGGACAGTCTGGGGACAGATACAGTTAATCTCCTGTGACTTCAGGGAAGAGCCCCAACATTTACTCACCTGGCACATGTTTATTGAGGACCTGTGAGGTTGTATCAATGTTCTCCTAAAAGATTGCTTGCTCCCAGGCAAGACTGTTCATAGGGACATGCAAGTGGGAGATTTGTCCTCAGCTGTCGAGGAAAATAATGAATGGAATTATTTGAGAGACGGTGGACTCCTGAGATACACATCACAGATTCCAAGTAACTTGCTTGCAGAAGTCCTTTTTTTTTTTTTTTAAATTATTAACACCTTTAATTATTATTTATTTATTTATTTATTTATTTGGCTGTGTTGGGTCTTTGTTTCTGTGCGAGGGCTTCCTCTAGCTGTGGCAAGCGGGGGCCACTCTTCATTGCGGTGCGCGGGCCTCTCACTATCGTGGCCTCTCTTGTTGCGGAGCACAGGCTCCAGACGCGCAGGCTCAGTAGTTGTGGCTCACGGGCCTAGTTGCTCCGCGGCACGTGGGATCTTCCCAGACCAGGGCTTGAACCCGTGTCCCCTGCATTAGCAGGCAGATTCTCAACCACTGCGCCACCAGGGAAGCCCTAGAAGTCCTTTTGATCAGCGTTTTTTTTTTTTTAGATTTGGAAATCTACAGGGCTCTAGGCCCTGAAGGTGATTTAATGGATATATTTCTTTTTAAGAGAAAAAGGAATTGAAGATGTTTTGGAAGGAAAGCATATATGCATTAATAATAATAAAAAAAAGGATGTACAGTAAAAGTGACTCTTTCCCCCTGTGTACTATTCTGTGAGTTTTACCACGTGTACTGATTTGTATGACCAACACCACAATCAAGATATGGAACATTTTCAGCAGCTTAAAAAATTCCCGTATGTTGTTCCTTTGTGTCACCCTCCTCTGTCCCCTGCCCCAACCCCTGTTAACCACTGATCTTTGCTCTGTCACTATTTGTTCTTTTCCAGAATGTCTTATAAGTGGAATCACAGAGTATGTAACCTTTTGAGACTGGCTTCTTTCACTCACACAAATGTTTCTGAGATTCTTCTAAGTTGCTGTGACCATCATTCTTTCCCTTCTGTTGCTGAGTTGTATTCCATTGTGTGATGTACCACAGTTTGTGTGGCCATTCAGTTGTTGAAGGACATTGGGGTTGTTTCCAGTTTGGGGCAGTTGTGAATAGAATGGCTATAAACGTACAGCTGCTAGAAACTGTCCCATGCAGGTTTTGATGTGGGCGTGATTTCTCAGGGGCAGATATCCAGAAGTGGGGTCTTCACCAGCACTTGTTGTTATCAACACTTTTTATTGTAGCCATTTTAATAGGTGTGTAGTGCTGTGTCAGCAATGCTGTTTATTTATTTATTTATTTTAAAATATGCTAAGAAAATACCTGTACAAGGGGCTTATCCAAAGATAGGACTAAATCGTTTCCTGGACTACCTAGCAGAGGCTTAATGAACTCTGTTAGCTGCCCGTTTTTTGAAGGGGTAGATCAAAAAGAGCAATTGTGTGTGTAAAGTCTGTAACAATGCCAGCAAGAAATAGATGTAAATAACATGTCCTGTAGATACTTATCTCAGGGACCTGATGGGGTGTATAGGTTTGATGTCACTAAGTATCTTGTTAATTCTCTATATGAATATACAGTGAAAATGATTAAGAGATAAAATTACAGAAGCAGCTGAAAGGCAGTATAGACATGGAGGAAAGAACACAGGCTTCGGGGCATGTATTAGTTGTCTATTGCTGTGTGACAAATTCCTCCCAAATTGAGTGACTTATGTCAATGGTAAATATTGTCTTTCACAGCTTCTCTGGGACGGGACTCTGGGAGTGGCTTAGAAAGGCACCTCTGGCTTGGATATTTGTAGTAAAGATGTCAGCTGGGGTGGTAGGATCTGTTTCCAAGGAAGCCCATAGGCTCCTCGGGCAGGCTGCTTGAGTGTCCTCACAGCATGGCGGCTAGATTCTCCCAGAGTGAGTAATTTATGAGGAGACCAAGATAGAAACTGCCATGACCTAGGCTGTGAAGTCCTACTTTGTCACTTCCAGATTCTGGGTCACACAGGCCAGTCATGATTGAGTGGGAGGTGACTCCCCAAAAGTGTGGATGCCAGGTGGCAAGGACCACTGGGAGCCATCTTGGACGCTGGCTGCCACGGGACGTGAGGGACCTGTGTTCAAATCCCCGCCGGCCACTCAAAAGCTGTGTGGTCTAGAGCAAGTCATGTCATTTCTGAGTCCTACTTTCCTCTCTTATTTTAAAAATGGAGGTCATAATACCTACTGAATAATAATTATTGAGATACAGTCATGGATTCTAAATAAATTGCTTGTCAGTGGCTTGATGGTCAGCATTTGTTAAGATTTGGAATTTTGGGGATTTGGGATTTCTTTCGGGAATTGAAGATAATATCTAAAAAGGGATTGTCTGGCAGTTTATAAAAGGCTCGTGACATGGCAGGTGTTATTTGTATTATTAAACCATGAAGCTTTGAATCTTAACTGTGCAGAACCTGTCAACAAAGATAAACACATTAAGTAATGACATTCTTTTTAGCAAAGGTATTGGTCACAGCTCCATTCACTTTTAGATTCTATGTATATTTTCTATATATTTCTCTCTATATATGTATTTTTTCTTCCTTTCTTGAAAGGGGAAAGCCAGTTATTGTGAATTAGCAAAGACAAATTCCTCATCTAATCTGGTTCTCAAGTCTTTATTTTTAATAATACCCCTCAAATAAGAAATACGTTATTTGTGGTCTGCTGTATCGTGCTAGAGGAACTCAGACATTATGGATGAGTTTGGAGATGTCTGGAGAGCAGGTAAGAAGCATCAGCTCACTGCATCCTCTTTATAGAGTGTTTAGAAAATGCTTACTTGTAAAAGTAATTTTAAAATACATAAAGCAGCTCCATTTGACTTTATCGGGAACAGTCCAGAAAGCATTCCTTCTCGAAGTGATTGTGATGTGGGATAATGTAACTCTGCCTGTTTTGCTGTAACTGAGAAGAAGCATGGCTGAAAGAAATCAGGCATCTTGGCCCCATTTTCTTTCTCCGCCTCCTCTATTTCACTCCTCCCCCCGACCTGCCGCTACCGCTCCCCCCCCATGTGCCGTTCCTTTATTTATTTATTTATTTTATTTTTGGCTGCATTGGGTCTTCGTTGCCGTGCATGGGCTTTCTCTAGTTGCGGCGAGCGGGGGCTACTCTTCGTTGAGGTGTGCGGGCTTCTCATTGCGGTGGCTTCTCTTGTTGCGGAGCACGGGCTGTAGGCGCGCGGGCTTCAGTAGTTGTGGCTCATGGGCTCAGTAGTTGTGGCTCATGGGCTGTAGAGCGCAGGCTCAGTAGTTGTGGCGCACGGGCTTAGTTGCTCCACGGCTCTTCCGGAGCAGGGCTCGATCCCTTGTCCCCTGCATTGGCAGGTGGATTCTTAACCGCTGCGCCACCAGGGAAGTCCCTGTGCCATTCTTAATTCAAACCACAGGAGCCCTCGTCCCTCACATCCTCCCATGTGTACACCTGCCGCTTCCTCTGCTTGGTATGTGAGAGCTTTCCACCCAGTCCCTGCCCACCCCCTTCCAGAAGCTTTTCCGAAGGCTAAGATCTACCCTGGGGGGTGCTAACATCGACGCTCTGTGTTTATACCTCTGTTTTTTTTTTCTCTTCCCCACTCCTTTTATTTATTGAGCACCAAATTTTATTGAGCACTTCTAAGTCCCAGGCTGAATTCTAAGGCTTTATGGGTACAAAGTCATTTGATCATCCCAACCATCCTAATTTTTAGTCCACGTTTTATATAAGAGGAAACTGTGGCACAAAGAGGTTAAATGACTTGCTGAAGGTCACATAGTTTATAAGTGGAAAAAAGCTTTGGAAGTCTTTTCCCGTTTATTGAGAGCAAGTTCTTCTGAAATATTTTACACCCTCCACTTTCCTAGTGCCTGGTAAAGTGCCCAGAACATAGTAGGTACCCAGTAAATATTTGCTGAAGCTTAACTCTCTTAAGAGGCAAACTTTGTCTCAAATAATTTCTCTCCATTTCTTTGTAAAATGTAGTCACCCTTGACCTTCTACAGGATGGTGAGGTTCTAAGGTTCTGAGCTTACTTCCAACGTTCTTCATTCACCCTCTTTTTTCTGGGGGTAACTTACCTCTTTTGGGATTATACTCTTAGTTTGTTACTTAAGAGATGACCACATATGTTTAAAATTCTGTATAAGATGCATGTGTTTATATGCATTGAGAAAAGGGTGTTTTACGTGTGGTGTTCTTTGGATAGGAATAACGTGAGTGGTTTTTATTTTTTCCTTTGAAATTTTCTGTGTTTTGTAAATTTACTATAATGAATTTTTATTGTTTTTATAATTAGCCAGCCATGTTATTTAACATGAGAAAAGTAAACTGTTTCTCAGAGGTGGAAGAAAAGAAAAACCTGTTCAGATTTTTTCCTGCAGATTAAGCCAAGCCTGGTCACATATGTAAACAGTCATCTAAGACATACTTGGGCATTGCAGATCTTTCCCTGCTGTGTTATTGAAACCACCTACTTGAAGATCACTTTCTTCTTCCTAGTGTTTCCAAGGCACCTAACAGTAATATAGATGCTCATGACACTTGGGTGAGAGATGGTGGTCTAGGGGAGATGGTTATCAAAAGGTATTTTTAAATTTCTGGGTTGGAAGTTCAAGGTTGCCTGGGGTCTGTGGTTCAGATCAGTGGAATGCTTTTGTTTTGGAGGTAGAATAATTCATAAACATGAACTCAGACTCTAGGTAGCGTTTGAGAATAGTAATTCTATTCAGTTCCCAGAGTTGGCGTTATCAGGTCCAAAGTTGGTGGTAAGGCTCAAGGCCTGTGGCAGGGGAACAGTGGCTTCTCCCAGACTGCTAGGTAAATTAGCAAGGACTGCAGGGGATAAGAAATTGTCCTGGTGGTTTGATTCCTTTTATTTAAAAAAAAAATGGCTGTGCTTTGCTGTAGGAAGACGAATCTGAGAAATGCAGAAGTTGTTTGCTTGCCGTGCCATGATGTTTGGGTACCACTTGCCTGTTTATCCTGAGGCTAACCAAGGTGGGCATCGTCCTAGTTCTTCATTCCCACTTGCTCTCGTCCCCTGGCATAATTCAGTGCTAGGAATGGCCCTCAGTTCTACCAGCTGAAGACACAGTAAGAAAAGTCTGTCTTCAGGGTGACGGTAGGGAAAACCCAATATCCTGTCAAAACCCATCCCCTGAAAACTGCTTGAAAGTCTCCTCCATGGGCTAGAAGGACAAACAGCACATAGGAATCATGTCCGGCTTCTCCTTGGAATCAGGATTCTGGCTGCCAGTTTTGTAGCAGGTACTATGCTAGACAGTGTGTTTATACTTTGCACGTATGTTTATTTGGTCATTTACTCAATGAGGAAGGTATTATCTCCATTTTACAGAAGAGGAAGCTGAGACTTAGATTATTCTAATCAGTGAACTCAGGCTTTCCTCAAATCCATGCTCTTCTTTGTGGCTCAGTTAGGGACCTTCTCCCAGCACAGCTGCACCCAAGCAAGCCAGACTAGGGCGGCGTGAGCTGGATCCTGCAAGTTCAGGATCAGACCCTGCCTTTATTTAAAAGTGTGTTATTTTTTTCATTGTGAACTTTAAAAAATTACTTTTGATTTTCAGAAAATTCGTTAAAAAAGATTCTCTTAGTAATTTTGTGTTTTGGCACCCCCTTAAATTTTGCATCCAAGACCAGGGCCTCACTTACCTCACACAGGCCCCAGGCAGCAAGCAGTTCTGGAGACAGAATGCAGACAGTCTGATGAGCCCACAGAGGAGTTCATCTTCCCTTGCGGCACTGTGATACTATTTTATTTTCCCTTTCAAGGCATTTTAGTCACCAGTCTCAAAGACCAGTCTTGGCCCCAACTTTGCAGACGCTCTTCTTTCTCTGCTGGACACAGTGGCTGGTACCAAAGGTCACTTACAGAAGCTCAGCTTTGAGAAACGGAAGCCCAGGCCTGATGAAAGCCTGTTAGGTTCGCGGAGGCTGGTGTTCTGTCGCTTGGTGCTGATGTTTGGGGAGCTGGCGCGGGAAGGAGATCTGTTTTCAGATTGAAGCTACATAATAAAGGAGCTGTGCCATGAGGCTTTCCCCAGCGCCGATGCCAGCCTGGCAGGTGGATGCCGTAGCCCTGATGGCAGGGCCTGTGCGGTTCAGGGCCGTGAGTGGGCCAGCCCGATGCAGGAGGACGGCTGCCTGCCTCTCCCTGCGTAGCTTGCAGAATGGCTCAGGTGGCCTAAATAGATCACAAGCCTGGCCTAATGTATTTCACATGGAATCGGCTGTGTTTCATGGAGTCTTTTTGTTTTTTCCTCTTAATAAAACATTTACAAATAACCTTGTCTCTTGTGTGTGTGCACGGGTCTTTTTTTAATTGCAAAAATAACAGGATCATGGTAGAAACTTCGAAAAGTGAAGAAAAGTAGTCTGGCAACGCACAACATATACACGCCCTCACACACAGATTGTTCTCTTCTTCATATTGACCTTACATAGTTTTCTTTCCTTTCTTTAATTAAAAAAAACCCAACAACTTATTTTTAGAGCAGTTTTAGGTCCACAGCAAAATGGAGTGGAAAGCACAGAGTTCCCGTATACCTGCTGGTCAGCCCTCCCCACTTCCCCCATTACCAGCATCCGGCATTTTCCTTAACTTTTAGATTTTTTTTTCCTATGTTTAATGTTCTTCAACTTTATAATACATTGTACATATGTTTTGTGAATTTCTCCCCCCTAATGTTGCTTCAATAGTCCTTAAATTAATGTGATTAAGGGCAAAGTTCTCATGAGGTCACTTCCTGTTGACCTTTCCTCAAAGGAATGCAGCTGAGCTCACAGTGGGAGAGGGTGGGGGGGACCCAGTTGACCTGCCCTTTGAATATGTATCATGTGGAGATTTCCCAGAATGTCCTTAGAAGGATGTAGGGGCGATGAAGACTCACTGCTCCTGCCTCTCTTATCGCTGGATTTTTTTTTCCTCATGGCATTTGTGGGAAGGGGTTTGGGATCTACTTTCTGTTAGAAGTGTGTAGCCTTCCTCATGAGTTAGGAAATAGAACTGTAGCAGGAGTGTTTCCAGAACAGTCTTGACTGTTAAAGGAGACACCTAACTCTGAGGGATGCTTCTGGCAGTGAACGCTACTGTGAGGCTTGCCTGCCTGCCAGCTTGGGGGTCGCAAAGTGGTGCAGGGTTTCCAGGGGAGGGGGTGGGTGAGAACTGGGAACACGGCTGCCTTCTTAGCGGTGTGTGCCGGAAAAAAAAAAGCACCTTTCCCTTGTGTACCTGTAGACACTGGTTTATTTTGTTCACTTCTCTGCAACTACTGCCTAGCACAGGCTGTGGCCATTGTCAGGGGCCATTAAATCTTTGTTGAATGAAGGAAAATGAGACCCCCTTTGGGGCCTTCTTGGTAAAATGAGCTGAACCTCTCAAACCTGAGCCGACCTTCTCACCAAGCTGTTTGGCCCCCATGGTCTGTAAAAGCCTTGCATTGATAGTCACACATTGATGGCAAATCTAAGTTTATTCATCACCCTGCCCTCCAACACTGTCTGCTTTCGAGAACCTGTCCTTTAGCTTCTGGACTTGATTTCAGGCTCTCTCAGGCACAGGCCTGATTAGCCTCTTGAGAAGTTAGAGATTCTTAATGTTCTGTGAATGGCTGAGATGCCTTGCAAATCAGGAGCTTGACAACAAATGCCCATTTAGAGGAAAAAAGAACTTGTTTGGGGGCCGTGGTATCCTACATTAGTGGCCTATAAATTAAACCTAGCATGGCCTTTTTTAATACTTCTGATTACCCCCCTTTAGCTGAATTCTGAGTAAACTACTGGATGGCTAGAGTCTATGAGTAATGCCGTTAGTACCAACTCCAGTAGATAGTCTTACTTTTAGTGAGCAATAGTTATACCTAATCATATTTAAGACTGCGGGAGAGGAGGGAAAGAAAGGATGAGGAAACTGGCATATGGGTATTTTGCCTCTATTAATATTTGTTGATTGGCTGACTACCTTGGCCAATTTCTTTTTTGTAAATAAGTTCATTTATGTCGTTTTTTTGAGGAGTGTCATTTGTCCTAACCATACAGAGGTTGGTTGAATATCTGGACTCTGTTTACCAGACACCCACTGGACAGCATTACTGGGACTCTTGTTTTTGTGGAAAAGGACATTTTAATTTGAGGCTGAAAGAGCCAGAAAGTCTGGGTTGCTCTTGGTGGGTTTATGCTGAAGTTTCTTGATTTTTCCTAACTGAATCTCTTGACTCTTTTGATTTGTGTCTGATTACACAACAGAGTGACACATCTGTGTCACCTTTTATATGCACTTTTACCCACTGCTGTGAGTCCAGTGGAGGTGTCATTTATCTTTAGAGAGCTTAGGTTTTTGTTTAATATGAAACAAGCTCGTATTCTTAATTGTTTTAAGAATTACAGAGCATCCTTCATTACTGTTGTTTTAGCTTCCTCCTCTGTCATCTACTGTGCATTTTTGTATGAAAGGAAAGTCTCTTTGTCTTTACGAAATAGAGCCAGTCTGGCAGGCCAAGAGGTTCAGCACTTAGAATTGTCCAAAGTGAATCATATGATTCTTCCTTGAATCCTATCATTCATCCTCAAAATACTATGAAGTTTAGTTTGATTTAAAAGTCTTTGTTTTGAATTTGAAAAAGAATAGATGTATGTATGTGTATAACTGAATCACTTTACGCCTGAAGCTAACACAACATTGTAAATTAACTATATTTAATTTTAATAAAAGATGGTTTAAAAAAATAGACTCCAAAAAAGAAGATAGTTGATTTACAATGTTGTGTTAGTTTCAGGTGTACAGCAAAGTGATTCAGATATATACATATGTATACTTTTTCAGATTCTTTTCCATTGCAGGTTATCACAAGACATTGAATATAGTTCCCTGTGCTATACAGTAGGTTGTTGTTGGTTATCTATCTTATATACATTAGTGTGTATATGCTAATCCCAAACTCCTAATTTACTCCCTTCTCCCCCAACACTATCCCCTCTGGTAACCATAAGTTTGTTTTCTACGTCCGTAAGTCTATTTCTTTTTTGTAAATAAGTTCATTTATATCATTTTTTAAAGAGTCCACATATAAGCAGTACCATATATTTGTCTTTCTCTGTCTGACTTACTTCACTTAGTATGATGATCTCTAGGTCCAACCATGTTGCTGCAAATGGTATTATTTCATTCTTTTTTATGGCTGAGTAATATTCCATTGTATATATGTACCACATCTTCTTTATCCATTCATCTGTTGATGGACACTTAGGTGCTTCCATGTCTTGGCTATTGTGAATAGTGCTGCTGTGAACATTGGTGCGCATGTTTGAGTCTATTTTTGAACTAGTTATTTGCCTTTTTAAAAATTAAAAATTCTACTGTAATTTGGCATATTATGCAGATATTAAAGGAAATGAAACATTTTTGGGGAAGCAATATCAGTGCTTTAAGACAAATTGTAACACTTGCAGTGGGTATTGTGAGCATGCCGATCTGCACGTGGACCAAGAGGCGTTGGTTTTCAACCCCACTAATTCAGGGTTCACGGCAGCTTGAACTCTGTCAGACTGAAGTTTGTTTTAACACAATGCTGTGGGAACAAGGTTTGTTTAGCAAATAGTGAAAGTTACATGGGGAACATTTACTCTCTTTAAGAGAAGAGACTTTTCCAACACTTTGGAAAGAATCATTCATGATTCTTGCCCGTTAAACAAACCCGGTAGGACCTTTATATGATAGCCTTACATCATTTAAAGAAAACATAATCATTCCAGAAATATTTTATGCATAGACATTTAACACAAATGGTAGCATGTACTAGATATTATATTATATCTTGTTCACTTAAGACACCCTGAAGATTATTCTATATTAGTATATACTGATCTGCCTCATTCTTTTATTGGCATGTAACGTTCCATTTTATGGGGATACCTTTAATTATCTGTAAAGTTGTCTCTGTTGATAGACATTTAGGTTGTTTCAAAAATTTTGCTATTATAAACAATGCTGCAGCGAAGATCCTTGAAGTCTCTATGTGAGTATATCTGAAATATAAATTCTAAAAGTGGGGTCTGTAGTCAAAGGGTATATTTGTTTTTAAGATAGATAGATACTGCCATATTGCCTCTCAAGAGTTTGTTCTGTTGGTGGGAATGTAAATTGATACAGCCACTATGGAGAACAGTATGGAGGTTCCTTAAAAAACTAAAAATAGAACTACCATACAACCCAGCAATCCCACTACTGGGCATATACCCTGAGAAAACCATAATTCAAAAAGAGTCATGTACCACAGTGTTCATTGCAGCTCTATTTACAATAGCCAGGACATGGAAGCAACCTAAGTGTCCATCATCGGATGAATGGATAAAGAAGATGTGGCACATATATACAATGGAATATTACTCAGCCATAAAAGGAAACGAAATGGAGGTATTTGTAGTGAGGTGGATGGAGTTAGAGTCTGTCATACAGAGTGAAGTAAGTCAGAAAGAGAAAAAGAAATACAGTATGCTAACACATATATATGGAATCTAAGGGAAAAAAAAAAAAAGGTCATGAAGAACCTAGTGGCAAAACGGGAATAAAGACACAGAACTACTAGAGAATGGAGTTGAGGATATGGGGAGGGGGAGGGGTAAGATGTGACAGGGTGAGAGAGTGGCAGGGACATATATACACTACCAAATGTAAAATAGATAGCTAGTGGGAAGCAGCCGCATAGCACAGGGAGATCAGCTCGGTGCTTTGTAACCACCTAGAGGGGTGGGATAGGGAGGGTGGGGGGGAGGGAGATGCAAGAGGGAAGAGATATGGGAACATATGTATATGTATAACTGATTCAGTTTGTTATAAAGCAGAAACTAACACACCATTGTAAAGCAATTACACTCCAATAAAGATGTTAAAAAAAAAAAAAAGAAACCCTCAGGATTAAAGCAGTTTAAAATTTGAAAAAAAAAAAAAAAGTTTGTTCATTTGTTCTGCTAACACGTATATCGTGCTTACTTTGGGCTAAGAACTGTTTCAAGTGCTTTACGGATATTAACTTGTTTAATCCTCAGAGTAACTCTTAAAAGTACTATGGTTATCACATCTTTACAGATGAGGAAACTGAGGTCATAGAGATGATGTAACCTGGCCAAGGGCCACATCCAGTAAGTGGTGAGCTAGGATTTGAACCCAGCAGTCTGGATCCAGAGGCCCCTCTTGATCAATCACTGTGTTTAACTGCCTGTTCCAGAGAGGAACCACAGTCACGTCCAGTGTTTTCACTTTTCCTAATCTGATCAGTGAGATGTCAGGTTTTCTTAATCGTCATTTGCGTTTTTCTTACTGCTAGTTGAGTTTGGACACATTTTCAGAGGTTGAGGAGCCATTTGAATTTTTGTTTTGGTATCTATCCACCACCTGTTCCTGTCCTTTGTCCATTTTTCTATTATTGACTTGAAAATATTTTTCTTATTGATATGTAGGAGTTCCTTTGCCCATGGAGAAGATTAGCCCTGTGTCAAATGTGTTTTAAATGCTTTGTCTTACTTTGTACTTTGCTTTTTGGCTCTGTACTTTGTTACTCTTTGCCTTTATGGCGTCTGGGGTCTATAGGTCATGTTTAGAGAGAGCTTCTGCTGTCTGAGAGCATTTTTAAAAATCTCATAATTTCTTCTAGAACTTTATGGTTTATTTTTTAAAAATTTATGTCGGTTCAAATAATAATATGAGAGCCAACTTTTTTTTCTAATAATATTTAGTGGTAATGAAGTGTAGCTATACAAGAATAAAAAACAATCTCCCAGTAAATTAGTATTTGGCTCATGCTGTTGTAGCAGGCTCTGCTGACTCTTGTGGCTTAGTCATGTTGTTAGCCATGTGACTCATGTTTATAGCATGGCTATTTCCCCTTTTTGCCCAATATTCCCTCCCCTGGAGTTAATAATTATCTAGCTTTTCCTCCACTTCATTTTCCATATACTTACCTAATTCGCTCCAAAATTCTCACCTCTTGTCTAAATCCCTTTCAGTATATTCAAATTCATCAGATGCTTGGATATTCCCTGCTTTATCCCCAGTCCTCAAGGGGATTTGTCTGGAGGTCTGAGCTACTCCAGGCTGGCCTGGGTTTCTCTCTGGTCCACTCAGCATCCTGCCATCTCTGCCACGGTGACCCTGCGTGTCCCCTTTGCCTCTGTTACCTGGTGTAGGATCTCTGAACTAGTCAGCATCAGGGATCTCTCTGATGTTACCCTAGGAATACCCCCTGGCTTCTCTTCCTGAAATCTGTTTTCTGGAGCCTCTGCCTTCCATTTCCACATTTTCTCCCTCATTTTGGTGGAGCCCCTCGCTCAGTGTCTGGGGAGAACTTGTAGGCTGGGTGGAAGATCTGGAAACAGAATGATGGGTTGAAAGGCCGTTTAGAAAGTAGTTAAAATTTGCAGGTCACTGTGGACAGTGACCGAGCTCTCTGGACCCGTGTGTCACCCGTGTTTCTCCTTCCTTCCTGCTCGCAGCGTGGCTACGGTACAGTGCTTGGTGACTCATGCGTCGGTGTGCCTGTTGTTTTTCACTGTGTGGAGTGTTCATCGCTGAGCCACATACTGTCCTATGATTGTTTCCTTCAAAAACTTTGTTTTCTCTGGAGATAATTCATTTCTTAAAAATTTGCTTGATTTGCTGAATACCCATTGCTAATTTCTTCCAAATAACTTCAACAGACCTGCCAATTTTCTTTCAACTAATTTTTTGACCGAACTTTATTTCATTTATTTATGTTTTGAAAGATTTTTCTTTTTAATGTGGACCATTTTTTTAAAGTCTTTATTGAATTTGTTACAACATTGCTTCTGTTTTGTGTTTTGGTTTGTTGGCCGCAAGGCATGTGGGATCTTAGCTTCCCGACCAGGGATCGAACCCGCACCCCCTGCATTGGAAGGCAAAGTCCTAACCCTCTGGACCACCAGGGAAGTCCCCTTACCAAACTTTAAAACACATCATGTAGCCATTCAGTTCCCCCATCTTTTTCCCCTGGTGTACACCGTCTGTAGCCCCCAACCCCCAGCTCCTGTGCAAACGAGTTGTACACAAGGCCTAGCACACAGCCGTTGTTCAGGGACTTTCCTTCACTGCTCTTCTTTCTTGGACCCACTCTTTTCTGGATTCCACATCCTCTAATTTCATGATTTACCCCATTGTTTTGATAGAACACATACTCCAGTATCTTTCTCAGAAAGGTGCAAGGGAGCTAAATTTCTTTTGATTCTTTACAAGTAAAAATGTTTTTAACGTATGCTTATCTTTGCTTGATAATTTTACTACATGTGGAATTAAAATTTGAAAATATTATCCTTGACATTTTAAAGACATTGCTCCATCGTCTGCTAGCCTCCTTTGTGATTTATTTTTTCTTTATCTCTCTGAAACATTTTAGAATCTTCACTTAACTGCTCATATTTTGAAGTTTCACAGTTTTTGGCATATATCTCAGTGGGTCCTATTGCAATTATTTATGCTGGGAATTTGTTTTTCTTTTTAGTCTGGAGACCCTTGTCTATCAGTCTGGGACATTTATTTCATTTTATTTTATTTTTTGGCCGTGCTGCATGGCATGTGGGATCTTAGTTCCCCATCCAGGGGTCTGGACTGCCAGAGAAGTCCCAATCTGGGACATTTCTTGAATTAAAAATTTTTTCTTTTAATTCTCTCTTTCTGTAATTCCTGTTATTTGAGGATTAGGCCTTCTTGAAGATTCCCTATGTATTTTTAAAAATTTCTATGTATTTTTTTTACTCTACTTTCTATAAAATTTCATCAAATTAACAAGAAATTCAGTTATCTATATGGTTAATTTCCAAGAGCTGTTGGCCTTTTTTCATAGCATCTCTCCCCTTACTTTAAGACGTGATATTCTTTCTGGGGATATTAATTATAGATTTAAAAAGATTTTTCCTCTACTCCCTGTAATGTCTGCATATTTTCAACAAGGCTTTTTCCCTTCTCTGTGTTTTGGTTCTGACCTTCATTTCGTAGGCTTTCCTTATATGTTTGCTCACCCGCAGCTGCCACTAAGAGCAAGTATTAAGAGGAAGGTACAAAAAAAATCAGATCTGAATCTCTGTGCATATGGACAGGCTTGTTGACTGTTGATGTTTCTTTAAAGTGATGAAGCAGCAACTGGTCCTCTCGTCAGAGGAAACCCTCAAATGTTAGTATGAATGTTCATTCAGATTCTCCAGAGAAAAATCCCACTAGCCTTGCCTGTGATAAGCCTGGGATAAGCTCTGAGAATTCTGGAAGCAGGATAGAGGAAGGGGAATATGGGTCCCATGGGGTAGTCAGTAGACTTTCCCATAATACCTACCATCTCTTGCTGGGTTTTCAGCCCTGAATCACATCACTTTCTTATGCCTGCTGTCATTTCTGATCTCCTTTGTTCAATTTGTTTGGATAATAACCCTCTTAATTGGCGCTTGGGGCAGATAGGAGAAGGGGACTTGGGGCCCCAAGGTCCATCCTCTTTGTATCGAACCTGCACCCTCTCTTCCACCCTGCCTCTCACCCTTCCCTTTAGCGGGAGCCTCCCAGGGACTCAGAGTGAGTAAGAACAGGCCTATTGGTTGGAACCTCTCTGAGCATCGCTTAGGATCTGAATCACCAGTTATGTCTCTGCCTTCCATCCTCCGAGTGTCAGTTGAATGTTTTGTCTGCTCTTGTCTCTGCTGCTGTATTTCTTTGTCCGTTTAAAAAGATACATTTACTGTTCTTTTGGTAGGGTTTTGGTGGGAGAGGTGATGCCGGCATGTAGTTTATCTGCCATGTTCAACTCAAAGTTTAGTTTTTTTCGCCAAGGTGCAATATAAGATGATAAAAAAATTTCCTATAGGAGCAGTAATATGTGAGACCTAAATTGTTCAAAAAATTGCAAATTTTTCATTTTCTAAGGGTGCAGATTCAGCCTGATATTTACGGATCAGTCTAAGAGAATTTCTTTTTTCTTTTTTTAAAAAATAAATTTATTTTATTTATTTATTCTTGGCTGCATTGGGTCTTCGTTACTGCGCGCAGGCTTTCTCTAGTTGCGGCGAGCTGGGGCTACTCTTCGTTGCGGTGCGCGGGCTTCTCATTCCTGTGGCTTCTCTGGTTGCGGAGCACGGGCTCTAGGCGCGTGGGCTTCAGTAGTTGCGGCTCACGGGCTCTAGAGCGCAGGCTCAGTGGTTGTGGCGCACGGGCTTAGTTACTCCGCGGCATGTGGGATCTTCCCGGACCAGGGCTCGAACCCGTGTCCCCTGCGTTGGCAGGCGGATTCTTAACCACTGCACCACCAGGGAAGCCCTAAGAGAATTTCTGTGATTTGTTAGAAGCTAGGTTTGCTGTTCAAACATACATGTGCCCCTGTATGTACCGGCATACCCTTTCCCATTTTTCTATCTCATTTTTCTCACTATCACACAGAAACTCAAGTAAGTCTGTGTGAGAGGTTTTTTGGTTTGTTCGTTTGTCTAAATCTCTTGACTACAGATGTTTTCACTCTCCCGGTGGGTGTTTGCCAGCCTCACATCAGGTTAGCAGTTCTGTCCTGGATGAAGGAGAGAGTTGTCACTGATGACAGCTCCCAGACATGCAAGAGTATGAGAATCCTAGTTCTGATTAGCCAGGAATGGGACATTTCTGAGTTGGAATCTAGCTACTGATTTAATTTTGGCCGCCGAGGGAGTTCTTGGTGGCCCCGGGGAGGAAGTGATGGGAAGGAGGGAGAAACTGGCAGAATAAACACAGCTCTGAAAATAGGGTGTCATGGGGGTGGGCATGGGGGATGGGACTGGTCTCAGGCTTGTTTGCCGGTGCCACTGAGCAGTTATGTGACCCCCTCGGAATTTCCCCATGACCTCACCTCCCCAGGGGGGAGCAGGCAAAAGAACCAGAATCACAGGACTGCCTCTAGCAAAGCGCCCTTAACTACTCACCCAGCTCCTTAGAGTTCAGTGTAAAGGAACAGAGAAAAATTACCTGTGAGCCCGGCACCTGCGCACTTCCTAAGTTCTTTTTTTAGACCTTGGGCAAGTGTGATCGTTCCCATGTTTATCTTTTTGGACGTGGAAAAGCTGGAGAGAGGAGGAAGTGAGCTCATAACCAGTTTTTGGACAGTGCTGATTTGTGCATTTCTTTGTACAGTATTTTGCCAGGCCTTTGACATTCGCTTAAAGCAAAAAAATTCTTTCTCTTTGAACATCTGTGCAAAATCAGATTAGGGTGGAGGGTTTAGAGCCCAGTGAGAGTATGGGGTAATTTAGCGCATTTCTGAAAGCTGGGGTGAGAGACAGCAGACCCTGTCTATTGTGTCGCATTGGCAAAAACCCAATAGCAAAGGCAGGCCGACAAATTGTTCCAAGAAGATGCATTCAGAGTGCTGCATAATCCCATTCTGAAAAATGTGCAGTAGATAAGTGGGGAAATACGCATTCTGGTTGCTTCATAAATAAAAGTAGTTAAGGATGGCTGTCATGCTCAGGGTTTTAGCTGGGGGGGCGTTGGGTACACACATCAAAAGAAAGCAAACCCAGTTCACTCAATTGGTTTGGCTTACAGCCCCTTTCAAATTCAGCATCATTTCATTACATTTTAGTCTTCCGCGTAGCTGTAAGCCAGGAAATCTCCTGCTTAATTAGGTCATTTGTTCCTAAGAGTTCTGTCCTTGCAAATCAGGAGAGGAATTTTTATGGGCAGTTGGCATAAATAAAAAGTCAATGGCAAATTGTTCCAGGGCTCGCCTTACATTTCAGGTGGTACTTAGGCAAATTCCTGAGAAGGAATTTTGCATATTTTAGGATATCTATCAACCTGGGTGAAATTTCCTCAGGTTTTGATTTTCATTTACTCTAGGATTTTGCCTCTCAACCTGGAGTCTTTGGACCCCTAAGGGGTTTGCAACCCTGGATGGAATGCAGGCCTGTGAGCTATTTTCAGGATTTCAGCAAGCCTGGAACCAGAATCCCACAGTCATGGGGGCTGGGATTGGGGTGCAGGGGTGGCCAACCACAGTGAGTCTCTGCGTATTAAGGAAAGCATCCAGGTGCTGTTCGGCTTGGCCAGATCTTTCTCACCTGGGTGTGATCAGAAGACTCCATTGACCATTCATTACATGTGCCTTTAGTGAATGAAAAAGAAGTAGAGTTAGTTGTTGTTTAGCTGCATCCTGGCAGATCTGCTTTTTTGACCAAGGAATTGGGGTGTGATGTGGTGGGAGACTCGTGAAAGGGACCCCCCCTCATCTACAGAGAATAATGGGTCTGTGACCCCAGTCCCTATGCTGCTCTGGTCACTCCCCCATTTGCTCTGACAAAGATGGCGCCAACCCTATTTGCAGTTACTGAACCGGAAGCCAGGGATCCGCCACAGCCATGAACTTGAAGTGTGGTGATGGGAAGGGCTCAACCTCAACCACCTGTGGATGCGTGCACTCCCCTGGAGACCTGGCTATCTTCTTTCCAACTCCAGTATGTTTATTTCACATATTGAAAATACATAGAGTAGAGATGGGAAGAAAATTGACCAAAATGTTATCAACTTTTGCTTACCAGCAGTACACTGGTCAACCAAAGTACCAAATTTATCAGTGCTTTGCAGTGATTGCCTTTCTGCAGTAATTTTGCAGATTATCAATAATGAGACTTACTCCGTTGAAGTGGGATGAATATACATTTTTAAATATATGTATTTGTATATATAAATATATATATATATTTTAGTGTTTATCTGGAATGTTCTCAAAGGTTGATGACATGAAGCACCTGAGAAAGTTCGAGGTATGTAGCTGAGTCTAGCACACATGAATGAATTCTAAAACGCACGTGAAGCGTTGTGATAGGAACTGTAGTGAGAGTTGCAAGGAAAACACTGGAGTAGCAGCTTAGAATTTCGTGTTTCTTTTATGCAGATTCCAAATGTTTTTGGAAGGCTTGAAAGTGAATAAAATAACCCTTTGACAGAACTGACAGAAACTGAGGGATGTGGGGAGGGCTAGTGAGTCATTGTGCAGAAGCATTGTGTTGTTAACTTTGGCAAAGACAATTCTCAGAGAAAGCGCTGCAAAATGACCCACTTTTATGGCGCACTTGAACTCTGTCTTGTCTCCTGTGCAATTGCCATTTTCCCTCCTTGAATAATAATAACCAACACTTTCAGAGTGGGGGCTATATGTCAGGCTTGCTTCTAAGCACATTACAGTGTTAATTTGTTTTCCCAAAACAGTATTGAGGAGTAGATACTATGACATATGAGGGAAAGGAGGCACAGAGAGGTCAAGCAACATGCCCAGAGTCACACAGCTGGTAATTGGTTGAGCCATGATTTGAATCCCGGGTGGCTACTGGTCTGTGTCCTCAGCCACTACCCTACCTCTGACTGGAACCTTGGCCAGTGGAGATGGGTGGGTGTGGTTCAAGGTTAAAGTCAGGTTGAGGGTGTTGCTGAAGATCTCTCTGGAGCAGGTGTTTGAGTAGCAGACGGCTGGGCAGCTTGATGTGATTAATTTTTGCTAATCAACCAGTCTTTACTGAGGGACCTGTTCTGTGGGCCATTTGAAAACTGGAAGTGTGAGACATGGTTTCCTCAAGGAATTCACAGCCAAAGTTAAGATACGAGATACCTTCCTATGAAAATCTGCGTAATACACCACAGAGTTCCTCATAAAGGACTCAGTGTAGGCACGTTTATGTTTGTCTTGGGAATGGAATAAGCTGCCTTCTAAGTGAGAGATGGACATCTACCCAGATTAGGCAGATTCTTCACCTGGCTTCTCCTCCTAGTTTGTAAACAGACTCAGTTCCTTACCATTTTAAAAAACAAAGGTGAACTGCAGAGTTTCTTTCCCAAACCTTACTCTGTGTTGACCGGTTCCTCACTCTCAGATGAATTTCTGGAAAGAATCTTCTTCATTTGCGTTTCTTTGTTTTTTAAAATAAATTTATTTTATTTATTTATTTTTGGCTGCATTGGGTCTTTGTTGCTGCTCGAGGGCTTTCTCTAGTTGTGGCGAGCGGGGGCTGCTTTTCATTATGGTGCGCAGGCTTCTCATTGCTGTGGCTTCTCTTGTCGCGGAGCACGGGCTCTAGGCACACGGGCTCAGTAGTTGTGGCTCGCGGGCTCTAGAGCGCAGGCTCAGTAGTTGTGGCACACGGGCTTAGTTACTCTGCGGCATGTGGGATCTTCCCAGACCAGGGCTTGAACCCGTGTCCCCTGCATTGGCAGGCGGATTCTTAACCACTGCGCCACCAGGGAAGCCCTTAGTATTCCTTTGTAATGTGCATTTTAATGTCTGCATAGTGATCATGTGTGTAGTTCTACTATGATTTATTGTACCAATCCTCTGTTGTTAGACATTGTGTTGCTAATTTTTGATAGTAGAAATAATCCTCCATTTTTTAGTGGGTTTTTTTTTTTTGGCCATGCTGTGTGGCATGTGGGATCTTAATTCCCTGACCAGGGATAGAACCCGTGGCCCCCGCAGTGGAAGCACGGAGTCTTAACCACTGGACCGCCAGGGAAGTCCCTAGTGTTTTTATTTATATACTTTTTTCTTTCCTTGTGATTGTTTTCTTATGCTAGGTTCATGAAAATAGAATCACTGTGTTAAAATACATAAGCATTTTAAAGACTCTTGAATACATCTTTGTATTCAAAAATGTATCTTTGCTTTCTGAAAGGGTTGTGTTAGTTCCCACAACTGCAGACCTAAATGAGTATATCCATTTCATTGTAGATGAAACTTCTCCCTGCTGCTATAGGCACAGACATGCCTACTGAATGAAAAAGTTGGAGTCAACCAAATTAACTCCAGGAAGTCTGTCAGCCCACCTGCTGTGAAGCCTGAGGACCTAAGGTCACATTCAGGCTGGGTGATCTTGAGCAGATTACTTAACTACTCTGGGTTTCAGTTTTATCACCTGTGAAACAGATAATAGGAACAATAAGAAATGAATAGACTTAAATTTAGATTTTTGCCCAGCTGTCAGGAATGGAGAAGATCAAAACCGATAAACTGAATGTTTTAGGTAGTAATGATAAGATTTTCTTTGCTGTTAAAAAGTAACTTGTTGGGGGGGGGGGAGTTATACATTCTTATTATAAAAAAAAGTCAAACAATACAAAAAAGTACAAAGAAATAGAAAAAAAAAACACCTGTTTCACTATTTAGAAATAACATTTTTGACATTTTGTGAATTCCATCTAGAAGTGTCACAGGCAAAATTAGAAGAATGGATGGAATCTTACACATGTTGTTTTACATAAAGGTATAAAGTAAAATTGACTTTAATTAAAACAAAGAAAAAGAAATTTCAGCAAGACTGAGAGAGTTGCTGACTTCCTCACCAAGAAAGAGATTAGAGGTATCTTTAAGAAACTAAATTTATAAGAAAAGATGATTAAAAAAAATGTTGAGATTAGAACAATTTCTTATAAACTACCTGTTGCAAGGGGAGACATATTGACTCCTTCTTTGAAAGGTAAAATATTAGCACTGACCTTATGCTACCTCTCCTCTCCCTAGTTCCAATTTTTTATCAGTTATGAATTTTACAATGGACAGGATTGTAACATTTGTATTGTGCCCTACTATCACAATTTCCATAGCTCTTTTACTTAGTTCCTACTTTGGATGGATTCAGTACTTATCACCAGTCTTTTAACCGTAGTTTTGCCATTCCTGAGGTTTTTAAAAAATTTTGTAAATCGTTCTAGCTTGACTGCATTTCATCGTCAAATTGAAGTCCTCAAGGGTACTCTGTTCCCTGAATTCTTAATTGCTTCAGAATGGCTGATTCTTGCCTTAATATGTGAAAGACAGTTGGGCTGAGTATCAAGTTCTTGGGTCACACTTTCTTGACCTTGGAATTTCAGATATTGCTGTCCACTTTTTTTTAGCATTGGATATTTGTGGAGCAGAAAGCTGAGGCCAGGTTAATGTTTTTCTCTCTTACACACGACTGGCTCTTTCCATTGGACATGCGCATCGGGTTCTTTCATTCTTTTTGGAGTTAAAAGTTTTACCTGCCTCTCTGAGCACTGGTTGTTTCATGTCACTTTTCCTGGGACTTCCTGTACCATAATATCTGTAGTGTCAAGTCTATCTTTATATCAGAAAGTTTTCCATTATTAGATCTTTTACTAGTTTGCACATATTTCAGATAGTCTTCACTTTTCAAGAACTGTAGTTGTTATGTTCTGTATCCTTTGTCTTCCAAATCTAGCATCTTGTTCTTGTAATCGTTTATGTATCTTTGTTTCTTTCTATTCAGTTTTGAGTGATTTCTTTAAGTTTGCTTCCTATGTGTCTTTGTGTTTTCAGCTGCTTACACTGTTTAATTGTTGCAGTTACATGGCTTTCATTCTATTATTTTTTTTTAAAAAACTCCACTTCTTCAGCTCTATCAGTACATTTAAAATCTCTTAGATTAATGATAACCAATTCTTACCTAGTCTCTGAGCCTCTTTTTTTAGAGAGACAATTTTATCTTGAGTATTTTGGAAACAATGGAGAACTATTTTTTCTGAACACTTAGTCTGTTCCCTTTGTTGAATTTCATGGCCAGCTTTATGGGCACATGATCTGTACATTCACATAGGGCCCTGCACTTAGATTAACACTTTGCTATCACTGTCTTGAAATTCTTAATAATTTCTGAACAAGGGGCCCTGAATTTTCGTAATATAGCCACTTCTGGTAATTATTTTTACGATGCATATTATTATATGTCTTTTGCCTGTGTTCCTACAACGTGATTACTCGTATTTGAATGAGGCTGAGCTATTCCCTGAAAGAACTGATGTGTGGGAGATGTTGAGGGTCGGAAGGGCGGGGTAGGGAGTACGGTGAAACATCAACTCACGTTCATTTCATCCACTGTCCTTTTACCGATTCTGTTATTTCTTATACCTTGAGAATAATCTTCCTTCAGTTTTAAAAGTATTTTAATGTGTCATTTTAAAGTTTCAGGCTATAACAAGCATATGGGAGATTATTTGATAAATGGAAAATTGTTCACACTATATTTGTAAATGTATTTAAAAGCAATTTATAAAACAGGATGTGTGGTGTGATCCTTTTTTCGCTTTTAAAAAAAGTATGGACTGTGCGTTAAAAAATATTTGAAGGAACAAATACCAAAATGTTATTTCCCAGATTTGTCAAGTCCATTCTGCTCTTACCTGTGATGGCTGTGGGTAGGAAGGCTCTGGGTCCTTCCGAGTATCTCAGTAATAATAAGATCTAAGAATTTGTGAAAAACCTATCTTTCTAAAAGATTGTTTCAGTTACTGAACCTACTGTGCTTTTGTGGATTGAAGCAAAATTCATTTTATGTTTTTGGCTAATAATTGATGACCTTTCAGCTTATGACTAATTTTTAAGGTACGTAATTTTATTGATGAGGTGCTTTGAATAGGGAAGAACCATTTAATGATCTGCTCTCTTGAAAAGTAAAAACAAGAACACCACTCTGGTTCGGAGCGTTCACTGATTTCTGTGGTGTAAATATCCCCGCCATGGCCGATTTCAGGCTCCCAGTGAGACGTGATTGAACACAGAATTAGAAAGGGCTGTGCAGTGGTAGGGGTGTTCTGTAAAATTTCACTGTTCTGATACCATAGGCAAAATTAACCTGAAGAGCATAGATCCTAGTAAAAATCTAGGAAAATAATTAGGAAGTTGAGTGGGAAACATTTTAATCTGGGCAGTTGGATGGATACCATACGGAGCCGGAGATTATATTGCAAAAGCCATTTGGCTGTTGAAATAATCTAGTGGAGAGGTCTGATGGAGAAATGGAAAGTTAGTTCTCTTATTCCCATTTTCCTCTTGCTGATATAATTTCCATGACCAGAGTTTTGTTCAGTTTTTGTCCATCATTTTTTTACCTTTATTTAAATCCTGTTATTAAGTATGACATATAATACATATGTTGAATATTCTTTAGGGAGTTTATCAAATCATTAAGACAATTAGTTGTGACTTGAGAAAAATAAAATAAAAAACCTGAGGGGGGAAAAGTGTTCAAATGTGGTCTTCTGAACTGTGAGAGCACATATTCTCCAAGCTCTAAAGTTGCTTCCAGTGTGTGCAGTGTGTGTTCTAGTGAACTTGGGTTGGCAGTATTACCAGCTTGAACACGGCTGTTGGTCATCCTTCATTGTGTGTGGACTCTTCTGGTGAGGCTGACCGGTATTTCACATTTTGGCAGGACCCATGAGGGCAGGGACTCTATTTCGTTCCTGAACGTCTAGAACAGTTTCTGTAAGAAAGAAGCCCCCCAAAATAACTGCTGAATGAATGAAGTTTCAAGATACAAAGGTGAGGGTAAGATATCTGAAGGGTTTATAGTAATACTGTAGTACCTTGACAATTTCCCAAACTGCCCAAGTTTACTTGAGGGCCTGACGCAGCCCTGACTGTGGTCATGAGGGCAGTGGAGGCTGAGCTGGCCACAGTTAATGCCCTTTGAAGGGCCCCCCCTTCCTAGTGATGAGTCCCTGAGTAGCCCTCCTTCAGAACCGTTTGTGATGTCAGACAGGAGTGCTTGTCTTGGCTATCAAGATACATCAGGTGGGCCCGGACTAATTCTTTAATTGACATCGACCTCACGTGTGGTGGAGAAAAGCCTCGGCCTCTTGCAACAGGGCGTTTCCAAGTTTGGAACTCTAGGTTGGCTGCAAACTGATACGGCCCATGGAGCTTTGCCAACACTGTGGGTATCAGACTTCCATCGGCGTCCCAGCATCCCTGTCTGCGGGGTGGTAGAGAGAGCACTTCCTCTTCTACCTGTCGTGTGATGCAGGACCACTTCCCACTGTGTTCCCCAGGAGGGAGCAGGACTGGGTAGCCTGATGGGTGCTGGCTGACGGAAATGTCCTCATTAACTGGGAATAAGATTTAGGTGACAGGATGATCAGGTGCATGAACTCACGGCCTCTGAAGGTGTTTAAGTAGATTGGGCAGCCGAGGCAGGCTTCGTAAGGCTGTGATGGTCAAAAATGAGTACTTTTTTTTGTAATCATGAAATAGTACCAGAAAAGCATTTACATTATAGAAAAGGCCTTTAATTTTTAATACATTCTTAAGTCATTGTTCAGTGTCTGCCTAGAACATCATGGGTTGCTTTAGACCAGGTTCACAGAGGACGCCCGTTCATTTTTTTGGGGCACACTTTGGTCATTGTCACAGGTAGACAGTAACTGCTTTTGATTACGTGAGAATAATGAAAGATTCTGTTAAGAAATCTGGTATTATAATGAGCAGTATAGACAAGGATTTGAATTAATGATACATTAGTTAGCCAGATTATGTAAATCATAGGAATAGAAATTCCCTAACTAACCCAATGTATGTTAAAAGTAAATACATATTCAATAGAGAGAATATTTACTTATTGCCCCGCATAGTGCAAAGACATCTCAAGTTGGGCATCTCAAGTTTGTAACTTAAAAACTAGTTAAGGGGCTTCCCTGGTGGCGCAGTGGTTAAGAATCCGCCTGCCAACGCAGGGGACACGGGTTCGAGCCCTGGTCTGGGAAGATCCCACATGCCGCGGAGCAACTAAGCCCGTGCGCCACAACTACTGAGCCTGTGCTCTAGAGCCTGTGCGCCACAACTACTGAGTTCACGTGCTACAACTACTGAAGCCCATGCTCCGCAACAAAAGAAGCCACTGCAGTGAGAAGCCCGCGCACCGCAACGAAGAGTAGCCCCCGCTCGCCGCAACTAGAGAAAAGCCTGCGCGCAGCAACGAAGACCCAATGCAGCCAAAAATAAATAAATAAAAATAAATAAATTTAAGAACTAGTTAAGGCCTAATGTAATAAGTATATTTTGAATTTTTATATTCAGCTCTCCAGAAAAGATTTCAAATGTACCTAGTGTATTATCACAGTTTCAGGAACAACAGCTGAGGTTTGTGATTCCCGTTAACAGAAACCTTCTGGGTGATTCTTGTTGAAAAGCTTAATTATTTTTTTCTTTATCATTTAAGTTCTCCATCTTCGTATTATACAATAGTTTCTTTACTAGAATGTCTTTATTTAGTGACCGAGATATGCTGTCTTCTGTCCCTCTTTTGCCTGTTGCCACTGTGTCACTCCCTTCTGCCCCTGTCCGTTTGGTTTTCTCGACCCTGTCTATAATAGCCTTTTTTAGCTTTTCTCTTTTTGAGCTGAGCTACTGAGGAATTGTTGCCTAGCAATGCCTAGGTGTCTGCAGTGGTCGTGGGATTAAAGCAATCTCCAGTCCTTTGTTATTTTCTTTTAAAAATATTTTACAGTGGTCTCCTTTCTTCAAGGATATTTTGCATTGATACATGAATAATTACTGTGCAAAACTTTTAAAACAGATCCTGTTCCTCTGTTGCACCTCTATATCATCTTGATAAATGGTAACACTGAAAAATTTCCTTTCTTTTAGGTTATTCTTTCTAGAGATACTGTAATTATAAATCAATGTTTGAAGAAGATCCTACCTCAAAGTTTCTAACTCTATGTTTTGTACCTTTTTCTCTCTCCCAACCTTATTAGAAGCAAAATCAAGGTTGACTGATAGGTAATCTGTAGAGATCATTTCCTTCAAGCCAGATAATTGATAAATAACAATAGTCATATGACATTTCAAGTAAATCTATAAACCGTAGTATCTTAGTCAGCTCAGGCTGCCATAACAACAGACCACAGACTGGATGACATAAAAAGTAGAAATGTATTTCTCACAGTTCCGGAAGCTGAGAAGTCCAAGTTCAAGGTGCTGGCTAATTTGATTCCTGGTAAGTGCCGTCCTCCTGGCTTGCAGCCACCTTCTCACTGTGTCCTTACATGGTCTTCCTTGGTAGGTGTGCGTGGGGAGGGGAGATCTCTTCTTCTTCTTCTTATAAGGCCACCAATCCTATTGGATTAGGACCCCACCTTTATGGCTTCATTCAACTTTAATTACCTCCTAAAAGCCATATATCCAAATATAGTTACACTGGGGGTTAGGGCTTCAGCATATGAATTTTGGGGAGACACAATTCAGTACATAGCATATGGTTTCTTTTCTATTTTTTTTTTTTAAACTAACTGTTACATAGGTATCTTTGACTCCAGAATACCAATTACAAATGCTCTAAATGTGCAAACACTGGCCTCCTACCACTTCCCCTAGACCGGCTCCTGTCTCTGTCACCCATCAGTGCCCCAACCCTCCCTAAGAGTGGACACATGACACAACCAACATGGCCAGGACATTTACATCTGCCACCATGCGCCACTGGAGGCATTATGGGAACCCCAGTCCTGCCCCAGCTGTCATGGTTCCCTCTGACGCTGCTGCCCTGCTGGGCTCCCCACAATGTCCCAGTTCTTCCTGCGTCCAAGGACGGGTTCTGCTCCGACCTGCAGAACCCTGACCCCACTGACCCCTGGGAATCTGCCAGTGTCCTCAACATCTAAGACAGCTCTCGGCTGTTCCCCCTATGACTCTACCCCTAGTGGAGCCATCTCAGGGGTCTCTGAAACAGGTGAAATGAGCAGTGGCCTTGGGCTACCGGATAGACTTTTCAATAGAAATGAAACTATAAATTGTAGTTAGATCTTGTCCATACTGTTGGTGAACTTCGTTGCGGTGAAATGGGCTTTCCAGGGCTGTTTTGAGAACCTTTCCACCGTGTAACAGTGGAAGATACTTTTTGGGTTCCAGATATTCATCAGTATGGGAGTAAATATTTGGAATATAACCTGTTCATAATATCTGGACTACCAAGATGAGTTTCATCCCAGTTATGAAGGCATTGTAGAATACTCTTCAACTTTATTTTATTTTTAATATTTCTTTTTTCCCCATCCTACAATATAGCAATAAAACCAACTTACCAGTTAAAGGAGAAAAATGACCACAATCCTGAAACCTCAACGAGTCAGATTCTTTGCATCTGACACCCAGACCCTGTCTATGGCATCCATAATCACTGTGCAGAAGTAATGTTGCCTTCTTTAACATTATAACAAGTTGATTTTTCTTTGTTGCACAGTTTTCATGTTTATAATTTTTGATTGTACACTATTCCATGCAGCAAATGTACCATAGTTTGGTTAACCATTCTTTGGGTATTTTGAGTTGACATTTATGTAAACAAGGCTACAAAGAACACCTTTGTACTTGTAGCCTCTTCATTCCTTGGGATGATTTCCCAAAGATAAATTCCCATAAATGTCAAATTATAGGGACTCTGTAGGACTTACGGTATTGATGCATATTGGTTTCTAGAAGTGTCATAGCACAGTTCCAGAAACACCAGCAGTGTAACTTTTGAGTTTTACTTGTTAGTCTACTTTCAAAAAAAAAATCTCCCCCAAATTTTTCTTTTGCCGTTTTAAGAAAAAACATTGTTTATAGGCAGATGTTTTAAACTGACAAGAAAAGTGAGGCAGCCAGAGAGAGGATTTTGCCCCTGTAAGTAATAAAAAAGGACCCCGTCCCTCCGTGGATCGTCAGTGGGTATTTTAATCAAGCAAAGTAGATTTTATGAGATGTGTGTGTTTCTCCAGGCCCTTGGCTAAGCAACAAGTTGTATGTAGATGAATGGATCCACCGATCAATCAGTAAGATCAACTGGGGCTCAGCAGTCCTTCCCAGTAAGATGCCACACTGCTAACCCTGATCTTCTGATAATTACGGTGGTCGAGCCACCAGAAAACCAGGCTCTTCTTATATTTGTCCATTTCCCTTCATAGAATCTGTGGGCTCTAGTAGAAGCAGTCGGCTGACATCTTTTTTCAGAGCAATCTGGCAGAGTGGTGGTATCATACACTACAAAGAGATGTAATGTGGGGCGTTTAGTACGTTCTTATTAAATTTCCTCCTGGCATTTCTCTTTGTTAGTGCTTTGTCATCCATAAATACGATTTGCATGCCATTAAAACCTTCACTGAAGCAATTAATAAAGGATAGCTGGTAAGTTACAAGGGTGGGGCCTTTTTCTGGGACTCAGTGCCTAGGGAGATGTTCTTTAATTATTTCAGAACTTTCTGGGCATAATGTTCAGTAGCAACTGAACATAAGTATAACTTTTTTCTGTCACCCACGTCTTAATCCCATTTATTGCACAATCACGTCATAAACGTTTTTTTGAAATGCCTAGCCAAAATCCAGCTATATTACAGCTCTAACAATTTCTTGATCTCCCAGAGTATAAATCTGTCAAAGACAGAAAGGAGGTGACTGTGGCCTGATTTGTTCTTAATGAAGCCATTTAAGCTTCTAGTGATCATTGCTTCCTTTTCCAATTCCTCTCAATTTATAACGATCCATTTTGACAATTATCCTTAGCAGTGCATTTCAAATTCTGGAACTACATAAAATGAATATGTCCTTTGCTTTCACTGCCTGCTTATTTTCTAGATGAATTTTCTGTTGCTTTGCCATGCTCTATAAATATTCTGCATGGATTTTTGTATTGAAGAAAAATCTATATATTCATTTAAAGAAAATTGTCCTAGCTACCATATTGGTCCCTTCTAAACACTAACACGGGTTCTCTCTCCATTTACCTATGTCTTTTTTAAACTGCTAATTCACTGCAATTGATTATCAGCATTGATCAAGATAACTATTAATCACAGTTTAAAACTTTAATAGAAGTGAAATAGTTAATGTGGAATGGTAATAATTTTTTTATGAATGGTCATAATAAATACAGAACTATAAGGGCTTTCAACTTTGAAACTGTTCTTTTTTGTAAAGCACAGTCAGTGTGCTGCTATCCGGGGCACATGGAAATAAATCCCTGCTGATGAGCAGAATAGAGCTGTACACAGTTGCCCTTTGTACGATGCCCACTCAGAGGCAGCTTGATTACACATGAAATGCGTGATAAACATAACATCTATGGCCTTCCCTGTGATTTATTCAGGCAAAGCAGAAATGGGCTTTGGAAGCTGAGAATGTCCCAGAGTCCAGGGTTTGAGAGGAGGGATCATGTGCTCTCTTCTCCTTATTGAAATGCACCGACGCTAAGTTTTAAATGTCTGAATTCCAGATATGGGGCCATTGGAATGATATATATATTTAGGCTCACGTTACTGTTTCAAAATAGTGACGACTTGCAGACATTAAGTCAGTGTTAGATTCCTTAGCACATGGAGCTTACATTTATGGTTTCTTTTTACCCAACCATAGGGTCCAGCGTCCATGAGCCTCTGCAAATGGGCAGCCGTGCGTCCCTTGACTTGACCCAGGTTTCACCTCCCCCTGAAGGCCCAGCTCTCTCACCTGGTAATGACTGGGGGCCTTTCTAGAACTGTTACCTGCTCTGGAGGATATGACTGGGCAGCTCCTCTGGGTATTCCTCACAGGCACACGTGTCTGCCTTTCCCTGTTGGCCACGAAAGGTTCCCTGCCATTTGTCCTTGAGAGAGCCTGACTCTCCTTTCGGCTTCACATGGGGATCCATTTCACGTTGGCTTTTGGACCTTCTCAAAAGAAGAAAAATAAAAATTATTTCTTATCTCACCTCCCCCCCGCCCCCGAATCTGTTTTGGTATATCTACTACCAGTTGCTATTCAGTGCTTATATAAGTTTAAGAGTATTAATAAAAATAAAGTTTCAATTTTCAAATGCCTTTTTTGATATCTAGTAGTTGCTATGAGTGATACTATTATTTCCGATTATAATGAATTATAATGAATTAAGTGGCTAGTTTTTCATGGGTTATTCCATCTTAGAATTCCCATTTTAAGTACTACTTATTTATAGTAGCTATCCTTTTTTGTGTCTTTCGTTACTTAGACAGGATTTTATTATGAATTTTTGAGTGCAACTTTCTTTTAAAATGTTTTGCTTGGGCTCAAGTAAAATGAGTTTGGGAGTATAACATTTTTTTAAAAGAAAAGATTGTTTATCTGTTGAAAGTTTTGAAACATTTCCCAGGCTTATTTATTTATGTAGATCTGGGGGAGAGGAAAATTCCATGATTATTTTCTGATTTCTCCTTTTTTTTGGTCTCTTCATGTTTTCTGTAACAGATGATATACTTTATTGTTGTTTAATTTTTACTTCTTCTTTGTTTGCTTTTGTAGTCTCTCATCAGCTTCAAAATTCTTTAAAGACTGTTCATTCTTCTTGCTTATATTGGTGTAGAGAATAGTCCATTTTCCTTTCAGTGGGACTTTGGTAGAACATCGTTTACTTATATTTTTAATGTTAAAAATATTCTTTGTAACTTAAAATTATTTTTCTTTCATTCATTGTCTTTCCATAAAACAGTATTTGAGCTTGCAAATAATTGGTTGAATTTTGCTTTGTTCTCAAGAATTTTATGCTTTATGATCTGAGAATGGATACCATATACATAGAACTTCTGTTATAGGTGGATTTTTTGTGTTCCAGCAAAATCGTTTTTATTTGAAAAACTGGAGTATAATATTTTTAAAAAGTATTTTTTTATTTGCCATTTCTTGCTGTCCAGATATTGTTACTTCTGTCCTTATTTATTGTACTGGGTAGGCTTATATTTCTTTAATTATTGGCTTGTTCGAGTGAGTTATAGAACGTTGATGCCTTCTAGATTTTGGCTGCTACCTAAGTGAGCGTCAGGCACCCCATTTGGGAAACAGAGCTGGTGGCCCCTACTTTTAGGCTATGAGGTGGATGAGGGAGAGCCCAGAAGTGAGGGGTCGGACCGGGGCCTGGCATTCAGCCAGGAGCTCGCTTGACCTCTTGTTTCCCCTTCTCAGTTCTCCAGCTTTTCACAGCTTCTCCCCATAAAACTTGCTTCTGCAGGTACCTGCCCCGTGTAGTAGTGAGTCGTGTAGAATTGTGAGTAGTAAGCAAAGTAATGCAAATAAGTACTTAATGAATGGCATGTGTTATTGGGTGAAAGTGCTTTGTGAGAAGATGAAACAATTTGAATGGAAACTTATGTTTCTCAGCAGTTAACAGAAATAGTGGTAGTGCTGTGCTTTAATGTCTCATTTCACAAAGCGACTTGTCCTTTGAGCCGGAGAATGATCTGGAGCTCATTCCTCAGCCCCACTTCCCTGTCACTGTGTCCCTTTCGTGGCACGTGGATCAAGTCTGGTTTTGTATCTGTTTCTGTTAAGCAGTGTGTTCCATGGGAACGGAAGGTTTGCCTTGGGAGAGGAAGCGTAATCTTAATTTCCCTTTGGGCTTTCTTTGATTTTGCCCAGGAGCATCTGCTGTGTGGATCTCGGTTATGCTCGGCAGTTTTCACTTTTAAGGGTGGTGCCTTTGCCTGCCCTTTCCAAGTTTCTTTAGTTCTGAGAACTTAATTAATTCACGGGTGTTCCATAAATGCTCTAATCCATTGCATGAATAGACGCTTGGAAAAATTCTTGCTCATAGAAGTGAGAAATTATTTAAGACAGTTAAAAAATGCATAATTTAGAACCATAAAAAGAGAGTACACCATGGGAAAACTGGGCAGCTACATGTAAAAGAATGAAATTAGAACATTTTCTCACACTGTACAAAAGTAGACTCAAAGGATTAAGGACCTAAATGTAAGACTGGAAACCATAAAACTCCTAGAAGAGAACATAGGCAGAGCGCTCTTTGACACAAGTCATAACAATATGTTTTGGATCTGTCTCTAAGGCAAAAGAAACAAAAGCAAAAACAAACAAATAGGACTTAATTAACTTAAAAGCTTTTGCATAGCAAAGAAAACCATTGACAAAATGAAAAGACAACCTACTAAATGGGAGAAAATATTTGCAAATGACATGACTGATAAGGGGTTAATATTCCAAACATACAAACAGCTCATACAATTTAATATCAAAAAACCCAAACTACCCTGTTAAAAAATGGGCAGAAGACCTGAATAGAAATTTTTCCAAGGAAGACATACAGATGACCAACTGGCACATGATAAGATGCTCAAATATCATTAATTAGAGAAATGCAAATCAAAACCACAAGGAGATATCACCCCACACCTGTCAGAATGGCTGTCATTAAGAAGACCACAAATAACAAATGTTGATGAGGCTGAGGCTAAAAGGGAACCCTCATACACTGTTGGTGGGAACGTAAATTGGTGTAGCCACTGTGGAAAATAGTATGGAAGTTCCTCAAAAAACTAAAAATGGAACTAACTACCATATGACCCAGCAATTCCGCTCCGGAGTACATATTCAAAGAAAATGAGAACACTAATTGAGAAAGATACATGCACTCCAATGTTCATAGCAGCATTACTTATAATAACCAAGATATGGAAGCAACCTAAGTGCCCATCAACAGATGAATGGATAAAGAAGATATATATATATATATATATATGCGCGTGCACACACGCACACACACACACACAATGGCATACTATTCAGCCATAAAAAAGAATGAAAATTTGCCATTTGAAACAACATAGATGGTCCTGGAGGATATGATGCTTAGTGAAATAAGTCAGAGAAAGACAAATACTGTATGTTATCACTTATATGTGGAATCTAAAATATACAACAAACTGCTGATTATAACAAAACAGAAAAAGACTCACTGATATAGAGGACAAACTAGTGGTTACCAGTGGGGAGAAGGAAGAGGGGAGGGGCAAGATGGGGTATGGGATTATGAGGTACAAACTACTATGCATAAAATAAATAAGGTAGGGCTTCCCTGGTGGCGCAGTGGTTGAGAATCTGCCTGCCAATGCAGGGGACACGGGTTCGAGCCCTGGTCTGGGAAGATCCCACATGCCACGGAGCAGCTGGGCCCGTGAGCCACAACTACTGAGCCTGCGCGTCTGGAGGCTGTGCTCCGCAACAAGAGAGGCCACGATAGTGAGAGGCCCGCGCACCGCAATGAAGAGTGGCCCCCGCTTGCCGCAACTAGAGAAAGCCCTCGCACAGAAACGAAGACCCAACACAGCCAAAAATAAATAAATAAATAAATTAATTAATTAATTAAAAAAAATTAGGATTAGAACCTGATGGACAATCTGATGGATGGTGTCTAAGTCTTTTCCTTCCAGCAGCCCATGGCAAAATGTGCTATTCATCATCATTAATTTTATTAATGGACAACATTGCTTAATTAAATACCTTATTTTTTAACCAGGCTGACATTTTAATTCTTTTTTCACAAGGGGTTTCACTCTTTTATTATGTTCTTTTTTTTTCCTTGACATTTCATTATTTTAATTAATAATTAATTCTAGGGGAAGTGTTCCAGAAGGCGATACCCTTTATACCTCTGTTGTATTTTATTGTATCCTTTGGCCTGTAATAATATTGCCTAGTGTATTTCTCGAATAATATTCAAACGGTGAGAGAATTTCACAGTCTATTCTTTAATGGTTTAATAGAAATTGCTTTCCTTTTCCCACCCTGAAGGGAAGCCCTGTCATTTATGATTCATTGGTTTTGGGAAGCTTTAGGAAATGCTTTTTTTTTCTAAACGTTGTATGAAATAATATCGTTACTCACTCCAGAATAGATGTCAGTAGAATGTTACACAGGATGTAGGACACATTTCAATGTTGCCATTTATTTTTAAAAATATTTATTTATTTATTTGGCCACGTTGGGTCTCAGTTGCGGGGCGCGGGCTCAGTTGTTGCGGCGCTCGGGCTCTAGAGCGCACGGGCTTAGTTGCCCCACGGCATGTGGGATCTTCGTTCCCGAACCAGGGATTGAACCCGGGACCTTGGCAGTGAAAGCGCCGAGTCCTAACCACTGGACCGCCAGGGAATTCCCTGCCAAATTTTTTTTTTTTTTAAACTTTGTTCTCATAGAATTTTTTTAAAAAAATTATTTATTTTTGGCTGTGTTGGGTCTTCGTTTCTGTGCGAGGGCTTCCTCTAGTTGCGGCAAGCGGGGGCTACTCCTCATCGCGGTGCGCGGGCCTCTCCCGTTGCGGAGCACAGGCTCCAGACGCGCAGGCTCAGTAGCTGTGGCTCACGGGCCCAGTTGCTCCGCGGCATGTGGGATCTTCCCAGACCAGGGCTCGAACCCGTGTCCCCCGCATTGGCAGGCAGACTCTCAACCACTGCGCCACCAGGGAAGCCCCCAGATTTTTTCTTAAAGCTGCATCGTTTCATCTTGTCTTAAAAACCACAGTGGCTCATCCTGGTCCATCAGATGCCCCTCCTATGGTTTGGCCACTGAAACCTGCGTCTCACCCACCTTTCTCCTTTCCACTCTTTTCTCACCTCTGTTGGTCTGTATCCACCATGTGCACAGCTCCTGGCACTGAGTGGACGCTTCCTTACCGAATGCAGAGGGAACTCCAGCAAGCATGTGTATATTCTCCATACGTTTCCTTTCCATCTGCCCTCAGGGCTACTTAAAACCGTTATAGCCTTTTCCCAAGGACCAGACGACTTTCTCGGCATTCTCTGTAGTTTTTAAAATTCACATACTGCCCATTGTCACAAATAAACACGTTGCCTTCAACAGTGATCACTGAGTACCTGCTCTCTACTGCGGGAGAGATGATACGTCCCATGAAGACGAACCGTATGGTGCCATGTTCCTGCTTTGTGTGCCACGTGGTGCTAAGTGTAGTAGCTGAATTATAACAGGTCCTGAAAAATGCTTGTGAATGGCGATGATCCCAATTACTGTGACATTTCAATGGCAGTATACTTTAAACAGTCTGTTATTTTCAAGGATGTTGAGTAAGCAGATCCAGTAATAGACTGCACCCTCCTTATGGGTGAGGCAGGGGTTAGGGGTTTGGAAAGGCTGACCAGTGTCAATTGGTGACAAAGAGAGAGGACTTTTCCTTCGTGAGTGGATGCGTGTTGTGTGTTAAGTAGAGCGAGCTTGACCACAGCCTAAGAAATGCAGCCTCTGGTTCCACTGCAGCGCTGTTGTTAGGTGGGAACCGAGAGACGCTGCCAGCTGGTTTCTTATCTTCCAGAAGACCACCTTTCCCCTTCCATTTTATTTACCCAGGCCTTTTAATTAGAGGAAAGAATGGAGGGGGAGTTACAATTTAATTTTGTACTCAGAATCACCGAGAAATGGACATGATGAAAATGTGAATCATTGGAGATTTTTTTTTCTGGTCTCCTGTCTTTTTATTTCTATTGGAGTAAAAGAGTCTTCTCTTCCCAATACCTTTTACTCCTGACTCCATCCTACATGTTTTTGTCCTTGCCTATTTCATGGAGGAAGTAGGTCCTACCAAATCAGCGAAAAGGCAAACAAAAGCGTTTGTCTTAAGTCGTTTTTAGAACAAGGTTGGAATACAAATGAAAATGTCATGGGAAAAGGAATGCCACTTTTTCTTGCCAAGAGCTATTGAAAGAATCAGTCTGGTGCGTGTGTGAAACGTGGTTTTTTTCTCGGTGAAGGTATCGAGTAAGTGCTTGATTTGTGTCAGGTGGATTTACTTACCTCAGCTGATCCTCATGGGGACCCTTGGACGTTAAGTGGCAGCGGTCTCGGGCTGGAGCTTGAGCTAGGAGCTCCTGGGAGGCTTGTTAAAACCCAGATGCGGGCCCACCCTCCCTGTGCCTTTCCGATTCTGCGGGCCTGCGCGGAGGCGGAGAATTTGCATTTCTAATGAGCTCCCAGGTGGTACTGATGCGGCTGGTTTGCAGCCATATTTTAAGAAGCCCTGCAGGCGGTGGTCAGCTTTCTCTGCGTCTTCTGGGAGAATGAGTCGGTAGTGGAGACGTGACTGCCTGAAGTTCTCATAGCCCCCGAGTCGGGCGGGCCGTCGCACTATGACAGGAGGAACGTGTCATGCTCCCAGGTAATGCAGCCAGGCCCCCCCCTGCCCCTCTGGACTTGGAATTGAGTTCACAGTGCAGGAAAAGAGGAGAAAGGCCTGGAAAGCAAGTGGAATATAAGCCCAATACGAGCAAAATGCCAGGGAGAAGAAAGTAAGGCTTCCCTCCCCCCACTCCCAAAGAGTAGATCAGGGAAGGCTTTCTAGAGTCGGTGACATTAGAGCCGGTAAAGAGGAATATTTTATTTTAGGAGGAAGAAGCAACAGCAGCAGCCATAACACTAGGAAAATGCAGCCACGCTGAACAGTTTGTTTCCAGGGAGAGAAATCGGGGCCCGTCATTGAAATGCCCGGCTGGGAGTTTTCACGTTTATGTTGTTATTGATTAGACTCAGGTTTTTGAGTAGAAAAGGGGTGTGGTTAAAACTAGACTTTGGAAATAACTTCTGCGACGTGAGAGACTTGCTCTTCTGCTCTGAGTTTTCCTTGAGGTACTTCGCAGAGATCTGTTAGGGGGGATTTAAGGATAGCCTAGTTAATTTTTTTCCCACTAGGCTTGGAGAGGAAAGACAGTGAAGAAATATTCTTTATCAGGTTTCCACAGTTCAGTTCTCTTTTCCGTGGCGGGTGAAATGGGGCACCCAGCTTCCCAAGAGTTGATAGCCTGGTCCCCCTTCTCCCAAATGATCCAGCAGGCCTGACAATCCCTCGCCTGTTTGAAGTGTCTGGTTGATGGAAAACAGCTGATCTCCAGTCGCTACTTCGGCTCACAGACTTGTTTGAAAGAAGTAAATCTATCCGCCCAGATAGCTGTTTTTGAACTTTCTCAAAACCCCTTATCTAAGTCCTTGTGAAAGGCCAGCCGCGGCCGCCTGTGTCCTGGAGCAGCTGCTGGGCCGCGCGCCTTTCTGGGGCGTCTCCCCCTCCCCGGCCTGTGGCTCCCCGGGGACAGGAGCACAGGTGGCTTTGTCACCTGGCAGCTAAGCTGGAGTGAACAGGCCCTGGTGGGGGAGGGGGAGTGGGTTACATATGCTTTGCCCTTTGCCCTCCTGGGAGTCTCACGTGGTCGATCATTGTCCCCGCCCGCCCCCCCCCACCCCACCCCAAACTGGCAAACGCCAGCCCCTCCACCGTCAGCGTGAGGCCCTGGGCGCTCCGGCGGCTCTAGGACCCAGCCCTGTAGCTTCCTACAGATCTACCTCTTGGGCTGCCGCTTCTGTAAATTATTCACTTCCTATGAATTTTTCTTAACCTGGAATTTTTCGGTGGCTAACATTTAAAACTGGAAGGAAGACCTCCTGCCAACCTTCGCTCATCAGCCTGTTTTGAATGATAATTGTCACCCTTGTTTACTGTGATTTCATCTTCGTGGATTTCAGGCTTTAAAGGGGACCGGGGGTGGACAGCAGGAATCTGTCCTTTTAGAAAATGAAAATTTTAAAATTGTCTTAATTTTTTTCCGAATGGTACAGAATTTTAAAGGTCCCCAAAAGTGTGCAGTGACAAGCACATCTCAGAGCCTTCTCACTCCTGTCTGTAACCGTATCTCAGTGGAGCCAGCTCTCGTCCCTCTGCCCTTCCAAGAATATTCACGTGTGTGTCCACTTACATATCACATATTTAAGGTATAATTTACATATCATACCTCTGGCCTGTTTTCGGTTCAAAGGATTTTAGTAAATTTACAGACTTGTGTGACCGTCACGACAATCTAGTTTTGGAACGTTTCCATCACCTCCAAAAAGATCTCTTATCCCTCAGGCCCTTTGCTGTCAGTCCCAGCTGCTACGCTGACCCAAAGCAACAACTTTCTGTCTCTCTAGATTTGCCTTGTCTGGATATTTTCATATAAGTAGGATCATATGCCATAGAGTCCTTTGCATCTGGCTTCTTTCACTTAGCAGAATGTTTTGGGGGCTCATCCACATTGTAACGTGTATCTGCATTTCATTTCCTTTGAATGATGAATGATAATAGTCCCTTGTATGGATATACCACATTTTGTTTATCCATTCACTGGGTGATGAACATTCGGATTATTTCCACTTGTTGACTATTTTTAGCTCTAAACATCTCCATACACACAGTCTTTGTGAAGACATACATTCTCATCTGTCTTGGGGAGATACCTAGGAGTGTAATAGCTCAGTCACCAGGGGACCCCAATTGCTGGGTTGTATGTGAAACGTATGATTAAATTTTAAGAAACTTCCCCAAAATTATCCAAAGTCTGCACCTTTTTGTACTCCCACCAGCCATCAGCAGTGTATGAGAAATTCCATTTTTTTCCCATTCTCGATAACTCTTGTTACTGCCCATTATAGTGGGTGTGGAATATTACCTCATTGTGGATGTAATTTGCATTTCCTAGTGAGGGACAGTGGTGAACATTTTTTCATGTGCTTATTAACCACTTGTATATCTCTGGAGATGTAAATTCTCATTTTATTATCAGTTTTAAAACATATGGTAACAGTTAACTTAAGGCCTCTCACCATCTCAACTCCTTCCCCTGCCAATTTTTAAATTATTTCTACATTGTCAGGAATTATAATATTCTGCAGCTATTGCAGTGATTTTAGCCTTCCTCTTACAGTATAAATGGATTTAAAGTTTACCAATAATTGTTTTTCCTTGTTTCACCACTTTGCCTCTTGTTTTGATGTTTATCCTTTAGTAGCTGCTCCCAGAAGGGCTTGAGTTCTTGACTATTTTATATGTTTCAATGAAAATTCAGCTAGATTCCATGTTCTGATTCATCTTTTATTTCTTGGAGGATAGTTTGGTCGGTTAAACATTGAATGTGTGTTATCGAATGCAAGTTTGTGTGCCCAACGCACAGTAAGGCCAAATAAACTGAAACGTCGGAGTTTGTAGCAGAGAAAGGTTTATTGCAGGGCCGAGCAAGGAGAATGGGTGGCTCACGTCCCCAAACCCCCAAACTTCCCGAAGGGTTTCAGCAAAGCATTTTTAAAGGCCAGATGAGGGAGGTGGGTAGCAGGGTTATGTGATCATCTTGTGCACAATTCTCTGATTGGTTAATGGTGAGGTAACAGGTTGATTAACTTTAATCAATCCTTAGGCACCAGTAGGTCTGGGGGCCACTCACCAAGTAGTTAATTCCTTCCATTTGTTGGTGGTTTTCAGCAACTGAAAAACTCAGCAAAGATGCATGAGATACTATTATCTGGGTACTTCACAGAAGAGCTACAGCAGAGGATATGGGGGAGTGGTCTGTCCCAGGCAGGCCCCATAGGGTCCTGCTCCGTTACAAATGTTGCTGTGGAGTCTGAACTTTTGTCCCCTCATTTTTTTTTTTTTTTTGAACTATTTGCCTAGATGCCCAAATAATTCCTTCTTAATTTTTGAAGATGAGTGATGATAACACAGGAAACTTCCACGTGTTCATCATTTTAGTTATTTCTGGGATATGATATGTTCATTTATTATGGAGAATCTTTGATTTCTGAAATGTCTTCCTGAATTATACCTTAAAATTTTTTTCTTGTTCCATTGAGGTTTTTTTTGTTTTGTTTTGTTTAGGGACATCTATTATGGGTGTGTTGGATTTCTTTTCTTTGTTTTCCATATTTATCATTTTTCTGTTCTAAATCTTTTGCTTGCTTTTCTCCATCTTTCCCCTCCAGACTCTCATATTTTCACCAGTGTGTATTTCCTTTTAGCTACTTCCATTTGGTGATTGTTAAAGCAGCCCAGACGGACTAAGACAAAGTACCATAAACAGGAAAACAACAAATTTGTTTCTCACAGTGCTGGAGGCTGGAGAATCCAAGATCAAGCAAGGGCCAGTGGATTCGGTGTCTAGACCCACTTCCTGGTTCATAGATGGCAGTCTTGTGTGTTACTTTTCCTCACATGGTGGAAGGGACAAGAGAGTTATCTGGATGGTTTTCATGAGGACACTAATCCCATTCAGGAGGGCTCCACCCTCACCATCCAATCACCTCCTGAAGGCCCTGCCTCCAAATTACTATCACATTGGGGATTAAGTTTCAGTGTGTGAATTTGGGGGTGACACAAACATTCATTTCTATAGTAGTGACTTTTTTTTCGGCTGTGCCACATGACATGTGGGATCTTAGTTCCCCAACCAGAGATTGAACCCGTGCCCCCTGCAGTGGAAGTGTGGAGTCTTAACCACTGGACCTCCAGGGAAGTCCCAGTAGTGACGTTTTTATTCATTCTTTTTTTTTCACCCTGAGGTCTGCCCTCATGCTTTATTTCCTTCTCATGCTTCCCTGAATTCTTGTAAATCCTCTTCTGTTTTTGTAGATAGAATCAGTTATTTCTTTGTTTTGTTAATTTATGACAGTGTGTTTGGGCAAAATTTTCATCGGTTGCATATAGCATTGCTTCGGTGGCTGTTTTTCATCTGTCATTCATTTTCATTTTCCTCTTTTTGCAGCATCTTTGTAAAGGTCCTTTTTTGTTATTAGATGAATTCTTTACGAACTAGCTACTTACAGGAGCTTCACGTGACCAGGAGACAGGGCCATGTCCCATGCCAGTGGGGATTCTTGTGACCTGAGTTTGGGGGTGTGTGTGTGTGTGTGTAATCCTTTCAACCCTTATTTTTCTCTAGCTTGCTGAGCCTGGTTGTGTTCCTAGTGGGGTCTCTCTTTTTCACCTTGCCTTGGCAACAGACTGCTTCCTACTAATATGGCTTAGCTGTGCGGTTTCTCATTCAGGTCGACCTTTCCTGCTTCCTGAAATCTCCCACCACACTGCGTCCAGGGAAGCTCTTAGTGCTACCTGCGTGTCTGTTGCCCTTCTTCTCAGAAAGTTATTGCTGGATATCCTACTTATTTGGGGAGCATGGCTCTGGCAAGCATGGGCTCTCCAAGAATTTTCCTTCTCTGTCTGACCTTCACTGCAGTTTGGCAACTCTTTCTCACGTTTCGTGGTTCAAAGCTACAGATGTCTTCCAGGCTCCTCTGGGATGGAGTCAGCATTTTTGTGTGTGTTTTCCTTATTGCTTTTGGGTGAATTCCAAGAGGAAGTCTTTAAGCCAAGAGACTATAACAAGACAATTCTAGTTTTTTATCTTTTCTTTGCCAGTTAAATTTTTTACTGCTTTTTTGTTTTAGTCATTATTTCCTTTTTAACTAACTTTTCAAATAGATCTAAAGAAGAAAGTAGTTTCACAAACAGCTCTTTACTTTTAGGTCTGGAATGATCACGTTAGTAATAACGTGCTACAAGGAAAGAAATATTAATCTTTTTTACCTTGACTCTTTCTTAAGGAATTCAGAAGTTGGAGGAAGTTATGGAGGTAAAGTTGGAATAGAGCATGGATTGCTATTTATAAACAGGAGGCTTTTAGGTTTGTTAGATATGTGATGTAGAAGGCTGTGTTTTATTACTGGATTCACCAATTTTGCTATCCAGCATCGATTATGGTTACCCATTCATGACTTGACTGCATTCCTCAGATATTCCCTTGACATTCTTAGGCTGCTCTGCTCAAAACTCTTGGCTGGATTTATGTTTGAGTTAAACAGCACTTTCCATGAACAGTAACAATCTGCCTGCAAGTGTAAAAACAAAAAGTGTGACATGCTTTGTTGAAATGTTAATATCCAGAAGTAGAAAAAATATAGGCATGAGATCATTTGAAGACTAAAAAGAGATAAAGGAAGTTAAGGTACCAAATAATCTATTAATCACTAGCTCAATTTAATTTTTAAATGCCAAGCTGTTAAAAATCACAATATTCTTCTGGGGATCTTGGGCCAGAGTGGAGAGAAAGGGTTCCATTTAGAGGATGAGAGCCTCGCTCTTTGCTTAGGTGGGACAAAGAGAAAATGTGTTTAGAGCACCTTTGAGGTGGCGTGACATGAGAGAATAAACCCTGTCCTCCCTGCTGTCGGCTCCCGGGGTGGGCATCAGAGCCACAGCCGGACCTACCCCTCTCAGCTCAGAGCAAGAAGAGGCCAAGTGGTCAGGCCCAGCATCAGTGATTGAGGAACAGGGCCTGTCCATTCTGATGGAGTGCAGGGAACAGAAGGGGGGGTTGGAGGCGAGCAGTGGAGGATGCTTCCAGAGGCAGGGAGGGATCAACACCAAAGTAGGAATGAGTGCAAAGAGGAGGCTGGCAATGGGGAAGGCAAACTGGACTGATGTCAAAGCTTTCTTTGGCACTTGTGTTTATTTTTAACCATGAGACTATGAATAGAAAACATATAGGGGAATAATTCTGCCTGGTTTGTGAAGATTATTTTAAACACAATGATGCCATAGTTAATTAGATCTATACCAGCCACATTTGATTCATTGAACAGATGTAGGTGATCTGTTTTTCACTTTGGTGTAAAGCATTGTAGATGAGCAAAGTCTAGTTGTGTCTTAAGACCAAGAGATGATGAAGCAAAAGATAATCACGTAATCGAACAGATTGGAATTCGGTTCTTAAAAAAAAAAAAAAAACTTGTTTGGGGGAGAAATCAGAAAGGTGCTTGTACAGCAGACCTGTGAAATCATAGATGGACATTCAAGAAAGAAGGAGTAGTTCTCAAAAGGCTGGTCCTTAACTAGCATGGTGACACAGAAGTCCAATCTCAAAGGATTGCATAGGAACGAATAATAATCTCCTACAGGCTTTGGTGGAAAGTTGGTGGGGAAAGTGAGTGTGGGAGAAATAAGTAGGAAATGGTGTTTCCTGGGTGGTGGTCAGGCCCTCTCCCTTTTCAGTCAGGGGGTGTGTCTTTTTAGGCCAGGGTGGTTTGAGTCAGTGACCCATCTTATTGAGGTAACTCCATGGTTTCTGCTCTGCTGACCTCAGGGCCAGCCCTCTGTGTCACAGGGACAGTGTTCGAGGTTTCACTGAGAGGAAGGGGAGGTTCCCATATGGAATCTGGTGGGAAACTTCTGGGAAGGAACCTGACTGACCCTTCAGGAGAAGGAAGAGCCTTGGTCAAGAAGAACCTACAAAACGAGGCTCACAAACTGGGTGTTTTTTCCAGAAGAAAAGAGCTGAAGGGTGACTCGTAAGATGCAACCCTGAGGTCTATACTTCGCACCACAGGTGACCCTTGCGTGCCCCTTCTGTGACCTTCTTTGTCACTGAGCCAAAGGGTCATTCTTTCTCTGCCTCTTCTCCATCGGCCCTTGTGTGAATTTACTGCCATAACAAAGTCCCACAGGCTGGGTGTCTTAACAGAGATTTATTTTCTCAACAGAGATTTATTTTCTCACAGTTCTGGAGGCCGGAAGTTTAGATCAAGGTGTTGGCAGGGTTGGTCTTTCCTGAGGCCTCTCTCCTCGGCTTGCAGATGGCCACCGTCTCCCCGTGTCCTCACATGGCCTTTCCTCTGTGCATCCCTGGTGTCTGTGTGTTCAAATTTCCTCCTCTTATGAGGACACCAGTCAGATTGGATTAGGGCCCATCTTAATCACTGTTTTAAATCGGTCACCTCTTTTAAGACCCTATCTCCAAATGCTGTCACATTCTGAGTTACATGGGGTTAGTGCTCCAAGGTAAGAATTCTGGGGGACACGATTCAGTCCATAACAAGCCCCATGGCTGGGCATGTTTGTTCTTTTTGCTTTTTCATTGCCATGTTCTCCCCCCACCCCTTTCACATTCCCTCTCGCCCTGGCTTTCACTTCTACAGCGAGATGGACTCTGAACCCAAAGCCCAAATCCAGCTCCACCTCCGCCACAGCCTGCTGGATATCCTTTTATAACCTTCAACATGTCCCCAGTCAGACACACACCTTCCCCTCCCACTTCTTCCCTTCTGCCCTGATTTAAAACTTTCTGGTCACTGTTGTACTTTAATCTCCTTCTCAGTAGCTAACCGTTTACAACACTGGGTTAATTTTTCCATAAAAGTGGGTTTTATAGCATTATCTTTTTATTTACATCGCCGCTGTTCAGGCTATCCCCTCGAGCTCAAATTGCTGCCTTAGCTTTGTAACTGGACTCCCGCAGCCCCTGCCAGCCCGTCTCTTTTTCCAGCGCATTAGTATATATCATCTTCACATTCATTTTTCTCAAGTTCTACTTTTGTTGTGTCATTATTCTTATTCAGTGAGTCCCTACAGGGTGAAGACCGTATTTCTTAGCTAGGCATTTGATGTCCTTTGTGGTCTGATGCCAACCTAGTTTCCAAATGCATCTTTAACTCTGCAGCATTGATTCTCACTTGTCTTCCTAAATGCCACCTGATTTCTGTCCCATAGCTTTCTTGATGCTGTTCTACTTCCCTGGAATTCCTTCTCCTTGTGTGTTCCTGTCTCCTTCCAAGCATTACCCAACATTTGAGACTCAGTTGAGTTCAGTTCCTACCTTCTGCATGATGGAGGAGACAACTTTGTCAATACTGTAATATGTAGAATGGTTTCCTGGGAAAGGGGGAACAGTTGGGGGAGGGTGGCAGGAAAGAAATTAATTAGGAGGAAAAGAAGAAATCGAGAGAAAAGACCCTACCTAACGTCACCTGGGTTTGTGTGAGTGTGTGTTTCGTTTCCTCAACCAGATTATAAACTTGGGGAGCTACAAGATACGTTTTATCTATTTATCTTGATAATGCCTACATTACTTGGTATGTTCCTGGGTCCATAAAAGGTAACTGATAGATGCTAATGATAATGGATTAGGCACTGCTCATTTTCTTCCCAGCAGACCAGAAGTGTGTGAAAAGTGGTGCCTAGCTCATTGTAGACCCTGAATAATAATATGCAGAACACAACTGAATCTCTCATATTAAGAGCTGACTGTAAAACTAGAAAAGGCTAAACTATGTAAAAATATGCAGAAGGATAAAATATGCACAAATATTTGCATGCCTTGAGTGGCTAAAGGTGACACTGTGTGTGAATGAGCTGAAAGCTCATCAGCTCGTGTGATTCCTGCACGGGGGGTGGGAGCTGGCCCTCTTGTGCTTCGGGGACGTGGCCACAGTGACAGACAGAAGGTGACAAATGTTACTGAGGGGGTTTTGGTGATGAGTCGCCTGATGTATTTTCCTTCTCTCTGCTTCCTGCAGGTATCATATAATCTGCTCTCATCATGGGAGAAATAGAGCAGAGGCCAACTCCAGGATCGAGACTGGGGGCCCCGGAGAATTCGGGGATCAGTACCTTGGAACATGGACAGAAGCCTCCCCCCACGCCTTCAGGAAAACTCATGTCCGTCAGAATCCAGATGCTGGATGACACCCAGGAGGCCTTTGAAGTTCCGGTAAGTTGGGGGCAGCCTTCGGCACGGGGGAGGCTCATGTCGTTCCTGTGTTTCGGTGACGCGAGCTGGCAGGTCTGTGTGTTCAGCAGCTCCCTGCCCACCCTCGCCATGCTCCTCTGGCGCGTTCTGGTTCCCAGCTCTCAGTTTTTGGATTTACGCGTGGACCGCGTCCAGTGATATCAGTGGGTGTGTCATTTGAATTTTACTCTGATTTTCCATGTTCAGATAGATATCTGTGTGTATATGCCTACGTATGTATTACTTATATATTTGAATTGGCGGGAACTGTGATCTGCGTCTCAGTCTGATTTGCTTATTACAAGCCGTTCCTCTCAACGCCGATGCATGTGTGTGAGCGCCCCGTTTCTCTAGGTTACTGGCAAGAAAGTTCCGAGAAAACCAACAAAGACCTGAATGGGTGTTCTGACATCAGAAGTTGCCGAGCATGTTTGTGGGTGGGGAGTCGGGGTGCAGAAGAACCCTGATCCCAGCCCCCAGTGTGGCAGCCCTAGAACTGAAGAGACCCCATCCCAGGGGCGGACCAGAGGGGTGTCCAGGAGCCGGGCAGAGAAGAAGGACCGGCAGCCGTGGCCTTACCCCTCAGCTAGGGCTGCATACCCCCACGGTTCTGGTGTTTCCCTCAGAGCCCCTTCCCCATGTCCCCTTGCCCTCCCTCATCCTTCTCCCCAAGCTCCTCCTGAAATCCGACTGCTGCTAGCGGCTCGGGAACCACCACCAGTTAGTTATGCGCAGATGGAGAATTTGTTCCTGTGGCAGGGAGAGTCCAGACGTGCGTGTCCACCTCTGTAGAACTCTGACTGCACTCGCCTCAAGAATTAATTAGCATCCAGAGAATTCACAGCACACTCTGGCTGTTTTCCGTGTTCTCCCTTGGGTACTAAGCCCACATCTCACATGGCTTGTGTGTGGGGGGGAAGGAAATAACTCTTGCATTCCAAACAGCCAAACTGTAAGCAGACTTTGGGAACGTAACCTGTTTTTAAAGTGGAGATGGTCCATCTATTATTCCCGATGGCTAGAGCAACTGAAATTTAACAGTCGGCATTCATGTCTGCAGCTCATCATTTCATGGTTTATGTAATATGATTCACTAAGTCATATTCATTTCAAAGACTGTTGTTCAGAGGGTGTGAATTACCATTAAGTGTCTCAGGGAAGATAAACCTCAGAAAAGCTATGTTTAAACCTGCCAATTTATTGCACGTTGCCAACAACCTTTGTATCTTTCTAATTTACTTGTTGTGGAATTCCTGTCTCTTCAAGGACTTGAACTTCTTCATATTCTGAGGCACAAAGCCGTTGCTAATCTGCTGAAATTGTAAAAATAGATTGAGGGGCACACCTGCCAGCCTGGTAGAGTCAGGCCTTCTGTAACATGTCCCAGCCTCCTCTCCTCCCCCCGCCCTCCGCCGCACCCCACATCCCTCCCGCACCCCGCCTCCTTTCTCTTCATTGCCAGACTGGTTTGGTGAGGTATTTCATTTCAGTGTTTCCTCTTTGGTACTGCTAAGGACTTCTGAGCCCAAGTCTGTAGCAATGCATTCTTTTAAATGGTGTTCCCGTATGTGGTTTGGACCGAGGGCCAGCAAATGCTGCTGTTGTGTGCACGAGCTATAGGAAGCATTGTACTATATTCACTTGCAGTTCTTGTTTCCCTGAATCAAAGGATGTCAAAACTCTGGTCCTAGCTACTATTTAGCTAGGAACTATTATAGGAACTCCCTGCCTAAGAAATAAGAATAGAAGTGTGTTTGCATCTTTAAAAAATGATTTTACTTGATAATTTCTGTTGTCTGTGCTTTGCATTTGTAACTCCTCTGCCTGGAAGGTTTCTCATACCACCCCCTTCCCGCATAAACTCCTGTGCATCCTTAGAGGTCCTATCTGTTTTACCCAGATGCCAACTTCTTTTTTTTTTTAATTAATTTATTTTATTTATTTTTGGCTGTGTTGGGTCTTTGTTGCTGTGCGCGGGCTTTCTCAAGTTGCGGCGAGCAGAGGCTACTCTTTGTTGCGGTGCACAGGCTTCTCATTGCGGTGGCTTCTCTTGTTGCGGAGCACAGGCTCTAGGCACACGGGCTTCAGTCGTTGTGGCTCGAGGGCTCAGTTGTTGTGGCGCATGGGCTTAGTTGCTCCACGGCATGTGGGATCTTCCCGGACCAGGGCTCGAACCCGTGTGCCCTGCATTGGCAGGTGGATTCTTAACCACTGCGCCACCAGGGAAGCCCCGCCCAGATGCCAACTTCTTGAGGCAGTGGCTGAGAGTGTTTTCTTCCCCCATTTCAGACCTCTTTGCTCATACATCTGTCAGGGTGGAGCTGGACCACTGAGATTCAAATCCCAGCTTCATCTACTGACGCATTAATCACCTTGGGCAAGGTACTTAATCTCTCTGTATCTCGGTTTTCTCCTCTGTAAAATGAGGCTAATCATAAACCCTACCTCATTTTATGAGAATAAAAGAGTTGATACAAATAAAGGAACAACTCTTGGCACATACTAAGAGCTTGGACCATAATATGATTAGTGTTACCAATGGGCATTTGCCACTTCACTGCTGGCTTCTCGGGGCTGGGACCTTGCCTTACTGTCTCATCCCCAGCACCTTGCACAGTGCCTGGCATGTAGTAGGTGCTCATTAAGTGTTTGCTGACTGAATATTAGGAGTACACTGAATCTTACAAGTAGAATTAATGCCATTGTTAGTTTTTCACATGCCTCATCCATTCATGTTTAATTTTTATTTTTGGAGTTGAGTCAAAATGTTCCTTCTCAACCCATGGGCAACAGATGTTTTCCATAACTGCCTGTAGAAAGGCAGCAATCAGCATTTTTATTGACTAAGCTGATTCTAAATTGCTACCTTGTGGTCCTTAAGAATAGAATCAGCCAGGTCTCTGCACAGCTGGGAAGCATCAGGCTGGCTGTGGTGACTCAGCCGCTGTGCTTGGGATTGGAGCGGAGGGACGCAGGATCACAAGAGACCCAGCTCCCCATAAGTGCTTTAAACCTTGCTCCAAAACTTTCTGCTGGGAATTCATCAAGGCCACGTGTCTGAGGCTGGAAGTGTCCCCTTAGCCCACACGTGCTCCCTCCTCAGATTGGGCACCCCACAAGGATGAATTCTCCTCGCTAATTCACATTCATCACACACATGAGCAGGCACTTGGCCAGAAGTCGTTACAGTTTCCCTCGGGGGACATTCTTCCATGAACCACAGCTTTCCTTGGGGGGGTTGAGTTTCCTGGGCCTTTCCTAAGACTTTTGTTTTAGAGGATGGATGAAGGCAAAGTCATCATTTAAAAATGCATGTTCCCTAAACACTTCCTGGCACAGATAACCACACCAGTGTTCATCATTTCTTATAGCCTTGAATGAAGTCTTATTAAAGAGTTTAATCCTTTGAAAAGCATGAGCAGTGAGCATCAGACTTTTCTACGCCATGGCTAGTTCTACCGCCGCCACCTTTGCTCTTGAACTTGGACGGTCTTTTTAGGTATTTCCTCTACAGAGTTGAAAGTTCAAAAGTAATATTTATAGTAAATTCTTACGGGGCGTTTTATCATCTTTATGTGGAAAAGGCTGTGCAGATAAGCCCCAACCTGTGGTTTGTGATTTATGCAGCTTTCCCTTCCAACCAGAGATTATAAATCGAGGTGACTTGTGTGGGTCTGAAAGAGTTAAATGACTCCCTCCGCTCCCACCCCCGCCAGGACCATCCCCCTTGAAGGTTCCTGAGAAGGTCTGATGTGTCCTGTCCTCACGACCCCGCTGGTAAACAAATGCTGTTCCTACTGACGTTTGTGGGGTGAAGCAGATGGCGTCTTCCCCAAGTGTTTATTCAGTTTATGTGTTTTCATTAAGCAAGGCCGCTCTAGCAAGAGTGGAGAAGAGCAGAGGAAATAAAACGGAGCCGTGTTTTGCTGCTTTTGAGCAGCCCTGGTGAAAACGCTTGGGAGAGACGCTCACAGGTGATGCGGAGACGCCTGGCCTTTGTTGCGGAGTGGGCGTGGCCTGGTGCAGGTGCGGAGCGCTCCGTGTCGGCCACAGCCCTCCCGGGGAGTAATCGTCGTGCCCTGTGTTTGTGTCTTGTCGTTGCTTTACTCAGAAGCCTTTATAGCTCCCAGCTGCCTGAGGATCAAGTGTGGATTTCTTAGTCTGGGGAGGCTGGGAGAGAGCTCGGGCCTTCCTGGAGGGCCCGCTGCAGCTGTCTGAGCTGCTCCAGCTACTTCGCTGTTAACTCCCCACTGCTGTCCCCGGTTGGTTCATCCTGTGCGTTAGCATCTTGGGCCAGAAAATTCTCTTAAGCTCTTTACATGCTTATTTTTGGCCTCCCACAGGTAGAATGGGACCTCTGTGGAGGCACGGCCTCTTTTGTTCTTGCTTATCATCAGATTGTGCACCTCAGCAGTGCCTGGACCCAGCCGATGCCATAACCTGTGACCAACTGCCCACACCTCTGTTCAATCATTTGCCTCTCGCAAGTGACGAAAGGTGGCTGGCGCTGTCATCTCTGTAAGATGAGGGAACCCTTGGGGAGTGCTTCGAGTCCCTTCATCACATTTGCACAGGGTTGGGATAGGACTGGGATTCGAACCCGGCCCTCATGACCCCAACGTTGTCTGCCTTCCCCGACACCGAGCTGCCGCTTCTTATAAGATCCGTGGGCTTCCGCTGTCTTGCCCTATTGGATCTTTTCAAACTTGCCTCCAAGGCTCCCAGACAGAAGGCACCACAGCCTCATCTCGGGGCTGCTCTGGTTCTTTTTCCGTTTGTAAACACCAGCCAACGTCCACTAACAAATTTGTCAAGATCACCTCAGGGTCCAAGCCTCCCCGTGGCTCTTGCTGGGGGCCACCTCTCTCTTCTTGTAGTGCGTGTTATGCTGTGCCTCTAATTAGACTGTGAGTCACAGGCTCCAGTCTTGCTTCTCTCCCTAATTAGTTCCCTTATAACCCTGCTGTGACTTGGTTTCCTTATTAGCAAAATGAGGTGTTTGGTCCAGATGATACTACAGGCCTTTTTTTCTCCCTTTCTTTTTTTGGAAGTCAGCACCTTGCCATTGACATCTTTGTTGATGAATTACCTTTTCATGACTGTATTTGTTAATTCCCCAGGCAGATGGTAGACTCTTTCAGAAAAGGGATTTTTCATCTTAAAAAAAACACAAAATTCTAAAAGCCTCCTCAGATAGTAGTTACTGTGTAACTAGTAAGTGCTCAAACCAATGTGGTCAGGGTGAATAAGCAAGCAGTATACAATATGTTGCTTGTGGAGCATCGGGAAATGTTAGGATTTTGTGTGTGTGTGTGTGTGTGTGTGTTGGTGGGAGGTGGGGTAACTTACATAAATCTCACTAAACTAAATTGGGCCAAACTTTTTATGCCACTTGAAAATTGTAGGTAGAAGATGGAAAGAAATCAGATATTTTCTAGACAACACATTATTAGCAGGAAGCAAACAAGTTTGTTGAAAACAAACATCTAAAATTTTTAAGAAAAATAATTAGGTTGCATGTCATAATAAAAGACTGCAAAGGGTTTTTTTTTTTTTAGGGAGGGCAAAACTGCCTATGTTATCTCAGACCTAATTAGGAGTCTCACACGGTCAGCCCATAAATGATTAAACATTTATTTCATTTTCTTACATTTTGAAATGGAGCAGTCGTTTAATTTCTTTAATTTTCACTGAAGCCTGGGCTTGACGTCAGTCGAGGGCTTGTTCCTCCAAGTGCTTTGTGGTTCTGCAAAAGGTCGTAAATGGTTAGAGAATTTGAAAACTGGCTTCATAGGCTTGCGCTCAGAAAAATGGACGTAGCAGAAGTTTGTCTTTTTAAAAAGCTCTGTGTGTCCTTTTGGGGACCCCCAAGTTTACATCGGGAAAAGCTGAGGCTGATGGTTTGGAGCTGGCCTTGTGTCACTCAGAGCCACTGTGTCTATAGAAAAGCATGGTCCTTTTCTCTGTCTTATTTTGAATGATTTTGTTTCCCTTTTTAATTTCTATTTCAGCCATCTTAGAGACGATGCCTTTTTGGATAAGCCACTAAATGTCTTTTTTTTTTTTTTCTCCCCGAAGAGGTGGAATGTACGTTTAACCAAGATCCTGGGGGAAAATATATCTTCCTTTTTAATACGTGCTCTGCTTCTCAGTTCCCCTGGAATCGCAAGTCCCTGGCAGTGGGGTTATTCCTTGCAGTTGATTGGATTATATGATCTTAGAAGGCAGGTGTGTGTTCAGGGGTCCTTTATTTTTTTCTTTTGCATAAAGTGCACGTAAGAGGTGATGGTGGTGATACCGAGACCTAAATAAAATTTAATTGACCGTTTAAACCAGAAGGGAGATGTGTGTGCCCAGAGCTCCATTAACTGCCCCTTAAGCAGCTGCAGTTTTGAACCAGAATGAGGGGAAGGAATTTCGCAAGTTCACTCAGCTTTTTAAAAATGAGTCCATATTTCTTTTCCCTTATCAGTGTTGCTTTTGGCTCCTATTATTAGCAGAGTTTCTGAAAGAGTATTTATGTCCACTCCGCTTTGCATGGTCCTTTATGTGTTTTATTTAACTTGAATGATAAATGGTCCGTCTGGGTCTGGTCTCATGATGTTAAATTTAAGGGCTATTTTAATAGATAAAAAAAATTTTTTTTCATAATTCATTTCAGTGGAATACTGTTAGCCTTCCTTTCTAGTTCCTTAGAAGCAAAGAGTAGAACTTAAATGTTGGCCCGAAATGTTTGTGTGCCCCTTTCAACTTCACTGCAGACCCTTGATCAAAGTCATTTCTGAGGCTCTGACGTGATGGCAGGAATTCTGTAACAGCTGTTTGCTATTTTCTCCCTGAAAAGTCTCTCAGCAGAAACTAATAAATAAAAGGAATAAACTGTAATTGAGAATGTCTGTATCAGACATTAAAGTGGGCCAGTATTCTGGGGAAACGTAGCGAGTTTGAGAGGCTGCTTTTTTTTCCTCCCCTCTTTTAAGTGGAGATAATAAATTGTCTGAATTATAAAAACAGAGTGGTTAAAGGGGAAAGTCCAGGACCGTGCATCCGGGCTTCAAGGCTTACTAGCTGGGTGGCTCTGGGTGAGAAGATAACCACCCTCAACCCATGTCCTTGTCTCCGAATCCAGGGAACACGTACTTCATGGGGCTGAGGTGTGAAGCTCACGTGAAATACCTTCTGAGAAAACACCTGGCAGAGTCCTGGATGCAGATTAGTTTCTCCTTAAAAGCTAGTCTTTTTTTCTTCCTTTCACACTAAGCTTTACTCTCCTTGTTCATTAGCAGAATTGAGACTGTGCTTGCATTGTAGAGCTCTTGGGTAGGTGAAATGGAAAAGAAGCTTATGAAAACACTTTAAAATTAAAAACTAGCATACTTGTCAAGTGGACTAATTCCCTTTCTTTTTACCCCCCCCCCCCCCCCCCAGCTTTCTATATAGTCTCGCGTGAGTCTTTCCTGAAATAGAGACGAGGATCCCAGGTGGCTTTCGAAAGTCTGTAAGAAGGAAGTGCCACCTGGACAGGTGTGATGCAATCTCAGCTTCTCACAAGCACAGTTACTCCCTTTTTCCGACGTATCTGTAGCTTCTCGGAGCTTCAGTTCCCTTAGCTTTCACATCGAGGGGTGTTCGTGTAGCTTAAACATTTTATGTGCGTGTCAGCTTCGCTGAGTTCTTGATCTCCTTCATTTACTTAGTCCAAAGCCTTTCAGTTTTCCTAGAGTCAGGATTTTCTTAGGTTCTCCTCTCCTCTCATCCCTCTGGCACAGGTTGGCTGTAGGATTTCAAGGTGGTGGACGGAGGTTTTCAGGACCCTCTAGGATGGGTCGTCTTCTCTGCTGGCTCCTTTGAAGGAAGCATTTAGCTGGCTAGATACCCCTGTGCTTGAATGTGAATGTGAAACATATTAACATACAAATCAGACTGATGTTTAAACTATCTGCTATTTTATTTTTTATGATTCACTTATTTGCTGTCTTTCATCAATTCGAACATTGGAGTTGGACATCATAGCTTTAACTCCTAAGAAAGATATTGGAATGATTTAATCAGTTTGGGATCTGTAGAGAAAATGATCGTGTGAAAGCAATTCTAAAAGTCATACTTGATAACTGTGAGCAAGAGCCTTATAGGTTTCTCCTTCCTCATTTATATAAACAGGAAGCTAGACTTGATACCCACAATAGAATTCCAGAGCACTGGTGTTATTTTATGGAATGTGATCTTGGAAACACGATATGAGTCCCACGAATATTTATGGACATGCACGGCAAGGTGTTGCTGATAAGAAAATGAACAAAAATAATGGCTACCCTTTAAAAAAAAAAAACCTTGCTGTGTGCCAGACTTTGTGCTACATCTGTACTTACGTTCTTTCATTTATGGCTGATCAGTGAATCTATGAGGTAGGCATGAGTGACCCCAGTGAGGCGTAGAGGGCAGAAAGGGCTTGATCTAGGTCGTAGAGCCAGGGTCCCGGCCCAGCCCCTCTCTATACTTTAGCCCCGCTCTCCCCATGCCATTAGATGGGCTTCAGGGCCTTAGGGAGCCCATAGAGAGTCCAACCTACCACATCAAGCGTGCTGGTCCGTGAGACAGATGCCAGTGATAGATACTCTTTAAGTGGGTAGGATGGGTTAAGAGGGCTGAGCCTGCAGGAGGAAAGCCCAGTGACACACGGTGGTGACTGATAAGGGCCCCAGATGGAATGCTGGGGAGCTGAAAGACACAGAAGTGAAGGAGGTAGAATTGGTAGGACTTGCAGCGTGTGGGAGGGGAGCACCTGAAGAGTGGGGCGCACGGACAGTCCTTACGTTTACACCGTGGCTTACGTTACGTGGCCTTACGTTTACACCTGGGTGGATCCGTGCTGCCACGGAGGACTAGGACATCGACTGGCCTTTCTGTGACAACTGTTGTACCGGAAATGATGCCTGCCTTTAGTTGACGTGAAAGGCTCGTTGCTAATTTGCTGGTGAGAGGCACTGCCTCATTTATAATCACAGAGAAGAATCTGTGACTCTATAAATGAACCTCTGAGATTCACAGTGATTATGTAGATTGTACAAACTGGAAGTATCAAATGGTGGTTGATTGCTTGCTTTCCATTTATATTAGGAAAATTATATTTACTCTGCATTTCAATTTCCTTGTCATCCAGAAGCAACTCTGTTCAACTTGCCACACGTAAGTGAAGGCCGGGCTGGGAAAGCATTGACACCCAGTGCCTTCAAACGATGTTCAAAATCCTTAGAAAGGAATGGGGGTGTTACCTGTCCTTTAATTTTGATGCCATTTACTGATGAGGCAAACTATCAAGTGCGTTTGGCTGTCATGTTATCTTCCATGGTCATTTGTCAGAATGTGTTTCCGCAAACAGAACTCAAACGCTCAATTACCTTTGATCTAGATATAAGGCTGAGTGTCTAAAGCATTGAAAAGCAAGACCCAAGAGCACTTGTTGAGTTATTAGGGTGTCAAGACAGTGCCTTTTTCACGGTTACAATCTGTGTTAGTTTCTTAGGGCCGCCGTGACGCGGTACCACAAACTGGGCAGGCTCAACGACAGAAGTCCATTCTCTCTCAGTTCTGAAGGCCAGAAGTCCAAGATCAAGGTGTTGGCAGGATTGGATCCTTCTGAGGGAGAATCTGTTCCATGGCACTCTCCTAGCTTCTGGGGATTTGCTGGCAGTCTCTGGGGTGCCTTGCATCTCTGCATCCATCTTTACGTGGCCTTTTCCCTATCTGGGTGTCTGTCTCCAAATTTACCCTTTTTATTGGGTTGGCCAAAAAGTTCGTTCGGGTTTTTTTCCTGAGATGTTATGGAAAAAGCTGAACGAAATCTTTGGCCAACCCAGTGTGAGGAGAGCGGCCATACAGGATTAGGGCCCACCCTACTGACCTCATTTAAACTTGATGACCTCTGTAAAGATCCTATTTCCAAATAAGGTCACGTTCTGAAGTACAGGGGTTTAGCACTTCAGCCTGTGAGTTTGAGGGGGCCCCAGTTCAGCTCATAGCAAAAGCTTATTTAAACAGTGGGGAAACGAAGGGGAAAGATAATCGGTATTACCCTGAGCCTCGAGATGGCTTTCGCTTAACAAACGCCTTTTAAAAATAAAACACTGCAGTCTTTGTTCTCCCTGAACATTTTGTAGAAAGATTTCCTTCTTGGTATATTTTTTACAAACACAGTTAAAGCTCATTGTATGTAAGGCTGTCTGATGTGTAACTCGAAATATTCCTCAGTTCCTGATTCCAAGTACGTATCCCTGAACGAGGAACAGCAGAAACAGGAAATAAAAGGCATGCGTGACTGATCTTCCTAGGCTCCGGGGGACACTTGACTGGGATAGATGTCCAGTAATAAATACTTGGTAACATTTTTATGGAGGTCCATGCCCCCGTGTTGGTGCTGTTTTTTCAGGGTTGGCGTTGAGTTGGTTTTCTGAATCCTAGCTGAGCTGCCTCTCCATCGTGTCCCCTCCCATCACATCTGCCCTTCAACCTCGTAGGGCCCTCCCCTCCCTCGACCCTCTTCTCCCAGGGCACCCAGATTCTCCCTTGCTTTGCTGTGATTCTGGCGGCGGCTGCCGTTCCTTTCTCCTCTGCTGCTACACAAGGCAGTTAAGAGTGATTGGAGTATAATTGCTCTACAATGGTGTGTTAGTTTCTGCTTTATAACAAAGTGAGTCAGTTATACATATACATATGTTCCCATATCTCTTCCCTCTTGCATCTCCCTCCCTCCCACCCTCCCTATCCCACCCCTCTAGGTGGTCACAAAGCACAGAGCTGATCTCCCTGTGCTATGTGGTTGCTTCCCACTAGCTATCTATTTTACATTTGGTAGTGTGTATATGTCCCTGCCACTCTCTCACCCTGTCACATCTTACCCCTCCCCCTCCCCATATCCTCAAGTCCATTCTCTAGTAGGTCTGTGTCTTTATTCCCGTCTTGTAAAGCAATTATACTCCAATAAAGATGTTTAAAAAAAAAAGTGAGAGAGTGGCATGGACATATATACACTACCAAATGTAAAACAGATAGCTAGTGGGAAGCAGCCACAAAGCACAGGGAGATCAACTCGGTGTTTTGTGACCACCTAGAGGGGTGGGATAGGGAGGGTGGGAAGGAGGGAGATGCAAGAGGGAAGAGATATGGGGATATATGTATATGTATAACTGATTCACTTTGTTATACAGCAGAAACTAACACACCATTGTAAAGCAGTTATACTCCAATAAAGATGTTAAAAAAAAAAACGTGATTGGAAAAAAATGTATCACAACAGCGGTTATTGCCACTGTAAATTTACAAACTCAGGTCTTCCCTTGTCCTCGGAGCACCCCGGTTACCGTGCCAGAGTGCCCCCCTGCTTTCCTGGCTCCCACGGTGGCTGTCATAGACCTTCCCAGTCCCTTCCAGTCGGCTCTCGCGTTCCTGTGGTTACACAAGCTTAGTCTAAAGGGGCAAGAAGAGGGACTGGGTCTCAAGCGGGTCATGCTGTGGCCACGCAGGGAGGGCCCGGCCAGCGGCAGTGGCAGCGATGGCCGTTGCCAGGGCCAGAGTAGGGCCAGGAGGGAACCCGAGGAGGGGTGGGTGGTGAGCCGCCCAGCTGTCTTCCTGACCACCTGTGCCCTGTCGGCGTCGCCTGTCCCTGAACCAGAGGCCCCCAAGTGAGGAGCCCAAGGTGAGCAGTCTGTAGAGACCGGCCAGTGGGGCCGTGAGAGAAGGGCCAGGACACCCCCTCTCTTGAGAGATGCCCAAGACTTACACCTCACAGAGAAAGTCAAGGCCACCAGGCATGGGCTCCCAGGTTCCTGTCTCCTAAAACTTAGGCTCGTCTCTCTTCCCCTGCCTTCGCTTCCATCCTTGCAGCCTCGCCTCTGACCCTCCAACCTTCATTCCATCTCGCGCAGGACACTGCTTCCCATGGCAGGCGCCAACAAAAATGCCTTTTATTCACATATAAGTCCTGTGATTCATGGGCATGTTTTTATTTAATTTATAGACAATTTAACACTAGAAACCAGATGATTTAAAAAAAAAAAAAAAGGGCAGGGTGGGGCAGTAGTTATAGCGTGCACTGAATCTGGGAGATGAAACAAAACTTAGATATTGCTGTTGGCCCTCTATCGTGCCTTTGCCCGATTTAGATATTTCTGTAAGTACCAAGATGACATATTTTATTAGAGCTGTTAACTGGAATGTCTGGTTTCGTAATAAGCACCAAGGAGTTCTCCTTCCCTTTGTTAACTGGGTCTCAGGTGTGTTGAGCAGCTCACCTGTCCGGGTAGGTTTCATGCGGGTGGTCAGAGGTCCTGTTTGCGGACCACGTGGTGAGGTGCCTGGACTCGCCCTGCTCAGGGCTCTCCTGCTTTAAGCTCTCACCCATTATTCACAGCACAGAGGAAGACCTTCATTCCAAGCAAACTCTTGGTGTTGGCTACCTGTGAACTTTCCGAATCCCTAATGACAAAGTTAACCTGTCTTTCCCCCCGCCCCTTCCTCCCCTCCCCTCCCCTCCCCTCTCCTCCCCTCCCCTCCCCTCTCCTCCCCTCCCCTCCCCTCCCCTCCCCTCCCCTCCCCTTTCCAAGGGCACTTTCTCTAAGATGGGCTTCCTCTTTTAGTGCCCACAGCTGCCTTCTCTTTTGAAGCTCCTGAAAGGTACATGGCAGCTTTAGCAAATAAAGTTTTAATTTTCTCTAGAGAACTGGTTCAGCAGAACCCAAGCCACTGCCAGCAGCCCATAGGCACCCTGCCAACCCGGGGCTGTTTAGAGAGAGATTTATGTGGGTACAAGTCGCAATGCTTAGTTTCCAAACTTATTTTTGCCCTCTGTTTGGCTCCAAAAATGCTTGACCAAGGGGCCTGGAGAGTTGGTTTTGTTTTTGGTCATTGTTTCATGGTACACAAAGTACTAGATGAAAGTAAGTTCTTTTTCTCTGTGCCCTGTACCCATGTGAACCCTGGAGCTGATCAGTGATGTTTCAGAGTCCTACTGGCAACACTTTGTGCAGTGGCATTGAAGCGATGCTTTAGGGGTCCATTTTCCTAGGCTACTCCATCACTCAGCAATGCAATTTGACATTTGGTGAAATATAATGTATCAGTTTGCAAGGGCTGCTGTAACATAGTACCAGGGAGGGGTCAGCTTAAACAACAGAAATTGATTGGCTCACAGTTCTGGAGGCTGGAAGTCTGAGATTAAGGTGTGGGCAGGGTTGGTTCCTTCTGAGGCTGTGAGGGAGAATCTTTTCCATGCCTCCCTGCTAGCTTCTGGTGGGTTGCTGGCCATCTTTGGTGTTCTTTGGCTTGTAGACATATCTCTACCAATCTGTGCCTTCATCTTCACCTGGCTGTCTCCTTCTGTGTGTTTGCCCTAGTTTCTCCCTTTTATAAGGCCACAGTCATACTGGTTTAGGGCCCACCCTAATGACCCCATCGTAACTCGATCAGTTGCGAAGACCCATCTTCCAAATAAGGTCACTGGCTACCGGGTGGGTGGGTGGAGTGGTTAGGACTCCAACATACGAACTTTGGGGAGATACAGTTCAGCCTGTACATATAGCAGTTTTCATTGTCTGGCTTCTTTATGAAACATCATTTGAGAAATGGTTGGGCCATTTGCTGCTGTGACTTCTAGATGTGCAACTTGAATACCCAGTTTTCTGCTCTGGTTCCTTTGGGTCGCAGTGTAGAATGGGGCATTTCCCTAATAGGTGGAGGAGAACTTTATCACATAAAACTCCCTTAAAAAAAAAAAAAAAAACCTCCCTTAAATCACATGTATGCCTGATTAAAATGGGAACTGTAGTCTGGGCAGTCATATTAGATGGGAAATCTTGGCTGTTTCAATCAAGCGAACTGTAGGAGTGGGTTGGTTTGGAGTAATTTTCCTTCCTTCTCCAGCATTTTTTTGTGAATCAGCAACGGGAGAGTGCTGACATGAAAGTCACTGTGTAGTATCTCCCAACATCACTCACTCTGATTTTGGCAAATAGCCATTCTTTTGATGTATTGGTCTAGGTTGAAAAAATAAGCCTTCACTGCTCTCCCAGCATCCTCTGTCTTGCAGCAGTTATGCCAGAGAGCATTACTAATCATTAGAGAAATGCAAATCAAAACCACCATGAGATATTACCTCACACCCATTAGTATGATTGCTATAAACACACACACACACACACACACACAGAGAATACAACAACTATTCAGGATGCTGGGAAATTGAAACCCTTGTGCCTTGTTGGTGGGAATGTAAAATGGCAGCCACTATGGAAAAGATTACGGCGGTTCCTCAAAAAATGAAACGTTAGAATTACCATGTGATCCAGCAATTCCACTTCTGAGTATATACCCCAAATAAATGAGAGCGGGATCTTGAAGAGATGTTTGTACACCTGTCTTTAAACAGTGTTATTCACAATAGCCAGGAGGTGGAAGCAACCCAAATGTGCGTTGATGGATGAATGGATAATATATGGTATATACATACTATGGAATATTATTCAGTCTGAAAAGGGAGGAAATCCTGTCAAATGCTACAGTATAGATGAGCATTATGTTAAGTGAAATAAGCCAGTCACAAAAAAGACAAATACTGTATGAATCTACTTACGTGAGGTACCAAGAGTAATCAAATTCATAGAGACAGAAAGTAGAATGGTGATTGCCAAGGGCTGGGGAGAAGGGTGGAAATGGAGAGTTGTTGTTTAATGGCAATATAGTTTTAGTTTTGCAAGACGAAAAATTTCTGGAGACCTATGTGAGTATACTTAACACTACTGAACACTTAAAAATGGTTAAGAAAGAAAATTTTATGTGGGTTTTTTTTAACCATATATTTTTTTAATTGGAAACTAGTTAAAATAACCACAATTGATTTTAACCTTTGAGAAAACTAGTCTAGACCTTCATTTCCATGTACTGTGCTTCAGTTGAATTCCGACAGTGTATCAGGCAGGTGTCAGGGGGTAGGGAAGTAGATTCATCTGTGGCTAAAAAGACTTGGAGGAAGGAAAAAACTCATTTCAATAAACTAAAATGCTAGCTTACAAGTATTGTGACCTCGTTTCTGTGATGACTGATGAAGACACTTTGAACCATCTGTGGTAACATTTGTTTCACTAGCATTCACAGCATCGTTTGGTGTTGGTGTTTATCTTCTGTTTGTATATCATTAGTTATCATTTTATGGCTCATGCCTGCCAGAGAGATGGTAAATTCCTTTAAAGCTGGGGCGGGGTTCTTTGTGATCTCCACAGCAGCTAGTGAGTTTCCTGCACATATGAGGGGTAAACAGTTAATAGACCTTTTCTGTTCATTGACCCACTTGTGGTACCTTCAGCAAATCCCTGTATCCTAAGGGTCAGTTCACCTCCCATTGCATGATTTGCTGGGTCTTAGGCTAACGAATGATAGAAAACACTTTGCAAAGACAAAATTTCAGAATGATACTCAAGTTACCAAAGGTGTTAATGCATCCTTTATTTTCTAGCTCTTTCTATGTGAGTTGACCAGTTGAATAATAAGATTCTCATAACCTCAGAAACTGAATCTTTTAATATTGCACACAAAACATATATTCAAGGCAGCAAGCCAAGTAGTATCTTCTTGCTGCACTTGGCACGCAGATCTGCAATTATACTGTTTTTGAGTAACGGATGACATTCTAAGCATAGAGCTGCCAAGACATACCATTTGGACCTTGTTCTAATTAATTCCCTGCAAATGATAAATTTTCTATTCTTTGCCCTTCTGCCCACATTTTCTCCTCCTTTGTGAAGCTTCATCTGAAAGTGAAGATGAAACAAGTCATAGCGGTGTTTATTCTGCTTGTGTTGCAGCGTTTAGAAATTGTAGTCGGGAAATTGATACAAGAAGTTTTAAATTTTTGTCCCCAAAGTAGAGCATTTGGGTAAATTTTCCTGTCATGAAATCCTTTCTACTTATATTTTATTCACAGCTTGAGGCCTCTGAATGACCACGTGAAATACCGTTAACTGACGCGGCAGCAACAGGGCATGTAGCATAATCTCAGAAGTGTTTTTCTTTGAGGGTGAGCTCACAGCACAGCATGTGATAGAAGGGGGGTGCTGGCAACAGTGTGGAAAGCCCTGGGACTTGAAGTATCTCACCTGGGTTACTCGGCCTCATTTATCTCTACTGTATTGCCCATTTTAGGTTAGAGAAATGGAAAAAGAAAAAGTAGATTGAATATATTGTTTTAGTATATGAGTGTTTTAAGGAATTACTCAGAAAGCATTATTTAAAAGCCAGGTTGTAATGGTCTAGTGACATTTCCTAGCAGGTTGTGTGATGGTTACTGGTCATGCCCAAGAGCATGAGTATGGGTTCTTTGTGACCTCCACAGGGTCATGAGATCAGTGAGTCATTGCCTTTTACGTGCCTTAGAGAACTGGGTAACCGCCCCCCCACCCCCGGCTCCCCCAAAAAAGAGATTTGGGCATCATTGAGAAAATTGTCATTATCCATGAAGCTGTCATAATAGCTTATTTTAATAATTGCTTGTTAACATGATGACTTTGAACATTAGAGGTTTGGGCATCTTTGAACAGATTAAGGGATTTAGTGAAAACCAGAGAAACAATTTGATTTTTAAAAGAAATTAACCCTCAAACCCTTTAAGTCCCTTAATACTTACCCCTAAAGCAATCTGTGCGCATTGTAGAAAATTGAGAAGATGCATGAAAACTTAAAAAAAAAAAATCATCCAACCTTGGGTATTCCCTGGCGGTCCAGTGGTTAGGACGCAGCACTTTCACTGCCATGGCCCTGGGTTCAATCCCTGGTCGGGGAACTAAGATCCTGCAAGCTGCATGGTGCAGCCAAAAAAAAAAATCATCCAACCAGACAACAATGTTAATATTCTATGGTATTTCCATACAGTTGTTTTATATATTTTCTCAATTAAAAGTCTTTGGGTTGTAAGCAACAGAATGATAGATTCTGGCTAATGTGAGTCAAGCAGGGGGCTTATTGAAAGGTCACTGGGGCAGCTCCCCATGGCCAGAGAGCAGGAACGTGAATTCTTGTGAGCCAGACCACCGCCCCATTTGTCTTTTAGAATATCTTTTTATAAAACCAGGACATATTGTACATGTTGGGTGTACCTCATTCTGTCTGCCTTGGGAAACATAGTGTTACTGACGGATGGAGGGATTCTCAAACAGGAGAAGTCTAAGGGCATAGGAGACGCACGCAGAGAAATTACCTCTAGCTTGTCAGCAGCCATGGGATTAACAGGTAAGGGTTTAGCAGTTCACTGTGATGAGCTCGGGGAGCAAGGCCAGCCCCCAGCACTTCCTGGGCCAAGCTGACACTTGGCCAGAAGACTTCAGATCTGGGCCAGGGAGGGATAGAAAGATGACAGCAGAAAAAGAAAACCCTGGACAAGCTCATTGGCAGTGAGGGGAGGAGAACAGAAGCACTAAAGCAGTTTACAGGGTAACACATATGTTTCCCCATTTAGGTACTATTTTGTAACCCATTTCTACTGCAGGCTTAAGCTTCATAATGGGACTAGAGTATTTTTCTTTTTCTTGTAAGGAATAGAATTTGCCCTTTCACTCACTTTTTTGCTTAACTAATGACCCCACGAATCTTTAGGGTCCTATTATCATTCCTTCACGTAGTCTTGCTTTCCCATTTAAGTCTTTGTTGCAAACCACAGTTTGGTGTGCAGTAACTTCAGATTTTATTTACTGTTATTTGGAGAACTGCTAGGGTTTGTAGGGAAAAAAGTTTATCAGAAATAGTTTTCAAATGTCCATGCTGTGAGGGTAGATTTCATAAATTGGCCTAATTAACTAATGTGCCTAATTAATAAGGCATGTAAAGATCATATCCTTAAAATTACATTTCTACTGAGAATGCAGTGCTTTGAAACTTTATATTTAGAGCGGAGTTTTTGATAGTATTGTCTGATTTTCTCAGGAAATGTTCATAATAATTTCCCCATCTACAGAAGATCAAGTGAGGACCCCATGAAGGCCTTCCATGGTGTGTATTGTCATTTAGGAACTCAGATATTCAAGGGTCCCTGTCTGCAGGTGTGCATGACCTCCTAGGCCCAATGCCTACAGGTTTTGTGGTTCTAAGTGAGCAGTGTTGCCTTGGGTTTAACTCTCTGGCCCGATGGTTAGGCTTTTCTTGCATGGTATAGAGGGTTGAGGGCATTGGTAAAGCATCCCATTCAGCCCATCTTACATTTCTGTTAGTACAGAGTTCTTTGTTGAAATAAAGGAGTGGTTTAGCTTTAAGAGGGGGCAGTGTTCATAAATAACGTCGTCTTCCTCTCCTGAGTTCTGAACCAACTGAGAAAGAGGCATGCTACCCACCACTGATCACAGCAGCAGCCTGATGCTGATAGACGCCAGACTTAGGTGCTGGCCACCTGTTAACTGTGTCCTGAATTGGACAGACTCACCACCCAATCACTGGCACACAGACCGGGGAACCGCAGGCTCCCAGGGCGAGCACCGCCCAGAGCGCGTGCAGAACTGACCAAAGACGGGAAAGGGTTGAGCCAAGAAGGCCCATCTCCTGCCCCCAAGTTCACCCATCTGATAGGTAAAAATCCCCCCACCCCGACCCCCAGGAAGGAGCGAGTAGGGGGTTGGGGGGAGAGGCCAGCTAAAGTCTCTGTAAGGAAGTTGTGTTTACGTGTTATCACAAGTACTGTGGGAAGACTATATATGTGAAGAAGTTTGACTTCTTAGGAGGAAACTGAAAAGCTCTGGGACCCACCCACTACTCAATTCCATTAGGAAGTTGTGAATTCCTAAGGAATGTTTTCAAAGTTTCTTTTCAAACTTCAAAAATTGTGGTCGGGGAATGACATGGGATTCTAATCGTTTGTTACTATTAACTCATTTGGTATCTTCTGCCAGTGCTCAAACCTCAGATGTTACTACGATTTTCCTCTCAAAGTGCCCTGCTTATCTCAGGAGGGTTCTGTCAATTCCGAAGGACTCTTCTCTTATATTCCCTTTTCGAGTCAGAAATTGCAAAGTTGGAAGAGAGTTATCCCACATCTTCACCTGGTGTGCGTAAATATGTCTACATGCAACTGTGTGAGGCTTTCTTCCCCACTGAGGGAAAAGTTGACGTTTGCAACCCAGTTGTTAATTGACTAAGCTCATCTGTTAAAAAAGCACCAGGCCCAGTTTATAGCCAGTGTTCAAAGGACAGATACTTTCTATATTATTAAAAATATAATATATGATGTTACAATATGATATAATGCAAAACCTAACATAGATAATATGGGAAAGTATAGTAAGAAAAGTATCCATTTTACTAATGAATACAGGAACAATTATAAATAAAATAAAATTTATTTTAATTTAATGAATAAATTAAAGTCAGGTAGGGTATTTTTTAAAACGTCAGCCCAACTAAGGTTTATTCCATGAATGCAAGGATGGTTCAACATTAGGGAGTCTTTCAAAATAATAAATAAAGAAAAAATACCCTCAGGTTTTAAAATGTCTCTAGTTGTTTGTAGCCATGATTTTTAATATCTGATTAAAATAGGAGTAGATAGAAATTACATAAATATGATGAAGAATGATTATCAAAATCCAGCAACATTCAATTAAATGATAAAATAATATAGCTATTCCCATTAAAATACGTGATTGCCCTCTCTTACCACTATTATTTAATAATATTTTAAAGGTGTTAACTTATACAGTGAGAAGTTGAAAAGATTGGGCAAAAAGGTGAAATTATTTGTTGTTTTCAGAGATTATCATCATATACTTGAAAACCCAAGATAATCCTTTAAGTACTTTTGAAATTAAGTAGATTTGGATGACTTAAATATAGAAACCAATAGCTTTTTTTCCATCCTTTGAATAACAACTTAGAGATGGGAAAAAGTTCAAAATGGTAAGAGTAAAAAAAGTACTCAAATAAGTTTAAGTAGGAGGGAACATGCCTGATAGGAAGAAAAATGTAAAACTTTACAGAAGGACTTAAAACAAGATCAAAATAGTGAAAGAACAGGCCATACTCCTGGATGGGAAGATGGCATCATGAAATGCTGGTCCCCTCTGAAGCCATTTACACCTGTTAGACCCTTTCAGTCAGAGCACTGCTGCTCTTTGGGGAATGGGAAAGCAGGCAAAATGATTTTAAGTTCACGTGGGAGAAGAAATGTTTAAGAATCATAAGATATTTTCGAAATATGTAAAATGGGCCTTGCTGTTTCAGTTGTTAGAATTTTGGAGCCACTATAATTAAAACAGCAGCTACTGGCACAGAAATAGAATCAAGAGCCTGAGTACATCTGGGAAATTATATACCATAAACGTGCATTTAAATTGGTGGGAGAAGAATGGTTTATTTATTAATAAATGGTGCTGGTTGACTTAGCTATTCATTTGGAAGAAAAAATTAATTTTTTCATCTGATACTGGATACAAGGAAATCTTTGAGATGGATTAAACGTCTAGCTCTAAACATAAAAATAAACAAGACGTTAGGAAAACATTTGGTAAACTATTTATATAGCTTTTGGGTTATACAGGAAACTCTGAGACCATAAGGAAAAAGATGAGTAATATATACCTAGTCATTCACTTATTCCACTTGCTTTTCCTGCTGAAGATATACCAGCTTCAACCTAGTTTGACTGTCCACACACCCCAGGGTGATTTTCAGCTAGGACACATTGATATGGCCTAATCAATGTAAATATAAATTTTTCATAAACTCTGCTTTTGATGTCAGTAAAACAATTCACTGAGGATACTGTAGATGCTTGGGAAAATTGAAGTTGGTATATTAGTCCTGTAATTACTGAAACTTCATTAATAACTGTGAAATTGCAGCCTAACCTTGGAGCCAATCAAGTAGATGGTGGATTTTTGACTTAAGAACTAATGTTTTTGTCTTCCCACCTCCTCACAGGTATCCTGGGTACCTCGCTGCATTTCCTGTCCTTCCTGGTACGGTAGACCAGAGCTTTTTGTAGTCAGAGCATCCTCTGCCTCTGGTGACCTTAATTTACACAATAGACTGAACAGTTTCCTAGGATGGTCTTTGTCCAGCCTGATTTTAAATTCCGTCTCTTCTTGCAACCTACTTTGCCAATGTTCTGCATCAACAATCTAGTTCCAGACGGTGGTTCTGATGAAAGGAAAGAGGGAGAATTCGTATCTGTCCATTTATTTGCACTAAAACGTCTTATTGGATATTTACAGTGGTGCTGCTTTATGGAGAGCTTATTCCGAGGGTGGGGATGGGTGGGTAAAGATAGAGGAGGGGGAGGGGCTGGAGTAGGCTGAACAGAGGAATGTGTCTGGTAATATTCATTTACCCCCAGTAATTCTCGGAATCGTGAAAACACTCTTAGAAAAGTATGCATGTATGTACACATATACACACACACACACACACATTCATTTTGTGCCATATTTGAAAATGTAAGCCCTAATCACTTGGCACCGTTCCTTAAAACCAACGAGCAGTTGTATTTTCAGTTCCCCGGATTCTGTGTAGACGTCTCAAGGAATGTTACTTCAGGGAGGGATGGGGAAGGAAGGAGCATGCGGAACACGTACTTCTTGGTTTGAGAGAGAGACACACGAGGGACTCTCAATGTGGTTTTAATATCTCTGGTTTCCAGTGTTCTCAAAGGCGTTGGCTCATTTCTACATAGGAGGAACACGTCACCTCCGTGTTGGTCTCTGTAACAGAGCTCAGGGGCCCCACTTTAGGGCGCAGGCCCCCGGCGCCCCCCACCCCGTCTGCCGTTCCCTCCCTCCCCCATTCCTTTCAGGGTAGCGCTGCTCCCTGGCTGACATCTCCGAAGCAGCATCCCCCTGCAGAGGCCAAAGGACCACGAAAAGTCCCTGCCGTGGCCCCTGACTTCGGTTACTCGGAGATGTTTCTTTACTTAGCTTTTGCCCCGTAAGTCGTGTTTGGCAGGGTGTCCCCAGTTCTCACTCCGCCTCGTCACTGACACTCTTCTTTCTGTGAGCTGAGCGTATTTGCTGTCAGCTACCTGAGAAATGAATTTTCTTCAAGTTAGTTAGTTTTCTTTTACCTTTCTTCCCCCGCCGCTTTTGTGGGGTTTGGGCTCTTTTTCTTTCTTTCTTTCTTTCTTTTTTTTTTTTTTTTAAATATTTAGTTATTTATTTGGTTGCACCGGGTCTTCGTTGCGGGAGACGGGCTCCTTAGTTGTGGTTCGCCAGCTCCTTCGTTGCAGCACGTGGGCTGCTTAGCTGCGGCGGGCAGGCTCCTTAGTTGTGACATGCAAACTCTCAGTTGCGGCACGCATGTGGGATCTAGTTCCCTGACCAGGGATTGAACCCAGGCCCCCTGCATTGGGAGCGCAGAGTCTTATCCACGGTGCCACCAGGGAAGTCCCTCCTTTTCTATTTTTAACAAAGGAAGTCATTGGAAGAGAAGGCCATCTTCACAGAAGACGCAGCCTACTCATTTATTTTCCTCACCTTCCTTACTGCAATCCCAACCCCCCAGGTCCAAGGGTGAGACCCCACCCTCCCAGGACCAAGGCTGAGATCCCCCAGGTCCAAGGGTGAGACCCAGGGTGCAGAGTGATGGCACACAATGTATTTCAAGGCACAGACTGAGGAGAGCGGGGGCTGCAGGTACCACGTCTTGAAGGCATCGTGTCCAGTTTGTCTGTGTTTCTGGATGATGATGGAGACGGGCCCGCTGCCGGGGGAGGCTGTGGCATCTCTTTGCCTCCCGAGCTTCTGGGGTAGCCGGCACCCCTCTGTGTGGGGTGGAGGAGGAACCCTGTTGGGCAAAGTCAGGGCGTGGAATTGGTAACAGCCTGAGCCCAGCTCTTCTGTAGTTAGCACTGGGCGGGTACAGGAAAGGTTAAGCCTGGGGTCTGAAGGGTTTTTCTGGCCACTCAGTAGTTAAGCTCTTTGGCCTTTAAGAACACCCCAGTGTGGTAAATAATACGAATGTCGAGGTCCTGCCCTCTGTGTAGAAATGGGGGTGCTGCAGGGGGACGGCAGATACCTCGGGACTCAGAGTCCCACTGAACCTGACTTTCTCCCACCTCTGAGGGGAGTGGCTGGGTTGGGACTCTCATGATTGATTCTGTATGCTCTTTCCTCTTCTCCTCTGTCCTCCCTCAGGTCCTTTGCACTTGGGGACAGAAGCACTCAGGCCGGCCGGTCTGAGGACTGCCGGTGGTGGTGTCTCCACCTGTGGATGAGGGCCGTCCTGCTCCGGACCCAGTTCCGCTGGCGGCTCTCGGGGCTCTGACCGGCTCTTCGGGTTCCCCTGTTCTCTTTGTCTGGAGGGCTCTGCTTTCTGGCCAGATGAGCAAGGCAGCGCCAAAGAGTATTTTAAAGTTGTATCTAGTATCGTTAGTAGTTTTCAGCGGTAGGGTTTGTTCAGGGTGGCTGGTCTGAAGTACGCTGGGAAGTGAAATGCATCATTTCTTTGGAATAACTTGGAGCAGCAGCAACAAGGCAACCACAGGAAGTTGTTCTCGGAAGTGAACTATGGCACTGTTTGCACGTGTTTTATCCTCACAGGTGTGGATATTAGCTGTTGGAACTTCAGAGAAGGAAGTATTCTTTTTTCTGATGTACCTAAATACCTGTTTCTTAATGGCATTAGAATTTATTTTCCCATAGCTTCCACATTTGGCTTTGGAGAGCTTAAAATTTTTCTGTCAAAATGGTGCTTCAAGCTGCCGTTTGCAGTGATCTCTCACAGCTTGGGTTTTCCACTCACACGATCACAGAGGCTGACAAGTCCCAAGATGTGCAGGGTAAGTTTAGCTAGCTGGAAACCCAGGAGAGGTGATGGTGTAGCCCCAGCCTGAGGGCCGGCAGGCTTGATACCCAGGAGGAGCTGACATTTCCATTTGAGGCTGACGTCAGGAAGAACGCCGTCGTCCCCATCCGAAGGCATTCAGGCATGGGGAGTTTCCTCTTTGGGGGGAGGCAGCCTTTTTGTCCTGTTGAGGCCCTCAACTGATTGGGCGAGGCCCACCCACGTTAGGGTGGGCAAACCTGCTTTACTCAGCCTACCATTTATTTATTTATTTATTTATTTCATGTACAATATTTTATTTCTTCTTTAAGGTAAGGTATGCCCATGAAATTTTATAACATGCAAAATAGGCATTGTAAACTATTACAAATTAATATGAGTGAAAGCCGAGGCAGAGTAGAAAGTTGAGCAACAGACCAAGGAATAGATAAAAATTTAGGACTTAAAAGTGTCATATCAAATTAGTGGGAAAGGATATTTTGTTCAATAAATGATAGTAGGGCACCAGCTACACATTTATGAAAAACTAGATTGTTTTGCATCTCATATTATACCCCAAGATAGTTTCTAGATCAGTATTTCTAAACATTGTTTTTATTAACACCTGTAAAGAGTCTTTATAGTTATATATGTTTTTCCTAATTCACTCTTCCTCCCTGAAAATTTAATGACACAGATATAGTCTATTTATGTACTGTAGCCCTTTGGAGAATATGAATGATTTTAATACCTAACATTTTCTGTCCTTTTCCCCTCAACAAACAATTTTGCCCCTTTGGGGGTGGTATCAGCCTACCATTTAAATGTTAATCTTATTTTAAAACATCCTCACAGGCACATCTAGAATAATGTGTTACCAAATATCTGGGCGCTCCATTGCCCAGAAAGTTGACACATAAAATTAACCATCACATTGTCCAAGTCCAAACAACCCCTCTGTTCTTTCCGCTATAATGTGCCACTTTTATTCAAAACAGCCTGGCTTTCGATCTCCTGGACAGTTGAACTACATACAAAAAATATAGGGCTTCCCTGGTGGTGCAGTGGTTGAGAATCCGCCTGCCAATGCAGGGGACACGGGTTCGAGCCCTGGTCTGGGAAGATCCCACATGCCGCGGAGCAACTGGGCCTGTGAGCCACAACTACTGAGCCTGCGCGTCTGGAGCCTGTGCTCCACAACAAGAGAGGCCACGATAGTGAGAGGCCCGCGCACTGCGATGAAGAGTGGCCCCCGCTTGCCGCAACTACAGAAAGCCCTCGCACAGAAATGAAGACCCAACACCGCCATAAATATATAAATAAATAAATAAATTTAAAAAAAATATAGAGCGTCTAAGGCAGTGGTACTCAAACTTTGGTCCATGCGCCGACAGCACCTGGGTCACCGGGAGCTGGTTAGAAAGAAATACAGATTCTTGGGCTCCATTCCAGACCCATAGAATCAGAATCCATGTAGGTGGGGCCCGGGAATCTCTTTTCAGAAGTTCTCCAGGAGGTGTTTCTGCGGGCTCTACTTTGGGAAACTCTGATGCAAGGAACATATTTTGCGTTTTCATAAAAAATATGTATATATATATACAAATTTAAAATTAGCAACCGTTATCTTTACTGAAAAGTTTTGTAATCTATTATTACTCAAAGCATTTTTAAAGGCATGGGGGGAGTACTGATACTCACACAATGGACAGTTTTCTCCTACAATAAAAACTCATTAATTTGGGTTTCACTGATTTGCAAATTTTAATTCTGACAAGGCATCCACTAATGTTTATGTTTGGATTGTGTAGTAGAAAGATTTGCTAAATGCTAAGCAAATTAACTGAGTAAATGACGTTGCTTTGAAAATAATGGCCTAAGCAATAAAAAGTAGATTTTTGGTCAGTGCCTCTATTTATCAGAGTTTTGTCGTTAGATCTGTTGGATATAGTTAGAAATGGTAAAAGCACATGTACTATTGTCCTTTGATAAATTGAGTCATTCCTATTCTTGAATTTTCACCCAGTGGCTGATTCTTCTAATTCTGCCTTTCCCCTCAGAGAACAATGCAAGTATGCTTAAGTGTCACATCTACAAAGACAGGCCAGAGTATGTTTAAAATCAAATGTTTAACTCTTCTTCCTTGTTTTGGGATCTATAGATGGAAAAGAGGCTGCTCAACTTACAAACTGGTAGAACAGGTACTATGAGATAGATTCATTATTAGCATTCTGACGTTTTCCTATCTGTACCAATTTGCTGATTTAAAAAAAAAAAACCACTTGCTGAAATCTCAAATATTTTTAAGTGCTCGAAGAACAAACATAGCACTTCAGTGTCATGAAATACTACTCTAAACATCTAGAAAAAAATCTTCACATTTAATTAATAATGCTTTGCCTAGTGAAACCTGAAGAAGTGAAATTGTATTAGTTATTACTGGAATAATGTGAAAAATTTCAGAGTATTTTTTTGCATAAAGTTAAACCTGAAATACGTTGCTTTTAAGTTAGAAGTGTTGACAGGGAACGAAGAAAGAAATGAATATAGACAATTAGCCTAAGATGTAGCTCAAGGATTTTGTAGTATGTCTTTGAAAGTATACCTATAACAAAACAGCCTCATTTGGAGACGGGAAATTGGGAAGTTCCACTAAGCCCATCTGTCCTTATCTGACCAAAATGCTCTGAAACATTTCCACCTTCTCTACTTTCCTTTAATATTTTTTTTAAAAACATTGGATTTATAATAATGCCTTTCCTAAGCCAAGGATTAGTAACATCTTTCAACTCTAATGATATCAAACAAAAGAAGTTGTATTATTTTATTGAGAGGATAAGTAAACACACATTAACTATCAGTAGATTTCTTCCCCCTCCCGTCATTGAGTAATAAAAAAAATAGATCATACATTTTTGGGTCTGTCATAACTTTGATGGCAATAACATTGCTCTCGGTAGATTTTTGTCTTGGTTTCAGAGTGGGAGGGGGGAGATGGGTTTGGGGGCTGGTATTTAGGGAGAAGTTATGTTTATTTGTCCTGGTCCTGGAATGAGCCACTGTACATAAATATAAAAAACTTTCTTGTTGATACTAATTGATCGGTTTCTGACCTGATCATTGATTTCCTTGTGACCTTAGTATTTTATAATAGCGATCATACAATTCTGAATACAGTCTAATCATACTGGATAGTTCTGAGGCAATGTTATGAAGCACGTGCTGAGTACATTGGTTTACAGAAACCCCCTAAATGAACTTATCACTATTGTGTATGTTTTTAGTAATTGGGTTTGTTTGTTTGTTTGTTTGTTTTTAATGGTTGGGCTCTGTGGAACCATGTCTGTTTCTGGTCTCTGAGTCTGCTGGCACCTTGATCTTGGACTTCTCAGTGTCCAGAACAGTGAGAAATCTCTGTTGTCTGGGTTGAAGCCACCCAGTCTATCGTATTTTGTTATGGCAGCCTGAGCGGACTAATACAATACGTGAACAGAATCATACTTTTAAAATTAGCTTACTGCCTAATAACAACAACAACAACAGTAATAGCGGTGCACATTTACAGAGCCAGGTACTGTCCTGATCTCTCAGGGAGGTACCATTATTATTCCCATTTTACAGACATAAAGGCTCTGGTACCCACAGGTTAAGTAACTTGCTCAAGACCACACAGCTGGCAGTGGATGGAATCATTTAGCTCGGGTCCCTAACGGTGGTCTTCACCTGTGGGCTCGCTCAGCCCTATAGCGTAGCTGTTCAGGACTTCACACCCCCCCGTGTCGGCATCAATTCAATGAAGACTTTCCTGTGCAGAGGCCCCTCAAGCCACATTCATAGGCATAAACCTCACTGCACTACCCAGCCTGTCGGCCCTGTGGAGTCCAGTGTAATATTCTAATAGAAATGAACAGTCCTAAAACAGCCACCAGTGATTTGAGAGGCACTATCTGAGGAGAAATTCTGCTAAAGTAATTTGTATGTAACTTTTTAAAAAATTAATTAATTATTTTTATTTTTGGCTGCCTTGGGTCTTTGTTGCTGCACGCGGGCTTTCTCTAGTTGCGGCGAGCGTGGGCTACTCTTCGTTGCGGTGCGCGGGCTTCTCACTGTGGTGGCTTCTCGTTGCGGAGCACAGGCTCTAGGCATGCAGGCTTCAGTAGTTGTGGCACGTGGGCTCAGTAGTTGTGGCTCGCGGGCTCTAGAGCGCAGGCTCAGTAGTTCTGGTGCATGGGCTTAGTTGCTCCGTGGCATGTGGGATCTTCCTGGACCAGGGCTCGAACCCGTGTCCCCTGCATTGGCAGGTGGATTCTTAACCACTGCGCCACCAGGGAAGCCCTGTATGTAACCTTTTGATTATGCCTGATATTTCTAATATAAAGGGACTCCGGGGAATGTAGTAAAGGGAGCTAAACCAGTGCTGGAGAGAGAGGGGAGGCTCCTCTCTCCGTAGCCTGTGGATGTTGGACCTGTGCCCGCAGTAGGAAGACAGAACACAGACGGCAGCTTTGAACCAGGTGGGGTGTTTTTCCAGCCCTCCCCTCCCCACTTTAAAAAATAATTTAGAAATTTTCCAATGGTGGCCAAAAAGCCCCACATCATATGGAATTTACCATCATAACCGTTTTTCAATGTAGAGGTCAGTAGTGTTAAGTATATTCCTGTTGTTGTGTAGCCAAGTTCCAGAACTTTTTCATCTTGCAAGCTGAAAATGAGCAGTAACCCCCATTCCCTCTCCCTCAAGTCCCTGCCAACCATCAAGGCCCAGTTCTTTAAACTGCTTTTTTTACTGTAATTCACAAAGCGTACAATTCACTCATTTATGCACCACAATCAATTTCTGAATATTTTCATCACCTCCAAAAGGATTCTCACACCTGTTAGCAGTCCCTCTTCCCCCCGAGACCCTGACAACCACTAACCCACTTTCTGTCTCTCTAGATTTGCCTATTCTGGTACGATTCATATAAATGGAATCATATGGTATGTGGCCTTTCATGACTGGCTTCACAAAAGCCTTAACAAAAAAAATCATTAACTCATTGTGTAACTGAAGAAAGAAAAGTTGGCTTAACCATAACTCTCAATCCGATGGCATTTTTTTCCTTCAAAAAAATCTTAATTTGTAGCCAGGAACAACAGACTTTGCTAGGATGTCAAGATCTCCATCTAAGTGTCACTTGCCTGAAGACTTATGAAAAAGAAATAGGCTTCCAAACAGATTTAATTAAAACCATACACAGTCATAAATCTAGTCACATTGTACCTGGTCCAAGACTTACTAAACTGGAACAGAAAATACATAAACGTTGCCAACATCTCCTCCACGCATTCTAAAATAATACTTGGATTTGCAGAGCAGGTAACAGAGAGAGCATGCTTTGCCTTTGTTATTTTCGGGGGAAAACCCACTTCCTGTCTGGGAAAGACGGATTGGACCTTCCCTCTTCATCCTCATGGAGAATTGTACCTCCTTATGGATTAGTATATTCTCAGACTGTTTCAGCGTATTTCTGAAGCCTTTCTGCAGCTATGGGAAAATAATTAACACGAGAATTGAGTACACTAGCACACTTCAGCTATTTACCATGTATCAAGAAGGGACCCCAAAGGGAATACATACCTGTTTCTTGCACATGTCTCTTCTTCAGCTCCCTGCTCTGGGCAGGCCCTGGCTGTGTTTCTCTCTTCTCTACATCATAAAAACCAGAGCCCTGGGTGCCCCAGGTGTAGCAAAGGCCGTCTGGGCAAGAGTTGCTGTTGCCCCGTTTATTGTTTGTGATCCATGATCTCGGGATCCAAGTTTCTTCACTTTGTTGCAGCAGTGCATTGACAAAGGTGTTGTTTCTCTTTTATCCAGCAGTTTTTCGTTATTTGAGATGATTTCTGAACCGTGGAAGCGTTTCAGGTGTTTTAGGGAGAGGCAACGTCGTCAGAGCTAAAGGGCTGGGCCTCCAGCGAGGAGGGGGCTGAGGTCAGGGTCATTAGGCAGAGCTGTTTGGGAATCCTTGCAGAGTCCATGCTGGGGAGGAGGAGCCGTGGGACTGGGGACAGAGGATGTGGCCTGCGACGGGGGGCCTGGGGGTGCAGGGGAGGACGCTCGGGTACGGCCTTGGATTAGGGGATCTGGGTGATGCGGGGGAGAGAAGGACGCTCGGGCTTCTGTCTGGGCCGCTGGGCGGTTGATGGTGTAGATCGTCCTGTCTGGGGGGTAGGGGGGTGACGGAGGAGGAGAGCAAGGTCGTTTTGAGTTAAGGTGAAATGTCACGAGGGAAGGAGGGCCGCGGACTCTGCAGCTCCAAGCCCGACACTGCCTCCCGAGTCCCGGGCATGTGGCGGGGGTGCTGGTCTGTGCTGGGCCCCAGCTTCTCCAGGAAGAGAGTGAGCAAGGCCGTTCCTGCCTCCTAGGAGGACGGAAGGAGGGTGAGCCCCAGAGTCGCTGTGGACGGGGCTCCTTCTCAGGGAGCAGGAGACTCTTCCCCCTCAGACAGAGATGGTGAAGTGACAGGGAGACGCTGGGAGGGAAGTCAGCCAAGGCGGGGAGGGGAGCAGGAGGGAGGCCTGAGCGGGGTGGAGGCCCGGACCATCTCTCCATCCTGGGGTGGGCCGGCCATTGGCTCAGGGCTCCGAGGCCCTTGGGCCATCCTCGTGCCTTCTGAGCGTGAGTTTAATAACGGGGCAGGTGCATGTTTTGTGGGGCCTTCCTTTAAAAAATGAGCACAAAATTATGGATAAAAACTTAGGGCTGAGGCTTTGGGAGGGTCAGCGAGTGACCACCAGAAGCTCAAGCTGCTTCCTTGTGAATCTGGCTCCCGGCTGTCACCTGGGTGGTGTTCTGAGCAGAGCAGGAGAAAACGGGGGTACATTTAGTCTGCCGAAGCGTGAACGTGTTACCTTTCAGCTGTTGTGAGAGAAGAAGGAAGATGCAGGGAATTTCTGGGGCGAACAAGAAAAGCAAATTGATGCGTTCTTGGTATTTGGATGACTGACAGGTGAACAAAATTATAAGTGATGGCACTGAATCTTTTGTTAGTGGATTCTCTGAGTCTTTGGTGGAAAATGAAAACATTCGAGCTGAGGTGAAAAGGAGAAGAGGTCATTTGATAGGAAGGGTTGGGGTGGGGTGGGGATTGGAGTGGTGGTCACATGGAGGTGAGCTGTGGTCACGAGGCTCTCGTGTGAGGTGATCTTATCTCACTAGAATGATCATTTTAATTACTGAAATACAGAATCACCCTCCTGACAGATATTCCCCCAGAGAGTGAGAGTTGCTTTTGTAAAGCTTTCCAGTCCGTACCTCGTTGTTCAGAGTGAAGATTTTAGGATGGGAAGGGTAGGGCAGAATGAAAAGAATTTGGTATAATTGGGAAACTCAGTATTCCTTTAAGTCAGGCATTGAGTTTTCTCCTTTGACTTATCGTGAGTTACAGGATATAAATCTCACGTCCTAGATACCAAGGCAGGACTCTAGAAGATAGATCAGTAGAAAGAAATGGGAAGACAAGATCCCTGCCCCAGTGAAGACTCTAATCCAACACACACCCACACGCCACAGTTGAAAAGTTGGAGTGTAAAAATGTGGACAAATATAAATGACTAGAGAATGGTATAAGCTAAATTCATGAGTGCTGACGGAGTGCAGAATCTGGTGATGTGAAGAGTTGAGGATTAGGGTGGGTTTCTGTTACAGATAAGCCCGAAGTGAAGTTTTAAGAAAGGCTGTAGACAAGTGGGCAAAGTTCCTGGGCTCTCAGCGTGAGTGCTGGCAGGAAGGAGCCCGGCGTGCTTCCAGGGAGAGGCGTACCGTGTGCAGGAGGGGGCCGGAAGGACCCTTTGGAGATTGCCTAGCAAGGAAGTGTTGAGCAGTTGCGATGGATGAGGCCCTTACACACCAGCTTGTTGCGTTGGACGGACTTGACAGACTGCACGTAAACGGGAGGGAACCCGGGGGGCGGGGAGCGGGGAGGTGGTGTATTCCATACAGCTGGATGAAAAGATGCAAGCCTCTGTTCTGCTCTTTGCCATACAGTTTGTTTAGTTTCCTGTTGTAGGTGAGAGATGTAGCAACGTCGTGCATTGACAGGCTCTGTTTAAAGTCATTTTGTGTTACAACATGACCTGTTTTTTGCCTGGACCACCCTGAAAGTTCTGTTTCAGATCTGTTCAAGAAACATATTTCTTTAATACATAAATATTTCCAGTGTTCTCTCCTCCCCCAAGGCAACAGAGAAAACTAGTGTCGACTACCTGTACTGAAACTGGTTTTCCAGATGTTTTGGTCTGGAATAGTACTAAACATTGGCTAGCTGAATAGGAAACTTAATTCAGAGGGGGGTCGCTTTTCATGTTAAAGAGGGCTTTTAAAAATCTGGAGTTCTCTTAGTGAACATAATTTCAGTGTGTATGTGTGTATATAATACTATATATAATATATATACACACACAAAAATAGATGTTGCTTCAATTTAAGGTCAATACCTACAGCATAATTAATCTCAAACTGTTCAGTTTTATTGACAAAGTAGACTATTTCTACTCAGATAGTGGAAACAAACACCTAGGGAAATACGTATGTGCCTATGTAATAGTATTTCCTTTGTTTCTTTCAAAGATGGAAGGATATTGAAAAGCACGGTGACAAAAAACACTATGCAAGAATATTTCGTAATGCATGAAAGCTTGTAAAAGGCTAATTTTATCTTTAATCGTATAAATATATTTTAGAAGAGATTCAGATTTTAATATTTGTATGTTGTCTATGAATTTCATTAAGAAGTCAGGGCTTCCCTGGTAGCGCAGTGGTTGAGAATCTGCCTGCCAGTGCAGGGGACACGGGTTCGAGCCCTGGTCTGGGAAGATTCCCACATGCCGCAGAGCAACTAAGCCCGTGCGCCACAACTACTGAGCCCATGTGCTGCAGCTACTAAGGCCCGCACGCCTGGAGCCCATGCTCCGCAACAAGAGAAGCCACTGCAGTGAGAAGCCCATGCACTGCAATGAAGAGTAGCCCCCGCTCGCCGCAACTAGAGAAAGCCTGCGTGCAGCAACGAGGACCCAACGCAGCCAAAAATAAATTAATTAATTAATTAAAAAAAAAAGAAGTCAGAGCTTCTATATCTGTCTTTAAAGTGGATTTTCTGTGGGAAGAATTTAGGTTTTAGACCATTAGCTCTGAGAAAGTGAAATAGAAACCTTTACTGCTCAGTTTTGACTTTTATGTTTTTGTCCCAAGCCTCCTGTTTTTTCCTCCGATGGGGAAAAAGACTCATTATTTTTACAGGTAAAGATTTTCCTGTTTTCATGAGGAACTGTGATGGTTCTCCCTGGACTTGTAGATAGTGAGCAGTAGTTTTCAGTGATGTTTAGTGCGATATTATAAAATCAAATGCGTGATAAGGTGTGTCAACTCCAAAAAAATTAATATTGATATATGTTAATTCCCAGTCTAGGATTTGAGTTTAGGCTTTGAAATGTTGATATGTTATTGGTTTTAATATTTTCTTTGACCACTTCAAATAAATGAGGACTCAGTGCATTATGGAATGTGTTTAATGCTCAATCCATTATTCAGTTCTGTACAATGAAAAGTCAGTCACAAAGAGATACGTTTGTTGTTACTGTGTTCCATTAAGGAAGATGAATCTGTGTAACTTGCATTGCCCTTTTAGGTAATTATTTCCCTTTTTTTTTTTTTTTTCTAGCTTGATAAAGGATCTCACTGTTAATCACCAGTTACTATCTTTGTAACAAAAACTGGACCTAAAATTGACTTCACTGTTGGCTTTTTTGAGAGGAGTAAAAATTATATTTTTACCCCCCAGCCCTTGCACACACATGTTGTATTTCAGTGTAATTTTAAACAGATTCTTTAAAGTATATGAGACTTATAGTCTTATTATTAAATAATTATAAAAGAAGTAAGTTTTCCCCCTCCAGCACCTTATTTCCAGAATCTTTTTTTTTTTTTTTTTAAATCAACAGTCTCCTGCAAAGAATATCAATGATCAGATTCCTTTAGGGCAATTTGAACTTGATTAAAATTTCAGAGGCCTTTTATTAATTAACTATATTCACATAACTTACTAGAGAATTTTGTATACTTTTAAAGTGGAATAGAATTGGGTACAGAATTTATGATGGAAATACAGTAACCCCACATTTCCAGCTGATTGTGTGTTGTCAGGTTAGTTTTTCCCGGCAGATGTTCTTTCAAGAGAACTAGTAGCATGTGTTCTCCTTACAGGGGTGCTGTGCTCTTTCTTCCCATCCCCCCTCCAAGTGCTCGATCCACTTGGGTTGTTTTGTGGTTCTTAGGCGCCCAGGCACTGAACCACCATTCGCACGTCATTCATTGCAAAATTTGCAGAGGGCTGCCTTCTCACTGATCTGAACGAAAGGCTCTATTTCTTGCTTAAATTGGGCTTGAAGTAGGAACTTAGGGGGAGCAATCACTGCGTTGAGTTAGGACTCAAAGTCCTCTTTCATTATTTCATTGGAAGAAAATGATTGGCCAAGGCTGGAGTTACATTAAAATGTGATATGAACACATTTGAGTACCCAATAAAAGTTACCTTTCTGCCGGGCAGGTGTAGATGGAGATGTGCTCTCAGGTAGTAAAGCCCCCTTACAGTGGGGCCAGCCCACTCACAGCTAGGCGCCGGGGGAGGGGGCAGGGGCTGGGCGCTCTCTCCCGGATTTGGATTCTGTCAAATGGAAGGGAGGAGGCCCTTCCGCTGTGGGTTGTTTGATTCCAGGGAAACAGTCGCTTCTCTTCCAGCCATAAATTAGACCAAAGAGAGGAATTTCGTTTATTGCTGGTGCTGAAGTTAAAAACTATCTCCCTTTCCCAAGTGGTCCCTTAATTAGATTCGTTAGTTTTAAAATGTTAATTGGAATTGCTGCTTTCAATTCCTGAAAGGTTTTAAATGTAAAAGGACCACGTCATTTACCATGTTACTGTGTTCTGAGAAATCTACCGTGATTTTTGCCTAAGATTTTTTTGAAATTTAAATAATGGATTATTCATTGTAAAGCCTTTTAGAAAGACTCATAAAACCAAATACCTACTTTAATTCATGTCTACCTTATCAGTTTCTTGATAAGCGTTTTGTTGGATGTTTATATGAGGACAGTTAATTTTGATGAGAGGACAAATTTTCAGCTCCTGGGTTTAATTTAATGTTTCCTATGAGAGTCATAGCACCTAAATAATAGGAAGAGACGGTTTAATTGAAACAGATGAGAAACATGTTTAATAGATGTTTTCTACTTGTATAAACTCAAAGCTTTATTTTTAAAAGCCCCCTCCAGTTTCCTTCCTGGAGTAAAATAAATGATTAAGCCTGAACTAGTTGGAATAGCAGATGTTTATTTCATTATTAATACTTGCGCAATCATTTGGGGTTGATAGGAACAGTTCTTTAAAAGAAAAAACTTATCTGGTAATTACAGAGGTAGTGTATGTGATTACCTGGCAGTAACAATTTCAAATAACACAGAACATACAGAGATCTGTCCCATTCCTCTTCTGACTTTTGAAATGAATTCTTAATTGTCATGGATAGATCAGAAGAATAAGCTTGGTCTTCTCATTGTTATAACTTTTTTTTTTTTTTAAACATCTTTATTGGAGTATAATTGCTTTACAATGGTGTGTTAGTTTCTGCTTTATAACAAAGTGAATCAGCTATACATATACATATATCCCCATATCTCCTCCCTCTTGCGTCTCCCTGCCTCCCACCCTCCCTATCCCACCCTCCCTATCCCACCCCTCTAGGTGGTCACAAAACACCGAGCTGATCTCCCTGTGCTATGCGGTTACTTCCCACTAGCTATCTATTTTACATTTGGTAGTACATTCTTGTAACTTTAAAAAAATGAGATTCTTTAGTTTTTGTCCAGGAAAGGCAACTAACTTTTGTTGTTGTTAAGTAATTCTCAAAAGTAAGGTGTGTGTGTGTTTACATACTCTATTCCCTCCCTCCCTCCCTCCCTCTCCTTCCCTGGGGATAATTTCAAAAGCTCAAAGTCCTTAGTCTCAGATACAGAAACAATGCTCCAAGTGGGGCATTTAGAAAAGTTTAATTTTAACCAGGTACTTGAACTGCAAACAGCCAGAATGACATCACTTAAGAATCCAGCACTTTAGTGAATAGAGGCTTTGTCAGTGCTTTCTAGACCAGAGCACTGAAATGGAATATTAATTGTTAATTAGGTTAAAGAATCCAGCTGTTCATGGAACCTGTGAGTCCTGCCTGGGCACTTTCTGCCTAGAGCTCAGAGCCAGGGCTCCTGTGTCCTGCACACCTGCCTTCTCGAGTGACAGCCTTTCCTTTGCACACCCGAGGCAGTAGGCATGCCGTCTGCTCCCCGTGTCAGTGGTGTGCAACCTTCCACACACCTGGCTGACGTGGTCGGCCCCACTTTGGTTCCCACGTGATTTATTTAACTGCTCTTTAAGGAAGTTACATGGCCAGGCTCGGTCACTAACATGGACACCCTAATTCTGGGTGTGATTGGCACGGGCTGTCCCTACCCACCACCCCGCGGTGTGGCGCATCCTGGCAGAACGGGTGGCCATACGAGATGCCAGGAGCGGCTTGAACCAACGTAGAGTGACAGCAGGAAAAGGAAGAGAGAAGCTCAGGGTTCTGTTGGAATCAAAAGCAGCAGAAAAACCTTCCCTAAGGTAGAGCAAAGGTCAGATTGGCATGGGCTGTCATTACCCGCCACCCTCACACCCAACTTGACAAAGGATTAAAGGTAGCTACCCAGAGAGTAGATAATGTAAATTGGGAGTAGGTTTAAAAAAAAAAAATCAGAGCAAAGGGAGACCAAGGCAAGAGGTAAAGTGGATCCAAGAAGGAGGCCTGTTCACAGAATGAAGACCACCAAGTCCTAAAGGTGAGGCATGAACTTTCCAGCAGTTGTTGTTGTGACGTGCTGTGTCCACTGGGCACTTGATCCGCAGATTGTATGATAAGAACGAACCAATTCTCAGAAGACACATGAATTTTGATACTAGGACCAAAGACGAAGCTCCCCAAGGGTCCTTATGAAGGCAGCATCGTGTAGTGTAATAACCAGCATCCTTAACATCTTCAGTATCACAGAGGCAGGTCCCTTGGAGTAATTTCTCCAAATAGGCCAAGGGTCACACCCAACCCAATAAACAGGCGTCTATAGTGGTGGGAAGTGTGCCAGTTACACCTCTGTCTAACATCTAGCTTGGGTGAAGTGTAGATTGTATTGTATCTAGAAGGGTAACAAACCAGTGCCGTCTGGAACATTCTGTGAGTTCTGAGCTCTTTGCACTGCGTTTGAGTGCAGTGAGGCTCAGTAGTGGACCTGAGGAGGACAGGACGGCGAGGTGGTGAGGAGGCACCTGAGGAGCAGGCAGTGTCTCCCTCGGGGTGCACGGCTCACTGAAGGTAATATTTTATTAGGGCCACAGAAGCAATAGGCTGCCCTTCTATAGGGTGGAATAGTGTTAGGAAAAGAAACGTCTGGTATATTTTTGAATCGTCACAAATATTTCAGAATCATTCTGGATGTTAACATGTTAAAATTGTATGTGCTTGTTGCACTGAAGTCAGTCCTCGTTATACGCAGATTCCAGTGTTGTGAATTCTCTCACTCCTCAAGTTCATCTGTAACCCCCGTATCACTGCTTGTGGTGCTTTCCAGGTCGTTCATGGGCACGCACAGAGCAGGGAAGGATTTGAGTTGCCAGCTGAGTTTGAATAAGGCAACACTCTGCCTTCTTGTTTCAACTCTCACCATAAACGGGGGTCTGTTGAGTGCCACGTTTTTTCACATTTCTGTGCTTTCTGTCGGCCATTTTGTCGTTTAAAATGGCCCCCAGGTGAAGATCACGTTCTTGTTCCTAGGTACAAGTAGGTGTGGTGTCCTATGGAGAAAAATGCATGTGTTGGGGAAGCTTCATTCAGGCGTGGGTTATAGTGCTGTTAGCCACGAGTTTAATATTAATGAATCAACAGTGTATATTAAATATGGTGTCTTTAAAAAGAAAACATAAAGTTATGCATTGATCAGTTGGTAAAAAATGTTGTGACCAGAGGCTTGTAGGAACCTAACCCTGTATTTTCTGTAGGAGCAATGGTTCAGTGTTCCCTAATTCAGCAGTAACTTTATAGGACATAAATACAGCAAAGAATGAGAATCAGCTGTGTTTCAATTAAATGAACACCCAAGTTAAGTGGTAACTGCTTTTTGTGTCACAGCTTTCAAATACTAATAATCAGACACATAGGAATTTCCAAGTCTTTTATGAATATGGGCACAAATCAGGTGATGCTTTGACTGAACAATTTTACTGTTACAACTTCACCTTCGGAAATATGCAAGCGTAACATTTCCTTGTTAATGTATTAGGGACTCTGTGAGAAATTGACATTTTTTTTTTTGAATTTTATTTTTTTATACAGCAGGTTCTTATTAGTTATTTATTTTATACATATTAGTGTATACATGTCAATCCCAATCTCCCAGTTCAGCCCACCACTACCCCTGCCACTTTCCCTCCTTGGTGTCCATACGTTTGTTCGCTACGTCTGTGGAAATTGACATTTTTGATGGTGTGGTATTTCTTTTACCTGATGTGGTAAGAACGTAAACATTTGCAATACAAGACCCTTTTGACAAGGGTCATTCTTTGACCCCTTTATTTAGGGAAGAGGACTTCTGCGTTTTTGCTCAAGGAATACGGCGTTAAAAAGAACTTGGGGTCTAGTCAGTCTTTTTCCTATGGTGAGAGTGGTATTTTAATAGAAGAAATCTTGTGTTTCCTCCCATGTTCTCCACCCAAGTTATGGTCCTTTGATGAGACCTAAATTGTTTGGCTGTTGAAATGATTGATGCCACACAGGGCTGCATCTCAGGGATGCATGAAGGCATGAAGATAACCAGATGAATGTCTACAAGAGAAAGATCACAGGAGCCCTGTGTTTATGCCTTTCTTTGACCATTAGAGAAGGAAGAGACCAGAGAAACCCTGGAGCAGGACCATTTCTTAGTGATGGTTTCCCGTGGTGGTGTTTAAAAAATGAAATTCCAGTGGGAAATGAACACTCTGGTTACCCACCTCTGTCCTTTCAGTGATATAACGTGATGTTCGACAGCTCCTGCCCAGATTTCTTTTGGAAATCTTCAAAATTAAGGGTTTATAGGCTGTGTTGACCTTATTGAGAACCTAATTTTTGATGATTATAAGTTTTCAAGCCCTTGAGCCTCAGATATGGCCGTGCACTTGACAAAAGAGAGAAGAGTTTGTGTTTTGTGCATATTAAATAATATATTACTTGAAATTTATTTATGAGATTTACCAGTGGTTTCCAAACATGGGGGCTGTCCATTGACTTAATGGAAAAACTTTGGCACTTTGGGGGGGAAAAAACAAAAAATGAGATTAAACCAAAATCAGAACTCAGTTTGTCACTCTTCAAAATGTCATCTCAAGTCACATCAAAGCTATTACGCTAAAATCTGACCCTATATATGTTTTGGATGCTTTAGATTCTAAAGAAATGTTCTGTAATGCCAATTTTGGGGGTTTGTACATGATTTGCTTTTTTTCCTTATGTAATCTGTTAAAAACTTTAAATTGTGAAACGTGGCATATTTGCAAATGAGGCTATAAAATGCGTACGTATAGCTTAAAGAATAATAACCTGAAAATCCAAGTTAAAAATACAGCCCTCCCAGTACGGCCCCTCCCCCACTGCTTCACCCTCCCTCCCCGCAGAAGTAATCTCAGCCTGAATTTCATGATAATCATTCCTTTGCTTCTCTTTATGGTTTGGCACACATGTGTGTAATTCTAAACAATAGCATGTTTGATTTCTAAATTACTTGTTCAACGTCTGTCTTCCCACTTAACTCTTGAGAAGAGGAATTGTGTGGATTCTGGTCTTTGATCTGTTCCTAGCCTCAAGCATGGCCCTTAGCACATAGCAGGGACTTAATAGGTGTTTATGGATTAAATGAATGAATAAAGATGTTTATTCTTGTAAAAATAGCAGTTTCTGATTTCTGACTAAGATGCATAAATGTGCATTTGAATAACCATAAAAGAAAGGTAGGTAATATCGAAAGTTATTATTGGAATATGAATTTACATGGGTGGCAGTCAGAACTGGAAGGCTGGTCCCATGTGCCCTTTTACAAGCTAGAAAAGTGAGGCTCAAACAGATGAGTGCTTCACTCAAGGTCATTTAGCTAATGGTGGCCACAGTGGGACTAGAATTTGCATCTCCTCCTCCTGGTCCAGGATTCTGTCAGCTGGGCCATGGGGCACTCTTACAGTGGTTTTGTTCAAGAGAGGGATGGCTTTCTTCAACTTAACAGGAAGTCCTCCTTGGGGAGGGAGGTGGACAAACAACTACAGAAATCCCTCAAATTCACACGTTAGCATTATTAATGTAATAAGATTCCTGATCAACTAAGCAAACAGACTAGATTGGGATGGTCATATAGTTAATTGTATATGTATTTTAATAATGTTAATAGTCTGTACAGTAGAAAAATGGGAAAGTTAAGAGTGACTTTATTGTCAGATGAATTTTTCAGAATACTTGCTGGAACATAATTTTGGTCTGTCCAAAGTTCTTGATTATTCAGTGTGAGAATGCCAAGGCTAAAAGAAAATCAGTGCATGCGGTATCATGCGGTAACTTCAGATGTCAAATGTGGCCCTTATCCAGTTAACATCCGGACGGTGTTTAGTAGACTCAGTATAAGGTTCGTGACCTGAGTTTTTGTTTATTTTCGAAAAGATAGCATTTGCCAAGAGTAGGGTCTGGGTTTTGGTATTTGGAGACTCTCCGATCCACCCTCCATCACTGCAACCCTCAGGCACGCACACCTTATACACGCATGGTGATGATATTGTCATGTTACTTTGACATGAACCCAAAGACAAGCCATTGGTGCCCAGCAAATGGGCAAGAGAGCTGTGATGGCAGACAGGCCGGCCGGACTCCTTGGGTACCACAGAATGCTCAGTACTTCTGTGTTCACAGGCTACTTTAGAATGTGCCCTCCAAAAATACCAGCCACCTCTGTACTTTGTACTTTCAACACTCTGAAGACTTTTAACTTTCATACCAGCCCACTTAGTTGCCTATGCCTTCTAAGGGTCTGAAATTGTGTGTAAGGAAGTGTCCAGTACTGGTCTTTAGGAAAGGTTATCTATTAAGCCCACTCTTACATTCAAGTCCATGACTCCGTGAACCCTGGTGATAGTTTATACTTCAGAGGAAACTCTAACTGCCTCAGAGTCTCGGTATTATTTTTAGAACCCTTCCAAATAGTTTGACACCAACATTTTCCAACTTGATTTTGGCAAGCGTGGACCCCTGAGATTTTAAAGTAGCTTTTATCAAAATAAAACCAGCTACTTGGTTATGAGTAGGTAGAATTCCAAAGGTTGGCAGTGACGCTGCAAGTGTGGAGTGTGATGAATTAAGAGCTGTATGTTGATTTAGGCTGCGACAAAAGCAATTTGTTCTGCAAAGCAAGTTTGTTCCGCAAAGAAATGTGTGACGTTTCTAAGCTTTGAAAAGGGTGCTTAGGGAGATGAAGATAATTTGAAGCATTAAGGAATGTTGTTCAGTGTTTATTGGCAGTGGCCCTCCGTTGAGCCTTTCAGCCTCCATGACCGGATGATTGTGGTGGTGACGATGAGGATGGTGATGGGGATGATGAGAGCATCGGGAGGTACTGTTGATTGAGCGTGTCTGCAGGGGACTTTTGGGATGCTGTCTCAGGAAACTACCATAGCAACCCTCTTGAGTTGCATATTGCAATCTGATTTATCGATGAATAAACTGAGATTCGTATCAAAGATATTGACATTAGCCAAAAACTGAATTCAAATCCTGCCTCCCCCACTTTTTAACTGTGACCTGGGTTTTGCCATTTGTAAAATGAGGGTAATAGTCCCCATCTTAAAGGATGGTTGTGAGGATTAAATGAGATAATGTGTGTTGTGATGACATGGGGCTTTCCAAGGGCTCCGTCTGTGTAGCCCGCTGCTGGCGCCGCTGTCTCTGCCCGAGGTCACTTGCCTGGGAAATGTTGGGCTCAGTTTCAAACCCAGGTGTGCGTTGCATGTACCCTTTTCATGGTCCTGCGTCGGTTTACAGCCAGTTTTCCAGTAAACTGGGCCATGTGGTCAGTTTTAGGTTTGCTGTAATAAACAAAGGCAGAATTCCTTTGTTCGAGGTCAGAATTCATCGTCGTGCGTGTGAGAGCATAAGTGCACACTTAGAATTTGGAACAAATTGATCCGCAGTTTTGTCTCATTCTTCACAACACAAAATGGGGCGTATCAGGTGGTTATGAACATCTTTGAAAATAGCACTGTGTACTTTTTGTCCAAGTGATCATTGCATTAGGGGGACCCCTGAGTTTCCGGGCAAAGGGATGATATGAGCGGGCGTCCCTGAAAAGCACTGTGTTCTCCCTGTCCCCAAACAGCCATCGCGTAGTGACATGCTAATACGTGCCATTATTGGTGTTGTGTCATCTGAGCATTTTGGGTTTGAAGTGAGTGTTCGAACCTTAGCTCCACCCTTAATAACTGTGTGATTCTGAACAAATGTCTTTACTTTGGGGAGTCTCAGTTACATCAGCTGTAAAATGTGGATGAGAATAATATCTATTTTTGAGTTAACAGTGGTGCCTGCAAAGGGACTAGGGGGGGCATGTGTGAAATGAGGAGACAATTCTGGGCACCTAATAGGTGCTCAATAAAAAGGAGGTGTTCTGTCTCGGTGCTTGAACTTGAAGCTATTGTCAGAATTTTGTCTGTTGTATTTGTCTTAAACCTATTAATGAGCCATGTGTTCTTCTGCCTGAGTTGCTCTAAATGCAGAATGAGATTTAAGCCAAATAAGCCAAATGCGTAACAGTTTAGCTCTGGTCAGCTGTTTATACATTCAGATCCAGCCTCAGCATAAATAGCCTTACCATGAATTCACAAGAAATTGCTGAGTGTTCAGGATCTTAAGCTCACTGCTGGGATTAATTTTTTTTGTTTTTCCAACAGACAGTCTAGAGAATATCCATGATGCTGTAAATGAAAACATATGTGAGGGTAACTGATGGCAATGGGGAAATGGGAAAAGTAACCACCGGATTTTCAGGAACCACTTCATGGAGAAGAGCTGCTGGCCCGACCACAACTGGGGCAAAGAAAAAGATACATTTAGTACAAAGCTCCTTTTATGGCATTCTCTTTTTCAAAAAGATTGTTTTGCATTGAAAAGCAGAGGAAGACATCTTTATCTCTAGAAGAAATATTTTGAAACAGTGAATTTCCAAAACCAGAGGGTTTAGCTTCATTTGAGTGTGTAGGAGGAAGCAGGCATGGGGAGTCCCTTTTCCCACCTCCCTTGGCCACCCCAAGTAAGCTTAATTAATGGACAGGACATAAGAGCAAAATGAGAAAATACTGTTGGTTTTGCAGGTTTCTTATAAATGGAAAAGTGGTTGCTGTGTAATCATAAAGTCCATTTGCTGATACCTTAAAATACGAAACAGTGCTCTTTTTAATTGCATTTACTTTCATGGGTTGGTTTTGAAAAATATTGGTAATGAGAGTAAGATGGAAATGTGTATTTTGTTTATTGCTCCTTTTACAGTTCTACATAGCGAATTTCTTTCAGAGTTCGTAAAGGGTGATATCATATCTTCAACTTAATTAAAAAAAAAAGTCCCCTTCGAAAAACCTGATTCCTAGCTCATGACTATTCATGATCTTTGTAGATTTCATAAACCGCGTGTCAGGCAGAGACCGTGGGGGAAAGGTCTCCTGTTATAACTGCGGGGAAAGGGTGTGGAGTGGGAACATTTAGTGGGAACCGTAGGTTTGATGATGTTTGAGCATCATCTGGCCTCCGTCTCACCACCCCCCAAATCCAGAACCATCTATTTGAATATTAGAAGCATCACCAAAACTTAAAGCAACAACCCGTTTGGAGGGCACTTTGGCAGCAGGTCAACAATCTTAAAAATGCGCCTAGCTTTGCTCTACAGATGCTAGGAAGTGATCTTACAGAGTTAGTAGAAGGAAATAGTCCAGCAAAAGATTTTTGTGAAAGGGATGTTAATAATAAAGTACAACTTTATGTCCACTTCAGTGATTTTTTATTTGTACACAGAATTCTACATAACTATTGAAATGTTGATAAGGATTTTTATTGCCAATAAAATCAATACCTATATTACGCTGTATTTTAAGTAATGAATCAGAATTTGAAATCCGAGGGAGGGTTTTTTTTGGTATTATGTTATTCATTCTGAATTTGTGAAACTAAGGGAGCTCTGGGACATGTATGCGTGGTAGAGACAGAAGGGAGAAGGGTGTTTGCCAGGGACTGGGGGTGGGGATGGGGAGTCATGGCTTAATGGATGCACAGGTGCAGTTTTGCAGGATGAGAAAAGTTCTGGAGCTGGATGGGGATGGCGGTTGCACAGCAGTGAGGATGCACTTGATATGCCCCTGAGCTGTCCACAGAAAAGTGGTGAATTTTATGTAATTGTACCGCAGTTCTTAAAAAAGGAAATGAAATAATAAAAAGAATGATGAATAATAATTTTTTAAACGTATGTGTGGGCATAACTCACCAGTGGAAAGTTCAGCTTTCGGAAGGAAACTTTAGGTTTCGATTATAAACATTTTAGCGTGCATCTCTCAGAAGATCACGTTTTTTCCCAACCTCATTAGTATGCCATTACCATACCTAAAATACTTAACAAAAAATTCCTGAACACCACTGAATGCAAAGTGAAAACTTTTTGATTAAAAAAAAAATACAATCTTTTTTTAGTCTTATATTCCTCAAGCTTTTTCAGAGATGGAATCATCTGTGTGTTTAGAGAACCACTGGCCTTGGCAATGTCAGTGTTCTGGAAGCTTTTGGACATGGTAGGATTGTATGGAGGGGGAGGGAGAGAGTAATAGGATTTTCTTATCTTTCTTGCTGACCCTGGCTAATCATGTCAAAATAAAAATACACATTTTTTTGGTCCTCTTCTGTTTTCCATCACCTTCTCATCCTCTACTGCCATTTTCCTGCTCTTTGTATATCTGTTCAAATCCCCCTTTAAGAAGAAAAGCCATAATTGATGTGTGGCTACACTGAAGGTATCCAAGCTAGAACTTTTGACCTATCAGATACTGAGCTTTTACTCATTACTGACCTAATGAACAGGACCTGATAAGAGCGGGTTGTGAAGCCCTCCCAGTCTCACTACGCTTTTTCCTTTAAAAACTCTTAATCATAGTTGGAGTTTATACAGTCACTAACCAGAATGGTTTCGTGTCAGGACGCATCGGTATACCTTGAAGATGCGGTAGACCACGTGAGCATCCTGCTTACTTATTTGTCACCTTCAACAGGTATCGTTTAATTTGAGAAGGTCAAGTTTCCAAGAGTACAGGTTAAAGTGAAAAACCTAAATAGTTGCAAAGATGGTAAGAAAGGAAGAAAACCAAAGGCCATCACCAGCTGTCTACTGGGTCTCTCTCATTCTCTGCCAGGGATGTAGTCTCTTGCCCTCATGCAGAAGCGGCAAATTCTAGATCAAGCAACCAAGGAATGCTGCCATCGGGTAGGATTCTTCACATGTATTTGTGATTTCATTTATTAACTAACTAAAGAATTTAAGATGTTCTTGATTTCTGGTTTTCTTTCTTTTTAATCAGCAGGAAGCATTTACTGGTCTGTAACAAGTCTCAGAAATGTATTTGGGGGGCTAACGTGCAGCCCATCTTCCTGCCCACCTGCCCCCCCCCCCAGTTTTGGGCCTCCCCCAGACTCAGCACGAGGGACCAGAGGTTTGTACCCCCAAGGTTGCCAGCCACTGACCGCTCAGACCACCCTCTTCACCTCGTTTCACAGTGTTTGATTATAAAAATGGCAGCGTTACATTAAAAAAATTAATATTCCAGACAGGTTTCTTGAAAACTTGACCTTTTGCACACTTTATAAAGAGAAGAAAAGAGAAGGGAGAGTTCCTGGTATAAGTGAGATGGAGCTTGGCTTAAGCATCAGACCAAAGATGATGATTGGATGGAGGGGAGGTTGAGTGGGGAATGTTCCAGGGGCCATAGGAATGGGAAATTTAAAAACACCTGGAAAGAGTGTCTGTGTACGCGCATGTGTGTGTACATGTGTGTCTCTGTGTATATGCGTGTGTATGTATGTGTGTTGAGAAGAGCTGTGTGTCCTCCAACCAGTTACCTCTGAGCCTCGGTTCTTCTCATAAAACAAGGGCATTGGAATCACTGATCCTTCAAGGTTCTTTCCTGCTTTTAACCCTTTGGGTTCTGGACCATATTAGATGTATAAACTCCTGCATCTGTTAGACAGCCCATTTCAGGGACAATTCTAGAATAACCACTCCTTACATTAAATGCAATTAAAAAAACATTAATCAAGCTTCATAATACTTTTTTTTTTTTTTTTTTACTTCACTATTCACTTATATTCTGAGCACCTTATTGCCTGCTTCAGGGAGGGGACATTTCTTTTTTTTTTTATAAATTTATGTATTTATTTTTGGGTGTGTTGGGTCTTCGTTTCTGTGTGAGGGCTTTCTCTAGTTGTGGCGAGCGGGGGCCACTCTTCATCGCGGTGCGCGGGCCTCTCACTATCGCGGCCTCTCTTGTTGCGGAGCACAAGCTCCAGACGCACAGGCTCAGTAATTGTGGCTCACGGGCCCAGTTGCTCCGCGGCATGTGGGATCTTCCCAGACCAGGGCTCGAACCCGTGTCCCCTGCATTGGCAGGCAGATTCTCAACCACTGCGCCACCAGGGAAGCCCGGACATTTCTTACTTTTAATAAAAGTATGGGTCTCTTCTGCCCCCAAAAGAATTTTTGTGTGCCTGATGTTAGCCGGTTGAATAAATTACAGGGCTTCTTTCCTTATTCCTTTTCTTATTTATGACTTCGGATACTAACTAGTTGCCACCAGTGGTTCAGGACACAATGGGGAAAGGCAAAATATATTCTTCTTTTGTGTGTTATTTACTCATCACTCATCTGTCTAAAATATGTAAAACTTGTCTTATATTTCAGGATGCTCTTCATCATGTTAGAATTCCCTAATCATGTGTTAGAACTTGTCTTACATTTCAAGACGCTCTTAACCATGTGTTGCCTATTGATTGGTGAAACATTGCATCATTTAAAATGTTTCTTTGCTCTTTTTCATCTGTTCCATTTAAAAATAATAATACAGGGTTCAACCAGCTTTGCCACCTTCCTCCATGTTGAGTTCAGCCATTGCAAATATTCCCTGCTTCCCACATGAACTATGCAAACATCTGAAAGAGCAAGGTTATGGTACCCAGAGGTCTGGAACCCAACCCAGCTCAACTCTGGGCCAGAGAAAGCAAAACATGAGAGTTAACCTCAAGCTCGCCCACAGTGCTTGTTTTATTAAAACTGCCTGATTCCCTCCCTCTCCACCTGCCTTTTAGGCCCTTGTTCTTGGAATCCCTGACGCTTTAGCTAGAACTGCTTTTCCACGTTTTCCCGAGGCAATGAGTTCTAACACGAAAACTATATTCTGGCTTTAATCATCTTGTTCTGCCAAAAAGCTGACCAGTGTTTGAAATTTGCTTCTCATCTGCTACTTGCCAGGTTTACCAGCCTGAGAGCAACGTTAAACGGGGCCGCAGACAGTATGCAGAGGCTGGGTGTGATCCCAGAGCCCCGTGGCTGTGGCCGGAGAGAGTCAAGGCCGCGGTGTGAATCAGTTCAACAGAGGCAGGAGGAGAGACTTAACATTTAACTCCTGCGCTGTTGGAGGCCTTTATAAGGATGTCTTAGACTCAGGGATACACAGGTGTGGCGAGGCAGAGTGGGATTCTGAGATCCCTACCAGTATGGTGGGAAGTCAGTGTTGCTGGAGTGTGGGTGGTCTCATGCCTTTTTATTTTTTTAAATTATTTTTAAATTTTTATTTATTTATTTTTTAAAATATACATTTTATTTATTTATTTTTGGCTGCGTTGGGTCTTCGTTGCTGTGTGCGGGCTTTCTCCAGTTGCGGCGAGCGGGGGCTACTCTTCGTTGTGGTGTGTGGGCTTCTCATGGCGGTGGCTTCTCTTGTTGCAGAGCACGGGCTCTAGGCGCGTGGGCTTCAGTAGTTGTGGCACGTGAGCTTAGTAGTTGTGGCTCACGGGCTCTAGAGCACAGGCTCAGTAGTTGTGGCGCACGGGCTTAGATGCTCCGTGGCATGTGGGATCTTCCTGGACCAGGGCTCGAACCTGTGTCTCCTGCATTGGTAGGCGGATTCTTAACCACTGCGCCACCAGGGAAGACCCAGTCTCATGCCTTTTTAAAAAAATTTATTTTATTGAAGTGTAGTTGATTTACAATGTTGTGTTAATCTCTGCTGTACACAGCAAAGTGACTCAGTTATACGTACATGTACATTCTTTTTCATATTCTTTTCCCTTCTGGTTTATCACAGGATATTGAACATAGTTCCCTGTGCTCTTCAGTAGGACCTTGTTTATCCATCCTCTATATAATAGCTCGCATCTGCTGATCCCAAACTCCCGCTCCACCCCTCCCCTCATACCTTAGTTTTGCAGGTGAGGCCTGAGGCGGAGGGAGAGAGGGGGTACTTTGCTCAGGTCCCAGGGGAGCACTGGGGATTTGTTGAGAACTGGCTCATACTTGCGGTGGTGGGTGAGGAGGGCGGAATGCCTGCCTTCCAGAAAGAAATCCTGGGGTCCTTCTGCCTTTCCCTCCCGCTTGTGTGTAACCTTTTGTTCCATACCCTCATCATCACCTCTGCTCTGCTTTGACCAGACTGCATTCCTCCTCATAGATTTAAATCAGCTCCCATAAATCTCTGTGACTTTGTGTTTTGTTTGTTTGTTTTTGTTTTTTTTTTGCCACGGAGCTTTGCTTTTGGCTTTGAACAGAATGGGGATGGGTGGAAAAATCGTGTGTGGGAAGGAGTTTATGGTGTTGTAGGAAGAGCATTTATTGATGTTTGGAAAAATATCAGTTTGTGATAGAGATGCTGTCTTTCTGATACATGACATGCTTGTGTAGGAGTGGGGGGGAAGGTAGAAAAGGAAGCAACACATGGTTTGCATTTCTCTGTGTGGACGATTCCTTGAACAGCCCTCCTTGTGCTAATTTTGCTTCCTCTAGGTCGATAACACGTTATTCTTATTTGCCAACGGTTCCTCTTCCTCCAGCCTCCAAATGTGTCATGCACAACACACTTGGCTTATTTTAGCGACACTTAAGCAGCTGGATGGCAGCTTATAAATATGATTTGCCTCCGGGTTGGGTTAGGCAATCAAGTGTTTTTCCACTTAAGATCATGGAAAGCTGAGTTCATTGAAGAGATGAGCAAAGCTCGCCAGTTAAAATCGAAATGAAAAGATTTCTACTCAATACTCTGTAATGACCTATATGGGAAAAGAATTTAAAAAAGAGTGGATATGTGTATATGTATAACTGATCCACTTTGCTGTGCAGCAGAAACTAACACAACATTGTGAATCAACTGTACTCCAATAAAAAAATTTTTAAAAAATAAAATAAAACAAAAAGAGAGAAATGAAAGGATTGAATTATAGTTTTCATGGAAACTGGTCATTCCAGGCGTATGTTCGAGGAATTCGTGCATTTTGTATTCAGGTAAACTGGTTGCATTACTAGCATTGAGTTCGTGTGTTAAAATGGCATTAGTTGCATATGAATTTTAGTTGAAAAGTTTTTCAAGAAGTAAAATTGGAACAATGATAGAGGATAATGAATAGTCAATACTCTGTCATGTCCAAGGTTAATTTACCAAATCATTCGATTGCTGTTCATTAGCGTGTAGAGGTATTGGGTGTTTTCTGGAGAACCCAAGTATTACCGTGGTGTAGTATAAACATTGATAGATTTAGAAACATTCGTAATGAGAGGCGTTCACCAAGTCTTCTTACCAAGTGTCTCAGCCACTTTTACTGTTACTTTCCTAGTTGTAGTTCATCTTAAACATTATTTTTATTTAGAATGTTTATATCCCAAGAGAATCTCTGGCCATCTCCCAAGAAGACAAATAACAAGGATAGTTATTACTGAATTGGTTTTCCAGAGAAAAATCGGAAACGACTTAAACATCCATTAATAGGCTAGATAAATAGAAGATGGTATATTTAAACCAATACTATGCCAGCCAGACTTAAGGGAGTAAGCCACACTTACAGAAAGAAATCAACATAGATTGATTGCAAGAACATATTGTTGAGTGGCACAAGGGTATGGTTTAATTTATTTTAAAAAATCGTATATAGCAACAGTTCCCTACATTTCTATAGATGGGGATGTGAATGTATGTGTGTGTAAAATAGATCGGAAAGGTACATAAAATACGGGATAGTGATCGATTCCTCAGATAGGAAGAAGATGGAATGGGAATAATTTTATCCATAGTGGTTTTTTCCTATTATTTATAAAAAAGACCTGAAACAAATGTGACGAAATTTTATTTGTCATTTCTGGGCGGTTGGATATATACTCTTTTATCATTATTTTCACTTGACCCTATTTTAAGAACTGTTCCCCCCGAATAAAAAAATCTACACCCGTTATTCAGAAGTCATAAACTACTGAACAATATAAAGAAGGAAATAAAGATCTCTCGTGATCTCATATAAAAATACATAACTTTAATACATATTTCTTTGGCGAGTGCTCCTTGAAGGAATTTCTTCTAAGGAATAGCTTAGTCTGTGTGCAGAAATCTAGCCTCATAGATGCCTAATAGTGTGATTAAATCATGGCATGGCTATAAAGCATTACGTGATATTTATCATCTTAGAATTGATCTCATGTGTGATTATGAATCTGAACCTTTTATACTGTGCTATTCTTCTGTTGGTTTTCCTTTTCCCATTTCTTTTCAGGTTTTTCCCCCAACTTATTATTCGTTATTCCTACACGCTTTGGAAATACAGTGACTTTTGTTATAAGCATTACTGCATCCTTGATTCTAACTTTTGAGTTAGACACTGATTCACCAGTGACCTTGGGGAAATCACCTCCCCTTTGTCCTTCCATAAGTCACCATTCATGGAGCTGGTCCTGGATGGGAGGATCCACAGAGCCTGAAGAGCCTTTGGTCTGCCGGCCTCTGTCCTCGTTTTCCTAATCTCCGAAATGAAACTAATAATTCCTGCCTGGTGTCCTGCAGGCAGTTTAGGGAGCACTTGGGGAAATGCCCTAGGCACCTACACACCTGGCAAAAGGCAGCTTCCATCTTTCTCTCCTGTTTTCCCCTCCAGTGAAAAAGGTCCATCTCTGCTTCCCTAGATACCTTACCTGGTGCGCTAGGCCGGGGCCTTTCTTTCATGCTCTCCCCTACTTCCCTAGCCCCATCTTGAAAACTATTCCCCTTCTAAACCTTGCTCACACATTATCTCATTTGGGGAGTCTGTGCCACCGCTGTGTCTAAGATGTGCTTTGTTCTTGAACCTTATAAACAGTATTGTTACTGCTCACTTTCATAGCATCACACCGGCCAGACCTGAGTGCGTTAAAGGCAAGATGCTGGTCTTAGTTAATGTTATAACCCTACTAGGTGCCAGACGGGGGGCCCTGGCACATACCAGGTGCTCAGAAAGTGTGGAAATGAACTGACTTCAAGGCACTTTTGAAAAGCATACAGTGCTAAGCATGTGAAAGGTGGTATCACTGAACGTATCTGAATGTGGGCGTGTCCAGGTGTTACGCTGGACAACAGAACGTGATCTTTTTGTGTTAGCAGTGCTGGTCACAGCATGGTGCACATGCACACACACACATGCCTCCTAGTGAATTTATGTAAGTCTAGTGAATTCACATGCAGCTGTTTAGGTGCATAAAGAGGTGATTTCAACTGTGCTTCTCTGGGCTACACCCAGCTCTTAATGCTGCATTCCAAAGGTGTTTATTTCAGCCTTATTTTCAACAACACGTGAGTACTGGACTTCTGTTCGGCTCGAGGTTCTGGGTCCTGTGGGGCTTGGGGGGCAGCTCCGAGCTCACAGTCTGATGGCAGAGGCAGATGTAAACGTTAGCTCCGTGTGAAAAGCCGAACCTCAGACGGTAGCTGTGCCGGGTTGGTTTTCTCTGTGGCGTGTTGTAAAGTTCTCTGCCCTGCCAGAATCATCCCTTGATCCCCAGGAGTAATGTTGATCATTCTATGTGACAGGAGAAAATAAGCTAAAAACTGCCAAATGACTTTTAAGTGCTCTTTTCCTCCCCCCCCCCCCCGCCCCCACCCCCCATGTGACTGACTAATGAGAGCAAAATTGGTGTCAAGGGGGCATGGAATTAATAGATGCCATTTGCACCAACCCATTCCTTTATTGATAAGGAAAGCGAGACCTAATGAAGATAAGTAAGCAGAGGGTTGGTGTTGCATCTAAAAGGGTTTTCCAGCTCACTTTAGCAATGATTGTCACATTAATGGACCCCTTTTCTGTTGAATCTGAAACTGGAGGGAACGGGGCAGGGCACAACCTTTAAAAGAATGGCATAGCCATAGGACATGACAAAAACTGGTTAGAACCAAGTAGGTCCAACATGGCGGAATATTCGACTTCCAGTAACCTTGAGCCTCATTATACGCTCATTGTAATACATTAGCTGCTAAATGACACACCCACCAGCACCCTGACAGTTCTGAGGCTAACCATAAAAGGCCAAAAAGTGGGCGGTGGCCCAATTCCTGGAACTCTCCACCCCTTCCCTGAAATAATTGGAATAATCCTCCCACTCATTAGCCTGTGAAATTACCCAGCCCATAAAAACTAACCACGCCATATTTCGGGTCTCTCTTGCCTTCTGAGATGGGCCACACTCTGTCTGTGGAGTGTGTGTTTCTCTCTAAATAAATCCACTTCTTACCTATCACTTTGTCTCCCACTGAATTCTTTCTGCGATGAGACATCAAGAACCTCAGATTCACTGGGAAGAAATCCATCTGAAAGGCAGCAAGACAGAGGGGGAAGCATTAATTTTGGTGTCAAAGATTTGGGCCCAGATCCCGTTCAGCCAGTGCTGGCTGTGTGGTCCTGAGCAGGTTTGCTGTCTGGGCTTCATTGTCCTTCTCTGTACAATGGGATTAACAACAGCAACTTTGTCCTTTGAAGGAAATAAGGTACAAGAGGCACCAGGGCCCAGAGCACTGCCCTCCACACCAAATTAAAACATCAGCCCTTTTTAATGTAGTTTGAACGTTAACACAGAGCAGTGTGCCCGTTCACTTGCCTGGAGGAGAAGCCAGAGCCTGGGTGAGTCACTCGTTGGAACCACCACGTTTGGAAAGTTTTCTGAAGTCACAGATTTCAAACTAGTTCGTAAAATGTCCAGTTATTACCTGTAGATCAAAGAGTGAAGGCGATTCCAAGATACTCTTTAACTGTTAATAAAACCCATCATTGAAAACTAGAAGATGTTGGAGGAGAGGCACAGGGAAAGGGGTTATATATATATATATTTTTTTTTTACCATGGCGTTCCATGGTTTTCCCCCCTGATGTGGGGGGGAAACCATGTGTTAATTTGATATTAACAGGGGGATATTAACAGGGGGATATTAATTCCCCCCTGTGTTAATTTGATATTAACAAATTAATATCATAGTCAGAAAAAAACATCTCTGCATAAACAGCGAGTTTTAGCCACAGGCTCATTTCCAAACAAGGGCCACTGTGTTTTTTAAAGAATGCCTCACACTCCGACCTAATGCTTTGGTTTCCTGGCATCGCGAGGCAGACTGAGTCGTCCTTGGGGCTTGGCTTCAGCGTCACAGACGCTGCTTTGAGACAACTTGGCCTTCCTGCCTCCATCTGGCTATTGGTGTGGACGTGGGAAGTGTGGGCTTTGTAAATACAGATCGTTTTCCCCTTGGTGATGACGTAAATGCTTTCCAAGCCTGGCCACCGTGCCCCAGGCTTTTAGCTCAGACCTGTATCGGCTTTGCTCCGAGTCCTCTGTTGGGCCGGCCCCTTCCCATGCTGGGATGCTTGTTTTTTCGCTGTGGGAAAGGATTCCAGTTCATTAGGCTCACACAGGCTGAAGGGATGTGCCTCTCTGTTCACAAGCCCTCAGGCAAGGTCAACAGAGCTATGACAGGAATCCAAGCAATGTCTGTGCCCTCACAACAGAGGACTTCGGGACTCTGGTTCACTCACTGCGGCCTGTGATGGGAGCCGGTATCTAGTGATTGCTGACTGCTGTTTTCTGGTCCCTTCTGGTTAACCTGCTGGACACCTCACATCCCATTTCAAAATGAAATGGAGAAGCGAGATTACAGAAGGGTTTGTAGATTACAAACCTACAGCTCATAGGCAGATCCCACCCACCAGCTAGGAACGGTTCTGATTTTTTTTAACTTAAAAAAATTTAAATTGCAAAAAATATACATACCGTAAAATCAATCATGTTAACTATGTTTAAGTGCAACGTTCAGTCGTGTTGAGTATATTTGCATTGTTGGGCAGCCAATCTCCAGAACCTTTTCATCTCGCAAAACTGCATCTCTGTGCCCATTTGCATTTTTAAGTGGCTGAGAAGTAAAGAGGAGTATTTCATGGCATGTGAAAATGACATGAAATTCACACTTCAGTGTCCATATTGAAAGTTCTCTGGGAACACAGCCCCGCCCATTAATTGACACCTTGTCTGTGGTGGCTTTCCTGCTGCAGCAGCAAGTTCCGCGCTTGTGATGAGACCACGTGGGCGGGAAACCCTAAAATATGTACTGTCTGGCCCTTTACTGAAAAAGTTTGCCTCCCTCAAAGCAAGTCTAGTTGACTACAGGTTCTGCTTTTCCCTCCCTACAACTGATTTAAGGTGCCCTGTATATAGCATTATTGTACATCTGCGGAGTTGAATAAATGTTGCTGATTTATTGGCTTTATGTTTTAGTATTAACGCTATGGTAAAACGCACTGCCGTGACCCTTTGATAATCTTGTCACCCCCTTATTTTGAATCAGCCACCCTCATAGAAATGAATCTTCTTCACTTGGCAACTCTAATGATGACCTTTGCAGGCGAATATAATGAGCTTCCTTTTTACTCTTTCTCGCTTTAATTATCCTTGAAAGGGGATGTAGGTAGTTACATGGGTTAACAGAAATGTAAACAATAAAATCCTAATAGATTCTTTTAGCGGAAGAGGAAAATGAGCTTGAATTTGAAAGCCCTCTCCAGTCATTAAATTCAAACATAAGGATGGGCACCCCCAAAGATGATTCCAGTTACGTAAGTTTCTTAAGCCAGTACACTCTGGCCTTCACAGAAGCCCTCTGAAGTAGACGGAGCAGAGGTCCATCTCTACTTCTGGCAAGGGAGGTTCCGAAGAGATTTGGCAGGCTCTGAAATGTGGAAGAATCAGGACTGGGACTCAGATCAAGAGCCAAAGGCTCAGATACAGGCATTCCCCCCAGACAGAACTCCACTTTCATAAAGCTAAGATGAACATGGACTTGGGTGTCTCACTCCTGAATCGCCGAGGATCCCTCTCTCCTTCCCTAGAGACTCTGTTGCCGTTGTCTGGTTGTGGACCATGCACACACCTCTCGGTTGTCACAGTTACTCAGGTTACTCTCTTCTTTCTCCCTCTTACCCGTTTTTCTCCTGTTTCCAACTTCTGTGTAACTGAAACAGATCATCCCAATTCTGTCTGTCCTTGGGCTTGGAGGTGGAGGTTGATTTAAGCCCTTCTGAAGCTTAGAAAATTCCATGGTCACTTTGGGGCATTTGCATCTCTTTCCATCTCATCAGGCTTACCAACTTCCTCTTGCCAGAGACCCTGTTAGTTCCTGTAAATCGCTAAAACTATTTGTATGAACACCTAGGAAATCCAAGTACATTTTTTTTATTGTAAGAATTTAAAACATACAGAAAAGTAGATACTTACATGCCCGTTCCTTGTATTCAGTAATTAATAGTTGCCATATTTGTTTCATTCACCCACCCATCCATCCATCCAACCAACCAACCTATTTATCTGTTTATCTGTTGAACCTCGTAAATGATGGATAGCAGGATCTCTCACTCTTATTTTTTTAGATAAAGTTTTAATAGAAGCCTGTAACATACGTACAAAAAAAACTACACAAATGACAAGCAACCAGCTTGGTGAGTTTTCACAAAGCTTTCGCTCTTAAATACCTACAGTACGTCTCCAAATATTAAGGGATGTTCTTGTAACCACACCACCGTGAAACCCAATTTTAATGTTCAATTCTTGGGACAGTGAGATGATCAGATCAGGAGCCTTGTCCTCCTCATGGGCCAACCTGTTACTTAACTTTCCAGTGACTGCTTGATGCTTCGTCTCGTTGCTGTTTTAAGGGAGGGGTGGGGGAAGGGAAAATTGAGTTAAAAAAATTTTTTCCCCTTAGGTTGATACCTGGATCATATTGCTTGAGTGAGTGGGGATGTTGATAAAGAATCTGGTTTCCAGTAAGAATAAAAGTAAATTAATATTTATTTAAGACTTGCCACGGATCCAGCTATACTGCTTCTAATCAAAAGGCTTTGAGAAACAGGTAATTTTATAGACGGGGAAATACATAGTCCTTATTGCCAGGTAAACCTAGGTTATTTTTCAATGGCACATTTCACATTTGACCACCAGGGAAACATGTAATAAGCCATAATAACCCTTTCCCACTTGATCAGGGTCCATCACCAGACTCTATGGAGATTGAGTTGTTGATGTATCTTCAACAACATGTAACTGGTAAATCTGACAAAATGTGTATTGTGCTCATTTTTCAAGAACTCTCGTAGGCCGCCCTAAATTCTCTGTGTAGGCAACACTAGGTTGCACATCTGGTTTTCAATATGTATGTAAATGGGCTTTGCTGTGTCTTGGTTTTTAAACTCTTCATGAATTATAATGCCTCAGTATATTTTTCTTGGAATCATCCACTTCGTTAAATGGTCACCATACTGACTGCACTCCCCTCCTAGATGTTGGCGGTATGTGGGATCTCTAGAGTTCCTTTGTGTTTACAGCTGTGTACATGTGAAACTGATGAGTTCACAGAATACCAGCTTCATGATGGCCTAAGAAAACCTCCTGGGGAATGATGAGGGGTTGTGAATATTGTCATGATCTGTATCAGTTATATAGCCCACGTATGAATATTGTCATGGTCTAGATCAGGTATATAGCCAACTTTCTTATTTGATGAGAATGGTTTTCTTGGTCTGAGAATTGGGACAACTCAAAAACTGAAACTGAATGTGTTTTTTAGTCTTTCTTTATTTCTTCTTTCTTTATTTTTTTAATTAGGGGGCCATTCATTCGAGGCAGTATATGGAGGTAGTGTGGTGATCTGCAGAAAGCAGTGGCCTGAGATCAGAAGGCCAGTCCATGTATGAATCTAGAAGCTACTCTCTTTATGAGTAATCACGGGCCATAATTTCCTCACAGTTTCACGAAGTAAGAAAAGACAGGTCAAAGTTGTTCAAGCTCTTTTCATGAGTATTATTATAAAGTTTGCTGGTGTCACCGTGATTTCCCAAATTAGGGTGCCAGAAAGTTGAAAATGGCCTACTTAAAATTACTCAAGAAGATGGAGGAACTGTTTCTTTCATTCATAGATATTTGAGAGTCTGCTGTGGTTTAGACACTGTGCTATTTGCTGGGGAAGCAGCACTCAACAAAAGAGACCTGGGATCTACCCCCGTGAAACCTAGAGTTTGGAAGAAATCAGACATTCTACAAACAGTTACACAGGTGACTACAGTTTTTCAAGTACAGGTGACAGCAGTGAAGGAACCATTTGGTGTCATTTGCTAAATGCTCCACTTAACAGTTTGCCGAGTCAGCCTTGTCAGCCTGAGACGAGCTAATCCCGTGGACACATCTTACATCGATCGATGAGTGCCTCCCTTACGCTAAGGAATATAAATGGTTTTTAAAGCACCCCAGAGTAGCCCTCTGTGCACTTGAGAAAAAGCCCAACGGTCATTACAGAGAATGACTTTAATTAAAAGATAAGAGGAAATTTTAACTTGGGGATCAACTCATGACATGCATGCTCTTCATTTTTTCCCCTTAATTCCATTCTTGACCGTCCTTTGTGTTTGGAAGCTTAAGTGGTCCTTATATTTCAGTCTTCAGGGGCCTGATATTAAAGGTGCAAATATGTGATAAGGACTCTAATGAATAGGCTGCAGTTTTGCCAAGTGTATAACCATTGGTAGTGGCTGCTTGGAGTGTCTTATCCAGAAGGGTTTGGAGTTGGAGTTGGAGTTCGGGATCAAAGGCGCTGTGCTAGATCAGTGATGTCTGCTGCTGAGATGGCCCAAGGCCATGATAAGAGCTCTAATCAGCTCACGTTTCAGAGATAATTAGTGAGGATTATAAGGACCGGGCTGAAGAGCCATGGGGGCAGAAAGAAGACACTGCCTGGACAAAGAGAGGGCATCAGACACAAATATTTTCAATTTTGTGTAGAGCTAGAAAGGCCCAGGCCACACTGGAGCTATGCAAGGACCGGGGGCCTAGTCTAATTTTTTGGCCCACAATAGTGTCTGACCCAGTAGGCATTCAATAAGTATTTGTCAATTAATGTTGAATAAAACTGTAAAGTTTGTTGCTTACATAGCTCCTGTGAGGTAGCGAATGCTGTTTTGTGTGTAGGGAAATTGAAATTCAGAAACCACACTGGCTAAACTTCGTGAAGGCTGTTTCTGACCTCCAGGAAGGAGCCCAAGGTCAAACAGAGGGACCAACAGAACAGGGATTTGAACGGAGGTTTATCTCCTGACATAGACCATCTTCTCTGTACCACAGAAGGACAGGCAAGAATGATGTGGGCTCGTGACAGATTTTAGCCACTTATAATCAGTCTCTCTGCTTGAAAAGTGACAAAGCCTGTGCAAAAGCATAAAAAAAATAGAGTTTGCGAGGCGTGCCTTTTAACCTCAGTTGCTTCCAAGGAGGCGTGGACCCAAGGACGTTTCCGTTCCGTGTGAACATTAGTTTCCACTAATGTACGTGCGTTTGCTTCTGTGTCTGGGATTCTTCTTTCTCATCACACTTTCTCTTTATTCAGATGTCATCCCTAATAGGTGTAGTCATTTTATCAGTGTGATCTCTATAGGGAAGAATTTTAAAGATTTGAAAAATGATAAATGAGGACACAAGGTATCCCCAAGATATTCGGGCAAATTCTTTGGCGCTTTCTGGGGGGCACACAGACACACTCGGCTTAGAAAACACATGCTGACCGGTCAGGTTTCTCTTTGAAATGCAGAGCTTCACAGACTCCTAACTGACCTCAGGTTTCCCTTTCCCTAAGCAGGAGGAGAGACAGAGGGAGGAAAAGGATGGTTTCTTTTCTTTTTTCTTTTTCTTTTTTTTTTTTTGATTCCTTATGTTTTAAATTTTGGGGGGCAGTGATTGTTTATTAATTCATCACTTCTAGGGAAGGAGCTTGTCTCAAAAGTTTTGCTTAAAAGACTCTATTAGCATAGAAATAGTCTTTAAAAAATTCTTTTCTCCTCCTCCTCCCACCCACCCATCCTTACTTTATAAGATCAGAGGAACCCTGGATGGTCTCATTGAGAGGATTCAGTCTAAACATCAAACACTTGAAAAAGGTTATTACTCATCACCTCCCTTGCTGGTCTCGACCATTCAAAATCTTACAGGTCAGAAGAAAGGTACCAGTATCATTCAGATAAGTGAAAACCTTCTTTAAAATAGTAGGGTTTAGGAATTCCCTGGCGGTTCAGTGGTTAGGGCTCTGTGCTTTATCACTGCCGAGGGCTCGGGTTCAATCCCTGGTCAGGGAACTAAGATCCTGCAAGCTGTGTGACAGCGGCCAAAAAAAAAAAAAAGAAGAAAGAAAAAGGAAAATTAGGGTTTTATTTGCACATCAGGTAACTTTAGTATTCCGATTAATTCATTCCTCTTACAAGATTTTTAATTTAGGTCAGATAGTAGATACTTGGCCATAAAGCGATTTGTTAGTTCTCAAGTAATATGATTTCATGGAAAAGTAAACTTTAACCACATCAAACTATCTTCATCTTGCTAACCTTGAGTGAGTCAGTGAATGAGCTCACGATACACGCTGCGTTCATCTGGCACGTATCTTTCCAAAGGAACACTATGGCTGTACAAGGTCGTGTGGTTCTGTATTAAGTGCACGCCTTAACCTAGTCTCTAATGTCAACAGTTTTATAAACAACACTAATTAGTGGATTCAGGTTCTTGTCATACAGAAGTAGACTAAGGGCTTCTCTGGTAGCACAGTGGTTAAGAGAATCCGCCTGCCAGTGCAGGGGACACGGGTTCGAGCCCTGGTCTGGGAAGATCCCACATGGCGCGGAGCAACTAAGCCCGTGCGCCACAACTACTGAGCCTGTGCTCTAGAGCCCACGAGCCACAACTGTTGAGCCCGCGCGCCTAGAGCCCGTGCTTGGCAACAAGAGAGGCCACCGCAATGAGAAGCCCGCGCGCCGCAACTAGAGAAAGCCCGCGTGCAGCAACGAAGACCCAACACAGCCAAAAATAAATAAATAAAATAAATAAATTTATTTTTAAAAAAAAGACTAAACACACTCCACTATTTTAAAAATATTTTTATTAAAAAAAATTTGTTTTTTTAAATTTTTGGGTGCTCCATGCGACTTGCAGGATCTTAGTTCCCCAACCAGGGATTGAACCCAGGTCCCGACAGTGAGCGTGCCGAGTCCTAACCACTGGACCACCAGGGAATTCCCACGCTCCACTGTTTATGCACAAAATAAATGATTTTGCTTCCACAGAAAATGGGCATGTGAGTATTTTTAGAGAGAGAAATGAGACAGCAACAGCCGTGAGCTGACTGTCCCTGAGGTGGGGTGATAATTTGGTATATGTTTTAAAATACTCTGTAATCAAAAAAATTTAATAGATTTAGCTATGTTTCCCTGACGGCAAAAATCTGACAGGTTTCTAGGGAGGAAAATGCTTGCCTGAGCAGAGTAATTCGTAACATTTTTAGGTTTTGAAAGGAAATTGCCTCCCCTCCCTTTCCTTTTTTGTATCTGAAACTGAGCTGAACTATGGTGACAGTTAATATAAAATGTCCCACTTTGCCGGCGAGTGGTTGGCAATGGTGGCTGGTCAGTTTCAAGCCTGAGACGAGGAGAAAGCCTCAGCCTGACAAATGGCTGATGTCTAACCTCCTGGTCGCTTTCTGGGCAGGAGGCGGTGTGATTTGTGCAGCGTTCAGCTGAGAAACATAAAACACTCTTTCATGCGTGGGTCTCTCGGTGCATCGTAGAGGTGTTTTCATTGAGAAGCTGCAGAGGTTCCGATCTGCACGTTAAACTAACAGAGGTAAAGGGCCAGGGCGGGCGTAAACGTCAGGAGTCCTCAGCGATGCTGGCGGTCACTTCTTCCTTTCTCTGAGTCCTGCAGGCCAATGGAGTCCATGTTCTTTGACGTTGGCTGCTCTGGGTGACAGTCTGAGAGGCTCACGATGGCGGTCCGGCCAGCCTGATGGCCCCGTGCCTGTCACCAGTGTTGTTAAATGTTACTGGAGGCTAGAGCGCTGTGTTCAGCCCTCCCTCTATTACTGTGGTTGATGGAATGGGGACCCAAATGCCAAGGACGAGATCGGTTTCTAGATTATTGAGTTTTTCAGAGTCTCTGAAAAAGACTTCTAGAGGAGCATCAGAGCCCGCCGATTTTTGCCTGGGGTGTCCAGGATGTGTAACCAGCGTTGTAGAACAGGAATTCCCATTTCATAGAGCTGTTGATTCACACGTGACAGCGTAAGTGTGGCAGAGGGAAAGGCAGAATATGAGATGATATGTTGTATATATACAACGTCTGCAAAAGCTGTATGAGGATGTTAACGCCAGTAAACAAAATCGAAGACCTGAACGGATTCCTAAGTCCAGGTGTCCCCTGATTTCTGAAGGGTCGTGTTAGGTCACTTCACTTTTACCAGAGACCTACATTAGAACCTCTTTTCGCTAATCAAGAGATCAAAACTCAAACCGAAATGTGGGATACTCTTCACTTTATGATATTTCCATTTATGAAAGGTTTCCTAGGAACACTCTCTTTTGGGATAGTGGGGAAACTTCCTGTAATGTAGTTGCGTTCGCGTAAAGGAAATAGGGGCAACTTTTTTTTTCTTGTTTAAAACTGTCTTTCATGTTAGGTTGTTTTTGCAGTTGGTGTTTTTTTTTTGTTTTGTTTACAAAAGAACTAAAATAAGTTGGCTTTCTGGTATTCAGAAAGTTCCAAAGATGGAATTTTCCGATGCAACGGTTTAAATAGTGGTTAGGTTCCATGATGTCATTGAAGAGGATTTAGGGTCTCCCCGTGTCTTTCCCGAGACCTGAAAGACACCTCCCAAACCCCGTGCAGGAGGAGGGGTGCCCCGCTGCTGCTGTACCACACCCCCCCGGGGTATATTTCCAGCAAGGCAGGCACGGCCGGGAGTGAGAGGAGGATTGGAAGAGAGGGGAGATTCCAGTAGCTGTTCACGTGTAGGATTCTTTGCTAGTCTGTCCTTAATTTTAAGATGTTCTATCATTTTTGTTTTTTTTTAAAAAATTTATTTATTTATTTATTTTTGGCTGTGTTGGGTCTTCGTTTCTGTGCGAGGGCTTTCTCTAGTTGCGGCGAGCGGGGGCCACTCTTCATCGCGGTGCGCGGGCCTCTCACTATCGCGGCCTCTCTTGTTGCGGAGCACAGGCTCCAGACGCGCGGGCTCAGTAATTGTGGCTCACGGGCCCAGTTGCTCCGCGGCATGTGGGATCTTCCCAGACCAGGGCTCGAACCCGTGTCCCCTGCATTGGCAGGCAGACTCTCAACCACTGTGCCACCAGGGAAGCCTGTCATTTTGTTTTGATGGCAAAACCTGATGGATATAAAAGCCTTAACATCGTAAATACTACTTTTGTTGTTGTTGTTCAAAGTGATTTGTGAAATCAAATCAGGATATGGTCCCAGACCATATCTGGGCTCTTGGATTTCCTTTAGAAAGAAAGATTTTAATTTATTCATCTTGCATAAAAAGATTATCCATAACCACATAAATTGCTTCCATTTGTTCAACAAGCAGTTTTTGAGTGCTGATTACGGCGCATGTTCTTTGAGGGGGTGGGAGGTGGTGGTACTACGGAGTTGGGTGAAGGTTTGTCTTGAGCACCTCCCGGCTGCAGCCTTGGGGATAGATTCCTGTACTGGTGGCAAGACTTCAGCCGGATTCAGTGCAGTGAATCTGATTTCTTTGGGCTTATTTTGGGCACAAGGCTGCTGTTTCAATTTTCCAAGCAACGAGGCATTTGGTTCACCCAGTGCAGGGGTTCTCCATCTTGTCTGCTTCTTAGAATCCCCTAGGAATCCTGTAACACACACATATGCACCGGAAATTCATTTGGTCGGGAGGGTGCCTGGGCAGTAGAATTTTTAAAGAGCCTCCTAGGTGATTCTGATGTGCAGCCAGGGTTAAAATCCAGTGACTTGGTCTATAATTGGATGTTGTTTTAAATTGAGCTTAAGGAAAATATTGTGACTTTTTAAGAAGGGCTGTGTTTTCTCCCACGGGTCCATAATGAGGCTTTAATGTGAGACGAAGGGAAAGCTTTGTCTAATCCATATCGTCGTTTCCAACTCTGTCTACATGTTGGCAGCTCCTCAGGGGCTCTTAAAAAATACGAGGGCATGCTGCCACCTCCCACCCGCAGCCCACTGTGATGGGCACGGCCTGGCACTGTGTGTGTGTGTGTGTGCGTGTGTGTGTGTCTCCCCAGATGACCTGTGTGCAGACAGCTGGAGATCCAGTGCGCTTTATTCCAATCCCATCCCCACCCTCACAGTATAGCTATTTGAATATTAAGAGCACATATTTATTGACATAACTACTACTATCTGTCAATAAACCTATGTTAAAAACCCACAGGACTTGTTAGATCTAACAATTCCTAAATGTACTTTCAGCAAGTCCTCAATTCTGGTTTTAAACCCTTTGGTTTTATGGACCGTATCATGAATTTGAAAACATGAACTGTGAACGTTTTGGAAGGCTTTTTGACACCCACCACAACCCGGGCTGCCGTGTTGCTCTTATTTTAATGTTATTTATCCACATTGGCGGCATGATAAATGAATAGTAAGTTTAGATCCGCACAATGGAAAAAATGCTAGCAAACGGTGCCACCGTTTGAAATTTATTGCTTCAGTTAAGGTTCTTTGAATATTTTATATCTTCAGGAGAATGTCGAAGCGGTGTTTATTTTTTGTTTTCCACATGGATTCCCTTCACTGAGGACATTGAGATAATCCGGGATGGTGAAGTGGAATTTCTATCTTTTTATTAATAAAATTCAATGTGTCCACCGCTCGCACATGCTGCTGAAAACAAATGCCACACAGTGTGAATTTTATAGCACTGCTGATGGGAGGAAGGAAGTGTCCTGTGTCTGTGTCACTTTGGGAAACCACTTAACATGTGACTTTTAATAAAGTATAATGGAAAAGAATAAGAAAAAAGAATATAGGTGTATACTATATATGTATAACTGAGTCACTTTGCTGTCCGCCTGAAAGTCACACAACATTGTAAATCAACTACATTATTTTTTTAAAAAATGGCTCTTGAGACTGGGGAGCTGGATTTCTCTTTTTATTTCATTCTGATTAATTTACGTTTGCTGTAGCCGCGCGTGGCCGGTGGCTTCCGAGTGGGCAGACAGAGCCGGTTTTGAGGCTTGTTCCGCACAGCTCGGGAAGGGATGTGTCTGAGCTGGGGGCAGGGACAGCTGTCCCGTGATGGAGGCCGTCCTTCCCGTGGATGGTACGGCTCCCGCCACCCCCGCTTTGGCACTGTCGCTCGTCGAGGCTTGGGTAAGGATGAGTGATCTCTAGAAAGCACGCAGGCTGGCGGGGGATGGCCCGTGGGGTTGAGACAGAGGCCACGGGGGAGGATTTGTGACCTTGCCCTGCCTCGGGTCTCACCCCACCCACATCCTCAGAGGGCCCGTTCTGATGCCCTTAGTGCCTTTCTTGGGGGTTCTCAACCTCTCCCTTTGCCCTGGCTCCTTCCCTGGAGGACGTAACCATTGTCACATCAGTGTCCCCATCCCCTGACTCTCTGCCCCTTTGATGCCCCTTCTTCCCTCAGCATCTTGCCTCCCCTTCCTCCCCACCCCATCCGCACTTCCGTCACCGCTGTCCTAAGGAAACGAGCTCCTTCACGTGCCTCAGGGGCTTTCGGGATCCCGTCTCTCTCCAGCCTCACCTCCACCCCCCACCCCAGCCCCAGAATCACCACAGTGAAATCTTAAACTCTTTTGGGGCCCGCCAGCTCCCAGCCTTGGCGTGTACACAGCCTGAACCCAGCTCGGCCACGGTTCATCCCGGGTCACTCCTTCTTGTGTTGGCTGAGATGCCCCTTCCTGCAGGAAGCCCTCCTGACCCATCCAGGTACCCGTCCTGGGTGCCCCCAGTCGCTGGTACTCCTGTCTCTTTCTGGGTTGCATCCCCAAGCTGGGCGGCGCCTGGCGGGACACTGAGCCACATCCTGGCCTGTGACCGTGTTTGGTGAATGAGTGACATGAACAAGTTAATCATTCCACCCAGCCCTGAGGTGGTTTCTGTGCCCCTGTCTTTAAATCCTCAGTTTGATAAGTTAATGATTTTTTTTACAGAAAATTGGACTGCCTGGACTTTAGTTACTGATTGCTCAATTTCATTGACTTGGTTCATATTTTTCTTTTTACAAAAACACATTATTCTTATTCAGGGCACTATTCACCCACTCACTTAGGGCCCATCGTACAGTATTCATATACTATAGGTGGCTGGATTCCCACTAAAAAAAGGAAAAATACAGATAGGCTTGGCTTTGTTATGAGTGACTTTTTAAAGGACTTCATGTAATACTGTTTAAAAAAATTTTTGGATAATTATTATAAACAATAAAAGCAGAAACGAGAACATTTACAGTGATGGGTAACAGGTGGTAAAAAAACAAATCATTTGTTTTAGAAAGAGTTTTCAGAGGAGTGACTTCTTACTGGTCTCAGTCTGTTCCCCACCATCCCCTCGCATCAGGTGAGTGCACGCTCTGCCCTCTGGCTTGCATTTCCTTGCTGCCCTACATTCAGGTGTAGTCCGCATTCACTCCGTGTTCCCACCTGCCCACAAAACCAGCCCGAGGAAGTCACTGAAAGCAGATCACCAACGTGCATTAAGCACTCGCTAATTTTAATGGGAAAAAGTTAAATAGCGCCAACTGCAAACAGAAAATTTGCTCCCTGGTCACCATTAAAGATAAGGCTTTGGCATTTGAAAATTTATGGCAGAGGCATTCCTGAGCTGTTAATGAGCTGGGCAGCTCTCTGATTATTACAAGAATTAGCTGTAAATCTAACTCTGGCTAATAGTAAATTAACCAGTTCATTTTATGTTAATTGGAATTTGGACTTTAGGTGTTTGGAGGCCGCGCTTCTGGCCTCCTCAGCTTCTTTTAGCACAAGTAAAATTCTGATGGGAACAGGGGTGGGAGGAGGGGGCAGGTGAACCTCTGAATGCTTCACTGGGCAGAAATCCTCCGCCCCGCAGTCCTGTACTTTACTCTTTCGTTCCCCATTCGAAACGTGATTAACTCAGTTAACCTGCAGGGGCTCAGTTATTGTTCCTCCTACAAAGTGGAAGCTTATAAATCAGGAGATTGGGCAGAGAATAGATAGCTGATGCTCTGACTTTGAAGAAGTAAACAGTAACTCAAAAACAGGCACAGATTTTTAGAATACTACAATCAGAATAGTAGTAATATAATAATAACGAATGTTTAATAAAAAGTTTAAAATTCAATTCTTTAAGAGCTCAAGGAATCATAAACATATTTGGAAATGACTTCTATCAAAGAGGATTAAAAGAGATTTGACCTTAAAAGGGAAGTTCTGGAAAATTCTCTCCTGTTGAATGCTTTATTTTTTGACATTGCTGTAAATACGAGATGTCATTGTACTGTCTCTCTTAGAAGATGCATTTTACTAAAATTATGTTAAGTATGCACATGTTATTATGCATTTCTCTGTATAATGAAGGGCTTTCTGTGTACTTGAGAGAATTCGTCTTTCTATACTTTAAAAAGGATCATTTTTCTTGATTAAACAGGATAAATCTACATAAATGCCGTAATCTGTGTATGTGCTTTGGTGAATGAAAATGGCTTTCCTGTAATTTGACTTAGTTTGAAATTTTCATAAGGAAAGTGAGGACGTCTTTATTCATTCCAAGGAGAAAACCAAAGGGAACTTTGATGGGAAGCTATTTGTGCAACATGAATGTCGAGAAAGGCTAAAATTACTTGGGGTTTTGACCTATCCTCAAGCTCCTCAGAACGTAGAATGCAGCAAGCATTCCTTTTGGAAAATGTTAACGCAGGGTGATTAAGACCTTGGTATGTCCTCTAAATGCCTAAGGAACCAACAGTGTTGACTGAGGTGTTGGTGTAATCACCCAGAAGACCTTGTAGAAAGGCAAGAGAATGTAGAAGTGGCCACAAAACTGGACAGAATCCAGGTCATGTGTCGTGACAGTGGCCAAGCCTGAGGTTTGTTATGGGATTCTAAAACATTGTTTTGGTTTTTTATCTTAATTTTTTTTTTTTTTGGATAAGAAACCTGATTTTATCAGCCAATTCAGTATAATTTTTCTAGATATTCGCTCCTACTTTGGAGAAATAAAACTAAGGATTTGTGCTTTTACATAATTGATACACCTTTACTGAAAATTTCCTCCATGTGGTTAGTCTGTGTATCTCTGAAGATGAAGACTAATTAATTAGCTTGTTCATAAAACACACTGCCCCAAATATGGGTTTTTGCTGACTGTACCTAAGGATTTACACCTTCCTTAATAAAATCCTAAAATTTTCAAGATTAGAATTTCCTATTTGGATGGGCCGCTGACAAAGAAGTTAGGTGGTGTCTTCGAAGGCTCCACTGTCCAAGATGGCAGCTGTATATGGCTTTTTACATTGAATTATAATTTAAATGTTAAGTCCTGATCCATACCAGTCATGTTGCAGGTTCTCAGTTGTCGCATATGGCTAGTGGCTACCGTACTGGACAGCGCAGATTTATGTAGAACATTCCCATCGTTGCAGAGAGCGCTGTTGGTCAGCACTTGGGTACCCATTGTCACCACCTCCCCTCTGTGTATAAATGTCTTTAAAAGTCAGAGATGATGCATACACCATAGTTTTCCCTACCTGTGCGCTGCCCTGGCTCTGCTATCACCTCCCAGTAGAACCTAGGCAATGAAACATTTCATAAGAAATGTGCATACGTAGGAAATGAGCTAGAAATTGATCTCCTCGAACTAGGTGGCTAAGTTGGCTTCAGCAGACACAAGGGTACTTGGAAAAATGGTAATAACTCTTTACAATCTCAGTAATTGGTTGAGTGGATTGCCCTTGTTGTTCTCCTGATTATACTAGGGATTTCTAGACTTTCCAGAATTATGAATCCCAGTTATTACCCAGATTGCTGACTCCTTTCTTCCTCACTGTCTTTTTTTCTGGTTATATTTGCAAGTGAAGCTTGGTCCCATAATGAATTGAGAAGGTTAATTTTTAATATTCCGAGGCTCTTCGTGTGCCTCAGGGTGATTTGTGCATGAGATTAAAACCAGGCACAGGAACTGCTTTTTCATCACCAACTCTTGGCTATCGACTCTCCTCCAGCTAAAGCACACATCTTGCTAATGCTCAGAATACTCATTCCCTATCGGATAGATGGGGAAAACTTTACTCCTGTAACAGAAATGAGTTCCCTTGGACCTGAAAGCCACATGGGATCTGTCTGACATGGTCTGAGTCGCGATCTGATTGCAGAACAAAACATTTTGAAAGGCACCTCCATGATGCTACTTTCCAAAATGTGCCAATATTATTATTGTAGTATCCAAAGAGTAGCGCTCATGTTCTCATGGACATTATTCCATTCAAGAGTAGGCAGTCCAGTTTGGTAACAGTGTACATTTCCCCTTATCAGACTTAACCAAGCTGTTTTAATTTTGAAGGGGAAAAAAAAGGTACACATTTAAAAAATTTTTTCTAAATTTGTTCTATTGTGAGATTTTCCCTCCGCCAGCTCGGAGACGATCTCACTTGCAAGGAGTTAACAAGATTGGAAGAAAACTGATGAATGTGAATTTTCTGGTCATGAATCTCAGCTGCATTTCCTTTTTCTCCTGGATCAGCTATTCATTTATTTCATTCAGAATTTTCTGAGTGTTTTCTCTTCTCAAATAGGCTCTGGGAAGATGCATGGCTGCTTGGTGATGTCACTGGCAGTCTGAGAAAGCCAGGTGCGTGCCAGACATTAAGACATGCTCATTATCTTTCCTATGATCTGCCCCCTTGTTCTCGCAGAAACTCAAAACCTCACTGGATCCTGGTTGTAGTGAAAAGAGTCATCATCGTCCTCTTTACATCTGACATTGGGGTAATTTTGTTATGCATATTTGTTCTCAATTGCTTTTTAACCCAATAGCCAGCATTCAAACCGCAGTCTTCCTTGCGGACATAATCTAGTTGATGCTTCGGCTATTGGCAGCCTTCAAAGTTGAAAATGAGATGCTTATAGCAAATAGCTCAGTGAGATCGGTCGTCGCTTTCCCAAGATGGTTTGTGGTAATAATAGTGAACTCGATGGGAGTCGTTGTTTGGCACAGAAACCATCCCAGTGTTCTCAACATCTAGACTGAAGCCTCTCTCCCGTCTACTGTGTCCTCACTGGTGGCCTCCTGGCCCTTCACTGGCCGCCTGTATTGACTTCAGGCCACATCTCCCTCTGTATGTAAGCAGACCCGAGTCTGACTTGGTCGCTCCCCTTGGCTGCTCCTTAGGTACCAGATACTCCCAGCTCAGTGTGTCTGAGACGAAATATACTCTCCCTTCCTTGTCCCTAATACTTTGTTCTTGAATCTTTTAAAATCACTGGCCCTTACACCCAGCCTCACCGACCAAACCAAGAGACATCTTTGAATTTTCCCACGACCAGGCTTAGAGCAGCCCTGTGACTGGCTGGTCTTTCTTCCTCCCTTTAAATATCCCCCTTTCAACCCACCCTGCCCCAAGACCACTCATTGATTGATTGATTGATCCATTCAGTGGATCAATCCACTGCCCCAAGACCACTCATTGATTGATTGATTGATTGATCCATTCAATGTCTACCCAACACCTGCTCAGTCTCAGGCACTTTCTTAGAAAATAGAACACGTGGGTGAACAAAACAGGCTCAGTCTCTGCCCTCAGGGAGCTTAAGGTTTACGGGGAGGACAGATGTTCCACTAGCGTGCAGCCCGGTCAAGGAGGGTGAGAATGTCACGGCTGCGTTCATGCATATCTGGGCGTGTCATTCTTCAGTGGTGTTTCTTCATCTCTGGGATAAAACCCAAACTCCTTAGCCTGTGCACAAGGCCCTTCATGAACCTACTGGGATTGGCTGATACGTGTACAGATCCCCCCAGCTCACTGTGCTTCTTGGGGTTCATGTCTGTGCTTCTTTGGCATGTCTTAGCCCCTGGTTTCTTGAGCAAAAGAAAGCACTGTTAACTTCTTGTGAGCCTTTCCTGATTTCTTATGTATTTCTCCTTTGTGCTCCCATAGCCTCCCTGTACCCCCTCATTGATCATTTCACCTGCAGAATTTTTTATTTTCTCCTCCAGTAGATTCTGAGACCCTTGAGGGTGGAAATGATGTCTTCTATCATTTTATCCTTAGAATCTAACATGACATCTGGCATATAACAGGTGCTTGATAAGTCTAACGGTAAGAGCTGCCTACCAATGTAATCATTGTCCTGATGGGGTCAGTAACACCTGGTTTCCACAAGTGTTCGGGCAGACATGTAAACCCCTTTCAGAGATTTGACGACTGAGATTTCTGTATTCAGTGGGCTGTTAGCCTACCTGCCATTTAAATTCTCCGATTCTGAGTTGTTTTCCATTGCATAATTATTTTTACCAAGCTCCCAAATGTCTTAACTGGGACCATCATACGTTAAGAATTCTATTTCTGGGTATTGTAGGAATTGCTGTCTTAGTGCTTTTCTCTGTGTATGAGCCATTTGACTCAGTGGGATGACTCATTAATGTTTGTGATCCTGTGTACTCAAATATTCAGGATCAGCTGTCAGCTACCACTGGAATTGATCCCACGGACCATAAGAATGTACTTTTATGCCGTAATTGTCCTATGCCAAGAATCAAGAGAGCACGATGCATCCAGTGGCAGATGGGAACCACATGCTTGGCCTAATATATGCACATGTGGGCAAGTAAATCCAATCGTGTCTTTCTTTCTCCAAAGAAAGAATTAACTTTAATGTTACTTTGGCTAATGCAGAATATTGAAATTAAATTAAGCACAACATAGGAAATTCTAAGAGGTTTTCCTCTCAGAAAATAGAAAGCAATTTCATTCCTACCGAGTGCAAATCCGGCTACATGTATGGTTCTAAGGTCATATATTAGTACTTAGCTCCAGTAATACCAGAGTGTGATGCTGAAAAAAATACAGCTGTTCCCAATAATAGATGACAGGCATTTATTTGAACTATCCTCATGCAGTAAACAATCTGTAAAATGTTGGGTTAACTATTAATTTTCAGTTAGTCAGCACCTATCCCATCCAGTGACATTCTTCAAGCTTTTATTGAGCTTTTATTAGGTGTAGGTCTTCTGCGAAGCACCTAGGTCAACAGTGAATGGGACAGAAAACCCCTGCTCTCGAGGAGATCACCGTCCAGATAAAGAGATGCTATGCTCTGAGTACAGTGATTTCTGTGTGGCTGTTGGCCTGACCTGTGCTGTATGCTTTCTCTTCTGCAAAACTCTAGAGGAGGACCCGCTGTCCTGGAGGTAAAGTCGTTTAGATTAATCCGGAGGGGATAAGCAGGTGCTCTCACTGAGGGCCTGGCATCTGGGACTGTCAGCATCTATTACTGAAGGGACCCGATGAGATGGAATTAAAATTAGCCCGAGCAGAAAGAGCGTGGGGACCATCAATGAGATGCGGACTGCTGTCCTGAAAATAAATGGGGAAAACGGCGCTACGTGGTCAAGTTTCTCAAAAAACTGAAAGCAGCCGTGTCTCCCATGACACCTCACTTGCCTTAGAGTCCACTCAGCCTAAGGCTTCTTGGGGACAGGTTACCCGTGGTTGGCCCCCAGCTCTGGACTGGGATGTTCATTGCTCAGACATTCATTTGAGGCCCCTGCCATGTTCCTGGCCCTCGGTGTGGACAGGTGACCCCAAAGGACAAGTCCACTATCTTCCTGGGGTTTGCAGCCTTCTCGGGGGGGGGGAATAGCGTTGCGAGCAGGCCTAGAGGAGTACACAGCCCCTTGCTTGTGACAGAGAAGAAGGGAATTCAGTGCGTGTTGAATAGGCTTCCAGGCACAAAGGTGTTTGACACACACATGCATGTTCACTTTCATGCCTTACTACTTACGACCCTTTGATGTAGACATGCATAGTGGATCTATCCCTTTTTTAAGAGGAGAGGACAATCCAGGACCCCCAGACCTTACGTTTAGGGGATTCCATCATTGTACACAGATGGGGGGTGGGCGGTGAAGCCAGAGTCCCACCTCTTGCCAGAGCAGCCGGGTGGGCAGTTGCCCCCTCCCCTCTGAGAACTCAAGGGAGAGTCTCAGAGAAAGAACTAGTTGAGGATTTAGTGAACCTAAATTGGAGTCCAGGTCTAGAACCATATTGTTTTAAATTCATTCGCTTTGTATAAATAAAATAGTGATTTTATGACCAGTAACTTATTTGAGTCATCCTCCTGATGTGTGCTATTGTCACGTGAATCTCCTTTTGAGAGAACTCTGCTTTGTGAAGGTGAAAGCAAAATATTCAAAGAGAAAAGTCACAGATATTTATTGCGCACCTACTGTGTGCTAGGTAGGGCCCGGGGAAATAGTGGTGACCCAAGCAGACAACACCCCTGTCCCCATGGAACCTATATTCCAATAGAGAAAGAACCAAATATTGGGTTGGCCAAAAGGTTCGTTTGGTTTTAGGTAAAATAAGACATTTTTCATTTTCACCAAGAACTTTATTGAACAACGTATTCATTAACCGAACAAACTTCTTAGCCAACCCAATACATCATGTGCCAGTGGTACTAAGCGCTAAGAAGAAAAACAAAGCAAGGGAGAAAAGAGAGAGTTTGTGGTAGAATGCGTATGCATGTATATGTGTCCATATTTTATTTAGAATTTGTCAGGGAAGCCCCTCAGATGAAGTGACATTTAGCAGAGACGCATGGGAATTGAGAGAACAAGTCCTACATTTAGGGGGTGAAAGTCATTTCAGAGAGAAGAGGATGTGCAAAGGTCCCGCAGCAGGAACGTGTTCACTGCATTTGAGGAACAGCAAGACAACAACAGCAGCTGGAATACAACGAGCAGGGGATGGAATGGCAGGGAGTGAGATGCCCAGAAAAATAACAGGGGGTCTGGCCAGCCAGGATAAGGAGTACAGATTTTATTCTGAGTCACGCAATCTGGCCTGACCTTGTACAGGGCCCACACCAGCTGCTGAGTTGAGCAGACAGCAGTGGCTGGATGTGGAGGCCAATTAGAGAGCGGCCGGGGTCACCCGGGAGGCACCCGTGGTGGTGGTTAGCGGTTGGGTCCTGGGTGTATTTCGAAGGTAGAGCTGGTGGGGTTTGCCGAGGAATTGGATGTTAGGTGTGAGAAAAAGGAGTTGAGGTTGACTTCTCGGGTTTAGCCTGAGCAGTTGGCAAAACGGAGTCACCAGTTTTGAAAAGAGGCAGACCAAGGAGTGAGCACGTGAAGGACATTGGTCCCGGAATCTTACCCATTTTCTTTGCCTGATACAAGAGTAACTTCATTTGAAAAGATGTACATCTCTGAAAGTATAGGTAAGTATTATCATTGCCTAATTTTGGAGATTATTTGGGCCTGTGAGGTTGGTCTTAGCATCCCATCCCCGGCAGGGGTCTCTGAGCCTGTACCACGTGTTGAGTTCAGCACAGCGTGTATGGGTGGATTCCAGGCTTGCACGGTAACTCTCACGGTGGGCGAGTTTCTGCCGGTGGACACTTTTCACACCAGCCCACGTGTTTCTCACGCTCAGCAAGATTCTGTACCCCGATACGGAGTGTAATTCCCTTGGACCTCCCACCTGCCAGGTTACCCCTCCTCCCAGCTGGCTCCTCCCCACGCCACCCTCGATATCAAGGTGAGTCCCTTTTATCCACCACTTGATTTCTCCCACTTGTCGGTGGAGGGGGTGACTGGGCACGGCTTCTAGGTCGCAACTCTTTGGTGCTCAGTGACCCTGCCACCTCTCCCTTGGTCATTCCGGGCACAGTCTGCGCAAACGCTCCAAGTGGACACAGTTTGGCCCAGTTATTCGGTGGCATTTTCTCTGAGAGTGATCGCCTTTGCAAGCGTCGAGACAGAGCCCTGCTTGAGGAGAGCTGTGGAGAGAACAATAGCTCCTTATGTTCTTTAGTTTGCTCTCCAGAGAGGTTCTTGTAAACGCGGGTGGGTGGACACTGAAAAGGCTTTTCCAAGAGTGGGAAGCAAAATGCAATCCTCCTCCCCTGCTGGGCCTTTTCTGTTGACATTTCCTGCTCCTGAACGAAGTGCGGTGTGTGCCTGGAGCGTGTGCTTGCGGGAGCGTCCTCAGGCCCCTGGCGTATCCCGCACACTGCGGATCATTTAAAAAGTGCCCCATTTAAAAAGTGCCCGTGTATCACCCAGGTGGGGGAAGGAAGCATCCCTGAATTCAACATAGAGCATCAATATTTTTAACTAGATGCCTCAAGTTTGAATTGGCTCCTGTTTTTCCATTAAACTGACTTTTAGCATTTTCTTAAATTAGAGAAATGGAGCCTCTAAGTGATAGAAGATGCGAGTCAGTACTTGGTAGGAGAGCCATGGGGGAAAATGAATTTGCCAAAACATGTTGCTAAATAAAGGAATAACAAATGTGTCTCACGGTCTGGAAGCACACCATCCAGTCCAGAAGCCACTAACCACGCGTGACTGCTTCAATTTAAATGAAATCTGATTAAAGATACAGTCACACTGGCCATCTTCAAGGGCCCAGTAGCCGTTTGTGGCTCGTGGCTACTGTACCAGCTCAGATATGGACCGTCTTCCTCATTGGAGAACATTGTATTGGACAGTGCTGGTTTACAATGTAAAATAAGGACCATCTGCAATAAACTGTCATACATTTTACTCGTTGCCTGAATCCACCCGAGGCCTGAGGGTGTAGGAAGGTGTTGAGAGCCGTGAAGAAAATCTCCACTCTTGTAAAATGGTGTGATCTTGGTGTTGGTGCAAGTGCTTGGTGAGGACTCCTTTTTTTTTTTTTTTTAACATCTTTATTGGAGTATAATTGCTTTACAATGGTGTGTTAGTTTCTGCTTTATAACAAAGTGAATCAGCTATACATATACATATATCCCCATATCTCCTCCCTCTTGCATCTCCCTCCCACCCTCCCTATCCCACCCCTCTAGGTGGTCACACAGCACCGAGCTGATCTCCCTGTGCTATGCGGCTGCTTCCCACTAGCTATCTGTTTTACATTTGGTAGTGTATATATGTCAGTGCCACTCTCTCACTTCGTCCCAGCTTACCCTTCCCCCTCCCCGTGTCCTCAAGTCCATTCTCTACGTCTGCATCTTTATTCCTGTCCTGCCCCTAGGTTCTTCATAACCTTTTTTTTTTTTTTTTTAAGATTCCATATATACGTATTAGCATACTGTATTTGTTTTTCTCCTTCTGACTTACTTCACTCTGTATGACAGACTCTGGGTCCATCCACCTCACTACAAATAACTCAATTTCGTTTCTTTTTATGGCTGAGTAATATTCCATTGTATATATGTGCCACATCTTCTTTATCCATTCATCTGTTGATGGACACTTAGGTTGCTTCCATGTCCCGACTATTGTAAATAGAGCTGCAGTGAACATTGTGGTACATGTCTCTTTTTGAATTATGGTTTTCTCAGGGTATATGCCCAGTAGTGGGATTGCTGGGTCGTATGGTAGTTCTATTTTTCGTTTTTTAAGGAACCTCCATACTGTTCTCCATAGTGGCTGTATCCATTTACATTCCTACCAATAGTGCAAGAGGGTTCCCTTTTCTCCAAATTCTCCAGCATTTGTTGTTTGTTGATTTTCTGATGATGCCCATTCTGACTGGTGTCAGAATACCTCATTGTAGTTTTGATTTGCATTTCTCTAATGGTTAGTGATGTTGAGCATCCTTTCATGTGTTTGTTGGCAATCTGTATATCTTCTTTGGAGAAATGTCTGTTTAGGTCTTCTGCCCATTTTTGGATTGGGGTGTTTGTTTTTTTCATATTGAGCTGCATGAGCTGCTTGTAAATTTTGGAGATCAATCCCTTGTCATTTGCTTCATTTGCAAATATTTTCTCCCATTCTGAAGGACTCATTTTCTCGTCCTTCGGTTTGGACCTCTGTCTTGCTGGTAACCCTGGTTGAGAACAGTGACAAGTTACCTGTGTAGGTCCCGTGCTCAATCTTTTGCATGACACTTCAATAGAAATATAACCTGTTTTCGTAAGAAAGCAATGGAATAGTTTAAATCTGTGGGGTCATGGGATGTAGGAAGGAAAGTAGAAGCAGAGGTGAAGGGAATCTTTAAAATTCCACGTGTATCGTGTTATCTGACTCTTGATAAAAGCTAACCAGACGGAGAGATCTTTTCTTAACTGGGTTGTGGGTTACTGACATATTATTGCCCTATTTATCGGTGATGTTTAAATAGAATGAGTTGTTTTCTTTCCTAGTGTGAAGAGCAGGCGAAGGAAGGGTGGTTATCGTGCTTTGGCTGAGGCCAGGCCTGCTGGATAAATATTGACTAAGCTGCCTGGGCCTGTGAGAGCAGGACCAGGTTGAGGGTGCCGGGGGAGCGGGGAGCATTCCTTTCATAGCAGAGCTGCCTCAGGCCTCTGCTGCCCGATGCCTCCAGAGCCTGGAGGGCATACTCCAGAGGAGGTGACTCCAGGCCACCCGACAGAGGGTACAGTGATTTCCAAGTCAGGACCATTAAGGAAGTGGGACCCTTCCCTGCGGTGCCCAGTTCCATGCCTCAGGTGACGCCAGCGCCCCGGGAGGACTTCCAGGTGTGATGCCGCCCACCCACAGAGAGGTCTGGAAGCACCTCCAAGTGACACAAGGAAACAGTCAGTACAACGTGAAATGCAGTCAGTGTAAGTAGCTGAAATGTCTCCATTCACAGCTTGTCAAGCATGTGTGTTGAAGGAGCCCGGGGGATTTGTGATGCCAAACAGTGCCAGGAGGAGCCTGGAGGAGGGCAGAGCAAGGGCTGATCAGGGTAGCTTGGGAAGGTTCTCTGTCTGGCCAGAGGGAGGACTGGCCTCCTGCTGGCCACCTGGCAGAGGGGCCGTAGGGCATAGATTCGCTAAGACGGCCACTTTGTTACCCAGATCTTTTTGCTGGTGATCACTAGTGAGTCAGCAAATCTTTTGATCATGGCTGGGTTTCCAGATGTCTTTTGGACTATGAGATAAATGTGATGATCCCTCAAGATACGCTGGTCTTGTTGGCCTTTATTCTTTCCAAAGTAAGTATATTTATACACGGAGAAATCCATCTTGCGAAACTTCTGTAGGCTCGAGCCATTTCCCCCAGATTTGATCGGTCTCAACACGCTGGTCATTTTTCTTTTCTGAAAGGACAGAGTAAGCACGTACGTTCACCTGCATCATTTTGGCTCCAGGGTTGCTTTGCTTAACTCTCATCTGACCCTTGGCCTCTTCCTCAATGAGAGCTGTGGGAGTACAGCTCTGTAACACTCACATTATGCTTGTCATGAGCACCAGGAAAGCAACACACTTCAAAAGCAACGAACTCAAAGAAGGCAAATTATTGGATGGCTTGAAAGAGTCAACCATCACTTATCATGCATTCAACAAATACAGATAAATATTAGAATACTTTTAAAGGGCTTTTTAAAAATTTTTTTATTTATTTATTTTTGGCTGCATTGGGTCTTCGTTGCTGTGCGCGGGCTTTCTCTAGTTGCGGTGAGCGGGGGCTACTTTTCTTCGCGGTGCGTGGGCTTCTCACCGCGGTGGCTTCTCTTGTTGTGGAGCACGGGCTCTAGGGGCGCCGGCTTCAGTAGTTGTGGCTCACGGGCTCAGTAGTTGTGGCTCGCGGGCTGTAGAGCGCAGGCTCAGTAGCTGTGGCGCACGGGCTTAGTTGCTCCGCGCCATGTGGGATCTTCCCGGACTGGGGCTTGAAGCCGTGTCCCCTGCATTGGCAGGCGGATTCTTAACCACTGCGCCACCAGGGAAACCCCTATAATACTTTTATAAACTTTATTTGTATGATGCCATGCCGTTGTGTTGTTCTAGATGTTATATTAATTAAAAAAAAAAAAAGCTTTTAAGATAAAGGCAGTACCCTCACCACTTACTTATGTGTGTGAGTCAGAGAAGGTCCTAATGAAATAGGTACAAACCCCGCCCTTGGCTTGAAGGTGAATCCCTGGAATTACTTTGGGAGAGAGTGTGCTCAAAGGTTAGTACCAAAGGCTGTTTTGAGATTGAGGGTTTTTTTCCTTGTTTCTTCTTCCTCTTTAGGCAGGAGTGAAAAGCATTTCATTCTTCCCCCAATTTTATATCCACCGTGTTTTTTGCAAGTCCTCTTCTCCTTATCTAAAAGGCTGTCTTGTTAGTTTAAATGAATGGAATCAATGTCTTGGGTCCTCGCCTGATATAAATTGGTAGGTATTCTTTTGAAGTGGCCCTAGTGAGTGGTTCTTTTTTCAAAAGTGGTATTAAATCATACATAGGGCAGGGATCATAAATTGATTTTGATTCCATTGCCAAGTCCAGCTGATTCACGGTGGCTGCCGGAGCAGCGTGGTGAAAGAGAGTGGGCAGCTCCGTGAGTGGTGGCTTGTTGGACGCGGGAAGGATGAAGGGGCAGTAGACGTGACCCAGGTTTGCCGGCCTTGCTACCTGGGGAGGAGCAGCCATTTAGATTTATGGAGGTTTGTGGGGTTACTACCTCTGTTTCACCTGGTCTGCTTATAAACGCCAGATTTGTCCAAAGATGACCTTTGAAAGCACTGAGGCTCTTCAGATAAACCTCACCTCCCAGCTCACCCTCTCTGCCCCCATATCATGCTGGCTGGTGAATCAGTTCATGAGGCCTATTTGACTTGTTGATCTTGTTCAGCAGGGCATCGTGGTCTTAAAGACTGATGCAGGGAATAAAGAGACTTTCAGAATTGTTTTTTTACCCAGTCCACACACATGATCCGGAAACAAAGGTCAGTTGGGATTTGTTAACAGCCGCGTTAATTAGGACATTATGCATATCAAATAACAAATGCTAAAATGCTGTATGCTGAAATGAAGATTGGGGTATGGGTGTATGTGTTCTTCTAGGAGCCTTTTCTCCCCACCGTTTAAAAAAAAATTTTTTTTGCATTCTTAAAATTTATATACAGATTTATAGGGAAATCATTGCTGCATTCAAAGGCCAAGAAAGAGCCCTGAGCGTGGACGACCTTAGGCGGCGGCTTAACCTCTATCGCAGGGCTTGTGTACACCAACTGCACGGTAGACTTGCCTGGGGTGCTTTTTAAAAAGAATACTGATGCCCAGGTCCCACACGGGGCTAACTGAGTCAAAGTCTTTGGGGTTGGGACCCGAGCATCAGTACACTTAAAAAAGCTCCCCACGGGGGCTTAATACACATCTTGCTTTGAGAACAGCTGCTCTAGCAGATCTGGGTCTTTTGCCTCCATATCTTCAAAACCCCTATTATCACCTGCAGGGCAGACCCTCCTTGATTTGGCCCATCTACTTCTCCAGCCTCCTCCCCCATCACTGCCTTGGATCCGCAGGCTCCAGGCACACCTGGCACAGACCCGTTCTCGCCTCCCTCCCTTTGTATTCACACGGTTCTTTTTGCCTTGACTGCTGTTTCCCCAATCTCCTCCCATTCCAGCTCTCTGCACAAAATTGCTTTCCCCCTAAGAATCAGATTTAGCTCTCCTTCCCATGCGAAAACCCCCCTCCCTCCCCAAGACAGACTTGGCACTCTTGTCCTACGTTTCCGTGGCTATTGGAAGACAGGGACCACCACCCCCCACACCCACTTCGTGTGTGTCCTCCACACCCAGCACAGTCTGTGTTCAGAAAGCATTTGCTAATGGATGTGTGGATTGGCGATGATATCTGCCTTTCCTTCTGAGGTCCGAGCCATGCTAACGCGCTTGTGAACTGTAAAGCATTTTACACACATAAAGTGGTTTCTGGTTATTATTGGTTTTGGTCTTTAAATGACAGCAAATGGACATTCATTTGCCACCGATCTGTAGACTCTACTCTTCCAGTCGGGATGCGGGAAGTTGTGCTTTATTCATTGTTTAGAGTACAGTCCCTGGCCCTGCAGGTAGATGCGGCAGGAGGGGCAGGATGTGGGGTGCCCCTACTCGCGGTCCCTGCAAAGTGCAGCTCAGCTCACCAGTCGGAGCCAATTAGATGCGTTTGCCTCAGGCAGCATCTCTGTGATTCCCAAACCCAGTCCAAATAACCGAGCCACCCGTGAACTTTATTATGTGGACTTTCGTCTCTCAGAGCCATCTGTGAGCGTCGTCCTGTGAAGCAATTATGTTGCAGGTGTGCAATAGAAATGAAGTAACGGCTTAATTATTTGGTGAAGCAGCAGGCGTTTGGGACCGGAGACTGACTGCACTAGCTTCCCAGGGTTTTTTCTTCATGCTATCTTGTTCTTTGGAATTTTAACACAACCTAGAGAGAGAATTATTCGGACTACAGCCAGCTGTCTGTACAATAATCTTAAGAAGTCAGCTTGTTCCATATTTAAATCCTAAGACAGTCTGCACGGTTCTCTTTTATTACTGCCTGGGGGAGGGGCTACGGGCGGGGATGTGTTTATGAATTGCCAGAAATGTAAGCAAAATCTGGGTATGTGTTTATTTTTGGGGGAAGGAGGCCGCTTCTTCATCAGATTTTCAAAGGGGTCCTGTGGAGCCCCCAACCCCACGCCTCCAAAAGAAATGAGAGGATCAAATGTTGATTTATGTTTCTTTGAAGTCGTCCGTTGTGTCTGAGCGTTAAAGGTGGATCTTGAATGAGTTCCTTGTCTTTTTCTACGACATAGAAGTAGATCTCTGTCAGAAGCCTGTTGCTTTCTCAGTTATCCATTCTCCTGTTGTCTTGTTTGCCGTCGTCCTGTGCATTTAGCATTTCTGACGAGTAAAGACAAAGAGGTGGAAAATGAAATATGAACCTCCTTAGCAGGATGTTAGGAAAAAGGGTGACCCACGATGTCCTTGTAAGGCCACGTGGAACTGTGATGGGAAGGGCTCCCAGCCCCAGAGCTGTGTTGCACGGTGGCCTCAGGTGTACCCCACCTTTTTGAGCACCCATCATATACCAGGCACTTTGTATTTACTTTAACTTCTGGCGCTCAAATCAGCATTTTGAAGGAGGCTTGGTTATCCGCATCTTATCAAAGAAAAGTGAAGCAACTGTGGCTCATGTTTAAACATCCTGCACCATGGCGACAGTTGCCATCATGCATTAAGGGGACTGCACTGGGGTGGTCCCATACCTGCACAGAGATAATATAAATATTTGTCAAATTTAACTGACTGACCTAGAAAACACAGTTCCAGAGCAGTAGATATAACCTCTCATCGACCTGCACTTTGTGTTTCTTTTTGTACCAGAGCTGGTATGAAAGATTTGGTTAGGGTGCGACCATCAGCTTCATTCTTTTTGGTTTACCTATGGTTTTTAATTATTTTGAGTTGGTTCTGCCAGCTGTTCCCGGGAATACAGCAAATGCCTCGTTTTGTTTTTATCTGTGTGTTTATGCTGTTGACCTTTCATTCGGAATCTTTTCTTCATCAGACATTTATTAATTCTCTGGTTATGTGTCTCAATAAGAACTTTCAGACGTTGTGCTTGGTGAGACCACCACGTTGTAGGTGGGTTGGGTTGCCACATGCGGAGGCGTCCTGCTGAGATGCCATCTGGCTGGAGGGATGGGATGGGCAGACGGGGCTTCCGCTGGGGGTGCGGTGAGTAGGCCCAGGCATGACCCCACAATTCACAGCTTCAGAAAGCACCGATTCTATTTTGGTTGTTTGTTTGTTTGTTTAAATTAATTGATTTTAATTCTGAGTAAGAAAGGAATACCTGTTCCCGACTTTTTAAAAAAAAAATTGAACCCAAAGAAAGTAAAAAGAAGGAAAAGAAATTCTACTATGCATAGTTGACCATTATTATAAAAGCTTGGTGTCCATTTTTCACTGCATAGGACATCCTGTTAATATTGACCTTTGCTAAAAGCAGCCTCTTCTCTTCACACCGTCTCTGCCATGCATTGAAAATGAAACTGTTACCAGCCAAAAGACCTAAAAGCATGCTCTGACCAGCTCCATTCGGAAGCTGGATCCCAGCAGGTGAAGTGGATGAAGATATAAGGGCTACCTGTGGAAGGCAGGATTTTGACATTATGTGCTCACATGAATTCTCTCCTTGCAGGTTCTGCAGAAACTTCAGGAGCCTAGAGGGTTGTGTGTAGAGTTATGCCCCTGAGGGGACAGCATAATTGCTACAGAAGGAAAGATGTTAATAAAGATATGGTCCTGCCCAAAAGAATTACATTAAAGTCTTAACGCCAGTAATCGACTTGGAAACCGGAATTCACAAATTATAAGAACTCTACACAGAAGTTCCTTGCTCCCTCCATCCCTCCCTCCCTTCCTTGCTTTCTGTGAGCAGCCTTAGCAAGAAATGTAATTCTTTAATCATTCTACTTGAGAGTTTAAGGAAAACAAATAGTAACAAAAAGTTGTTTGGTGGAGCAGTGTGGCTGTAAAATGTGACCACATGTACCAAAAAATGTGTGCCGATATCATTGCTACTTTAATAACCAGTGCATTTGATTCTGGCTCTTTATTATTTTTAAATAGTTCTTTGTCTATATGTCTTTGCTGGTTTTCTGCTTCCCAGATTATTGGCTGCTGCAGGTGTATAACGCTAATCAGTTGGGACTAAAATGCTACAGGAGTACTGAAAATTCCCTCTTTTCTTCTGAGCTCACCTTTGAATAGGGTCTAATGTTTCCCCCAAATAATCTTTTAAGAGGGTATTGATAAAACTCCCTCTAGGTCCCCAGAGTATGGCAAGAACCCCACCAAATTCAGATTTTGCCCACACCCATGCCCTGAGGGCACTGTGTCTAGGTTAAGATATTTATTTAGGCAAAGAGGAAACAGGTCTTAGATTAGCAGGTGCTGGTGCAAGGGGAGGGCAGTCCGTGCTGCCATACTGGTTCGGTGATGTCATCAGGCTTTCCTGTAAGTCACTTGGCAATCGCGGGGAACGTATTCTTAGGGTTCTGGGCCACCGTGGCATGTGTGGGCCCTGTGGCTCTCCAGATTTGGTAGTAATTAGCCAAACCACATCATTATATTATTATTATTATTATTATTGTTATTATTATTATTATTATTATTATTTTGGCCTCGCCTCATGGCTTTCAGGATCTTAGTTCCCCGACCAGGGATCGAACCCGTGCCCTTCGCAGTGAAAGAGTGGAGTCCAAACCACTGGACTGCCTGGGAATTCCCTGTCTTATTTTTAACGGTCTGTTCTTTGAATGGCAGTGAAGGGAGATGGGCAGATGCTTGGGGTCCCTTTTGTTAGAGCATCCAGGATGTGTGTGCATTAAATCTTTTTTGAGTGGGTTGAAATTTTATACTACATAAAAGTAATTTTTTTAAACATATACAAAATGGATTCTATAAATGTTCCCTGTTTTTGTGTTCTGACAGTGGCCTCTTTTGCCTGTTGGCCTCGTCAGATCTGCCATCTCAGCAGCTGGGGAAGCCACTCCCCCCACCCCGCCCCCCGCCTTGTCCCCGTGTGGCCAACTCTCTTTGTTCCCTCTGTACTTTTTCTTTTTTTAAATAAAGAGGACAGAGCAGCGTTGTTAATACTGTTCTGTTTACCAAACAGTGGTTTTGAATATGTATGATGCTCTTAATATTCAGTCATTTCTTTGAGAAAAAGACTTCTCCTAAAGTGGTGGCCTGCCCAGGTACCCTGGCCTCTGGTTTCTGTGCTGCCGCTAAGTAGGGGCTCAGCCACCTTAACTCCGTAACTCAGACTCCATCAGCTCCTCCTAAACGGTAGGGCCTTGGCTTTGGTGATCTCCAGGGTCTCTCCAACCCTGAAACCGATGATTCTGTGGTTGGTCTTAGACCAGTGGTCCTCGACTGGGGGCCATTTGGTAACGTCTGAAGACTGTTTTGGTTGTCTTCTAAGGGCATCTAGTGGGTACAGGCCAGGGGTGCTGCCAATCATCCTACCGTACGCAGGACAGCCCCCCCGCAACAGAGAATTCTCTACCTAAGACGTCATTCGTGCCAAGACTGGAAAATCCCCACGTGGAGGAAGCCGGGGAGGTGCAGCGGTCTGGCTCCTACCTTCTCAGTGCCTTTCTTCTCTCCTTTGGGCTTGCAGAGTTTCTTTGGTTTGCGTGCCACTTTCCCCGTTCAGTTCCCATCTGCAAGTTCTCCAGGTGACGCGACGGAGGAGCTTGCTTCTGGGATAAGCCTGATGGGCCCAATTCAGGGAGACAGAGCTTCTATTGTATGTGGCTGCTGGCGAGTGTGAGAAACCCACAGTCACCACGGACACGGAGGTGTCAGTTTTCTAAGCCACGTTACAAATACGTGGTTCGTTTTCTTCTCTCATTTAGAGTTTTCCTGGCAGTAACTTCGAAACTTGGCGTTTGTTTACTTTTCCGTATTTCCAGTACATTCCTGGGACTTGGACTGTTCAAAGCTTAGCGTTTTCAAGACTATAGTGTATCATTTAATCTTCCTAGGGGCTAATGCCTGAAGAAGAGGCATTTCAACAAAATCAATTAACGTGACTGTAGAAACCTTTTGGCAGGCTTTTTTTTTTTTTTGGTGTGGGTGGAGAACAAGCCGAGAAATGGTGGTGCATTGAAAACACACGGAGGAATACTTAACCCGCTTAAGGACCAAATGTTTTTATTGTTTCTTTAGTAAAGCACACATGCACTCAGTGGCATATGGCTCAGGCCTCTTTAAAAAGCAGAAACTGAAAACTGCCTCTGAGCAAAAGCCAGGGCCAGGGCGGGGAGGTTGCCCAGAGCAACCTAGTTAATTAGGGTGACCAGATTTCACAAACAAAACAGATCAGCCTGGCTATAGCCACGAACATTCACAGACAAATGTTCTTTTCCCTAAGGAAGCCAGATTCCTTTTAAGGAAAACGTATTGGAGACACACCTCAATATTGACCCCATATGAGAAGCAGGGAACCAAAAGGAACTTTCCATGCTTTGGGTTCAGCTGCCACATTTTTTTCTGGCACAAGAGCAGGGGCCGGCCAGTTAGCTATGACTCTACTCTTTGATGGAAAGCCATAATCACGCCTCCAGAAAAACAGGGCGAGTGCAGTTAAAGAAATTCATTCATGCCACTTCTGTAGACTCCTGTGAGTACCAAGTGCCAGTCGATGCTTGTTATTCTGTCTATAGCCAGGAATTAACTTGTATCTCACAGTCAACCCTCCACTTCCTAGTTGCTGCATTTGCGATCCCCACTCCCGCCACCTTTTTTTAAAACCACTGCAGCCATGAATCGCCAAAGACGGTCACTTTCTCGTTCCCGGAGCCACTTCTCCCCGACCACGGGCAGATCTAGTTTGCCAAACCTTATCCTTGAGGGGCATGGTGAGGCAAGCACCATCTTCTCCCCCGTTTTCCAGATAGATAGAGAACAGATAAGGTGAAGAGTAAGGAAGAACTTCTGCTAGATCTCCGTAGGACGAAAATCTACCAGTTGGTTCTCAGTAACGGGATAACATCTCTCCTCTCTCCCCTCCTCTTTGTAGAATGAGGGAGCCTTGTAGCCAGGTTGATATTGGCCAGGGGTGGAGGCAGGTGGGGTCTGATCTGCAGCTGGGGTTGCTTTGAAATCGAGGGTGATGGAGAGTTAGGCAAGTGATAAGCCCACCTGAGTAAATGAGAGAAGAGGTGTCCGGCCCTGGTGTGGGGAGCTCCTGGGACGAGAACTAGCTGGGGTGCCTGTGTGGTATCTGCTCCAAGTCTGGAGGTGACCAGTTGGCCTGATGGAGTTTTCAGTTTCCCTTGGACTTGCTGTCTGGGTAGCAGGCTCTTGACTGTAAAGGGAATCTCAATAAAATGTACTTTGATGGGGCATTTGCAGCACGTGTGAACGTCAGAAAAGCATTATGCTATGTGAAGGAAGCCAGGTCCAAATGACTACGTGTTGAAGTGAGTTTATATATGTACCACATCTTCTTTATCCATTCATCTGGATAAACATGATGGATATTTAGGTTGCTTCCATGTCTTGGCTGTTGTCAGTAGTGCTGCAAGGAACATTGGCATGCATATCTTTTCGAATTATAGTTTTGTCTGGATATATGCCCAGGAGTGGGATTGCAGGATCATATGGTAGCTCTATTTTTTGTTTTTTGGGGAACCTCCATACCGTTCTCCATAGTGGCTGCACCAATTTACATCCCCACCAACAGTGTAGGAGGCTTCCCTTTTCTCCACACCCTCTCCGGCATTTGTTATTCGTGGTGGTTAAACGTTATAGAATGTAGATTATACTTCAGCGAAACTGTTCGATTTTTACTTCGATTGGATTTTGTTTGGGGGCTGGTGGGAGAAGCTGAGTACCAACCAAAAGATTTCTATGGAATGGGCTTGGTACCCATTACATTAGTTCCGATTTGGGGAAACGTGTACAAATGATGCTGTTACAGTTGGAACTTTTAAGCAAAGTCCTAATCTGAACTTGCCCCCCCTCAATTTTAGTAAGCAGACCTTGTATAATCCTCATTTCATCTTCTGAAATGCTGAATATAAAAGAACTCATAGTTTATACGTACAGGACAGACTCAACTAATTTGGATATTTGAATTTAGTCCAAATGAGTAACAGCTATATATATAGAAGGAGTGAAGTGTTATAGATTCTCAGCCTTGGGAAGAACTTTAAAGGTTAAGAGCTAGAGGACAGACATGGTGAAAAATAGCAGACGATTAAGAAATCCAAAGACTCTGGAGTATATTTGACTAGCAGGTTGAAAGACCTCAGAGTTCATGTGTGCCCCTTCAATTAGAAAGTTCCATTCCATCAGAGTTCACTCATTATTTGGCCATAGTGGTGGTCTGAATTTAATTGCAAGTCACCTTTTCCTTTGGTGTTTAGAAAATTCTATACCTAATGCTACTCCCATGTTTATTTTGGGAGGCGCTGTGATTATTAGCAAGGCTGCTGAGAGTCAATTCAGGTCTGGTGAAAACAAATGCAGGCTCTGCTTCCCCTACCTGCACTGGTGGCTTTGTCTCCGTTTGCAGCTAGTGGGGCCCGAGCCCCTTTCTGGAAGCTTCTCTTACTCTGCTGGACTTGACTGTGGAGGCCAACAACATTACAGGTAGTGGGAGACGACTTTCTCACTGCTTCATTGAAGGCTTATGTTTTTACCCATATTCACCAGGAGTTGTTTTTTTTTTTTTTTTAACTATGATTTTTATCTAAGGGCCAGGTGGGCAAAATAATTATCTTCAAATGAGTGTAGATTATAAAAGGCTTTTAAAGTGACTTACATGACTTGGTTCATCCATTCATTCAGTCAGTCAACAAACGTATTTTGCTGGGTGATGGGGTCCAGAAAGATGACTGAGTTCCTGCCTTGAGAGAGCTCCAGGCTGGTGGGGAGGAGGGCTGCAGGGTGGTAGAGGGTCGGAGCCCAGAGACATAGAAACAAGGGAGCGGCCGTGTGTGATGGTTTTCGGACAGGTGATGTGTAGACTTCTTCCAGGCTGGCAGGTGCCATGATTTTACTGGTAGCCCCTTCGCAAACTCAACGGATGACCCAAGAAATGGGTTGTGACACTGATGCTTATCTCACAAGTGGGAAGGCCTGCATTTACCTCTGTGTTCACACCTCCCCCTGCCCCTTTTCTAAGTACTAAAAAGTCATGACCTCAGCAGGCCTGGCCATAAATTCATGTATTCACAGGTCAGTGTATTTACTTCTCAGTCATCCAGTTGGAACATAGCATTCATATCTTTCAACTGAAATTTCCAAAATAAAAGACCGCCTACCACAAAGAAATGTACTCTGCTTTTCCCTCAGCTCCTTTAAGCCTTGCGTCTCTGGCCGGCCTATATTTATGTTGAGTAGTGAACTCTATAGCATGACCATGATATTTTTTTGTAAGAGAGAGAAGTCAAAGTTTGCTGTTCTTTGTAAAGAAAAGAAGGTAGGTGCTCAGTAAGAATTTTTTAATCTGTCTTTTTTTCCCTAGGAAAAACCTTTCTTCATCCACTAATGTTGTGGATCATTTGTATTGATTGGGGGGGATTTAATCCTAGTACTGGCCACCATGTGGGTACTTGTCACATGCCAGGCTGAGTGCCGGTTGCTTTAAACATGTAAACGAGCCCCCTGTATCCTTCCCCAGAGTCTATATGGAAGTAGGTGTATCCTCATATCACAGAGGAGGAAACGTGGGCTTCGATGGGTTAAGTAACTTGGCCAAAGTCACAAGCTAGTAGCAGAGCCAGAATTTAAAATTACAGTTGCCCTATGACCTCTGAAACTTTGCATCAAGACATTAAAAACCCTATCACTGTTTGTTATAAATGTATAGGGAAATGAAGAAAACAGTAAAACTCATATGTATTTAGTACGCCGTAATTTAAAACATTAGAAACATCGAGAATTTTAAAACGTATCAAGAGTAGTTTGAACAGTGCTTGCCTCCTCCTTGCCCTGTAGTTTAGGACACGACACCAAGTGAGCGTCTTTGCTCTGCCTTGGTCCGTTGTCATATTCCTTTCTTAATGTTGGCATCAGCTTCCAACATTTCGTTTTATCCTTTGTGCTTTCAGTGTCATACCTCTGAGAATTTCTTTCATGTGAAGCTTTTCTCCAGTCTCACTTCCTAGGGCATCTTCACCCTTTTCATCACAGCACCTTCCTGAGTTATGCCCAGAAATTCACCTTCACTGGGTTTCTCTGGCAGCATCATTAGGGTCTTCTTACATGGCAGCAGCGTCAACGTTCTTGTGGTCCAGCTATTGCCTTAACGTCATGTATGTTCCCTTAACATTTTGTTTTATTTTTCCTTCTTTGCTGCACTTTCCTCTCTGTTTGTCAGCCCCCTCTTCAGTGATCCATTTTTTGTGAAATGTTATGTGGATTTATCACTGGGAGAGGAGGACCTCACCCAGGCACAGGCTTTGCTGTCTGTGGGCACTGAGTGGGCGTGACCCATCGCCCAGAAACCGAAAGAGGTGATGTGATTGGTCATTGATCAAAACGTGCATCTGTTCTTGACGGGGTGATTTGTGGACGGAATGGCTAGCGCCCAGGCTGTACTTGACGCCGTTATTCACAGTTAAATACACCGTGATGACTGACTGACATTCGAATCATGTTATTGGGAGCCTGGTGATGTTTCACTGGACTGTGTGCTAGCATGCAAAGCTAATATTCTCAAAAATGTGGGGAGAGGGGAAATTGCCTGACCACCTCTTCTTCTCTTACTTAGAAGAAGGGGGGAGGGGTAGCAGGTTCTCAGCTTCCACCGTATCCCTGTGCGGGATGCTCACGTGTTCCGTTTTATCGGAAAGAAAAATGAGGCCGAGAGGTTAGTCACTTGCTTGAATACAATTACAAAGTGGAAGACTTAATTCAAACCCAGATCTTTCTAGTTCCAAAACCCATCCACGCTCTTTACACTAGACCACTCTTTGGGAAAGAAACCAAATGCAGTGATGGGAAAAAGAGGGAAGCCAACATTTTCACTAAATAGTGGGCTTGGGCTATGTCCTTTCAAGCTGCCACACCTGTTCCTGATGGCCCCTCAACCCTTTAAAACTGTCCCTGTGTTACAGAGGAATAAACAGTGCACAACTCAGGGAAGTCTTGAGACTAACCTAGTCACACAGCTGGTTAATCACGAAGAGTTAAACGTCACAAAAGAGTCACAGAGTCCGGTCATCCCTCATACGACCAACATGCCGTTTCATTGGGTTTATTCTACAGTTTAATTCTTCATTTATGAACTGGGGTTCAACAGATTAGAAAGCTGGAAAAAGCCAAGGTTTAGGGTTTTACATGTAAACATTGATTTTTTTTTTTTTTTCATCCAAAGGCAGTTTGAGCTGATATGAAATTGTTGATTTTTGCCTTAGGCTGGGAATTTTACAAAACTTATTAGAAATTGAATTTGAACACCACACACATAACAGATCATGTTATGGATGGAATTTGTAGAACTAATTCTAATGAAAGGAAGTGTCCTTTCCCACTGAGACCCGTCCCTTGCCCCGGGTCTGTCGGTGTCTCCCTGGACCTCTGACTTCTACTCCATCTCATGGAATCTCTCCTCTATCCCTGGTGTCCGGCAGTGTGGACGTGCCTGAGGCTCTGTCCTGACTCCTCTTCCCTCGCCCACAGGCCTCACGTCGAGAGATCCCACACCAGACACACAACAAGACGACGTCATTTTCTTCGCACCCACTTTCCTTCAAGGTCACGTGAAGTCACAGGTCCTAGTGTTCCTCCTGCTAAATAAACATTTCTCACATCTGGGTCCTCTCCTTGATCTGGTGCTGGTGCTCTGTTTAGTTCTTTACAGCCGCCAACTGGAAGTGATGAGGCCTGACTGTTTCCCTTATGTGTTTTGTCTTTTCCCCTCTGCTGTTACCATTCCCTCTGCCAGGGCTTCTAAATCCCCAAACTTGATAATGCTCTGCTCTTGCAAAACACCCCTCAGTGAGTTTTCATTGCTCACAGGTCCAAGGTCCAGTTACTTAGCAGGGCATCCAAGATCCTTTATAAGTGGGATACTAGTCTAACTTCCTGCCCCCTTCTTGCATCCTCCCTGTTGTCTGGGGGGAAGATTCTGCAAGTTCATGCTTCTCAGCCTTTGCGTGCTCTTCCCCTTGCCTTGGGCCGGCCTCCCTCCACTCCCTGGGACAGACTCCAAGGTTTCCTGGGCTCTGAGACCCACAGAATTCATCACAGCCTCCCCCCGCTGTGGCGCCATAGCACAGACATCCCTTGAGTGTCGCATGTAACACATTTTGCTTTGTTGACGTGGCTTTTCCCAGAGGATCGTGTACAGACCTTGGGAGCAGTAACTCATATCTACATCTGTCACATGGCGGGTGTGGGGTAAATATTTCTTCAGTGAGTAGGTTCCAAGACCACTGCTCTTCTGGTGCTCACTGGGGCACCTTAGTCCTAGAGCGCCAGGTTATGAAGACGGCCTTTGTTGGTCCAGCAGCTGAGAACTATGACTTGGAGAGATGGACAGATCTGGTGCCCTGTGAGATGGTGCACTGGGTACATTGGGAAGGAAAGGTGGTGGGTAAAGATAGAAGACAGGGGAATTCCCTGGTGGTCCAGCGGTTAGGATTCCGTGCCTTTAGTGCCGAGGATGCGGGTTCAAGCCCTCGTCGGGGAACTAAGATTCTGCAAGCTACACGGCAACCACACATTGCCAGGGAGCTCCAGAAGTGTGGCCCATCCAAACTGAGACGGGCTCTAAGTGTGAAAATACACACTGGTTTGGAAGACTTAGTTAAAAAAAAAAAAAAAAAAAGTAAAATAACTCAGTTTCAAAGTATTGATTGTAAGTTAAAATAATATTTTGGATATATTGGATTACATAAACTATATTAAGATTAATTTCATCAATTTTTTTGACTTTAAAAAAATTGCTACTAGAAAAATTAAATTTTTTGATTATATGTTAAAATAATATTTTGGATATATTGGATTACATAAACTATATTAAGATTAATTTCATCAATTTTTTTTAATTTAAAAAAATATTGCTACTAGAAAAATTTAAATTTCATCTGTGACTCACACTCTATTTCTCTTGGACTCCTGGGTTGGAGAGAAGCTATAGGAAGTGAAAGGGACAGGAACAAGATGAGAGCCCAAGAGCAAATGGTTAAAAACGAATCAGAGGTGGAAAGAAAGGAGAGGGGCTGCCATATTGGGCACAACAAGGAACAGCGGACACTGCGAAAAGTGCAAAGGAAGACACAAAACACAGTCCAGGCGCTGATGGTGGGATAAGTGATGGGGAACACAGCCCGTGCAGGCAACCCCTTACCTGAAACAGGGAGACTTAGGTTCAGACAATAGGTGAAAACTTGCATTGTTTCCCCCTTGATATGAAATCATCCCTGTTGACTGCAGCATAATTAGAGAAGGAAGCAAGCAAAAAGGACAAAACACATTCACCACCCATAATTCTAGTCTTCAGAAATAGTCCCCTTAAACCTTGGTCTTTTACTGTCTTCCAGACCTTTCTGTGTTTGTGTGCCTTTAGGTATGGTTTTTATGCAAATGGAACCATTCTTTGGATAACACTCTTCATAATCTGCTTTTTTGTCTCCTTTAGTAGATCGAATATTTTCCCACAGTAGCCTTAACTTTAAGACCATTATTGCTGAGCACAGAAGATAGAGCGAATGCCATTTCCACAGTGCAGTACTCATAGCACCCCCTTCCCGGGTGTCCTCTGTTGGGGCGACAGCAGCTTTGAGTGACCTAGACCTGGGTCTGTAGACTCCTGAGAGGCAGGTCGCCTCTGTGCCTCTCTGGAATCGCCCAGTTAGTGGCATTTCCTAAATTCCACTGCGTAAACCCTTCTTCCTTCAAAGCATCATAGCTGTAGCTCAGAGTAAATCTGAATATCAGTGATTCAGGATGAAACAAGCACTGTCGTCATTACATGCAGCCGTCCTCATGTCTAGGTGCAGCTGCCTTAAAGCGGCCCAGAGCACATCATGTCGAAGAATCTGAAGCTAAAACAAATTTTTAAAATTTCTATTCTTAATGGAATTTTAAAGTTACAAATGCATAGATTCTATATCATGGAGGTTATAACCCGACATTTGAAGGTGGTGGGGTGGATTTCAGCTACAAGTGGGAAAACTTTGTAGATTTGGGGCGATGGGAAGAAATGTTGCCTGCAAGGGCTCTGTGTGGACCAGCAGCTCACCTGGTGATGGCGAAGAGGGTCGTCATGTAGATTTGTTTTAAACAGTAACTTTATCTCCCAAGAAATAGGGTATTTAAAAAAAATTTTAATTGAAGTATAGTTGATTTACAGTGTTGCATTAGTTTCTGGTGTATGCAAAGTGATTCAGTTATGCATATACATATATAGTATCTTTTAAGTACACTGGAATTGCTTGTTGAGATTTTGTTTTAAATTTTGCATTTGAGAAGAATCTTAGTTTAGCCTCCTTCCTGCTCACCCCTTTTGCAAAGGAGTCAGAGGCGTCCCTGGGGACTGGGGTCAGCCCATGCCTCTTCCCAGTTACCGGGGAAGGAGAGGTGAAAGGGTGAGGACCTGCATCCCCAGAGATTGTCAGGGTTCTGGGAATGGGAAGAGGGTTCCATTTGGAGGGCCCTGGAAGGAAGGGGAGGTAGTTAGGATCTGGTGATAATAATCAGTGACAGTTGTAGTGAAAGCAGAAACAATACCGCTCACCAATCAGCAACGGCAACGACACCGGATGTTGAGCTTCCGCTGTGGGCCTGGTACACCTGTGACATGTGAGAGAGTCACCTTTCAACAAACCTGCAAAGGGAATTTGTATGATCCTCATTTAACAGACAAGGAAACTGGAGCCCAGAAAGATTAATGCCATATCAAGGACATGGCCGAGGAGCCAGCTGAGTGGGATTTTATCCCAGGTTTTCTCACTTGGAAAGGAATGTTATTGGCAAAGTGCCAGCAGATCTGAAGCCCGCCCCCCCCACTCAAACCCCCGTTTGCTTTTTGAATTTTGGCCTTTAAAATGTTTAGCGTGTTTTAGTTCCATGACAAGCTCTCTTAACCTTTTTCTGTCAGCTGAGAGCAAGGAAAATTGACAGATGGCAAATCAGGTGTGTGTGTGTGTGTGTGTGTGTGTGTGTGTGTGTGCGCGTGCGTGCACGTACTGGTAAAGTGGTAGCTTTTAAAATGAAATTCTGGTGTTTTGGTAGGTGACCCTTTTCTACTTTAAAAATCTTCTCTTTCTAAGAGAAATTTTATATGTAGCTCTCAACTCCGAGAGAGAACTTGTACTTTAAAAACTAAACTTTGATGAGCAGGACTGGCCTTCTGTAATGATAGGTTTGCCTTGCTTGCAAATTTAGGTCTTTTTTAAGATGGTCTTTGCTAAATTGCCAAGGTTCTTGTTGGCTCTCCAAATTATAAAGATTAGAGATGGAGAAAAGATAGATTTCTTGCAGCATTTTAGTTCTAATTTTGATGATGTGTGAAGATATTTTGGAATGCTTTTTTTTCACTCAAAAAGAGGTTCACATAACTCAGTGGAATAATTCAGTTACTCCCAGCTGTAGCAGGGTTGGGATTTTGTTCGTATGTTCGTTTTGTTTTGTTTTTTGTAGGAGGATTTGGAGGATGGGGATGTTACTTATAAGAAGAAAATTTAGAAAAAGAAACAAGCATCTCTTGCGTAAGAGCAAGGGTAAATGTTGACACAGAACAGAGCTGATTGCTGCTCTTGGGTTACTCTAGGGTCTGACCAGCACTGGGGCTCTTTCTACCTTCTCTCTCAGCCAATGTCACCAGCTTACTTGATATATTTACACTGTTGTTACTGACTTTATCTCAGGCATAATTTGGATAAATAGGTCAGAAAGAGGAATGGGCAGAATTTCTCATGGGCTGTTCAGGAAGGGTGATTGAACTGTGCCCCCCCCCCCCCCCCCCACCACCAGAAAGCATGTCCTAACCCCTGGTACCTGTGAATGTGACCCTGTTTGGGAAAAGGGTCTTTGCAGATGTAATTAAGATGAGAGCTCAGATGAGGTCACACTGGAGTAGGATGGGTCCTTGATCCAGTATGACTGGTGTCCTTATGAGAAGAGAAGAGACACACGAGGGAAAGCCCAGTAAAGACAGAAGCAGAGATCGGAGTGATGTGTCTACAAGCCAAGGAATGCCAGGGATTGCCAAGCTGCACCAGAAGCCAGGAAGAGAAGCCTGGACCAGATTCTCCCCAGAGCCTTCTGTCGGAACCAGCTCTGCTCACACCTGAATTTCAGACTCCTGGCCTCCTGAATTGTGAGAGAATAAGCTTGTTGTTTTAAGCCACCCAGCTTCTGGTCCTTTGTCACAACAGCCCCAGGAAACTAATACACGAACTTCCCACATCAGGCTGCTGCGGGCACTTATTTATACCTAACACCCCTCACACCCCCAGTTGAAAGATTTTCACTTTGTCATACTAACCCTGCAGCATGAATCTAGTGTTGCTCTGGTGACAAAGGGGAAAGTGGCTTTCAGAAGAGAAAATGTAGAAGAAGTAGCCTAGTATAGCATCGGGAACAGGTAAAAGACAAAGAACCAATCAGCCTCCCTCTTATGGCCGCTGATACTAGCCCGTCTCCTCCTGCTACCAGAGGTCCTATGCCTTTTCACTTTTAGAAAAGGATGGACTTCAGGAAAAACTACCTTGAAAGTCATCAGGATCTAAACAAAGACTGGACTTGGGACTGGAGGGTCACATGCTGGTGACGCTTCCTCCTCTTTGCCCTGAGATTCCCCCCCACCCCAGGTACCAGCCTCCCCAAACTACGGTGTCCGCGTGTGTGGTGGACCAGTCTGGATCCCCCGCCCCCGTGGGGTGAGAAGGCCGTGTGCGTGTGGAGCTGGGAGAGGCGAGTACACGTGGGGTTGAACCCAACTCATGCCCTCCGTGTGCGATGTGGAAGCAGCTGTGAAACTCACATTTTCTTTGTTAACAAAGTAGAAGGAGCGAACACTTTCCCAAGAGCCTGCTATACACCTGAGACTCTGCTGGGCACCAAAATGTACTACTTTATTTAATCTTTCAAAACATTTCCAAAAAAAATAAAAATAAAAACACTTCAGAGCGAGTGATTTATCGCAGTGCTTCCGATGTGACCTAATAATAATTAAAATTTCCCCCCAATAATTCCTACCTCTTGGGGGTAGTATTAGGATAGACAAGGTAAGGTATATAAGGTACAAGGTAAGGTATATAAGACCTCATTGATACTGTGGGTTTGGTTGCAGACCACTGTAATAAAGCAAATATCGCAATAAAGCAAGTCACATGACTGGTTTCCCAGTGCATGTAAAAGTTGTATTTACACTATACTGTAGTCTGTTGAGTGTGCAATAGCATCATGTCTAAAAAAAACAATATAATTTTAAAAGACTTTATTGCTAAAAAATGCTAACCATCATCTGAGCCTTCAGCAAGTTTTAATCATTTTGCTGGTGGAGGGTTTGAAATATTTCGAGAGTTACCAGAATGTGACACAGAGACATGAAGTGAGCACATGTTGTTGGAAGATGGTGTCGATAGGCTTGCTCAACGCAGAGTTGCCACAGATGTTCAATTGGTAAAAAAAAAACCTCAGTATCTGCAAAGCACAATAAGGAGAAATGGAATGAAACGAGGTCTGCCCACACCTGGTGCAATTTGCATCATTCAGTAGGCGCTCAGTATATGTTAGTTTTCTTTTCTTCACATCAATCAATCAAAGAATCAAATAAGAGAAGGTAAGGGACAGTGCTGTCTAAATGGTATTTATTATTTTCTTCAGAGTACTATTGTTAATTTTACAGTTTCGAGACAGCTCAGAAAAGAGGGAAAAAAAGTCTGTGGTGGAATCCTATGTCATTTGACGTGGCAGCAGTAAGGAAATCCAAATAGAGGGTGGTGTTTCCTGGGGCCACCCGGCCACTTCTGGGGAAGGAGGTTGGTCAGATTAGGGAAGAGAGCGCAGCAGACCATCCTCACGTGCTGTGTTGATGTGTTGCTGAGAGAAAACTTTTTGTTTTCCTGGGGACTCAGATTGGAGGCAGCAGATGGTTCACAGATTTGGAGCCAGGAGTCTGGAAGAGGGCCAGGGCGACATGGGGGAGAGGGGCCTGGGGCAGAGCGGCAGATGGGCAGAAGGGAGCGGAGGGCCGCTTGGGCTCTGCCACACGCCTCTTTGGGCCTTTTCACATGGTTGCACGATAACAGTTGATCGCAAATTAAGGCTGAAATGTTTTAAGCAAAGATGTTCTATTAATACCGCTGGTACAGGGTCAAGTGCTTGTCTGATTTAAGTCCGTGAATTTCACAACTCATGTTACTTACCTGTGCCCGTTGGTTCCCCACTCCAAAGGGAGTTTCAGGGCATAAATGTGAGAATACGCAGCCTTATCTAAAAGAACCTGTGCTTTAGAAGAATCAGGCTGTGTTTGGGAGACCAAGATGAACACAGGCAGTGGTACAAGTCAGTGACACACGTCCGCGCCCTTGTCCTCCCTTCCCCTCATGATGTTACCGGGAAGCAAAGATGTAAAGTTTGTTCTTAATGTCTGAGTCACTGCCATTAGGAGAATTCACTGATGGTTTTCTGAGCTCCAGTTCAGCGGATGAGCAGTCAGGGAGTAAGAAATGTCGAGCCGATCTTGGTTTCAAGTCTGAGTCCTAATTATTATCCTCAAAATAGCACTTAGAGCTTTGTTTTTTCAGCGCCTAATTATCATTAATAATCTTAGATAGTTTCAGATATCTAGCAAATTCAGGCCTATCCCGCCTACAGATAGCACAGCCAACCCTTTCCAACTGTAAAAATAAATGCAGTTTTATGAAATGGGTGTGGGGAGCGCGGGGGGGCCTGTGAGGGGAGACGGTTTTGGGTGGATGTTACAGCTCCGCCAGCCGTGATTGGATTCCTGTCTGTGTCAGTGTTTGGCGGGGGTCTGTTCGCTCATTCAGGATTTATGTCAGTCCCTGTCTGAGGGATGTGCTCGGTTGCCTGCACAGTTGCGTGAATAGGAAACGTTCCCATTGGGTGGATGAATTTTGGAAAGGTGAACTCTACAGGCAGAGACAGTGGCCCTTCGTCACCTGCTTGGGGGCACACGTCGCCTCCAGTTAAGCAGCTCAGCGCCTTCCTGCAGACTTGACTCCGCTCCGGGACCACGGCAAGAGCATCAGTATCTTATCTGCTGCATCCTGGTGGTCCTGCACCTAGGATTGTGCTGTGCCCTGGGGCGAGCTTGGTATTCCTGTGTCCGGGGACCACCCCTAGACCTTTTTAGTTCGGTCTAGTTTGTATGAGGTTTCCTTCCTGTCCTTTGGATCCCCTCTCAGCAGAGAACACTGCTGGGTAGGTGCTTTCATCATCCCCAAGTTCACAGATGAGGAAACGAAGGCACGGAGAGGTTGAAGAGCTTTCCCGAGGTCACACAGCGCGCACCTGGCGGACCCTGCGCTCTAACAGCCATGACAGACGCTCCTCCCCCTCCAGGCTCCTGGTGTTGTACCCCGTCTCCACACAGGGCCCGGAGCGCCCTCCTCCACACGTGAGACCATCACCCCCGAGGGTGCTGCAGGCCCCGAGCAGCCCCACGTTTGCACAGTCACGTTCCTCTCATTTGGGGGCTTCCCAAGCCAGATGCACCTCGCCCTTCTTCTTTTCCCACTAGAGGACCTTTGAGTGGCAGTTGGCTTCGTTGCCAAGGCCATCTGTTAACAGAGCTAAAATTCCATTCATAACAAGCTGATTCCAAGGGACCACATTTCAAGCATGTTTATAATTTAACCCAATGATTATATTACTGGGAAATTTGGGTGAAGTGGGTCTTGTCCCCTAAAGTGGCATTTGGGTGGCCACTGATGTGATGTAGGGAGAGATCAGGTAAGACCTGACGTTTGAGTGTGTGTGGTTAGCGGGGTCGTTGTGAAGAGTCAGCTCCTGCTCGGAGGCAACCAGTGGGAAGCCAACAGATGTGTTCTTTCCATCCTGCTTTTGTTACCTGTTCTTGGTAGATCGGTAAACCTGGGAAGGAAAACCTCTAAGGCCGATTCTAAACATGCCCCCACCGTTAACAGTTTTTGCCTCAGACACTCTGAGGGTAAGTGTAGGGCTTCCCCTCGATTCGCAGCTGTACCAGGTGCAGGAAGCTTCTGTCTACTGCCGGTTCCCACTCCCTTGTCCTGACATCACCTCGGAAAGATGGCTGCTTATTCTGACCAAAGCGAAGCATAAAGGAAATCTTCTAGAGGGTGAGAGAGGTTGACACGTGAAACGCCACCTCGAACGGTCTGTACTCTTGCTTAGAACTGGAGGCATCCACTCCATAAACGTACCATTTGGAAACGGAAATTTTGCTCTTGAGACACAATTTCCCTGCCTTAAATTCTAACGCCCCTTTCGGCTATAAAGGTGGTTGTTTCGTTTCTATTCACCTGATTTCCAAAGATGGTTAAGATGGAATTGGAGTTGTCCATGGATCCCCTCTATCTTTGGGGATAAGTGGCTTTCTTGATCAGTTCCAGCTGCCATTACAAAATACCACAAACTAGGTGGCTTAAACCACGGAAATGTGTCTTCTCACTGTTCTGGAGGTTGGGAGGTCCAAGATCAAGGTGCTGGCTGATTCGGTTCCGGATGAGATCTCTCCTCCTGGCTTGTAGAGGGCCACCTTCTCCCCGACGTCACCTGGTGGGGGGCGGTGTTGGGGGAGAGAGCGAGAGCTCTCTGGTGGCTCCTCTTATAAGGACACTAATCCTCTTAGATCAGGGCTCCGCCATTCTGACCTCACTGAACCTTAATTATTTCCTTACCCCAAACTCAGCCACATGGGGGTTTAGGGCTTCAACATGTAGAAATTTTGAAGGGACACACAATTCTGTCTGTCATCTCATATAATCATGGAGAAGATGAGACACAGGGCAAGAAACCAGGAGGTAGCCAGACCACCCCGTGTTTCCCCAGCATCTGCCAGTTGAAGGTGGCTCTTGCTTTCCTGGGCTTCTTGCCACCTTCCCTGACTGGTCTTGCGTTCTCCCGGGTGGTGAGGTGAGCTGGGGAGACCTGCACTGGTACCTGGGCCACTGCCGCTGCCCCACTAAACAGCCCACCTTTTCTTCCATTTCCTTTGCCCTCTGCCCTGTTCCCCTAGAGTTCCCTGCCCTGCTTCCAGGTCCAGGCAGTGGGTGATGGGGTTGCCGTTGCTTGTCTGTGCATCCTGTGGCTTTTGCATATGGAAAGTGTGTGTGTGTGTGTGTGTGTGTGTGTGTGTGTGTGTGTGTGTAATTCATACATCTGTGTAATACATAGAATACGTAGGTCTTCAGATGTACATATATTACACCCTGTGGAGTTTAGTTTTTAAACAATTAGTAAATACTAGGAAGAGAAGAATACAATCCATGATGGAAAATCAAGAAAAGGTTTAGAGTCCTCACTTATTTCTCTACTTTATATGTACATTTATATATAAACACACAGTGGAGCGTGTTTAAAAAAATTTACAACTCAAGTATAGCTTGATAAGATCAAATTAGTTTTAGTTCTCAAACAGCTTGTTACAATCCACTATTCTAGATTATTTTTATTATTTATTTATTTATTTATTTTTACATCTTTATTGGAGTGTAATTGCTTTACAATGGTGTGTTAGTTTCTGCTTTATAACAAAGTGAATCAGCTATATGTATACATATATCCCCATATCTCCTCCCTCTTGCGTCTCCCTCCCACCCTCCCTATCCCACCCCTCTAGGTGGTTACAAAGCACCGAGCTGATCTCCCTGTGCTATGCGACTGCTTTAGAATATTTTTAAAATTTCAGCTTTATTGCGGTATAATTGACATATAAAATTATACGATTTTAAAAGTGTACATTGTGGTGATTTGATACAGGTATATATGAAAGGATTCTCCCCATCTAGTTAATTAACACATCCGTTGTCTCACATTTATCTTTGTGTGTGGGTGAGAACATTTAAGGTCTACTCTCTCAGCAAATTTGAATTTTATACAATACAGTGTTACCTATAGTCACCATGTTACCTGTTAGATCCTCAGATCTTAACTCATAACCGGAAGTTTATACCCTTTTACCAACTTCTCCCTATTTTACCCATCCCCCTGCACTTGGCAACTGCCATTCCACTCTCTGTTTCTATGAGTTTGACTTTTTTTTTTTAAGATTACATATATAAGTGATACCACACAGTATTTGTCTTTCTCTGCCTGGCTTATTTCACTTAGCATAATATTCTAGAATATTTTTAATATAAATACAAGTCTCGTCTTTATTTTTTGAAAGACTTGTATTCACTTGTATTTGAATACACTTGTATTCACTGAAAAAGACATTCTTTTCTTGAAATCAGTTGGAAAGAAATTAAAGGTGTTTTTCAGAATTACTTAGGACACCTGAGGCTATAATCAAAAGAAGACTTAAGTAGAAAATGGAAATTGATTCTCAGGCTACAAGGGCATCTCAGACACCAGGTTGGGAATGCAGTTAAAGACTGTGATGTTATCCAAACTTGGTCTGGGTGTCAGACACACTCTCTCTTTCCCTCATGGGCCTGCCTTCTTCCTTCTATCTGCAGACCTGCATTCCCAGCTTCCCCAGGCCTCGTGGAAGGTGGAAGATGCCCATCCTGGGATGTGAGCCCAGAATCACAGCCCCGGCCCTAGGAGAGATGCAAGGTCATTTTCTCAGCTGCCTTTCCCAATTCCTGAAAAGGCGCTCTGATTGGCCCAGGTGTGCTCAGGACTCTGTCTCCCCACCCCCACTTCTATCCCCCGCCCTCCAAACAGTCTGGATGTGCACCTCTTGCTGCCTGATTTCTGTTTGTCTGATAATAGTTTTGCCCAACTTGCTGGTTACATGTACCCATCCTAAGCCTCGTGAGGCTGAATATTTTGGATCATCTTTAGAAGATTAGAATGAAAGGCAAGGGAGAACAGAGATTCACTTCTCTTATCCCGACAGCTGATGGCACAGTGCCTAATGGGATACTCAGGTGGGTTCTTAAGTCAGCTAACAATGAGCAGATTCAGCTTGCTCTCTCAGTGTCCATGGGATACCTTAGACTGTTAGATAAACCTCAGGATTTGTTGGAATTTGAATTGTAAATGAAACTGTCTTAAAGCAGACATTTAGTCGGAACTTCTCCAACAATGACCTTTGAAAAACTGTGGGCCTTGTTCTCGTCCCCTTTTTTCTTTTCTTTTTCTTTCTTTTTTTTTGCAAATTCATAACATTAATTTTCTTTTTCTTTTTTTGTATTCCATATATTTTATTCATTGTTCTAAATGCATTATTATATTTAATTCTTGAAAGCCAAGAAGGTAGGCTGGTCAATATTTTATACTTTTGCCTAGCACAGTTCAATATATATACGTATTTTTATTTTACTGTAGTTGATTTACAATATTGTGTTAGTTTCAGGTGTACAGCTTCAGATTCTTTTTCATTGTAGGTTATTATGAGATACTGAATATAGTTCCCTGTGCTGTACAGTAAATCCTTGTTGTTTATTTTATATATAGTGATGTGTATCCATTAATCTTATACTCCTAATTTATCCCTCCCCCTTCCCTTTCCCCTTTAGTAACCATAAATTTGTTCTATGTCTGTGAGTGTTTGTTTTGTAAATAAGTTGATTTGTATTATTTTTTAGATTCCACATATAAGTGATATCATATAAAATTTGTCTTTCTCTGTCTGACTTACTTCACTTAGTATGATAAATCTAGGTCCATCCATGTTGCTGCAAATGGCAGTATTTTATTCTTTTTTATGGCTGAGTAATATTCCATCACCACATCTTCTTTATCCATTCCTCTGTCGGTGGACATTTAGGTTGCTTCCATGTCTTGGCTGTTGTAAATAGTGCTGCTGTGAACATTGGGGTGCATGTATCTTTTTGAATTAGAGTTTTCGTCTTTTCCAGTTATATACCCAGGAGTGGGACTGCTGGATCATATGGTAATTCTATTTTTAGTTTTTTAAGGAACCTCCAGACTGTTTTCCATAGTGGCTACCTGCACCAATTTGCATTCTTACCAACAGTGTAGGAGGGTTCCCTTTTCTCCTCACCCTCTCCAGCATTTATTATTTGTAGACTTTTTAATGATGGCCGTTCTGACCAGTGTGAGGTGGCACCTCATCGTAGTTTTGATTCACATTTCTCTAATTACTAGAAATTTCATTTCTAGTAGTTAGCGATGTAGGGGCATCTTTTCATGCCCCTGTTGGCCATTTTCATGTCTTCTTAGGAGAAATGTCTATTTAGGTCTTCTGCCCATTTTTTTGATTGGGTTGTTTGGTTTTTTTTGATATTGCATTGTATGAACTGGCTGTATATTTTGGAAGTTAAGCCATCGTCAGTCACATTGTTTGCAAATATTTTCTCCCAGTCTGTAGGTTGTCTTTTCGTTTTGTCTATGGTTTCCTTTGCTATGCAAAATCTTATAAGTTTGACTAGGTCCCATTTGTTTATTTTTGCTTTTATTTCTTCTGCCTTGGGAGACTGCTCTAAGAAGGTATTGCTACAATTTATGTCCGATTATGTTTTGCCTGTGTTCTCTTCTAGGAGTTTTATGGTGTCATGTCTTATATTTAAGTCTTTAAGCCATTTTGAGTTAATTTTTGTGTAGGGTATGAGGAAGTGTTCTAACTTCATCGATTTACATCTGGCTGTTCAGCTTTCCCAGCACCATTTGCTGAAGAAACTGTCTTTTCTCCTTTTTATATTCTTGGCTCCTTCGTCGAAGATTAATTGACTGTATGTATGTGGGTTTGTTTCCGGGCTCTCTATTCTGTGCCATTGATCCATATGTCTGTTTTTATGCCAGTATCACAGTGTTTTGATTACTGTAGCTTTGTAGTATTGGCCAAAGTCTGGGAGGGCTATGCCTCCAGGTTTGTTCTTTTTTTTTTATTGATTTATTTATTATTTATTTTTGGCTGCATTGGGTCTTTGTTGCTGCGCGCAGCTTTCTCTAGTTGTGGTGAGCGGGGGCTACTCTTTGTTGCGGTGCGCAGCTTCTCATTGCGGTGGCTTCTCTTGTTGTGGAGCACGGGCTCTAGGCACGTGGGTTTCGGTAGTTGTGGCTCACGGGCTCTAGAGCGCAGGCTCAGTAGTTGTGGCGCACAGGCTTAATTGCTCCACGGCATGTGGGATCTTCCCGGCCCAGGGCTTGAACCCGTGTCCGCTGCATTGGCAGGCGGATTCTTAACCACTGCACCACCAGGGAAGCCCTCCAGGTTTGTTCTTTTTCCTCAGAATTATGTTGGCAATTGTAGGTTTCAGTTTGTTGTAGTAGCCATCTTGCACAAGAGGCAGCCAAGAGAAAACACACACATGCACACACACTCACACATACACATCATCCATACCACACACATTGATGTCAGCAACACACAGAACTGCATTACAGAAATGGGTGTATTTATCTCATTTGTAATCATCTGTGGTGAAAGAAAGCATTCGTTGCTTATAATCAATAAGATGATCAGTATGTGAACACCTTTGAGGGGTTTGATTTTTGGGTTAGGGGTTGGGAGCAATTGACATACACATGTTTCATAAAAGGTTTTAGATTTGTTCTTGCAGTTTTCATTAGTAAGTTTAAGCAGGTGTGCCCAAGTAGTGGAATCAGATTTTATTTTAAATGTGGTTCACATCGTCTCTATCACGAGAAATTATTGATTCATAATGAGCTTTTAAGTTTTTTTTCTTGCTGTGTTTCTTGCTGGGTTTGAACATGTGGTTATTTAAGATAGTCTTTTTTCCCATTTGAGACTTCCATTATTGTATCAGTAATAAATGTATTGAATTTATGCCTGTGAAATATTTTCTAGCCTCTTTCTAACACATGAAAATATTACATACTTGTTTTGATCTACATGTCTATCTATTCTTTCTGGTTTGTTCCGTTTTAAAGGAAAATTCTTGAAGGCCATCTTTGAAGGTTTCTCTAATTGGCACTTTTTTTTTTGGCATTTCTCTGGTTATTTTTAGTTTTAAAGGAGACTAGAAAAATAGATCTTCAAATAAAAATTTTCTAGTTTATTTTGCTGCTGTGTAGATAACAAAAAATTTAGATTCTTACTATTTGTAGTTAACTTTATTCAGTCTTTAGAGGGAATTAAAAAATGTCTCCTTTTCTAGAATAATTCAGAGAATATTTGTAAAACCTCATAATTTTGTCTCCCTGTTGAGTGTCAACAGTGTGGTTTGTTTGGTTTTTTTTAGCCTTTAAGGATGTTAACTTCAGAGCGATTAAATACTTAAGAACCAGAATAGAATTTAGTCATCTTTGTATTTATAACTAATATACATTCTGAGATGCATCACAGCTGAACTGTGTCTAAAGAATTGCATATCATGGACTTCCCTGGCGGTCCAGTAGTTAAGACTCCGCCCTTCCAGTGGAGGGGGCACAGGTTCTATCCGTGGTCAGGGAACTAAGATCCCACATGCCTCACAGTGCAGACAATTAAAAAAAAAAAAAAAGAATTGCACATAAGTCAGAGTTGTGTCACTTGATTAATATGTTCAATGTACTAGGAAAATTTTCTCTTGAGGTCTGTGACTTAAGGGTTAAAGTAATCCTTTATTTCATCTATAAATTTGAATTTTGGTATAGTCTTGGTTTCTAAGGTGCTTTCTCAGTTCCAGTGGCTCTTAGTTTTCTTTGTGTTCCAGTTTGTGGCTTGGAAAGAATAAAAGCTCGAGTTGCTTTCAGACTTTATTGCCCAGTCTTTCATGAAGGAAATCCCATTTTCATGAGGAAATCTTGCTACATCTAATCCAGCCTATGTATTTTGGCAGTAGAGACAAGGAAAGCACAGTGCTTACTGCTCCTTATGTAAGATTTATTTTGTAGTGGGCAACCTGGGCATTCAGAGTTTTCACATTTAATTTACAACTCTCTGCAGATTGTAACCAAGCTGAACTTCATGATTCACTTGTGGAGTCTGAATAGCTTGATGGAATAATGATTTGACATTTTCTGGAAAGAGTCTGTTTTTTGATATGTTGCCTTTACAGACCTCTTTTTCTAATGTCTACAAAAGAAAATAGATTGTTTACTACCATCAGAAAAAATATGGAGCCCTCACTGGTCTATTTTTTTTTTTTTTGGTCTATTTTTTTGTGGTCAAAACGTGTTGAGCAAACCTTGTATGTGTTTTGAGCATCTTCCACAGCCTGTACCTTCACAACCATTCTTTTCCCAAACTCCTTTCCTTTTTCCCCTTTGGGCCAGTAAGACCCCTGGAAGCATCAGGTCCTGATGGGCCAGACCGCCTTCCAGGGCTCGTCAGGGTCTGTGCTTCTGCCTTTCACCAGTGAAGACTTTTCCACCTATTGGCCTCTGGGACTCTTGACTGCCTTCCTACCGATCATGGAGGGCATCGTGGGGTTCTTTTTGTTGAGACATTAACAAGGTAATTGAAATTTCTTAGCCGAACTGGATAGAGAAAGTGAAGTGTAGGTGCTGTTAAAGCAATTCGAGACACTTTGCTGTGAACCATTCATTGGGAACTAATGAAGGTTTCCCAGCTTGATCGGCAAATAACTTGGAAGGAACATGTGTGAAAATAAAAAGAAGAAGAAGAATTGCTGGCTACCAAGTGGCAGTTATTATTACGGAATAATAAACGGCACTATCTTGAAACCTCATTATGTTATGGGGCTCCCTTTGGTATGTTATGGCACTTAGGCCAATCCTGTATGTTTCCTATTTCTATGCTCTAGACATTCTTGAAGCACATGGTTTTTACTATTTTTTCATGCCAAGGAACATGTACTTCAATAGAAGGTCAGCACTGGGGAGTGGTCCTTCCACCCTTTTATCCACGTTTCAGAACTCGTCTTACCAGGAAATCGAGTTTGCATAACACGGCAGAGGGTGAACAGGTCCTCCCCTGGCTGGTGCTCATTCTTCCCTGGCCTGGAAGGGATATTGGAAGAAACCCACCAAGGCAACAGGGAGAATCTACATACAGGACAGAATCAGCGTTCTTGTGGCTATCCAGACGATATCCCTCGAGCAGGCGGTATGTGGGGCTAGTGTGGCAGATCGCTGTTCTAAACTATTGCAAGTTAATATTGCAGAAACCTGACTGGAGGAGTAAGAATCCAGGACTTAGATGTTTGTCAAATTTTAGGAGCATAGAGTTAGGTCAGTCATAAAAATAAATGAACTCTATCAAGTTAAAACAGTAACTTTTAGGGACTTCCCTGGCGGTCCAGTGGTTAAGACTTTGCCTTCCAACACAGGGATGGGGTGCGGGTTCGATCCCCGGTCAGGGAGCTAAGATCCCACATGCCTTGCGGCCAAAAAACCAAAACATAAAACAGAAGCAATATTGTAACAAATTCAATAAAGACTTTAAAAAGAAGGTCCACATCCAAAAAAAAAAGAAAGAATCTTAAAAAAAAGACCAAACAGTAAGTTTTACAAACATTATTATAGTATAAAACTCATACAGAAGCATGCCCAGATCACCAGGTGAACAACTCAGGTGTCCTTCACCCAGATCAAGTAATAGAAGATGTTCAACCCCCCCAAAGTCTCTCTTGGTCATTGCTTCCCCCCCAGGATAGCTGCTATCCTGATTTTTAACACTGTAGATTAGTATGGCAAATGGATTCATGATCCATGGAATCAACTACAGTCATCCCTTGTTATCCTCAGGGGATTGGTTTCAGGATTTCCCCCCCCCCCCACCAGATAACCAAAATCCACAGATGGTCAAGTTCCTTATACAAAGTGGTGGAATACAGTCAGCTCTCCGTACCCGCGGTTAGTTGAATGTGCAGAAACCCATGGATATGGAGGCCCAACGGCGTGTGTTCTTTTGTGTGAATTCTTTCATCGGACATTGTGTGTGAGAGATTCATCCATGGTGTTACTGCAGGCGCAGCGTATGCATTCTCATTGCTGGAATGAGCACCACTATTTATTTATTCTTTCTCCTGATGATGGATTGTTTCTGACTCGGGGCTGTTAATAATGTCTTTTGCTGAATACATAAATATATATATATACTGACTTCCCTCTCATTTTATGAAATTGCTGGGTCTCTGCATACATTCAGCTTAGAAACTGCCCAGCAGTTTTCCAGAGGAGTGGTACTCGCTTCCTTTCCCAGGAGTTCTGGCTGCCCCTCGTCTTCACCAACATTTAGTATTGTCTGTCTTTCTCCTAATATACTTTCAAAAATGTTTTTAATTGTGGTAAAATACGTGTAACCTAAAACTTAGCACCTTAACCCTTTTGAAGTTCACTGTTAAGTACATTCATGTTGTTGTGCAGCCAATCCCTAGAACTTTTTCGTCCCACAAAACTGCAATACATTTGTGAGCACCCAAGGGACTTGACTTGAGGAGTTCATCATACTAGAAACTCAGTGACTTCTTTGGGTTGGTGACTAAAATGACCGTGATTAATCACAGTACTTTTTTTCTTTCAGCTGGGAAATGTCGAAGGGATTTATTCTCTCCATAAACGCAATTCATTTGATAGTCTCCTTTCTTTTCCCTCGGGGCCAAAATTGGATCCAGTTTATGGGAAATCCCAAATTGTAGGCCTCCCCCTCCTTCACTCCTTTCAGTACTAATCCTACTAATCTTTAGATTTTTTTCAGTTGTCTTTTTAATATCATGTGTTTCCAATTCTGTCCCTTCTTAAACAGACTTAACTAACCATTTGTGGAACTTTTTTCACCCCCTCCCAAAAGTGGCAGACTTCAAGTTTCCTTTAAATTGTAACGATAACATGGTTTTATTTAGTTGGGGAGGGGGTGGTGTGTGGAAGAGAGTGTGGAAAGATCTTGAGTTCTGGATGCTGGGGGAAGAATTGGCACAGTGGTGGACCTGGACAGACAGCCTCTACCAGCTGCAGTAGGAAACCAGCTGTCTTCTACAAGATAAATATTTATTTGAGATACAGATTGCCAGTTCATCTGTAAATTTTGTTGTGCAAATCATTTGTGGGCACGTACACGCACACCCACACGTGCGTGCAGGTTACCGTTAATTAATAGATCTGTTTCATTCCTTCTGAGTTGCTTGCACCATATTGTGTCAAGTGATTTTCTATTTCCCCACTGGATCCCAGTGTGTCTTTGTATCTGGTGGTACCTGAGCTTCTCTAGATACAGAATATCCTGCCTCGTATTATATAACTGTAACCTTTCTTTAAAAAAGAAAAAAAAAAGCTAACCATGGGCCCACCCAGGAGTAAGAAAAGAATTAGAAGGCAAGAGGGAGAACTACTACTATCTGGGATTTGGGGAGAAGAAAGCACCACGAGGCAGGAAGAGCAACCTTCTTCCTGAAGCTGGCATCTTCTCTCCCATCCCATTTATAGTTAGACCCTGTTGGAGGTGGCAGCTCATTGCTTTCCAAGACAAACTGTTATGCAGTTGAATACTTTCATTTTAGGATATTCATTCTCCCTAAGCTAAAAATCTCCTTTCCTGTAAGTTTTTACTTTCCCTTTCCCTTAGTCTTGGAGCCCCAGCGTGTCCTGTTTCTCTGGCTGGAGCGACAGCCTGGCTCTCCATTATCAGCCACAGGGTTGGCTGCTCTAGAGTTTGGAGTCAGCTGCGTCCACAGTATTTGTTGTTGGAACGGTCCCGGGTTTGCCGTTCTTAGGAAGCGGAGAACTTGGTGTTGTAAATTTTGCTAACGTTAAATTTTCTTTTCTGGCTCCTGTTTCTGCTACCTGCTAAATCTCCGTGTCCCGTACCTCCCTTCCTGAATCCTTCCGTACCTCAGAGGTCACCTCTCTGCAGAAAGACAAGAGCAGATGTATGCTTCATGGATGGTCATACTCCCAATGATATGGGTACAGTTCTCCTCCCACTATTCTTCTTTCAGATGTAAAATTTGTTTTGATATAGTGCCCAGAGGTCTTAGTTTGGTCTGCTGTAACAGATACAATAGACTGGGTGGCTTATAAACACTAGGAATTTATGCCTCACGGTTCTGGAGGCTGGGAAGTCCAAGATCAAGGTGCTGGCAGATTTGGTGTCTGGTGAGAACCCAGCCTTGGTTTCTAGATGGCTGTCTTCTCCCTGTGTCCTCACACAGAGGAAGGGACAAGAGAACTCTTGGGGATCTCGCTTAAAAGGGCACTAATCCCATTCATGAGGGCTCCACCTCCTAGTACCATCACACTGGGGATTAGGTTTCAACATGTGAACTTTGGGAGGACACATACATTCAGTCTTTTGCACCAGGGGGGCTGAGTTTATGCACCTGTTGTTGCGGTAAGAGAAATTATTTCTTTCCTGTATTTCAACAGCCATCTTCCCATGAATACTGAAACGGTACTTCTAGAAATACATATTTAATTTTTTAAACAATATCATTAGATCCGTCTTTACACTCAGCTTATTATTGATTTGATTAATAAAACCATTGACCTTTGTTCCTTGTTCTCTCTCTTATGTAGTGTTCTTGGTATTTGGGTAACCATACGATGTTCCTAAAAATGAAAGCTTCTGCTTGCCTCATTGGCTTGCTGACTAAATTCAGGTTAGGCTGGTCATTTTTGGAGTAAACAGTCTCTTTAGCACTCTGCCAGCTTCTTCATTCGTGAACTGTTGCAGACTTCTGAGTGGAGAGTTACAAGCTGAGATCCAGGGGAAAATGTTAGGCCTACCTATCTTGCTAATGCATCTTGTACCTGTGAAGGCAAAATCAGGTTCCCTAATTCAAAATTACACGTGGGTCAAAAGTCATTGATAAATCAGAGAGGTACCCTCTTGAACACACACTCAGAAGATCTTTCAAGAGCATTTATCTTACTATTTATAGCGTTTCCAGTTTGGTCTTGCTAGAGCTGTCCTACAGAAAGAATTTGTAGCTGGGGAGTTGCTACAGCACAGCATGTTGTTTAGAGTTAATGTCTTTATGTGTTCAAAAAAAAAAAAAAAGAAAGAAAGAAAAAACTGGAACCACCAAGTCTGAAAGCTGCACTTTGTTCCCAATACCCTGAAACAGCCACCGGGCATTTCAGCAGAGAAAACAAAGCTTGTTTTATCGCTGCTCTTCATAGGTTTGCCTGACAGGCTTGGAGGCACATTGAGCTGAAACGGAGCTATTAATGATATAATAAATGCTTTTGAAATTTTTCCATCGGGCAATCCATCAATAGATTTGACTGTTTTGAAAAATGAATGAAAATCAAACATAAAGGCGCACATGGCTCACCCTACTTGGTAATGAATAAACAGATGCCAAAGAACATTCAAGTGCATGTGTGTTGCCTGCCTGTAGTGTGTTATTTATGCTTTATACTTCTGTTCCATGCAATTAATTAAACCAGGCTGGCCTATAGTGTACTTAAAGAAAGAAAGATTTGTTTTCACAGGCTCAGACTTGGAGATTTAGTCTTCCTTGCTTTCTTTTCTGTTTTCAAATTGTGGTTAAAAACACATAACATTTCCCACCTTACCCATTTTTAAGTGTACACTTTGGTAGTATTAAGTATATTCCCATGCTTGTAAAACACCTCTCCAGAACTTTTTCCATCTGCACGTCTGAAGCTCTACCCCCTTTCCCCCTGATAACCACCATTCTACTTTCTATGAATTTGTTCCCTGCTTTCTTTTCCAAATATATTCATTTCTGAGTCTTCTCTCCTGCTTAGGTGTAATTTGGGCTAATCATGCCTTTAAGGAAGAGAGAGACCAATCCGTAATTTTCACAGAGGTTTCGTAAAATAGAGTGCCAGCATATACCCGTGAGTATATGGGCCTCTAATTAGCATTTATTTTGGCATCACTGTTTAAAATTTGTTAAAGTCATCTTGCATGATGAACTAAGAAATTAGGCGGTGAAAGGCCAATCCAAGCTTTAAAAACTAGACCTTTCTCCGGCCTCTCTCCACCAGAATTGAATCTTAAGTACCCAATTTCTAGGCAAACTTGTGAACTCTATTTCTTATCAGGGTGTATTTAATTTTCAACAGGTGACAGACTCTCTCAAAAACATGCTTATTGCCCTCTGGTATTTTAGTTTAATTTGGCTTTAGCACTGATGTAATTGTTTGTAAATTGGGACAGAATGCATTTAACAAGTTCACACCATTGACAGAATGCTGTCACCCCGAATAACCCAAAATTGAGGGGAGCACACTGAGTTTTCAGTTGCGTGCATCCCTTGCTGTTTCTCACCACTGCAGGTGAATGTTTCGAATGCTATTGAACCACAGAGGACTGTTTTTAAAGATAGTTCTTATTGCTTGCTTTTGTTTTTTCAGAAACATCTGTATGTTTCAAACATGGCTTTTCTCTCAGTGGTGATATTGGGAGACCGTAGGCTGCCCACGTTACTGAATTAGAATTGGGCAGGATTTTGTATAAAATACATGATCTATACCTGTGCTTTTTATTATATACCTTACATTTATTTGCCTTTTATTTTCCCACCACTCACTCTGAACAGCGGTGATGGTACAGAAAATTGAAGTATCACTAAAATACTGATTGCTGGGATGTTCTACCTTTTTAAAAAAATTTTTTTTTAAAACTTTTTATTTTATATTGGGATATAGCTGATTAACAATGTTGTGATAGTTTCAGGTGCACAGCAAAGTGACTCAGCCATACATATACATGTATCCATTCTCCCCCAAACTCCCCTCCCATTCAGGCTGCCACATAATATTGAGCAGAGTTCCCTGTGCTATACAGTAGGTCCTTGTTGATTATCCATCTTAAATATAGCAGAGTGTACAAGTCAATCCCAAACTCCCTAACTATCCCTTCCCCACCCGCCTCCCCGTAACCATAAGTTCGTTCTCTAAGTCTATGAGTCTGTTTCTGTTTTGCACATGAGTTCATTTGTATCATTTCTTTTTAAATTCCACATATAAGGGATATCATACAATTTCTCTTTCTCGGTCTGACTGACTTCATTCAGTATGACCATCTCTGGGTCCATCCATGTTGCTGCAAATGGCATTATTTCATTCTTTTTAATGGCTGAGTAATATTCCATTGTATATATGTACCACATCTTCTTTATCCATTCCTCTCTCAATGGACACTTAGGTTGCTTCCCTGTCTTGGCTGTTGTGAAGAGTGCTGCAGTGAACATTGGGGTGCATGTATCCTTTCGGACCATGTTTTTCTCCATATATATACGCCCAGGAGTTAGCACATCCTGTTGTTAACTCATACCAGCTCTCAGGTTTTGGCTCAGTGCAAGCCCCCTGTGACAAAACCTTGTTTAAAAGTAGAATATCCCGGGCTTCCCTGGTGGTGCAGTGGTTGAGAATCTGCCTGCCAATGCAGGGGACACGGGTTCGAGCCCTGGTCCGGGAAGATCCCACATGCCGCGGAGCGACTAGGCCCGTGAGCCACAACCACTGAGCCTGCGCGTCTGGAGCCTGTGCTCCGCAACAAGAGAGGCCGCGATAGTGAGAGGCCCGCGCACCGCGATGAAGAGTGGCCCCCGCTTGCCACAATTATCACAGGGGGCTTGCACTGAGCCAAAGCCTGAGAGCTGGTATGAGTTAACAACAGAATGCGCTAAATCCGAGGCATCTTTCTCTTTACCAAATTTTGAAATAATCACACACAAGAGCAAACTAGTGAACCAGTTCAAAAGAAAACTGAAATTCCAGACACTCCAGAAGCACTGCATCAGGAATGGTCAGCACATTGGTGTAGTCTCTGAACAGCACTAAAAAGAACACAAACCCTCCTTTCCTTTCACATATATAGTCTATTCATAAAAGCCATCTGAAGGATAAGGCAGAGAGGCCCCATGGCCAATTACTGTTTGTGATGTGACGGTTTCACTGTGCAGTACAGACTTCCCGTAGGTGTTTCTGTCTCTGGGTGACTGTTACATGACTTGATTTGTTGCACATCGTGCCCAGTTTCACATATGTTTCCTGATCAATAGAATGTCGCCTTTCATTTTCTCATTTTCCTTTTAACATTTCCCCTAAGGTTGGCCTTTCATGAGTGGCTTCCATGTATGGCTTTTGGAAGATGTCAACTCTTTGGGCAACAATTTCTTGAAATAAAAGTATATTCTCAAATTGGCATAAGAATCTAGACCCCAGTTTAGAGTTGTTTTTGTTAAGGACTGTGCTATTATAGTCTCTTCGTGAGAATTGTGGTTTTTAAAATGGTTTCATTCATTCATCCATCCGTTCAGCAAATCTTTACAAGCACCCTCTGTGTATCATGCTGTTCTAGTGAACAAAACAGACAAAGATTCATATTCTGGCAGAGCGTGCATTCTACCAGAGAGAGACTACCATGTATGAGGAACATTACGGGGAATTCCCTGGCGGTCCAGTGGTTAGGGCTCCACGCTTCCACTGCAGGGGGCATGGGTTCGATCCTTGGTCGGGGAACTAAGATCCCGCGTGCCGCGGCATGGCCAAAAAAAAAAAAAAAAAAAGAAAGAAACATTATGAAGAGATGCACTGTTTTGGGTGCTAGAGAATGATAACTGAAAGGGAAAAATGAAAGAAATAGACCAGAATAAGAGGATGGAGGTGTGGGGATAAATTGTAGTTTTAAGTAGGGTGCTTAGGATCAGCCCCATTGAGAAGCTGACATTTGTGCAAAGACTCCAAAGAGGTGAGGGAATCATCAGCGAGGATTTCTGGGGAGAGAGCCTTACAGGCAGAGGGAGCGGTCAGTGCAAAGGCCCTGAGGCTGGTGTGTACCTGATACGCTGAGACTGGCTGGATCACAGTGAGCAAGGGGCGGGGCGGGGGAAGCAGTTGGATATGACATCAGACGTGGGTGACAGGGTGACATGGTGATGCGGGGTGGCGCAGGTCCCCTGGGACCTTGTTTTCCATTGTAAGAACTCTGGCTTTTGCTCTGAGTTTTGAGCAGAGCAGTGACAACATCTAATTTAGTAGATGAACTGTTTCTGATAGAACTGACTTGAGAAGCTATTTGGGAATTATTTATGTAATAAGTCAGATGGTAATCATAAGTGACAGAAGTCAAAAGCAGCGGAGAAATACAAGGGAACTGTCCTGAAAAAAAGTGTCAACAAGGTATTCAAACTGGTGAATTCGAGAAGAATGCCATAAAAGAGTAAGCAGCATGGTTTCCAAGTTCTCATATGCCACGAATGTGTGTGAGGTGTGTGTGGATCAGAATTGTTTCAGGGGCGCGGGTTCCTTTTCCAGACTCTTCATGCTTCTGAGACTCTCTAGGGATGCATGGGGTTAGAGGAGATGGAGGATTTGACGTCTCCAGGGGAACCTGATCTTCAGAGTCCCCTCGGAATCATTGCTCTACTGCAATTAGTTCCTTAATTAAATCCTGGCTGGTGGTCAGCGTTCCTTTCTATTGAGTTTATAAGAACTTAAAGAATCTGTATGTAAACCGTGCAGAACGATCTTGTATGTCAGTGCTGTGGTTTATTAACACTCAAGGCGCTTGTTGTCTGATACTTAAAAATGCATTTTATTCAGGCTTTTCATTCCTTCTAACAGACGGGTCGTATTTGGGGATGTGCTGTCTGTACTTTTGTTGTATACTTATTTGTAAGTTTCTTTTGCCGAATTCTAGGGTCTATGTGCTTGTATTTCGTCTTATTCTAGCGACTTGCTGGCAGGAAAGGACTGTTATCAACAGTGAACACATCCAGTTTTTTATCGCTTTTTAGTGCTTTCCTAGTTTGTACATCATACAGTCTGTTTCCCACCCCCCTTTCTCTAATATCAATGGATATTGATTCCCCAGTCCCTCATCAGAAGATACCAGAATATAAGGACAAATATAAATTTTATTTCATAGTGGTTAAAGTGTAGTGAGGCTTAAAAATGCTTAAGAGGGAGTTTGCGTAGCTACCAAAAGTTGGAAATAACTTGGAAAAAGTTTCCGCTAAAAATGAAGCATAATGGTTGACTAAGATTTCTTGAGTCTCTGCTAAATGCGTGCCCTGGTGCTTGGCACTTGGTGTGTATTTCCCTCATTTGCTTCTCCCAGCCCGCTCAGTAGGGGATATCACTGTTCCATTGCTCAGAAGAGAAAATCAATGCCCAGCCTGGGCAACAGAGCCTGGCATGGAAGTTATAACCTGAGGACACTAGAACCCGTGTCTTCCCACTGTGCTGCTCTCAAATGTAATCTTGCACGTTTTTATACATATAGTAAGTAATGGTTTCGTCCACTGGAAATGCCTCAAATGTTAGGTTCGCCTCTATCTTTATGATGAAAATACCCTGTATGGTACTTGACTTTTTCTTACCCCTCACCCCTAAATTTACCAGCTCCTTCCAGACTGTCAGTATTTGGGAATATTTTTTCCTTTTTTTTTTTTTTTTTATTGTGGTAAAACACACCTAAAATAAAGGTGTAAAATTTACCATCTTTAGCATTTTTAAGCATACGGTTCAGTGGCAATAAATACATCCACACTGTTGTGCGTCCATCACCACCATCCAGCTCCAGGCCTCTCTTCATTTTCCCAAATTGAGCTCTGTCCCCACCCGACTCCCTGCCCCTGGGAGCCACCGTTCTACCTTCTGTCTCTTTTAGATATGCATCTTGTATTTTTGTTCTGTACTTACTTGTTTTTTTCCCCCCAAGTCTGGAGCTTCTGGGCTTCCATTCATCTGAGCTTTCCAGTTTTTCAAAGGAAGAGAAGTCCTAACTCTGCCTAAAACTCTGACCTCCTTGCAAATACATGAACGTCTATTTATGGGCTGGAGCCCACCCCACCCCCTATCCCTTCCACAGTGAACAGTCTCTTGAACCTGAGAAGTGCATGAAAAAGATGGAAAAATAATAGTATTTGTTTGGGAAGTTTTCTGGGGACTCCAGAGCCGAGGAGTCTTAAAGGATCTGACAAGCTATGTTTTCACCCTTTGATTTACATATTTTTAATTTAAAAGCCTTCTGCATAAGAAATAATTTTAAAATCCCTTTTCAGGATGGGGAAAATGTGCTCATTCTCCCTACTAATTGAAAAATGTTAAAAAATGTTTTCTGTTGAAAGTGTCTGTAAACATGTAAAATGATTTTTCTTTCACTTAATGTTCTTGGAGGTTCTCCAAGAGCCTTGGAGATTGGTTCTGAGGAAGGTCGTGTTTCAGAGACATGACCGAAGAGCTCGTGTGCACGTGAAGAAGGATGAGAACCGGGAACTACGGGTGTCGCTGGGTTTTACAAAGGCTTCACCTTTCTGTTCAAATGTTAAGCTAAATTCAACCAAATATCTGCTTTTCTTCTTCCTTTGGGATAATAATTTTGGAGGGCAAGGTATGATATTAGGTGTATTTTCAGAAAGTTCAGGCTCAGGGGCCTGAATGCACTTTTGAGATTTAATTAGACCACAGAGTACAAAGAAAAAAGTGCCAAAGTAAATAGACATGAGAAAGAGGCAAACATGTTTCTGTTGCTGGAAAGGGTGCTATGCTTCCCTTGAGCCGTCAGAATCTAGTTTATACTTGCCTTATTCAGTATCTGCGGGCTGCTTTATTCCCTGTCTAATGGATATTTAAAGGAACAAAGTGTCAAGCAAGATTTTTTAATTTCAGTAAATCTTGGGCTTTTTTTTTTTTTTATCTACTTCTAAAAGTGATCAAAAGCCAATGAATTGCTCAAGGTCAAGAGCAGACAAACCCTGCACTATGAATAGACAAATTCTCTATAAACATTTTTCTTTTTTTGTTCACATATTACAGGTTTGCAGGAAATCAGTAGAAATCTTCTACCACGTCTGCACATGCGCGCGCGCGCACACACACACACACACACACACACACACACACACACACACACACAAACACAAAGTCTTGGAATGAAGGAAGATGGGCAGTTCTGTACTAATGACACTGTGGTTCTAATGTAACTAAATTACAGCAAAGGAGCTGAAAGGATCCATTCTCTCTGCGGCCCGGAGTCGGGACTCTGAAATCCAATCTGAAGTGTGTTTAATGAGTGTTCTGAACGCTGGGGCTCAGTGTGGAGGGAACAAGGAGCACAGTATGTCCCCCACCCCAGACACCGTGGCCACCCTTGGAGCCGCAGCGCTGAGGAAGAAATGCTGCATTTGTGCACCCAGTAGGTGGGCAGGCCTCAACATTTAGCTACTTTCCCCCAGAATGAAAGACTTGTCCCGGCTCCCCAGACTTTGGTTTTATAGTTGTAGTTCCTGTTCTTGCTCTACTTGGCATCTCACAGCAACGGTGATCACAGTGTTTGCAGCCAAGGCTGCTACTGGGTCCACTGTTGGGCTTTGAGTCATTTTCCTCCTCCCCCTCCGCCCCCTCCTCCCCCTCCCTCCTCCCCCTCCTCCCCTTCCTCCCCCTCCTCCCCCCCACCCCCTCCTCCCCCTCCTCCCCCTCGTCCTCCTCCTCCTCGTCGTCGTCATCATCGTCATCATCATCATCATCATCATCATCATAATCATAGCTAATACCCAGTAGAGTTCGCTGAGTTCTGGGTACCATCCTTAGGCTTGCTGTATACTGAGTTGTTTAATCTTCACTGCACCCTATGAGGTGTTTCAGTCCTGCTCCCATTCTACAGAAGTGGAAGCTGAGGCCCAAAGAGTAACTCATCCCAGGTCACACTGCCATGGAGTGGAGATGGGGAATTTACAAGAAGACAGATGCCTCCAGAGTTTGTGTTCTTAATAATTATATTATACTGCCTCTCTAAGAACCCCAGGGGCTGGAGACACAGCTTGAGAAACATCTCCCACATTTCCGCTGTTCCATTTCTTGGTTAACTAAGGAGTCCTGCCTTTGCAGCAGGTCACGACTGGTTTATGTGACACTCACCCTGGCCTGCAGGGGCTGTGCCATACTACGGTCACACCTACCACATATATCAGACTGTATGTCCTACCGACCGGCTTTGGTGCCCCAAGTTACAGCAGTTGCAAATGTCAGCCTCTTCCCTTGGTTTTACCAGCAAGTTTTCTCCAGGACAGTTTGTGCATCATCAAAATTAGGGGTGGAAGTCTTGAAGGAGGTAAGAGGGAAAATAGACTCTGAGGCTCACGGTTAGGAGTAGATTCTCTGAAGCTGAGTTTGAATCCCAGCTCCACAGCGAGTGTCACCTTGGCGCCAACTCTGTGTCCTCTGGCCTGGAGTGTCCCCGGGGTGCAGCTTAGGTGCATTGTGGGCGTGCAGATGTACCGGTCCCTCCGCCCCCAGGGCAGCTGCATCTTAGACATTATTATTGATGTCCCACAACGGGATTTGGTTGGGACTCTGTACTGGCTTCCAGTGTGCTGTCTGAAAGTCCTGAGCCATTCTGATTCACTAGCCTTTGCTTTTCTCTCTCATAACTTTTAGAATCTTCTTTTTTTTCCTTGGGTTCCCAAACTTCCCAATAATTTGCATTGAAATGGATTGCGCTCATTCCATGAGATACTCTCTGGCCCTTTTTCTATCTTGAAAGTCACTCCTCAGTTCTGGAAATTTCCTTATATTATGCTTGCATAATTCCCCTTCCCCTTGGGTCTCTCTGTGTAGGGGTCACATGATTCAGATGCTGAGCCTTTCTAAATGTCTCGTGTCCTCCCCTCCCCGCTGCCACCCCTTGGTCGCCTGGTGTAGGTTCTAGGAGAGTTTTCCACTGTATCTTTAAACTCTCCCAGTGACATCTTAATTTCTGCCGTGCTATTTTTCATTTCGAAGAGCTCTTTCTTGTTAACCAAATAATCCTTTTTATAACCTCCTGGGGTTATGTTAGTTATAAACTCTGAGCTATATGAGGATACAAATTACAATGTTTTTAAAAGTGTTTTACTCTACCCTGCCTTATCGGAAGTGCTTGGCGTCTCCCGTTCCTGACCTTTTGGGTAGTTCTGTGGAATTTGGCTGCTTCCTTATTGCTGCCTCTCTTCTCCTCTGTAATTAGACTGCAGTTTTCTCCTCTGTCATCTTCTAGAATTTGGGGGAAGTCTCTTACCCGCTGTGTCTTCTCTCGTTTTCTCAGTTTCCTATGAATTTATTCCTTTTTTCATTCTTGTACTGTTTCTTTTAAGCAGGGTTTCTGGGTGCCGTGGAGATGAGCTGCGTGTATTCAGTCTGCCATCTTTAGCCACAAGTGTCACCTTCTTAATCATTTATATTAAGCCCAGTCTGGCAGTGGCCTTGTGCTAAAATTTCTAAGAAGAAAATGTATTTATGGACAGATCGGTGAGTTCCTATGAGATTTCTCCAATTGTATTCTTGGATCTCTGCTTCACTGGCAGCTCCTGACTACATGCTGAGGGGTCAGGAAGGGGGAACTCTGGACGGAGAGCTGGTTGGTGGGAGCGTGCGTGAGCTGGGTGACTTCCCAGCCTGGACCCTGCGCCTCGCCCATCAGTGGTGGAAGGGTCCAAAAGAGACTTAGAGTGTAGAAAGAACTTCGACTGTGGAATAACTGCTCACATCTAGAGCAGCAACAGTAAAAAGAGGAACAACTTTTAACAATAAGCAGGAAAAGTCAATTATCTCCTATCATGAGTCTACTACTTGCTGAGTTTATTTGATTTTTCCAGTTAGAGAAATTTTCAAGGCCAGAATGTTTATGTTATCCCCGATCCACTTACCACGTTATTATTTCATTGTAATCTCTTCGTTTGAAAGGAACAGAGCAGGATGTGATGGTGTCGTCTCTGCCCCCATGTGGCTGAGAGGTGGGTCACAGCACTGCGGAAGGTGGCTGTATGAGTTTGCTAGGGCTGCTGTAACAAAGCACCACAAACTGGTGGCTTGAAACATCAGAAATTTATTCTCTCACAGTGCCGGAGGCTAGAAGTTCAAAGTCAAGGTACCAGCAGGGCCATGCTCCCTCCGAGACCCTGGGTGAAACCCTTCCTTGCCTCTTCCAGCTGCTGGTGGGGACCATCCATCCTTGGCATTCCTTGGCTCACAGCCACGTCACTTGTCTCTGCCTCTGTCATCACATGGCCTTCTCCCTGTGTGTCTCTGTCTTCACACCATCTTATAAGGACACCACTCCTGTTGGGTTAGTGCCCACCCTAATGACCTTATCTTCACTTGATCACATCTGCAAAGACCCTGTTTCCAAATAAGATCACATTCACAGGGACCAGGAATTAGGACTTCATATCTTTTTGAGACACAATTCAGCCCATAACAGTGGGTTTGGTATTTTTTGCAACGGTTGCGTCTCAAGCTGGAAGTTATCCCGAGATGGAGATTGCAGCCAGAGACCGCCAAGTGCGCTGGCCCTGCCTGGTGGGGGTCCACGTATCAACACGACTGGCACCTGGCTCTCAAAGCAGAGTCTTTGCAGCATCCACTGGGAGCTTGTTAGAAATGCAGATTCTTGGGCCTCACCCCAGCCCTCCCGAATCAGCACCTGCAGCTTATCAAGGTCTGCAGGTGATCGGTGGGCACACAAATCGGAGAAGCACTGCTCCGAATCACCTCCAGCAGAATTCTAGGGCAGAACAAGCATACCTGGCTATGGACTCTGCCCTTGGGGACATGGTCACACACACACAGATGTGGTAGCCAGACTTTCCATCCCATGACGTTGCAGAGACATGCCTTTGGGGTTGGGAAATGGGACATCCTCCTCAATGTCAGCCCATTCCCCTGCCCTTAATTTTATAAACTAACATTTCCCCATCACAGTAGAAGCAACAGTATAGAGAACTTGTGTTACGTGCTAGGGTCTTTGCTAAATACTTTGCGGTCAGAGTTTTATTTAATCCTCACAGTGATCCTAAGGGGTCGACAGTATCTCCAGTCCTTTCATGGCTCCACCTCCTATAGACTGAATTGTGTCCCCACTCCCCCAAATTTCTATGTTGACACCCCGACTCCCAGTGTGGCTGTATTTGGAATAAAGAAGTAAGTAAGGTCAAATGAGGTCATAAGGGTGTAGCCCTGATCCGATAGGATTAGTGTCCTTATAAGAAAAGACACTAGAGTGTGTGTGTGCGCGCTCCCCCCACCCCTCTCTCTCTCTCTCTCTGACATAGCACTTACCATACCTTCTAATTTAGCTGCTTTATTCTCTAACCTCCGACTCAGCGAGAGATACTTGTTGTATTGATTTCCATTCCCTTAGCCCCTAGCACAGTGCCTGCATGTGGCTACTCACTTGACAAATGTACCCCAGGCTCCATAAGCCATCATGGTTGTTAATACTTCTACCCACCTGGTCAAAAACCGCCAAAGGGCCAGGAGGAAATCTGCCATGTTAACGACACCCGTGGTGAGGATTAGTGGGTTATGGAAATTTGAACAATATTCTAATAGGTATTAATGGTAGGAAAAAGGGGCTGAGGCCTTTGAGAGAAAGCCATTCCCTTCTGCTGGAGAAGAGCATGCCCTGGTTGTCTTGGTTACCTTAATCCCAAAGGAGAGAAAAACAAAATACTTCCAGAAACAGCTCTCTTGAAACCTCAGCAGATGCATATTTTGTAAAGTTGGTCAAATGTGATCTTTATCGATTTCTGTCTATGAGATTATTTCAGCAAGACAGATTTTAGCTTGTATCACGTAGGGTGACTCCTTTGTTCAGACCCTTTGAGGAGGTGGGGAGAGGGTGTAGAAGACACCCCCAACCCAGAAAGAATTGTCTTTATTCTTTTAGAGGAAAAAGAAAATACTTCCTCATAAAACTTGATGTCATAGAAATAACCTGAAGGCAGAGGCATATTTTAAAGGCACAATAAACCAAAGGGACTTTGATCACAGTTTTTAATAGCTTGAAGCTCTGTGTGAATGTTCATACTATTTATTATTCAGTACTTAGTTGCCAGACACTCCCCAAGAATGTAAACCTCCTCCTAAAATTTAATTTTATAGGATTCCATGAAAAGCCTATTCAAAATGGAGAAAGCAGTGGGGACGCACAATGAGCAATCAGCCATCTTATTTGTGCACTAGATTAAACTTCAGATGCCTCTTGGAGCATAATTTAAAGTAGCCAGTAAGAAAAAAGTGATAAAAATTTGCTTATGTGGTTTCACTAATAACCGGTTTGTTCTCCAAAATATGACATATAATTACTATTTGGTTTCTTTTCTGTAAGGAGTACACTTCTGGACTATTTTAATCAAGACTGGCCATGTGTGGGGTCAGCCAGACTTAGTTTCTTAGAGGGTGTAGGAGTCTCAGAGATCTGCCCCCTCAGCCCCAGTACAAACACTTGGGGACAATTTGAAAAACATTCATCATGAGGTCCCTTTCATGTTAAACCATTTCTAACAGATACAGGTTTTCAGATGAAGCCTAAGTGATTTGATTTTCCTTCCTCATGTATGATAATTTGTGCAGCCATAAATATGTGTGTGTGTGTGTGTGTGTGTGTATCTTAAAGTAAGTTACGCTTTGAGAAAGTACGTTTACAGATGAATTTTCCTGAGCGTCTCCTCTTTGTGTTCTGCCTGCCTAGTCTACGGCGTTGCCACCTTTCCCCACATCCAGACTTTATTGACTCATTTATAGGTTTGTTTTAGCAACAGAGGGCTGGTGGATTTGTAGCTGTTGAGCCCCATCATCTGTCTCGTGCAAAGCCTGCCCCGGGTGCATAATTTGTGGTTACTTCCAACGATGTTCATATCATGCCTTTTTTTTTCGCCAGACATGTAAAAGAACCTTTTGTGCTGAGAAATATTAACAGCCTTTAGCGCACACCCGGATATTCACTCATTCTCCCCATGTGATACGGCTCTTCACAGTCGCTCAACTTGAGCTGGGTCCTACCCCTCAGTGTTTCTCGAAGATCTAATGTAAAGGAAGTGGATTCTTGATTTTCTTGTTCTTAAAAATAGTTTAAACGGATGCTATTGTGAATAACCCTCTTCAGTCATTTGTATGTAGATGTGAACACCATCCTCAGTTACTTTTTTTTTTTGGTCTTTTTATCTGCATTTTTAAATTTTGGTAAAATGAACACAACAAAAGATTTACCATTTTAGCCATTTTTAAGTGTACAATTCAGTGGTATTAAGTACATTCACAGGGTTGTGCAACCATTGCTACCATCCATTTTATATTCTGTGGTGTGATTTTTGAGCAGAATTACTTTTAATGTGAAGTTCAGAAAATTCATTGGCGGCAAGTGTAAAGAAACGATGCTGTAGCCTGAGTGAATCCACTGTTGGAAAGAAAGAGGGGATAATTTTTCTTAAAAAATGTGGATAAAACTCTTCCTGCTTCCCTTCTCTGAGATGCTTTCTCTGAAGCGGAATTCAGCCCTGGGTGCATTGATTAAACCCAGACATTTCTACACCAACCCCTAAAAGAAACAGTGTCCCTGAACTTTGGTATCGTGAAGTCTGTCTAGGAACATCTTAGGCCATAGCTGCCTGGTGTACATTGGGAAGTTAATGCCGTGTCCATTTACCCGTGAAATTGTCATCTAGTGACTGCATTTCAACCCTTATAAATACTTTCTAGTAATTCTACATGCTGGCTTTCCTTATACCCCTGAAGATAGCCAATGTTCACAGGACAATTCATATAATGCATTAAAGACATCTATTTTACAGATGAATTTTAGGAACTATATAATATTGTTCAAACTCTAAATTAACTTCTCCCTATGTAAAAATTTGGGTCCCATTGAAAAGTCATTTTTGCATCAAAGATTTGTACAAAATAATAAATTTTAAGGAAAATTTTAAGACTTGGGACCAGGCTTATAGATTAACTAGATTCCAAGCATCTATTTCCAGCCTCTTATTATTACCAAGATATGCTCAGTATGATCACAAAAATCTCTGCTGACTCAGTAAAGGACCTGATTCAGAGGGTAGCTCTGCCTCTCCTCGGGTGTTCCATGAAGTGCTTAGTTGAACGTCATTCCATAAAGGCGTCCATTGTATGTTGATATTTTACTTGTTTAGACTTCCAGCGTTGAATTGTAAAGTCTCATTTCCCAGACTCTGTAAATCTAGATGAAGTTATCAAATTCACTTAGTTCCAGGAATTCTCTGGGAGACGTGAGTGCTTGCCAGCTGGTCAGATAAATTGGTGATTCAGTTTGTAACAAATAGGAAATGTCAAGAATGGTGAGAAAGAAGAATGGTGAAACTGGAATGTGGTCTTCTCTTAAAAAGATCTTATGATACAGGAATTCTTCCACAGCTTCTTAGCACCTGGCCCATTTCTATCATGTTCTTACTAGCTAGCCTCTGCAGATTTTACTGGCCAGAGAAGAGGACCTCGAGCAAGTAGCCATGCCTAAGTTATTCATGCAGCTCTATGGAGGCAGGTGTGAGGAATTGATTGAACTCAAGACCCCCGTGAGCCCGGCTGGTGAATTCCCAAGTGCTCTCAGCATGACCGAGGGTGCGTTGCTTTGACAAAGAAGTGGGAAATAAGATCGGTGACCAGTAATCCATTCAGCTGTCAACACTGGATAAACGTAGGGGTGTGTGTGCTGGGGTAGCGGGGGGGATACGTTTGACAGACAAGGACGGGGTTGACACACCATTACATGTTAGTCCTGCCATCAGGGCGAGTGAAACGACTCTCCTGGTGACCCTTGGACCAGGCGTTCAAAGTCTGGAGCCTGGTGAGTTTGGGATTATCCATGGAGACTACCGCATGCCCTTAGATAACTGTGAATATCTTCTGGATTTCAACCATGAGGAATATGGGAGCATAAAGTGGTGTCTGTTTAAAAAAAAAAAAAAAAAAGGTGCTTTATCGCTGGACACGGAAGCATCTTTGCTGGCTCCTCAGGTCACGCTGTCGGGTGGCCTAATGAATGTGCCCATCATTGTACTTGTCAGGCTCTGACTGCTACTGCCAGTTAGTCTCCTGGGTTACTAATTGGCTCCTAAATTGCTCTGCTCTTAGCAGAGGGGAAGTGAAAGTATAAAACCAGCAACTGGAGACAACACTGCCTTGAAACATTTTTGTTGCAGCGTTTGATCTGTGTGGTGAAATCGGATCCATTTTGCAAGTGGGTCGTTAGGAATCTACCAGACAGTGAAGAGAAACCAAGGCATATGATTCTAAGCTCTTTAGGGTAGAAAGGGAAGATGATATATATGAACCCACTTTCTACCCTAAAGAGCTTAGAATCATATGCCTTGGTTTCTCTTCACTGTCTGGTAGATTCCTAACGACCCACTTGCAAAATGGATCCGATTTCACCACACAGATCAAACGCTGCAACAAAAATGTTTCAAGGCAGTGTTGTCTCCAGTTGCTGGTTTTATAGATTCAGGGTATAGAAAATACATGTTATAGTATTGATTTCAGCAGACATTGAGGGAGTGCCAGGGGCTGTGCTAGCCAATAGGAACAGAAAGGTGAACAGGTAGCCCAGAGTTTCACTGGGGAGACAGACTCGTAGATGTTTAACTACAGAGAATACAGTGGAATGAGTAATTGTATTCATTTGTTCATTCATTCATTTCAACAAGACTGGTTGGCATTTAGGCATCGTGGGTAAGGCGATTAATAACCTATGGCCTAAAATAAATAAATAAATAACCTATGGCCTTTACCCTCAGTTCCTGTGAAGTCTAGATGAGAGTCTATGCAAAGTCTAGAGAAGAAAGCCGTACATTCTGCCACATTTGCGGGGGGTGGGGGGCAAGAGGAACAGGGACAGGCTTTCAACTGCCACAAAAAGGACATGGGATCATGAGTTGAAAAGTTACAAAAATGCACACAAATATTTATAGCAGCTTTATTCACAATTGCCCAAACTTGGGCAACCGAGATGTCCTTCAACAAGTGAATGGATAAACAGACTGTGGTCCATCCACACAGTGGCATATTATTCATCAATAAAAAGAATAGAGGAAACTTAAATGCATACTGCCAAGTGAAATAAGCCAATCTGAAAAGGCTACATACTATACGATTCCAACTGTATGACATTCTAGAAGAGGCAAAACTAGAGAGACAGTAAAAAGATGAGTGGTTGCCAGGAGTTTGGGGGGTGGTGAGGGTGGAAGAAGAGAGCACAGGGGATGTTCAGGCTGGTGAAACTCTCCTGCGTGATCCTGTTATGGGGGCTCTATGATAGTATGCATTTGTTGAAATCCGTAGAACGATACAGCACAAAGAGTGAATCCCAGTGTAAACTATGGACTTTGGGTGGTGATAACGAATCAGTATTGGCTCGACAATTGTAACAAATGTACCATACTAATCCAAGATGTTAGTAAGTGGGGCACTGGGTGTGGTGGGGAGAGGTGCGTGAGAACTCTCCCCACGTACTTCCTGCTCAATTTTCTGTAAACCGAAAACTGCTCTAAAAAAATAAAGTTTGTTATTTTTGTAATTTATTAAGTATTTACAGTGGTGTGTTAATTTCTGCTGTACGGCAAAGAGATTCAGTTGCACATATATATACATTCTTTTTCATATTCTCTTCCTCTATGATTTATCACAGGGTATTGAATATGGTTCCCTGTGTGATGCAGTAGGACCTTGTTGTTTATCCATTCTATATATGAGTCTGCATCTGCTAATCCCAAACTCCCAATCCATCCCTCCTCCCCCGCCTCCCCCCCTCCCCCCGGCAACCACAGGTTTGCTCTCTATGTCTGTGAGTCTGTTTCACAGATAAGTTCATTTGTCTCATATTTTAGATTCCACGTATAAGTGATATCATATGGTATTTGCCTGTTTTTTTTTTATTTATTTATTTATTTATTTACTTTTGGCTGTGTTGGGTCTTCGTTTCTGTGCGAGGGCTTTCTCCAGTTGCGGCGAGCGGGGGCCACTCTTCATCGCGGTGCGCGGGCCTCTCACTATCGCGGCCTCTCTTGGTGCGGAGCACAGGCTCCAGACGCGCAGGCTCAGTAGCTGTGGCTCACGGGCCCAGTTGCTCCGCGGCATGTGGGATCTTCCCAGACCAGGGCTCGAACCCGTGTCCCCTGCATCGGCAGGCAGACTCTCAACCACTGCGCCACCAGGGAAGCCCCTTGCCTGTTATTTTTAAGGGGGGTAGTGCCTGGCATTGTGGTAGGGAGGAGATGGCAGAGATCAGCACGTGAGTGTGAGGGCAGCACGAGAAGGGAATCGGTGGTGGGCACGGGGCTGGGGACCAGGGTGTAGCGGCGGTGCCTGGTGGCGAGCTGGTACAGACTCGGGCATGGAGAGGCTTCCTGTAGTGGGAGCCGCGGTTTGCGTCCGTCGCTGCCTGTCTCAGGGCGTAACTCCCGCTGTTTCTGTTCCCAGCAAAGAGCCCCCGGGAGAGCGCTGCTGGATGCGGTGTGCAGCCGCCTCAACCTCGTGGAAGGAGACTATTTTGGCCTCGAGTTTCCCGACCACAAGAAGATCACGGTAGGTGATGTCCATTGGGATGTTGCTGTTTTACCGTCTGTTCGACTTGGGGGAGGGAAGTAATGGGGACCTTCCTTGGCCATACGGAAGTGTACAACAGAAGAGGTACCCAGAAAGCCCTTGATAGTCTGTTTTTGAAAGTAACGTGTGCATATGATTAGCAAGTTCAAAGAGAATACCCAGTGCAGGCTGTCCCGCCTCACCATCTCCCTCCACCTCTCCCTCTAAGAACCACCATCACCAGTGTCTTGTGTATCCTTCTGATAAGAGTCTGTGTATATGTGAACACAAACGCGTAATTTTTTTTTTATACTGGGGTGTAGTTGATTAACAATGTTGTGTTTAGTTGCATTTATTTTATTTTTATTTTTAAATTTTAGGGTATAGTTAACAATGTTGTGTTTCAACAAACACATATTTTTGAAATATGATAATGTGAGGAAACAATACACAATGCCCTATACTCCACCCACACACCGTTCATATATCTTGGACATCTTTCCTCTTAAGCACATAGAATCCACTTTCTTCCTTTTCACAGTTTCATGCTGTTCTGCTGAATGGATGTGCCATAACTTACAACCTTGGCTGTAAAGGGTGGGATACTTAGGTTGTACTGAATCATTTGCTTTTACAAATGATGCTCCAGTGAACATACTAATGCGTTCATGTTTGCATTCGTGGTCAAGGGTTTCTCTCAGTAGTTCAGATCCAAAGGCACGGAAGTTGCATCATCCGTGGGTTTGAGCATCTTAAAGTTTGCTAATTATGTCATGTTGTTCTTTAAAAAGGTTTCACTGATTTGAACCCCAAATTTAGAACATAGAGTACTGTTCTTTTTTCTCTTTTGGCCGATGGCACTTTCTTAAGGCTGTATCCTAGTCTACCTCTGATGAGACACCCTGTTAGGGTGTAAGTTCATGGACTGCATTTCTATTCCGTGCACACTGAGTGCCTGGAACTTCTGCTGGCCCCTGCACTGGGGATCCAACAGGAGTGAGATGGAGAGAATGTATAATCCAGGTGGGGCATCAGACTAAGTCAGTGGCCAGTTCAGGACATGTGGCAGGTGGTCCACTGGAGCCCGGGGGCATTGGGCAGTGGGAGCAACAAACAACATTTGTGTTCAGGAAATCCTTCACAGATACTGCGAAACAGCGTCCTATGAGGCCAGTAGGAGCTGCCCTGATAGAATGTTCCAGGGAGAGGGGGCACCAGACGCCCAAAGACCAGACAGCAAGTGGGCTATTCAGAAACCTGCAGATAAGGCTGAAGTTTAGAGCTGAGGGAGCAGGGCTCCGCTGAGGGAGGTGAGAGAGAGCACAGGAGCCAGGTCTATCTGGAAGGGCTTTCTGCCCCATTGCCAGCTAGTAGAAACAGAAGATGAACCACTCACTTAATTTCAAGTTTTCTAGCAGTTATGTTCAAAAAGTTTTTAAAAAGTGAAATTAATAGCCTGTTTAATTTGATTTAACACATCTAAAATCATTATCATTTCAACATGTAATCAGTCTCAAAACCTACGAATAACAGATTTTACACTTCTTTTCCTGCTAAGTCTTTGAATCTGATATGTATGTGACACTCACAGCCAAACCAGCTGTATTTCAAGTGCTCGGTGGTCGCGTGTAGCTAGCGGCCCTTATATGGGACAGCACAGTTCTGTACCGAGCTAATGTGTTTAGGAAGCTGGTAATGCGTTTTAAAGGGAGCGTGGGGGGATTCCCTGGCGGCCCAGTGGTTAGGACATGGGCTTTCACTGCCGTGGACCCGGGTTCAAGCCCTGGTTGGGGAGCTCAGCTCCCACAAGCCGCGTGCAAGACACGGCCAAAAATAAATAAGTAAATAATAAAATGAATAGAAATAAAGGGAGTGTGATACGGTCTGATTTATGGCTTAGAAAGACAACTGTAGCCAGATGGGAGTCGGACAAGAGTCAGGAGAGCTGTTCGGGGTTCATGGTATCAGGCTGGAGATGGTGCTGGCCGGGGCTGATGCAGAGTCTGGGCATGGCTGGCGGGAACTGGTCCTGCACCTAAAGACATGCACAAACTGTGTTTTCTAGACATACGTCTAACCTCTAAGCGCTCTTTGCCGGTTTCTAGTGCTTTTGTTGACTCGGAGCTGCCCTGACTCCCGGCCCTCCTTCTGGTGTGGTGAACGACCACAGACGGGCCACGTGTAATTCCACATTCATTTATGCATCTAACAATTATTTTGTGCCAGTGCTGTGTCGTGCATCACACTTCATACCGCAGAAGACACCTGATATGAAGGGACAGTTACTGTTTCCAGTCATTAGAGGAGCCTGCTTAGGAAGGTTGACAAGGAAACAAATAATTATCATACAGTGTAGCAAGTTCAGTGGAACATTGTTTCATAAACTTGTTTTATGTTAAAATAATGATTCTCAAGACACTTGAAGATTCGTTCTCTCATTATTTCTAGCAACTCTGCCTGCATAACTCAGGGTCCCAACGGCTTTCCTGACTCCAGTCTTGTCCGGTTCCAACCCTGCTGGAGTTTCTTTTCTCAACTGTAAATTAGCAGCGGTGAGGGTACCAAGACTGAGAATTGTTCCGTATCTGGGTCAACCAATTAGCTAATGGCAGAGCTAGGATTCTAACCACCTTCTTCTGACCTCAAGTTCAGTGCCTTTTGTGTTGACCTTGGGTGCTTCTCTTTTGCTAGGGTTTACAGACCTGTTAATCTTTCAGGGTACCTCCAGGGCTGACTTGTTTCAAGTTTTATCAGGCTTGACTTTTGTGATTTCACCGTTTCCTTATCATATTGTTTAGGAATGTGTTCAACTGCAAAATTCCCTAAACCCATTAATGATGACTGAAAAACAGATATTGTTACAAATAAAGGCCACTACCTGAGTGCTTACCATGCACCAGGCTGCTGTAGTTCCTGTGGACACAACAGCAAACATGGCCCATATTCTAAAGCAGGGATCAGCAAACTTTTGTCAAGGGCCAGATAGTGAATACTAGAATAGGCTTTTCATGCCAGAGAGTCTCTACTCCAGCTATTCAGTTCTACCCTGGCAGTGTAAATGAATCGGCATGGATTTGTTCCAGTAAAACTTTATTTATAAAATAGGAAGCTGTAGTTTGCCAACGTGTGCTCTAGGAAGTAATAGCTCTGTGCAAGGCATCCTAATAGGTTTATGTACACTATTTCGTTTATTCTGGTTCATTTATTCTAGCCCATTATACCTCCTTTTTCTGATAAGGAAGCTCAGGCTTAAAGAGTAAGTCATTTTCAACAAGGCACACAGCTGAGCAGTGATAGATCCAGGATTCAAGTTCAGATCTTTCTAAATGCTCTCAGTCACTGTTCCGCTCTGACCGTGTCTCTATATTTTGCTCTATGTCAATTTCAAATTGCAACCTGAAAGCTAATTTCATATAATTTTAAAAATAGGTTGTTTTAACAAAATTGATCTGTGGTATTAGATGGGGTGGTGCAAATGGGTACAAGGAGGGCTTCTGGAGTCCTGGCCATGTTCTTTTTCTTGATCTCAGTGCTTGTTCTATGGGTGCAATCAGTTTGTAAAAATTCAGTGAGCCATACCCTTGTAACATGTACACTTGTAATGTGTACACACACACACACACACACACACACACCTTCAATAAAAGTTTACCCCCAAAATGCAGTGAAGTAAAAGCACACGGGAACAGAAATAATGACCAAAAAGCACCCAGAGGCTGGCTGATGGAATCTGTTTTGGAAGAGCCAAGGTCGAGTCTTGATGGGGTGAACTGAGGGAGAGCCACTCACGTGTGAGACTAGTAAACACTAGCTGCATTTCACCTCTGCTCTCAGATTAACTTGCTTGAAGATTTAAGGTTTACATCCTAGGGTTTTTTGTCTCCTTCCCAGATTCTGTCAGTGCTGACTTCCTCGCTGGGTGTTGTATCATAGTGGTGGGCCAGCCCCCAAACCCCTGCTTTGCCTCTTAGCAGCGGGGTGACTGGGGCAGGTTGCTGGCGTTCCAGTGCCTCACTTTGCCTGAAGGTAAAATGGGGACGATAGTGCCCATCTCGTGGGGTTTTTGAAACGATCAAACACGGTATCTGTCAGCATGTAGCCCGGGGTCTGGGAACTATGTATGTAGTGTTCAGAAAGTATTAGTTATGGAAACTATCATCATCATTTTCATCATTACAGTTTTTTGTGGTCAAAAACAGATAACATGAAATTGATCATCTTAACCATTTTCAAGTAAGTCTACAGTAGTACAGTGGTGTTAACTATATTCATTGTTGCGCAGTAGGTCTCTAGAACATTTTCATCATGTAAAACTGAAACTCCATACCCATTAAACCACAGCTCCCTTTCCTCCTCCCCAGCCCCTGGTAACTACCATTCTACTTTCTGTTTCTATGAGTTCAACCACATTGGATACCTCGTGTAAGTGGCACCATGCATTATTTGTTGTTTTGGGTCTGGCTTATTTCACTTAGTGTAATGTCCTCAAGGTCCATCCATGTTGGAGCATGTGTCAGAATGTCCTTTTTTTTTTTTTTCCTTTTAATATTTATTTATTTATTTTTGGCTGCATTGGCTCTTTGTTGCCACGCTCCGGCTTTCTCTAGTTGTGGCGATCGGGGGCTACTGTTCGTTGTGGTGTGCGGACTTCTCATTGTGGTGGCTTCTCTTGTTGTGGAGCACAGGCTCTAGGTGTGAGGGCTTCAGTAGTTGTGGCTCGCGTGCTCTAGAGCACAGGCTCAGTAGTTGTGGCGCATGGGCTTAGTTGCTCCGTGGCATGTCGGATCTTCCAGGACCAGGGCTCGAACCCGTGTCCCCTGCATTGGCAGGCAGATTCTTAACCACTGCGCCACCAGGGAAGTCCAAGAATGTCCTTTCTTTTTAAGGCTGAATAATACTGCATTGTGTGGGTAGACCACATTTTGCTTACCCACTCATCTGTTGATGGACATTTAGGCTGCTTCCCCCTTGCTTGTTGTGAATAATGCTGCAGTGAACATGGACGTGTTGTTATTATTTTTAATACTACTGTTGTGATCATTACCTCTGCCAGGCTTCTTTTGGGAGGCTGCTCACATATCTGACAAACCAGCAGGAAGCATGGTTGCCCTCAAAATGCCCAGACATGGGCTGTCACAACTGGTTTTGCCCATTTATCTCTACGTAATACACGGGAAGCTAGTTGTTCCCCCAAGGTCCTCGGCATGCAAGGTTGTGGACCTTTATCCCTGGGTGGTAAGTTCAGGCAACTCGCACTGCAGCTCAGCCTTTCACCCCTTTCTCATCACTTCTACCACGTAAATAGCCCATGTCAGAGCGTTCTTCATAGTAAAGGTTTGAAAAAGCTTAAGGGGAGAATGAGTGCTTTCCCTGGTCTAAGATGTGTTTCTCAAGATTGGAAATAAACTAGTGATAATTAGTAAGTAATCAATTGTGCTCTACCCTCAATTAGACTTGCCCCATGGCTTGTCAATTAATAGAGTTGATGGCTGTGTTTACATGCAAGTCGGGCCCGTGTTGTCCTTGAGTCTAGGCAGCTGCCCCGTGGGATTGCCCCACAGAAGCAGACAAGTCTTTTAATCGGCTTTTTTTTTTTTTTTCCCCCATTGATTTGCCTTCCCATGGCAGAGACGCTGTTATTGATCTTAGGAATCAAGACCCTTTACTTAACATGCCAGCTAATGGGTACCTAGAGTCTGAAGGCTGGTAAAAGGCCGGAGAGATGCTGGGTTGCTATTGAGGTGGGTGCAGAGAGCGCATTGTTCTTGGGCTTCTAGTGTGTTCCCTGGACTCTGCTATAAACTTCGCTTCACGTCATTCATTCTCCACATCAGGGGTTGGCAGAAAGAGCCACAGTAAACACGTTAGGCTTTGCAACCCATACGGTCTCTGTTGCAGCTGCCCAGCTCTGCCACTTCAGTGCAAGGCAGACATAGATAATGTAAATGAACGCTTGTGGTTGGGTTCCAGTAAAACTGTAGTTACGGGCATGGACATTTGAATTTCGTAGAGTTTTCACACGTCATGAAATATATGGCTACTGTTGATTTTTTTTTTTTCCCCAACCGCTTAAAATCCCATCTTTGCTCTTTGCGCTGCAGCAAAACAGGTCGTAGGCTGGATTTGGCCCGTAGGCCTTTGTTTACCGTCTCTGCTTTATAACATTTCTCCGAGGTAGGTACTTTATCATCCGTGTTTTACAGTGAGCAAATTCAGTGTGAACTGCATAACCAGGGTTATGACCACGAGTCACACACAGGCCCGTCTCAGGCGATGCAAGTTCTCTCTGCTTCACTCGGCTGCCTTTCCTCACATCTCCCCATCTCAAAGAGCTGCAAACACCTGGCCAGCAGAGATGGGTGTATATGTAAGATTTATCTCGTGGGCCTATTGGGGAGAGTGGGAACAGCTCTGTGTTATGGCCTGTAAATCTCTGTTTAAACATTTGCTTTGTCATTTAGCAACTGGGTAGATTCTGAACTTCTTCGATTTTGTACTTTATCTGAAAAAATTGGGATTAATAAATGACTGTTTTACAAGGTTATTATGAGGATTAATTCAGATACTTTACAGAGTTGAGCCCAGCAGGCTTCCCGGCATAGCAGTCAGTCAGCCATCTGCTGTATTTTATTCTTGCATTCTGGCTCCGAAACCAGTGAGGCCGGCCCGCCAATATTTCATGAAAGCTACAATGCTCAGTGATCTGATAAACAACTCCGGTTTTGTATAAATAAATATTGGTAAAGGGACTTCTCTGGTGGCGCAGTGGTTAAGAATCCGCCTGTCAACGCAGGGGACACGGGTTCGAGCCGTGGTCCGGGAAGATCCCACATGCCGCGGAGCAACTAAGCTGGTGCACCACAACTACTGAGCCTGCGCTCTAGAGCCCGCGAGCCACAACTACTGAGCCTGCACTCTAGAGCCCGTGCTCTGCAACAAGAGAAGCCACGGTAATGAGAAGCGTACACGCAGCAACGAAGAGTAGGCCCCGCTCGCAGCAACTAGAGAAAGCTCACGTGCAGCAACGAAGACCCAATGCAGACAAAAATAAATAAATAAATTAAATAAATTAAAAAAAAAATACTGGTAAAGCTCAGGAAGAAAACTGACATCTTTTCATTCATTTTATAATCTTCTTTACGCCAGGAAAAAAGTTTTACCCTTGGCAGGTGTCTTAGCTTAGGCTGCCATAACAAAATACCATAGAGTAGGTGGCTTGAACAACAGATGTTTCATTTCTTTCAGTATCGGAGTCCAAGATCAGGGTATCAGCATGATCAGATTCTGGTGAGGATTCTTCTTCTGGCTTGTAGACGGCCACCTTCTCACTGTGTCTCAAAGAGCAGAGAGAGAGAGAGAGAGAGATTTCTTTCTCTTCTCATAAGGCTGCAGTCCTGTTAGATCAGGGCCCCACCCATATGATGTCATTAAGCCTTAATTACCTTCTAAAGACCCTGTCTCTAGATACAGTCACATTGGGGGTCAAGGCTTCAACACAGGAATTTGAGGGACACAACTCAGTCCATAGCAACATGCACGCTCTCTAGGGGCCTTGAGGTCACAGAACCTGCACCTACCTGGGATGACAGACATCACTAACTGGTGGTTTCCCAGCCCCTCTGGGGTCAGACAGGCCTCCTTCATCTGTGCTTAGTTGCAGGCTTCTGACTTTGCTTCCTCCTGGGGGCCTATGGACATCTGAGACCAGGAGGGCCTCTTTGTGGAACGTGCCAGGTGTGAAGGGTGAAGAGCACTGCAGACCCAAGGACAGGGGACAGTTCGGGAAGCCAGCAGAGGTGGGGGGGGGTGGAGTATCCCGGTCACCGGTCACCACACAGAGCAGCCCCGTGGTTCGGCCTGACAGTGGCCGCGGTGACAGGGCAGGCCGCAGGGAGTCAGGGGAAAGGCAGCTTGCTGGAAAATTACAGCTATGGGTAATATTCTATTTCTTAAGCTGGAAGGAAGCTATATGGGGTTTCGTGTGTTGTCAGTTTGTTTTTTAATTAAATAGACTTTGGTTCTTAGAGCAGCTTTAGGTTTACAGAAAAAATGAGCAGAAAGTAAAGAGAGAAAGGAGGTCCCCTATGCTGTCTCCCCAGGCACAGTGCCCCTGTTACTGACGTCATACATTACTGTGATGCTGTGTTACAATCGACGAGCTAGTATTAATACATTATTATTACAGTTCCAAGTTCAAATTAGGGTTCCTTCTTTGTGTTGTACATTCTGTAAGTGTTGACAAATGTATAATGACATGTATCCACCATTACAATACCATCAAGAATAGTTTCACTGCCCTAAAGATCCGCACTACACCTCTCTCCCCTCTGAGCCCCTGAGAACCACTGATTTTTTTCCTTCAGCATTTTCTTATTTTCTGTGTTCTTGATGCTTCAGCATTTGAGGCCTTGTTGACTGAGGAGAGACTGCCCTTCCCAGGACTAGCCAGTTCTTAGACACAGCAAATGGTTCCCCTGCCAGCATACCTCCCATATGGAAATGAACCAATCCAGAGCCCATACTCTGAACCACCCCCTTCTGTCTCGCTCTTACACTGCAGGAGACAAAACTCCTCTGCCTTAATCATCCCAGGGCCAGTATCAGACACCTAGAGACGGCCCTACACCCCAGAGCCCACTAAGATGTCAAGCTAGCCAGTCCTAAGCTGCTTACCCTGACTTACCTTGTCTTTTCCCATGGAAACCACAGTAAAGCCTCCTGCCCTCCTGCTTTGTCCTCACCCTTTCTGCCTCCTGGTGGACCCTGGTGCTTCCCCGCATGGCCCTGCATGGTGTGGCATGCCCCCTCCTCCTGGGAACCATACGTAACAAACCATCTTTTCAATGGTTGTAACAAACCATCTTTTCAATGGCAGCTGTCTCCTAACCTATTGGCTCCATTGTATGTGACTAATGAAGGTTACATCTTAAAACAATTTGGTTTAAAAAATACCTGGAGGGACTTCCCTGGTGGCGCAGTGGTTGAGAATCCGCCTGCCAATGCAGGGGACACGGGTTCGAGCCCTGGTCTGGGAAGATCCCACATGCCGCGGAGCGACTGGGCCCATGAGCCACAACTACTGAGCCTGCGCGTCTGGAGCCTGTGCTCCGCAACAAGAGAGGCCGTGATAGTGAGAGGCCCGCGCACCGCGATGAAGAGCGGCCCCCGCTTGCCGCAACTAGAGAAAGCCCTCGCACAGAAACGAAGACCCAACATAGCCATAAATAAATAAATTAATTAATTAAAAAAAAAAAAACCTCTAAATAGGTTTCTAAAATGGATAGTCTTGAGAAGGTAGAAGTGGAATCATAGTTTTTGGATCTTCCCAAACCCAAGACCCACATAAAAACAGCTACTTAACAACATCAAAAACCCATGGACAACATTTATGGTAAAACCAGGTGTCAGAGTGTAAGCCCTAGATCCCAAAGTACAAGCAGCCGGAGATAAAACATCAGCCAGACACAAGGTCTGCGTGCTACCAGAGTCTGTACAGGAGGAATCAGAGGGAAGCAGCAGGGCGTCTGATAGAATGAAGAAGAGAACACCCAAAGAGCCACTAGAAATCCCAGGGGGACAGTTTGAGAAGAACAGTGGAAGCTGAGAGGCCTGATGGTGCTGGAACAGTCCAGCTCCAGTGAGCAGTAACTGACCTTCCGGGACAGGCCACCACTTAGGAGAAACTGTGGAGAATGGGACTGAAATTGAGCCAGGTAAGGACAGTAGAGAGGAATAATAGAGAAGGGGAGGGAAACAGAGGCAGGAAATCTCGGAAAGCAAGCCACCATGTTTTTTAACACTGCCCAAAATTAATAGAAGAGGAAGCTCTGGGAAGGTAGGAAAGCTGCCATGAACCATACTTTCTTCTCAGAAGGTTGGGAAACAGTTTTCACATAAAAATGAGTAACAGAAAGGTATCACAGTCATGATATTAAAAAACAAATACCGGAAAACAAAAAACTTAAGTGTGTTCCTCCCAACATACCATGTATGGCCTTGCCGAAGGGACCAGTTGGATCCAGCTGCCAAATTGTACTCAGTAAGGAGGATAGAAGAACATGTTGAATGGCACCATGAGTGTGCAGTCTGCAAAATCCAGACTCAGAAATTATTCAGATAAACTATAAGGGAAAGAGAGGGATGGAGGAAGAAACTATAGGTGAAAAAAGATACTTGAAGGACATAACATTTTTGAAAATAAGGAAGACTAAAAGATGCACCACTTTGTGAAATAAAACATCAAGAAATGTACATGGTTACTGTAAAAATCTAGGTAGTGGTTACTGTTAGAGGGAGGGGGCTGGTTTTAGGATAAGATGGCTGACAGAGTTCTGTTTCTTGACTTGGTTAATGGATACAAGGGTGTTTGCCATTTAATAATTCACTAAGCTGTACGTTTGTTTTCAGTAGTTTTAAGCATCTGTGTGTTCTTTTAAATTAGACAATTTTAGAAGGGAGAAAAAAAGAAAATTAAAACAGAAGGAGCAAACTATAGATTGAAGGGGGGAAAATCCAATTAAGTCACCAGAATACCCACATGAAATCCTTTGAACTGAATTTTTCAAAGCTAATGCAAATTAAACAAATGATTTTAAATTAGTTAAAACCGAGTAGTTGATGTGTTACAAGTACCATGCCTGAGGTCTATTGCTGAGCCCTTAAAAAATAAAGGTTCCCAAAGGTTAAAATTTCCCTGGAGGCAAAGGCCCCCTGAAGCCCCAGGCATTGCATTATAATATTAAGTTCTAGTTTTATTCCAAAACTTTCCTTTGCATACATCTGGGATATCAGATACTGCCTAATGAATTTAATGCACTAATGCATAAAGATGGCCCTCTTTATACATTTCATTTCATACTTTGGTTTACAGATCTATCTTTAATTCCTTTTTATTTAGAGCTTTCCTTGTAAATGAATAAAAACATACCCTCAATTTTTCAGTTCAAATTTTATTCATGCATTCTTTCAGCAGTCAATTTTTTGTTGTTGTTTTGTTTTTGTTTTTTTAATGGGGGGTGGGGGTGGGGTGTAGGGGATGAGGCTAGATTAAGAGAGACTTAATGGACATAATCAGATATGAAGCATGGTCCTGGATCGGAGGTTAGTTTTGACAGATCACAGTAAGGACATTCTTTATTCACATGAAGGAATTTGAATAGAGTGTGATTATTTGGTGAGAAGAAAAGTTTACAAAATAGGAAGATAGAAATCATTGACTAAAAAGCAAAAAGTAGGTTATAAACAATATGATCTCATTTGGGTTTTTTAAAAGTGTATGTATGTTTATATCCATGCACATCGCTCTTCAAAAAAAAATGTGGAAGGGACATACATGAAGGCAGTGGGTCTTAAAGCACACTCCCCAGGTCAGCAAACAGCATCAGTGTCACCTGAGCAGTGCAGATTCTCAGGTCCTCACCCAGATAAGGAAGTCCGGGAGCAGAGCCCCACCATAGTATATGTTTTAACAAGCTCTTAGGGTGAATGTGATACAAGCTCAATTCTGAGAACAACTTCATTAAAGTGTTAACCGTGGTCTCTTGGTGGTGGACAATTTTTAAAATTTTGCTTATGTGAATTTTCTAATTTTCTAGCTTGCATATAGATGAATTCTATGCCGATAGATAATTTTTAAATTAAGAGGTTTTTAGTAGCATCCCACAAATTTTAGTTTATTGTGTTTTCACTTTCATTTCAGTTTAAAATACTTTCTAATTTCCCCTTGGTTTCTCCTTTGACTCATGTGTTATTTAGAAGTATGTTATTTTGTTTCCAAATATGAGGATTTTCCACAGTTCTTTCTGTTACTGAGTTTTAATTTAATTCTGTGGTTGCTGGAGAATATAGTTTGTATGACATGAGGACTTTTAAATAATTTACTGATATCTCTTTAAGGGCCCAGAATATGGTTTATTTTGGTATGTGTTTCATGTGTACTTGAAAAGAATGCTCATCCTGTGGGTGGGACGGAGCATTCCACCTATGGCAGTTAGATCATGTTGGTTGATAGTGCTGTGCAAATCATCTGTATCCTTAGTGAATTTCTGTCTATATGTTCTGTTAGTTATTGAGTGAGAGGTATTAAAATCTCCAACCATAATTGTGGACTTGTCTGTTTCTCCTTGCAGTTTGATCAGTTTTTGCTTCATGTACTTTGAAGTTCTGTTATTAAGTATATAAATACTTCAGATTTTTATATCCTCTTAATTAATTGACTCCTTTGTCATAAGAAATTATGAAAATAGGGAAGACTAAACACGGGTGTATAAAGCGTATTTGTGAAATAAATACACGTGATATTCTTCTGATGTCTACTTTGATACTAATTTAACTATTTCAGTTTTTTTAAAAATTATTAATGTTAGCATGATATGCCTTTTTCCATCCCTTCCCTTTTAACCAATTTATGTCTTTATATTTGCAGTCTGATTCTTATAGTCAGCATAGAGTTGGGTCTTGCCTTTTTATCAAATCTGACAATCCTTTTTAATTGGGAATGTTTAGATCATTTACATTTAATATCATTATTGATATCATTAAAACTGGTCATCTTACTACTATATAAAAAATAGATAACTAATAAGAACCTACTGTATAGCACAGGGAACTCTAGTCAATACTCTGTAATGACCTATATGGGAAAATAATCTAAAAAAAGAGTGTATATATGTATATGTATTACCGATTCACTTTGCTGTACAGCAGAAACTAACACAACATTGTTAATCAACTATACTCCAATAAAAATTGATTTAAAAATTAAAAAGTAAAATAAAAAATCTTTTTATAGGAAAACAAACAAAAAAGTTAAATTGGTCATCTTGCTATTTGTTTTCTATTTGTCTTATCCGTCTTTGTTCCTTTTTCCTGTCTGCCTTTTGATTAATTGAATATTTTGATGATTTCATGTTACTTTCCTTGTTGGTTTATTAGCTATAGCTCTTTGATTTGTAACTTGAGTGGTTGCTTTGGGGTTTATAATGTCCATCTTCAACTTATCACAGCCTGCCTTCAAGTGATATTATTCCTCTTCACATATAGTATAAAGCCTTACTTCCATTTTCCACTTTTTGACCTTTTTGCTATTGTTGTTATTGTTTTTTTTAAACATAAGTTATGAACCCCACATTACATTGTTGTTATTTTTGTTTGCCAGTTATCTTTTTTTAATTGAAATACATTTGATTACCAGTCAGTTATCTTCTACAGAGATTTAAATAATATAAAATTCTTAAAACATATATTAACCATACAGTTGCCATTTTGGTGTTCTTCATTCCTTTGTGTAGACACAGATTTCCATCTGATATCACTTTCTTCCTGCTCAGAGAGGCCTTCCTTTAACATAGCTTATTATGTGGCTCTGCTGGTGATGAATTCTCTGAGCTTTCGTGTTTGGATATGTTTTTATTTTGCCTTCCTTTTTGAAAGATGTTTTTTGCCTGGTGTAAAATTCTAAGATGTTTTGAGTATGTTAAAAATCTTGCACCATTGCATTCTCACATTGTTTCTGGCAAGAAATCTACTGTCATCTTTATCTTTGTTACTTTATATATAACGTCTCTTTTTGCTCTGGCTGAGTTTTAAGATTTTTTTCTATATCACTGTTTTTGATAATTTGATTGTGATGTGCTTCCATGCAGTTTTCTTCATGTTTCTTATGCTTGGAGTTTGCTGAGATTCTTGCATCTGTGGGTTTATAGTTTTTGTTAAATTTTGAAAAATTACAGCCATTATTTCTTCTAATATTTTTCCATTTCTTTCCCCCTCCCCTGCCACCTCCTCTCCTTCAGGACTCCAATTACATGCATATTAGACTGCCTAAAGTTACTCTATAGTTCTCTAATGCTCTGTTAATTTTTTGGTGATTTTTCTTTCTGTGTTTGATTTTGGATGGTTTCTATTGCTAGTTCTTCAAGTTCAGTAGTATTTCTTCTGCAGTGTTTCATTTGCTGTTAATCTCATCCAGTGTGTGTGTGTGTGTGTGTGTGTGTGTGTGTGTGTGTGTGTGTGTGTGTGCGCGCGCCTGTGTATGTTTGTATCACACTCTGTAGTTTTCATCTCCAGAAATTTAGTTTGGGTCTCCTTAAAATCTTCCATATCTCAACCTTTTGAACATAGAGAATACAGTTATAATAACTGTCTTCATATTTTTTTTTTTTTTTACTAATTCTAACATCTGTGTCGATTCTAGGTCCCATTTGATTGGTTTTTTCTGGGGGGGGTTTTCTTGTTTTGTTTTGGTTTGGGGTTTTTTTGGTCTAATTATGGGTCATATTTTCCTGCTTTGTATGCCTGGTGATTTTTTTTTTTTTTAATTGGATGTCAGATATTGTGAATTTTACCTTGTTGAGTGCTGGGTAGTTTTGTATTTCTGTAAATGTTATTGAGTTTGGGGGGGGGGAATGCATGTAAGTTATTTGGAAACAATTTAGTCCTTTCAGATCTGGCTTTTAAGACTTGTTAGGTAGGACTGGTGTAGTGTGCAGTCTGGGGTGAATTATTCCCTACTCCTAAGGGATGACCCTTCAGTACTCTACCCAGTGCCCATGAGTCATGAGGTCTTCCCATCTGGCTGGTGAGAATAGGTAGTATTCCTGGCCCTGTGTGAGCACCAGGCCTGTAACCTCTAATCCTTCTGTGTTTTTTTTTTTGTTCGTTTTTAAATTTTTTGCCCCACCTTGGCTACTTTACTCACAAGCACACGTTGATCAGTACTCTGTTGCCTACTCAAGGGTAACCCTCTGTGCTCTCCTAAATGCTTTCTACTTTCCTGTGAACTCTCTCTACCTCAATCCCCTGCACTCTCAGCCCCGTCTCTTCAACTCATGGATTTTGCCAGGTTCTGCCTATGTCCTTTCTCTCTGCACCATAGCGTGAAAAGTTGCTCAAGGCAGAGGCTGGTGTAGTCATAGAGGTCATGATTTTAGTTTCCTGTCTCTCAGGGACCACTGTTTCTCATTGGTGTCCCAGATCTTCAGATCTGTCATGTTTCTTTCTTTCCTTTTCTTTTCTTTGTGTCTTTCTTCCTTTCTTCCTTCTTTTGTTGTTTCATGTAGGAAGATAGATCTAGTCCCTGTTACTCTACTTTGACCAGAACCAGAAATCTCTAAAAATTAATAGGTTTTTAAAAAGAAAGCCACACTTAACATATCTTATAAATATACCATATGTAAAATTAATAAAATAATTAAGATAAGTATGAAAAATTACATTCAAACAAACTATTACAAACAAAAATTCAAAGTAAAGTCATTTCTTGTAGGAGCCAGCCTGCAGAAAAATTCGTTTGTTGCAATGAGTTCTAGACACTGGATAATTTTTTGTATCATATTTTACCTGGTTCCTATATATATCTTATAGTTGATGATGAAATAGTTCTGCTGTGTGCAGTTTTGACTTCTAAATAAGAAGAAGAAAGATGAACTTTTGTTGAGTCTTTTTAGAGGAACAGCATATTATGTTGCAGAAAAAGCACAGGTGTGGAGTCAGATGGACTTGAAGTGGAATCCCAGCCGTTTGACCTTGGGCAACTTAAATAAGCTCTCTGAGCTTGGCTTCCTTCGTGTGTAAAACTACCACATTGTTGTGAATATTAAATGAGAGTGTATAAAGCAGCTATCCAATGCCTGGCACACAGTAGGTGCTCAGGAAATTGACTCTTGCTGTCCCCCTGCCTGATGTCATGTAAGTGACTCTCTTTCAATAAGACCCTTTCCAAAATACCTCAGATATTTTAGTTGCCTACAAAATCCAACTGAAATGTCACTCACCAAATAATAGGGGGAAAAGATGTTTAGGAAAAGAACATAAAGGCTTCGGGGACAGCGATTCATCTTGCTTTGCCTTTGATGCCTAGGCATTAAAGCCTTTCTTCTCTAAGAGTATTTCAGTGCAGGAAACACACTCCAAAAGGGGAAAGTAACATTTAACAGGGTATCAAAGGAAAATAGAGAGGCTGACTGAAATGTAGGCAAGCAGGGCAAGATGGGGCTGAAAAGCTGTGTTGAAACTAAATTGTGGAAGATAGGTGTTATGAGCTGAATTGTGTCCCCCGAAAATGTGTATGTTGAAGCTGTGACGCCCAGCACCTCAGAATGTGACGGTCCTTGAAGACAGGGCCTTGAGAGAGGTGATTAAGTTAAAATGGGGCTGTGGGAGTGGGCCCTAGTCTAGTCTGAACAGTATCATTTTAAGAAGAGGAAACTGGGAGATACCCAGGGGACATGAGAGCCTGTGTGCACAGAGGGGAGACCTTGTGAGGACACAGCCAGAAGGCGGTCGTCTGCAAGTCAGTGAGAGAGGCCTCAGGAGAAACCAAACCTGGGATACCTTCAGCCTCCAGAACTGGGAGGAAATCGATTTCTGTTGTTTAAGCCGTCCAGTCTGTGGTACTTTGTTATGACAGCTTGAGCAAACTCTTACTTACAGGCCTTCAGATCCCAGCAGGGGAAGTTCCTTGATTCCGTGAGTCCTCCTGACTAGGTATGGCATTTCTAGAAGCCCATTCGTTTTAACCAAATCCCTCTACAGTCAGGTAATGTGGATCTGTAGCTGTGCTCTGGAGACCAGCAGCATGATTTTAGTGAGAACAGGGATGTGTGGCTTGGTTGAAGGAGTTGCGGAGGTGAGGTTAGAGATGGATGATTACAGTTGTGACCCTCCAGCGATCCGTTGGCAGGAAAAGAAAGTTTATGGTGCTTTTGTTGCCTTTTTAATTCATCTGGAACTTGTTTCTGTTCTGCTTAGGTTGAATGAAGAAGTGATTTGTGTAGGATGACCTAGACAAACTTCAGTACTTCAGTCGAGCAGCAACCCTATTTTTCTTCCTGCTCCCTCCAGCTCATGCTTTTATAGTGGTTTAAGTCCTTAGCGTGCAAGGCCTTTTCTCTCAGCTCTGCAAATGTCAACTGGTAGATGGAGAGGGTCTTGTGGGCCCCGCTTTCTCACCCAGGCCAGTTTAGCTGTGACGTTAACCGATGCCTTGGAGCGTTACTGCCATAGAACTCTACTAGACAGGCTAATTCAGGCCAGTGTGATGTTCCCAGGCCTTCATGGTTTAAAACCACATGCTCGGTTGGCTCAAATTGGTGCTTGTATTTGATGAATTCCACAGAAATGCCAAAAACAGAAGAGAGATGTTTTAAAACAATTCATAAAATTGGCTGCTACATTGCCAGAGCATATCTGTTTGGTCCTGAGTGGTTTGCAGAAGTTTAGGCAGACTCTGTGGCAGAATTGGCAATGGTGAAAGACCTCAGAGGTGGTGCCCCTGAGGCAGGCTTGGAGGCCGACAGAGCACAGGCTGGCAGGTTCACGAGTGGCGGCTCAGCAGCTACAGGAAATCCCTCTAGAGTTCTTCAGTTAATTCTCTCACACGCAAACACAACTGTGTCAGACCTTCTCCACTCGCCCACATCCTCCAACCCTCAGGGTTTACAGGGGTAAACAGATGGCGTCAAAGAGGAACTTTCTTATCTTCCCGACGCAGAAGTGTAAACTGACGTACATCTACCATTATTAGCCTTTCTGCTCCCTCCGTGCCGCCGCTGGAAAAGCTCTTCTTTCTATCTCCAGTGCCCTACGTTTTAGAGCTATCTTTCCACACCATCCCAGGTGTCTTAGGATATTGGTTATCCCTTCTTGCTCATACTCTCAACCCCTCCCTCCGCCTATTTTTTTTTTTTTTTTTTTTGGCCACAGCACGTGGCATGCGGGATCCTAGTTCCCTGACCAGGGATTGAACCCCTGCTCCCTGCAGTGGAAGTACAAATTCTTAACCACTGGACCGCCAGGGAAGTCCCAGCCCCTCCCCTTTTTAAGCACCCCCAGGTCCTTCCTGTGGAAGACAAGCAAATAAGCAGTACCTTTATTGAATTCTTCCCCCTCCTCCACACCCCCATTCTCTGGTCTCTTCCTTCACAGCCAAGCTTCTTGGAAAAGCTGTTCACCCTTCCTGTCTCCTCACCGTCCACCGGACTTTCAGGCCCCTCTCCAAGTCCACTGACCAGCAGATACTCTAGCTCTCATCTTGTCTGATCTTTCAACAGCTCTTGATGTTCTTCCTTCTGGAAACACTGTCTTCCCGTGGCTACCGTGACATGACTCTCTCCTTATGTTCCTTCTGTCCTTGCCTGCTCCCGTCGGCCATCCTAAGGTAGACGCGTCATCAGTGCTGATGCATTTCATCCTCTGGGCTCCACGAGGCCGTCTTGTCCTCATGGCGTCACAGTGCTGGCAGCCTCTAACTGTGAGATCTCCCGCCCAGGCTTCTCTGAGCTTTGGATGAGTGTGTCCCACCGTTTTCATACTGTTTCTTCCTCGTGAAATCCAAGGGCACCTCCTAAGATGGAAGTTTCTAGAACCCCTCCGTCCTGGCCCTCTTCCAGCGCTCCCCGTCTCTGAATGGCAGCAGCATCCGTCCAGACGCCTGCGGCAGAAACCTCAGCGCCATTCTGGTTATCGTCTGCTTCTCGGCCGCCACATCTAGCCCATCAGTGAATCCCGCTGGATTTTACCTGTTACATTTTTCTTTTCTTTCTTTCTTTCTTTTTTTAAATTTATTTATTTAATTTATTTAATTTTGGCTGCGTTTGGTCTTCGTTGTTGCACGCGGGCTCTCTCTAGTTGTGTCAAGCGGGGGCTACTCTTCTTTGCGGTGCGCGGGCTTCTCACTGCGGTGGCTTCTCTAGTTGCAGAGCACGGACTCTAGGCGTGCGGGCTCTAGAGCTCAGGCTCAGTAGTTGTGGCACACGGGCTTAGTTGCTCCGCAGCATGTGGGATCTTCCCAGACCAGGGCTTGAACCCGTGTCCCCTGCATTGGCAGGCAGATTCTTAACCACTGTGCCACCAGGGAAGTCCATGTTACATTTTTCTTGATTCCACCTAATTTTCCCCAACTCTGCTTCTGCCCTCCTGGTCCAAAACACCATCCTCTTTTGCCTGGACGACTGCAGCAGATAACCTGCGTCTATTCTGACCCCCTCTTTCTGTTCTCACACTGCCAGAGTAATCTTTTCAAAGTGCAAATCTGATCGTATCAGCCCCATATTTAAAATTCTTCCCAGTGTTCTCAGGATAACGATGAAGTGTCTTAACGTGGCCTCTGTAGGGTCTGGCCCCTTCCTGACCCACCAACATTGTTCTGCTGTCATGTTGGTCTCCCCTAATGTTAAGTCACCTGGACAGGTGTTTTTACTGCATGTCTTCATAGCTTCTTCTCACCTCTCTTCAGATTTCAGCACAATGTCACCTTCAGGGAAGGTTTCCTCCTGCCTCTACCCCACCTGTAACTGGGTCAAACCTCTCTATCCTGACACTCAGAGTCCTCTGGGACTCCCCCTTGTTTCCTTTGTCTCAGGTACTTCTTTACTTTTCTTGGGAAGGTTTTGTTTCCTGTCTTTCTCACTAGACCATATGCTCCATGAAGCAGGCACCATGACTGGTCTCCCATCATTGTATTCCCAGAAGCCAGCAGAGCGACACAGTGATGTGTTGTTGAATGAATAAATGGGTTTGAAGAACAGGGTTTGAGTCCCAGCCCTGGGCAGCTATGGTCTGAATCCCACTTTTCTCATCTGTCAAATGGAGATATTTTTGCCATCTTTTAGGATTCTTGAGAGAAAAATAATTCATCTCACAAACGACGATTGTTGTTTTGAATGATTATTCTCTCTCATTTTAAGGTTGAGTCTTATGAATGTGACAGTGGAGATGATCCTAAGTCAACTAATGCCTTTATTGTTTTTCTCATATAACAGAGTGGTAGGGGACGGGGAATATAGAAATGAGGATTTCATTAGAAAGTCATATTTATTTGAAAAGGTGGTGGGGAAGATTCACCTGAATAAATAGACCCTTAAATTTTTTTACTTTTACTTTTTTCATTATGAGAATTCTGAGTGATCATCGAAGGTAATTTGGATGATATAGAAATCACCCATCTTCCCACCTCCCAGACACATTTTCCCACACTCTCAAATAACTCATCAGAAGTCAAGTTACGGGATGAAAGAGTATGTATGTGAATACTTTTTAGGCTTTAGATAATTATTCCCTAATTGGTCTCCAGAAACGTTGTGCCAATTCATACACCCACCAGTAGAGTAGGGCAGTGTCCATTTCCTGGCACCCTTGCCAACTCCGGGTTTATAGAATACAGACACGCACTGCATACAGGCGTATCTAGATGCGTATTTAATGGGGGGGCAATGGTATTTGATTAAGTTTGCATTTGTAGAGCAAAGTACTCCTGAACTTGGACATTCTCTTGTTAGCCACTGGCATTTTTTCTTCACCAATTACCTGTTATTCTTTGCATAATTTTCTTTAGGAGTGTTTCTCTTTTTCATATTTCCTTATAAAACCCTCTTTACATTAAGCCCATTAACTTTTTAAAAATCATATATGCAGATATGAGCTTCAGTAGGACCCTTTCACATGATCACAAGTTCAAGGGTTAACTTATACTTTATTAATGACAACTGGTTTCTCTCTTTTTTTAAAATCTTGCCGCTTGAATTGCACGCTAAGGAGAATGTGTGTGAAAAGAGTCTGGACTTTGAAGTTGGACAAACCTGATTTCAGTCCTAGCTCTGCCACATTCTAGCTGAGGGCCTGGGACAAATTACTGAGCCTCTTCAAGTCTCAGATTTCTCTCCTGAGTAACAGGAATCCTCTGGCCTTGCTTTGAGAGGTAAATAGCTTATGAACGGTGCCTTGTGCAGAAGTGTGTTCTATAAATATTCACTCCCTTTCCGTACCCCTCAAAGATGTACCGTTCTGTACGTACATCTATATACATGTGTTTTGTTTCACTAAGGAGCACGCGTATTTTACTCCATTTATAGCCAGATGTGCAATCAGGCGTTAATATTTACTGAATAGTTAACTGTGATCAAAGTACCAGTGAGAATAGAAAAATTCTTAGTGAACCGTGCACTATTTGCATCTAGGAGAGATTTTTAATTTTCAACCTCAGGGATAATATTATTAGCAAGTTCGGATCCGTTCTATAAACATGGGAGACAATGTAAGTTATGGCATTCTGGAGGGAAAAAAAAAAGGCACAGACCGCTTCAAATCCTCAAAAATATTTTGATTTTAAACAGCTCCTAGTGGAGTCTCAAAATACTTGCACTCTCTCATTGAGAATTGATGTCTCAGTCTGTTCTCTTTTCCTTTGTAGGTGTGGCTGGATCTCTTAAAACCTATTGTCAAGCAGATTAGAAGTAAGTATACCACCCCCCCCACCCCCGCCTGTTTAACAGTGATGTCAAATATAAACCAAAAGTCTTCCTTGTCTAAGCGTCGTCTGCCCTGTGGTGTCAAGCACTGGGGCCACACTTTCTTTTTTTACCCTGTGATTGCATTTCAGCATCTACTAATCCACGTACTATTAAATGTATCTTCTGCAATTTTAATATATAACAATTTGGTAATCAAAACTTGGAAAACAAATGTCATTTTAATTAACGACTAAAGCAGGTTCTTAAGGCCCAGAGCAGTTGAGCTTGTCTGGTCTGTTCTCATGTTTCTTACTGTCACTTTTGAAGGGGGCAGGTGAAACCATTTATTCATGAAATTGCTATTAGGTTTTCTGTGCTGCCTTTTCAAAGCCTGTGAGATCAGAATGCAAGTGGTGTTTGGAAAAATAAGGTGCCCAAAAGTGTGTGAGTGTGTGTGTGTGTGTGTGTGTGTGTGTGTGTGTGATTGGCAAGCAGGACAGAAGGGAGTCTGCCTTGCATTTAGACCGTGTTGTCGAAGGAAAGATTAAGGAGGGTCTAGGAGAGAAGTAAGGGAAGGGAACACTTGCTTTTTCCCTCCCTTCTCATTGTGCATCAGCACCAGACCATCCTCCCCTCTCTCCACTGTGAGGTCAAGTTCAGAGACAAGCTCTCTTCTCCAGTTCATCCCAAATTGTCCCTCACTGCAGCCAGAGACCAGGCAAGAGACTGAGGATGGTAACAAAACTGCATTCCTTTAGTTGAACGTGAATCACACAGTACCTCTTGGGGTCGGTTTTATGTCTGATTAAGAAACCCCACCAGTGCAGTGGTTAAGAATCTGCCTGCCAATGCAAGGGACACGGGTTCGAGCCCTGGTCCGGGAAGATCCCACATGCGGCGGAGCAGCTACGCCCGTGCGCCGCAACTACTGAGCCTGTGCTCTAGAGCCCGCGAGCCACAACTGCTGAGCCTGAGTGCCACAACTACTGAAGCCCGCGCGACTAGAGCCCATGCCCCGCAACACGAGAAGCCACCGCAATGAGAAACCCACGCACCACCAGGAAGACCCAACACAGCCAAAAATAAATAAACAAACTAAATTTATTAAAAAAAAAGAAACCCCACCAGGCTACTTACAGCAATTTATGTGGCTGTAATAAACAGGCACACTGTGTTGAGTGGCCCTTATGCAATTGAAATTGATATTGATCTTCTATCATTTAAATTAAGCAATCGTTAATGCAGAAAACGAAAGAGCCGTTGTTCAGCGTTTATTGGGTGGCTGGCCTAGGACTAAGTGTGGAGGACACATTGCTGTGAGAAGCCCCCAGGCCTGAAGGCTGGAGGAAGCACGGCATCTAAAATGATGACATTTGTTCCCGCAGTAACCCGCAATGGGAACTGCTGATGGTGGAAAAGTGTCAGACCCAGGACAGCGGCTGTGGTTTGGTTTAGCACCCGAGCAGAGGCTCTCCTTTTCATCTCTGTGGGCTATGACTCGCCCCGTGTGACAAAGCTGTCATTTTGCATTTAGTGCTAGCATCTTCCTAGCTTCGGGTTTTCTAAGGATCCAAGTAGCCTCATTTAATTCCCCATCTGTGAAAATTGCTGGGAAGAATGAGCTAGACCTTCCCATCTTCCCCATTTTGTTCTTGCTATTTTGTGATCCAGAGTTGACACACGAGGATTTCTGTTAATTTTTAGAATGGTTAGCGGAAAGAAGCCCGGCTTCTCTTGGTTTCAGTATTCCTGTGCCTTGTTTTTTTTCCTCCTAATTTTGTACGTATTGCCAACATCTTCATCTTATAGATACATCGTTTGGGGTTTTTTCCCCTAAATTTGAGTGTGTTATAAAAATTAAAGTACAACATCTGTCTTTTGTGACGGTGAAAGGTAGAGCAAAAAAGACATTTTTTACTTTTATACAACTGCTGTTAAAGTTTGGATTTCATCATAATACCTTGTATTTCATAGAACATAAACTTTTGCTGTTATTCCAAATGGCAGAACCTGTAGGATTGCTTTTGTATTGTGGCTTATACAGCAAAATAAACTCTGACTCAGGTTACAAATTATTATTTTATAATCTATTTGATGTTCTGTTTGAATTCTAGAAAGTTACCTGTCTCATTCCCAGTCTTACCCTGCCCACCCCCTCCCAGATCTGCTTCCTAATTTTGTTGGAACTTATCGATAAGATGTTGTATGAGACACTTAGTAAAGGCTTTGACTGACTGTGATGAACACAGTAGCCGCTGTACCTTGGAGAGAGTTAGAAATAATAAATTACATAACTGATTTACTTTTTTGTTATCTCTTCCTTAAGCTGTCTAAAGCCTATATTTGGACTAAAGCAGACAGATAAATTTTTGAAGACAGATGCCTGCTTCTAAAATCTGGGTACAATTTACGTCTCCAGGGGAAAAATTTGATGCTTCAATGTAATATGCCTGTCACAGTATTTTTAAAAAGCAGGTATCTGGACTTCCCTGGGGGTTCAGTGGTTGAGACTCCGTGCTTCCAACGCAGTGGGCGTGGGTTCCATCCCTGGTCGGGGAACTAAGATCCTACATGTCATGCGGTGTGGCCAAAAAATATAATTTAAAAAAAACCAAACAGGTATCTGTCTCCCCACAATATGAAAATGCGAATTAGTAACCAACTTAACCAGCTATTAAGTGACTTGGATGTTGGCAGAAGTGCTCTGGGCAGCTCGGAATAAGACTTATTATTTGGTATCTAATATACCCTCTTACATCTTTTCCTTTAATGGCATTTGAAAGACAAATCAATAAATGCTTTACTGCTTTTTCCCCCCTTTCTAGGGCCAAAGCATGTCGTTGTTAAGTTTGTGGTGAAATTCTTTCCACCTGACCACACACAACTCCAAGAAGAACTCACAAGGTTAGTGGTTTGGAAACTGGGTATTTATTGCTGTGGGTGCTGAGGAGAAGAGAGAGTGAATGTTCTAAGTCAACTGATGAAACATTTTCACAATGTTACCTTGACCAGCATCTGCTCTGTGCTTGACAGTTTAACCTTCCTCCCTCCCAGTTGTGTTTACAAACATGGGAAGAAAGAAAGTACCACAGTTTCCCTGAAAGCTGGTTTCTCGAAGGCTGTGCTATGAAGTATCTGGACTTATAATCTGTTACCGTCGTATTTCCCCCTCTTACACCTGTCACATCACAAGACAGTTTTGGGAAATGAATCTCTTCTGTGAAACCAAGGTGTGAACTCCGTTTCTCTCTGTTGCTGCAGTGGGTGAATCAACATGAACTGTACGGCGGTTTCTTTGAAAGTGTGGCCGAGTGGGAGGAGTGTGGCCAAGCCCTGCCCCTGGTAGCTGTGTGACCAGCCGGTTACTAAACGCCCCTGCGCCTCTGTTAATTCCCGTGTCAACGCGACTGCAGTGCTTGTTTGGCCAGCGTTGTTTAGAGGTTAAGCATAGAGTGGCCGGAACCCAGTAGGGCTGCTATGAGTGACAACCCCCATCATCCTCATCTTCATCCCTGCTACTCCCCAGTTTATAATTTCCAGCAAGACACGTGGTAGTCTAAAAGAGAGCAGAGCCTGGTGGGAACATGCGAAGATAAAACGCCTCCCTTTCAAGACTACACTACACTAGTGTGACCAGCCAGATTCTTGCCGCACGTGCCTTACAAGCTTTAACTGTTCAAGATGAGGGCTGTCATATCTTTCTTGTCCCTCTGGGTTGAGAGCACAGTATTTTGGGTGGTTGAGTTTGTTAAATGGTTCATCATTTGTCAAAGAGATGAAAACATTCAGTCAACAGTATTGACGGAGTGTACATGGTGTGCAAGCCTTGTTCCAGGGACGGGGCGCATACTGGTGAAAAGACCGGCCTGACTTTCACGGGAACAGACACAATGATTAAATAAACAAGAAAAATATCAGATAATGGTAAGAGCCTTTAGGTAATGGAAGTAGACGATGTGATAGAAGGTGACTGGTGATGACTTTACAGTGCCTGGTCTGGGATGCTTGGGCTGGGAAAGTGACAAGGATCTGTCAGTCATTTTCGGAGGAAGAGCTTTCCAGGTAGAAGGAACGGTTAGGCAATGCCCAAGGCAGAATCAAGCTCCAGGCGTTCAGATACCTAAAAGAGGGCTCGCGTGGCAGGAACATTGAGGGCGAAGTGCATTGAGGTGGGGCAGAGGCCCGATAATACGTCGTGTTGAGAGACTGGTTGCCGTAGATACCGAGGGGAGGATGGCAGGAGGAGATGGCAGTCACCCAGGCCAAGATGATGGCGGCCACGGAGGTGGTAGGAGTGGAAACGGAGAAAACACATGCATTTGGAGCACGTGCTGGAGGTGGGGCTGATTTGAATTTGTGACGGGTTGTGGGTGGAGGCTGAGGGAAGGAGAAGGGATGCTGAAGATTTTGACTTAAGCCGCAACCAGATGGATGGGTGACAACTAGAATGGGAAGGGGTGGAGGGAAGTAGAGGACTGGGGAGGGTGGAGAGTCAAGAGTTCGGTTCTGCCAGGTCACGTTTGAGGTCCCTGCTGGACATCCCGGGGCTGGCGTCAGGAGGGGCACCAGGTACACGAATGTGCGATTCCAGAAAGGGAGGAAGGCGAAGGCTCTTCCCATGGCTTCGCGTGTTCTGAATGAGTCACCGCTGATAGTTTACCTCCGCTTTCACCCCTAAAATGAATGAAGCAGCTAAGTGGCCAGGAACTGCAGAGGCCGTCAGCCTTCTGGGAACCACATGCCTCGGCCAGGGCGCTTCCCGTGGAGAAGGGGCAGCTGGGGCTGCCACCTGAGTTCCAGGATGCCGACACCTGTAGCATCTTCATGCGGTGTCCTTACTGGGGCTACTGTGTCTCAGCTTCTGGGGCTGGTTTTCCTGTTGTTGGAACGTATGTTGCTGGAAGCTCAGAATATTGACATGAATCTGAAGGCCAGTCCAGCTGTTGGTCAGTAGCGTGCCTTTTCCTCCCACATTTCACTGGGCCTTCATCCTGCTTAGGAAGTTGGCGGCATAAATTACCACTGCCCCCCAACCCCAGTCCTTTCTCCCCATTCTACTTTGCGATGAGTTTTGCACCTTTGCAGTTTTTGTGAATCATCATCTCTAGGGATTTGTGATTTTTCTACCATTCTGGTCCTTGTTATAAAATTCCAGACAACTTGTGACCATCAAGCCGTGTGTGTGTGCCTGGTATTTTGCCAGCTGTTCTGACCGATCTGATAAATTCCTCAAGTGACACAAGCTCAGCTGGACGTAGCAGGTTTGGGGGTTTGTTGTCGCTGTTTTCTGGCTCCCAGTGTTAACTGACATTTTAGAAATCTTTTCCGAGGAGAGAATTCCTTTGGCTCTGGGGTGATAAAATTGATGGGAAGTTTAGAAGCTCCCCGTTGCTTTCCGCTTTGTCACAGGGTATGTCGGGAAGGCGACTTCCCAGATCCAAAGTGTTGTTCTCCCACACTCTCAAAGTCCTATTCAAGCGGAAATTTAAGGGTGGGACCATTGAGGTGCCAGGCAGTTTTCTATGGCAGATGGTGAGGGAGGGAGGGTTCGGGAGAAGCCCCGTATGGACACTACTTCATGGGCGAGGGAGGTGCAGACAAGAGGGAGACAGACAGAAACGGGCCCGCAGTTCAGCAGACTTCAAGTGACTCGAGCTGCAGCTGATTCTTCGGGCCTCCAGGAATAGCTTTCGGCTTCCCATTTATATAGATCGAAGATTAAATTGCACTTTGCTGTTAAACAAGAAGCTGAATTCCTTTCTATTTATTGAGCTACACTCTCACTGGAGCTCTCGTCCTACTGACACCAGGGCTCAGGCATCTAGAAGGAGAAAAGTACTGACTCTGAGGTGCAAGTTTAAAACCGCTTGGGGGAGGGGTCTTTGGAAAAGAAGTTAGCAGGCTTTCTTCTGGCAGAGCTCAGAATCACTTGGCTGTGCTGGTGAGGTCAGACGTATTCCACTGCTCTCTGAACATGTCATCTGACGTGGGATCCAGTTTCTACTTGGCTGTGTTCTTAAAGGTGCAGGGGACCTACCAGAATTTGCTGCTCTTCAGGGCCTGCCGCAGTGTTGTCCTTTGTCTGGCAGAGACATCGTACTGTACACTGAATAAGGCAAGAAAGATTAAGAGCTCCCGGATGAAATAAATTGAAACAGGCATGTTTAAAACATGGCATGAAGATGGGTGTGATTTCCTCCCCTGTGGTCCCTGGAAGTGACATGACAGCCCTCTGATCGGCCCTGCCGCTGTCATCGCCTCCCTCCTCACATCCATCCTTCCGCCAAGGAGAGCTGATTCCGTTTTGAGCCCTTCATGTGAATTTGACTGGAGCTGCTTCAGTTTAGAATGCAAAAGGTGCTGCGAAATTTCTAAAGTTAGCCCTGCAGCCAGCGTGCGGGACTTACAGCTGTCTTTACGAGAAGATGAGACGGTACCCAGGAAGGTCTTTCTCAGATTACAAGGGCCTTAGCACAAGTCAGCGTAATCAGGGAGTGACAGATTCCTCCTGCAGTTGGCAATGGGGCACTCGTCCTCTGTCTAAATAGGTGAGCTCTCGGAACCCAGCACCGTCTCGCCACCCACAGGAGACCCTCCCCAGAGGCCCCGAAGCCTGTCGGACCCTGACCCTGAGTCTGTCGCTGGACACAGCATCCTGTGTTTGAACTGGTAGCTGTTACCATATTCGGAACATCATGCTTTTACAACATACATTCTTCCTACTTAGGTAAAAATTAACCACACATAAGAATTAAAGCCTGTCGTTCTAAGTGTTGACTTCAAGAAACAATAACCAATGCCTAATCCAGAGAGATGGTTTGTACCACATCTTCCCATATAAATCTATGTGCTGATGTTGTGATTACTTTATATGCTCTGCCATTCTCTACTTTGACTTTCCAGGGAGAGAGACAGAGACAGAGAGAGATAAAAGAAAGTGAATGAATGAATGAATAAACATTACATTGCGGGGGGGTGGGGTGGATAAAGGCCAACTGTTGTCAACTAGTGGATCTGTGGGTGTTGTTTTGTTTTGGTTTTTTTCTGGTTACAGAATGCCTCCGTAGTTCTTTAGTTCTTAATCATGGAATTTCCTAAACGATTTAAAGGGTATTCATTTTTCTTTTATTTAAAGAAAAAAAAATTGCTAACATATACAGAATGTTTTCATTCTGGTCACTATGCTTTCCATGTATTATCTCATTTAATTCTTAAGGCCACCTCTGTGGTTAGTCGTGTTAAAAGCCCTTTTTTTTTTAAATTAAAAAGAACCCTTTGTTATTACAAAAGTAGTCAACGTACAGTGTAGAAAATTAGAATATACAGGTAAACAAGACTAAGAAGATAAAACTACTGTGTTCTTGCTGCCCAGAGCTGAGCGTTGTTAACACATCAGTGAGAGAGCCTTTCTGATATTTTTCTGTGCATATACATGTACTGTTCATCTCATCTGATACCCTGGCCGTACTCAAATGTCCCCCTTTGTTCCCCAGATGTCATTTATATCTGCTCATCTAACGTGAAATTCACTGTAGGACCACGTTGCATCTGGTTGTTATGCCCTTTGGACCTCTTAATCTAGCGGAGTCCCTCTTTTTTTTTCTTCGTGATACCATCTTGTTGAAGAAACTGAACTGGTCATACTATAAAATAGCCTACCTGCTAAATTTGTCTGGTTGCTTCCTGTTTAGCTTATTCCTCTATCTTCTGTATTTCCTGCAAACTAGACCTTAGTTCTAAAGGATACAAGTTAAACATTCTTGGCTAGAATCCCATCCTAAGTGATGTTGTGTGTTTCCTGTTTCATTAGTGATGCTGAGATTGATCACTGCGTTAAGGGTGGTGACATTCTGACCTTTCCATTGTGAAGGAAAGTCATATGACTTTGTATGCAAATGTCCAAACTCCTAAGTGGTTTTTATACCGATTAACAATCCTTGCCAAGTCAATAATTTCTTTAGAGGGGTAGGATGAGGGTTTTATAATTATGTTATTTTTTGCTGTGTTATTTGTCAGTGTTCTTCTGTAAAGTAGAACTTTGCCTCATCTACTTAGATTGTCTGTATATCCTGAAATACCCTTCCTACTGGAGAGGCAGATTACATGCCCAAGTTTTTGCCTTGGGTTACCAGTTTCTAAAAAAGAATTTCTTGAATAGACTCCTCAAATGGTGATACATTCTATTTTTTCTGCTTTCTATTTTTATGACTATTATAATGGACTCATAAAGTTTTATTAGTTCCATGTGTTTCAATTCACTTTAATCATTCTTTTTTGCTACTCAAGTTGTCACAACTTTGGCCAGTGGACGCCCCTTCAGGGTTTTTTTTTTCCCCTTTTAATATAACCCATTTATATTTGCAAGCTGCCTTGCTCTCTGGCATAACTAGATCTTCCAGGCTTGCTTTGTACCTTCCTCTGCCCCACACCTGGAACCTACCATTTCTGCAAGGTCCTACCTCTGTATCCTTCTCTGTATTGGGTAATTGTGTGAGAGCCAGAATCTGGTTGCTAAGGGTTGCTGCCGAAGTGACGCTCCTTCTAGACAGTGGGCAAAACTAGCAAATATCTTTCTAAAAATCTATGCGTTCATATTGATATTGTCAAATCGATTTTAACATCGCCCTGTTTTTACTTAATTTCTTTGATTTATACTTTTTTTTCTTCCACCAAAAATGTTACTTGCTTTATTCTACTTCATAAAGAAAAGAATTTTTAAATAACTTAAATTGATTTTTAAAGATCTGGCAACTGAGGCTTATGGAAGAAGCTGAGTGACTTATTACACCACAAAAAAAGACACTCTTGTGTTTCCAATTCCATTGGCAAGGCTTTTCCTAACCATGATAGCCTACTGTTATTGTCTGAGCCATAAAGCCATTTTTTTTAGTATATTTGACTGATCTGTGAAAAAATTTTAAATGTGTGCTCTACCCTGCAAAAATAGATAGGGTGGTAAGTTATAGTCTTAATTACTTATGGCTGTATCTCTCCATATAAAATGAAATGCATTACTCATTGTGTGGACAGATTGCAGCATATGTCTCCGGGTGCTTTTAGGGAGGTATGAATATTTACATTGCAGCCAGTAGCACCAAGAATTCATCCCTCCTGTACAGACTTTCTTGTTCTTCGGTTTATATACCTTTCTTTAGGTCCTCACTGTGTGGGCAAGTTGCCAGTGAGCAAAGTGAACCTGACTTTGTTGCCAAACCTCCCCACCCTCTTTGCTCGACACTCATCTCTATGTATATGACGCCCGTCTTTCTTTGTATTCGCAGGTACCTATTTGCTCTGCAGGTGAAGCAGGACCTGGCTCAAGGCAGGCTGACGTGTAGTGACACCAGCGCTGCCCTCTTGATCTCACACATTGTGCAATGTAAGTTCTGTTGGTTTCCTTCAGAAAGCATGTGGGAAATAACACAGTGATCTGCTTGGTGGGGAGAAAAATGACATCCACTGAAAGCAATAATGTCTTTGTCTTACATTGCTATTAGCATGAAACCCAAGGGGTGGAAAACAGTACTCCTAACTTCGTTTATATATACTCCCCCACCAAACGCTGACCCGGGAATTCTGTGTTCTGGTGCTTGTCTACTCTTTCTAAGGACTACGCATTTGTTGAAAACTCAGTTGACTCAAAGGAGAAGCTTGGATACACGGTGGCAAAGTAGACTAAACTTGTTCTGTCCTGTTCTTGGATTTAATATTCATCATTGAATATGGCACATTAGCCTTCAGACATAAAACTGTCAAAGATTTCCCTTCTTGTATTCTGTTCGAGAGTTCAGTACACCAAGACACATGAAGCTGGACGGAACCCAAGTGATGCTTGAAGCTAAATATTTTAACTTTCTTCCTCTAGACAAAGGATAAGTTAGAGTGTGCTCATTCTAAGGCTTCCTGACTACTCACCTGGGCATTTTTTTTGTCTCGGTCAAGGCAGAAGTTACTTGAAATGGAATATACACATTATGTTTCAGGAAGGAAATGATGTATATAGACCAAGGTCAACATATGAAAGCACTAGTATAAAATAATTGTGCTAGCATATCATTCTAAAATTTCCATTGTATACATAGTAGTCCCATATAATCAGCCCCATCCTGTCCATATAACTGCCCAGTTAACGAGCTTTCCACAGGTTTGTAGGAAGGGTCACTCCCAGCAGTCAGCGAATTACCTTAGTCCGAAATGATGAGGTGTTTCTAGAGACCATGCTTATCTTATTTTTTGTGCGTGGCCATTGTTGACTATCTGCCAGACTTAGTAGATGGATGTTTTCTTATTAATTTGAAAAAATGATGTGAGAAAGAAAAGACAGGCCCCAAAAAAAAAAGTAGGTAAACTTTTTTGAACTTTACTATGTTCCAGCTCTGTGTATATTATCTCATTTAATTCTTATAACAACCCTGTGGGCTCAGTACTATTATCCCCATTTTAAAATGAGGAAGCTTTGGCACAGAAAGTTACATAATGTTTTTGCCTTTTCCGTGTTTGGTCTTCTCTCTTCTTACAGTGACAGTGGACAGAGGAGGGCTTTGAATCAGGCAGACCTCGTTTCTGTTAGTTGATTGTTCACCCTGGCAGGTTACTAAGCCCCCGGCCTCTCTTTCCTTTCGAACAGGGGGATAATAGAATCTGTTTCATAACAGATGAAAGTGAAATGATAGCATCAATATTCAGCATATGTTAGGTGTTCAATATACCCTCCTTTCTTTATCCTCACTCACCTAGGGCCCTCCCTTTCCAAATAATGGGAAATTTTGACATAAAGCTTCCTTACTGGAATAGCAACTTCAGCAAAGGTCTGTGACCCTGGGCCTTTGGTGAGAGAAGAGAAATTTAGTCAACTATTCCTGATGCCATTTAGTCTTGTAGCCCCTTCCTCCTAAGGCCCTTCCTTTTTAAAGGAAGAGTGAATCTTCCTTTTTAAAGAAGGAGTGAATCTTGCTTGCACACATGGAAAGTAGAGGGTCACGGGAATCCAGAAAACCATGTGCTTGGTCTGACGGACCCCTCACCCCCAGACACCAACAAGGGGCTCAAAATCCCCTGAGAATCTTGAGTTCTCCAAAGGAAATGAAATAGGTGGGTTCAGAAGTATTTCTGCTATTTCTATACTCTGTGATACGCAGTTGCGTGACACACTGTTTCTATAATCTTATACTTACAAAGCCCCATTTCTGTATTTTTAAGCATCCTGTACATTCTGTCATGGAAGGAGAAATTTCACAGAGTCCTCTGTGAATAGTGTGTTCATTTAAATTATTGGTAGTTATTGACGTCATCAGTAAGGTAGGAGGGGTCAGCTCATCTCCCTTCTGCAGAAGCGATATTACTGCTGATGGAAAATTCTCTCTAGTGAGCTACATTTTCATCTCCTCTGTGTCTATACACGCAATCTGATTTTTAAAAAAGTTTTCCTCCCTTTCATTTGAATTCATGGAGGCATCTGTCACATAGTCCGTATTGTTTTCATTGGTTCCTCTGTTACTGGCCTTAGGTACCCCCTGTATATATTTCAGACTTCTAATACTCTCTAGTTGATTATGAATAGACCAAGTGGGACAAGCTGATGAAGAGAAGAATCAAACACTATTTGGGCCTGATGTAACAGAGGAGGCATGGCGGGGCTAGATTTCTGCACGTTGTGTGTGCGTCCACTCTGAGGATTGTACCTGGCAGAACAGGATTCGGGGGTGGTGGCGGTCTTATTTTTTTGCCGAGAGTAGACTGCTAAGGAATTTAGTATATACATCAGCTAATATGACACCTTTAATTAAAAAATAGTCATATCTTGCACACTTACAGTTCTCAGACTCTCCAGACATAAGGAGGTGCCTATTTCCATGTTTCCAAGAAGAGAGCATGTGGGAGAAAGTGGATTTCACAGTCGTGTTGCCCTTGCGTTTTAGGAGTTGAAAAGCAAGTGACTCCGAGGAAAAGACAGTTTAGGCGTATTGACCCCGATGCCAAAGGAAAAACTGGAATTCTTCGCTCGTTTATATTGAATTATGGAAAAGGCTCTGTTATAAAATCCATAGATGTTAAGAAACCCAAACTTAAAACTCGTAAGAAATTTAGGACTTAGGTGAGCCCCCTCTCCCTCCCGCCGTACGCAGTCCGTCTTCGTTATGTGCAGATTTCATGTTTGCACATTCACCTGCTCTCTAAAATGTATTTGTAAGCCCGGAATCAGCCCTGTGGGTGCTTACACGGTCACTCGCAGACGTGCGCAAGAGGGTCAAAACTTTGAGTCGCCCCTCCCTCACCCCCCCAGTGGAGGCCGGAGGAGGTGATGCTCTGCCTTCAGGTTTCAGCTCTCACACTGGAAACCAGTGTCCTTTTTGTGATCTCTCTGGAGCCACGCTGTTTGCATTTCTGTGCTTTTTGTTGATTTCCCTGTTTTAAATGGCCCCCAAGCATCGTTGCTGAAGTGCTGTGTAGTGTTCCTAAGTGCAGGAAGGTTTCGATGCGCCTCACAGAGAAAGTAAACACGGGTGTAGATAAGCTTCGTTCAGACGTGCGTTACAGTGCTGCTGGCCGTGGGTCCCGTGTTAACGAAGCAACAAGGTACATAAAGTAGGATGTCTTTCAACAGAAACACACAGAAAACAAGGTTAGTTGGTGAAAATGTTTCAAGAGTCTCGCAGGAACCTAACCCTGTATTTCCCCTGGGAATGATGGTTTAGTCTTCACTAATTCGACGTGCGTGGGGACTTGATGCAAGAGCACTACCGTGAATAATGAGATGAACTGTGCTTTCTTTTTTTAATTTATTTATTTATTTTTGGCTGTGTTGGGTCTTCGTTTCTGTGCGAGGGCTTTCTCCAGTTGCAGCAAGTGGGGGCCACTCCTCATTACGGTGTGCAGGCCTCTCATTATTGCGGCCTCTCTTGTTGCGGAGCACAGGCTCCAGACGCGCAGGCTCAGTAGTTGTGGCTCACGGGCCTAGTTGCTCCGCGGCATGTGGGATCTTCCCAGACCAGGGCTCGAACCCGTGTCCCCTGCTTTGGCAGGCAGATTCTCAACCACTGCGCCACCAGGGAAGCCCAACTGTGCTTTCTTAAGGCCGGATAGGAGGAAGTGCAGAAAAGACAGTGTCACCATCGCCATGGCAAACCAGTGAGGATGGCAGTATGGCCACTCCTGCACAGTTTCCTGTGATGGAGGGTGGCAGCTTTACTTAGGGAAGGTGAAATTTGTTCACAAAGTGCAACTAGGAAATAATGTTATTGATTTGCCATGGCAGCGAGAAGCTAGTGGGTGACTGATTCTTCCAGTGGCCCCAGCTGGTGCCAAGCAAATATTCTCAGGGGCTGTGATTTATAGCAACATATAGGCCACATCCTGCATGATTACTGGGGTGCATTGCCCAAAGTGTGGCAAGCTGCTTCACATGACAAAGTGAAAATTAGGCTTCATGGCAACGTTTACTTACTTTTATTGTAAACAGTTGGACTCTGGTCATTTTATTAAGCTTGTTACACAGACTGTATGATAAAGGCATGCCGTTCCATCTGTATTAAATTGCTGTAAACTGAGCTGGAGCTAGTGTTAAGGTACAATTATTAATTTAAAGCTCTGTCCTTTAGTTTTCCAGATTAGAGCAATTTGGGGACTTGAGAAAATTATGCATCCCCTTCCTTGTAGACTAAAAATTTGTAAGAATTTGCAATCTGATCTGTCATTTCTGACAACACAACTACACAAAATTTGACACTTGAATTTATGTTTACCAAATTAGATTATGTACCTTTACCCCTAGTTACAATCGTCTTTTCTCTACATGATAAAGCATTTGGGATTTGCACTAATAATTGCTATACGTGTGCCTCCAAAGTTGATTTTGTCAAGCCCTGAAACTCTGGGGCTTATTTAGAAGTCAGAAGGTCTTAATCCACATATCTAGAATGTACTGCCTGAAGTAGAAGTGAACCCCTAGTTGGGTGGGGAGGAAAGAAACAAACCAGGAACATGGATGGCTAAAGATGGATGATTCTGAAGTTTTCTTTCCAACTGGTAGAGATGAGAAAAAGCGGAAACTGTCATCTTACGTTGGCACGGTTGTTAAATATGCCCTCACAGCCACAGCTTCTCACATCTAGCCCTTAGGATACCTACCAGCTGGGATTGCCTTGTGTTGTCTGCTAGTTTTTCCGGCTTGCTAGTTGGGGAACAGTCCACTGGGAGTATAACAAATTGTGAAGTATTAATCGTATGTGGCTGGTTTTTCTTTCTCTCTTTCTTTGTAGCTGAGATTGGGGATTTTGATGAAGCATCGGACAGAGAGCATTTAGCGAAAAATAAGTACATACCTCAGCAAGATGCATTAGAAGACAAAATTGTGGAATTCCACCATAACCACATGTAAGTCTCCTTTGTTGCTTCCTACTTGCTTTGAGCTCCTTCTCTCTGTCCTTCGACATACGTGGAGACACACACACACACACACACACACACACACACACACACACACACACCCCGTGACTTACTGGGAAGAAATATACAAAGGGTGAAGGAGGAGAGCACAGAGGCTCAGTGAGTGTTGTTACTTATCCTGGACTGTTGGTAACACAGGTTACCCACTCAAGACCAGACCTCTGGGCTCCTTGCTTGCTTTCCTGTGAGACCAGAGTAACACTGGAATTTAGGACACCCCATGCTTTGGAGTAAAAGGAAGAGTATAAGACCAAGTACCAGGAAATCAGGAAGGGGACATGATAACTAGGGACAGTATAAGAATATTGTGAAAATGGAGAACCTTTGTGCCACGTCCATTTTGGTTTTCTGTTTTGATCAGTATTTTCAAAGCATTCTCTGTGCCTTTTGTTTTTGTTGTTGTATTTCAAGGAAGGCACTTGAGTCTCGGTGATAGTTGCCTTGACAGAGTGTTGAACTTTGCAAGTTTAGGGCTATTGTAAGTGACTAGAAACTTGTTTCAACATGATCGTGGTTTGCTTTTATATGACCTTAAAGGAAACTCTCTGAGATTCCAAAAAACTGGCCGAGTTTGAGATAGACTTTTGGGGTTTTGTGTTACACAAGCAATAGAGCTTTTGTTCCAGTTGCTCAGCTTCGGGTTATAATGAATGGGAGGCTGGGTGTCATCCGATCGGGTAGCCCCATTGTTGGTGATGAAATGCCTTTTTATTTCCCAAGAGAAGATGCTTAATCTTGAATTCATAGACACGGAGAATTCAGATCTCCTGGCCTTTCTCTTGAATTTTTGTTTTGTCAGTGGACAAACACCAGCAGAATCGGATTTCCAGCTCCTGGAGATCGCCCGCAGGCTGGAGATGTACGGCATCCGATTGCACCCAGCTAAGGACCGGGAAGGCACTAAGATCAACCTGGCTGTGGCCAACACGGGGATTCTAGTGTTTCAGGTAAGAGCGTTTGGAACCAGCTCAGTTCCCTTGGTGTTGCAGAGATAAGAGTTGGCCCTTCTACTCTGATTCCATGTTGGGTGGTCCAGGCTAAGACCTCTGATAGTTATTTTTAGGTGAACAGGGAAAAACAAACCTCATCTCAGGGTTTTCCGTTTCTGTCCAGACCCTCAAACTTGCAGATTTGATTTCCTTTGCCTCGCTCTGGTTGGGGAATCCATGACTGCAGATTTGTTTGCATTTATTGACTTTGCAGGATCATAGAAATCCCTATCTCTCTGTTGACCTAACTTTGAACATAGTATAATGGAATCAAGATTCAGATCCCCAATATAAACACCTTTTTCACACTTGCCCATGATATTCATCTGATTTTTTTTAACCTAATTTGGGTTCTTTTTTTTTTTTTTTTTTTTTAATATACCTGATTTGGGTAATTTACCTAAGTTAGCTTGTTTGTGGTTTCACATTTACCTAACTTAGAAGATATAGCAGTTTTATAAATTCACAGAAGCTATGTCCATGTCCTGCTGTAACCTTGCAGCTACACACATACTGCCCTTGGACCCTCACCTGTGTTTCACATAAGGACATAGCACTCTGCACTCTGAAATGTGTGCACCCTTGATCACACTGCTGCTGTACTGCTATTGATTAATGCATCTCTTTTTCTTGACAATTTCATTGAAGTATTATTGACATGCAATTAAATGCACACATGTAAAGCATGCTGTTCTTAAATATGTATAAGTTCTTAAATATGTGTATCCTGTGAAACCATCAGTGAAATCAAGACAGTAAACATATTCATCACCCCAAAGGTTCCTCAAGACTCTTTTCTTTTTTCTTTTTTTATACTGAAGTCGTTGGTTCACAATATTATATTAGTTTCAGGTACATGACATAGTGATTGAATAGTTCATAGGTTATACTCCATTTAAAGTTGTTATAAAATATTGTCTAGTAATAAACTATAATGGAAAATAATTTTTAAAAGACTATAGATGTTTACATATATATATAAATATATATAACAGAATCATTTTGCTGTACACCTGAAACTTACCCAGTATTGTAAATCAACTATACTTCAATTTAAAAAAAAGAAAATGATTCCTAATTAAAAAAAAAAAATATATATATATATATATTGCCTAGATTCCCTGTGCTGTACAATATATCCCTCAAGGCTTTCTCTTTTAAACAAAAGTGGATAATCTGTGCTTTGGTTGCTTTGGTTTCAAAGGGCTATGAAGAAAGCATCTGCTTTTCTCATGAAGTAGGGTCAGATTTCACCCAGTTTTGAAGGTGTAAATACGTGCATGACCTAAAACTCTTTTTTTGAGCTTTGCCAGATTGGGTTACATTTCCCCCTTCGTATTTTACCAAAGTAACCCCAGTGATTCTTTGCTCCTGTATCAGATGTTTATGAGGGACACTAATTACCAAAGGTTCGTGTCCCAAGAGAAGTTGAAGTTGGGTTTCCTGTGGGACACGAGGAGGTGACGTTTTGTGCGCAGCGTGGTATTTGAGGAGGTGACTGCTCCTGATACTCAGTGACCCGCAGAAATAAGCTAGGCGTCCCTGATGAGAAAAACAGCAGTGAAACAATGTGGTTGTCGGTCCTCCCATTCCGCCTCAGAGTTAAAACCCTTAAACATTTCTAAAGATCATAGTCGGGGGAAGAAGTGCCTCACAGTTGCATTAATTTGCTTGGATTGCGTTCGAGACACTTGAAATGTTGAGAATTGCTCCGTAATGCCATCATATACAAGGACTGTATCTTGGAATGAATCTTCTTGCCTGTGCCTAATTGCTTCATTCTGACCAATTTAAACAAGTGGTTCTGGTGTTCAAATGGGCTCGAGGAATTCTAATTTCAGTTGAGAGGACGGGACAGATAGGAGCTGGTATCTGGCGACTCTCCACTGCGTCTCCCCCAGTCCCACCTGGCGATCAAAGATGAGGATGTGTATGTCCCTCCCGGAGACTGTTCTCTGGCCTCAGAGACACACGGAGGGTGGGGTCTCCCCTCCCCGGCCCTGCTTGTGCTGTTGGAAGCAGAGCAGTGTGGACAGAGCGGGTGATCGCTAAGCGCTGTGTTGCTTCTGTGGCTATAACAACAGCTGCTGGTTAAGGCACATGCCCGGGAATCTCATTCTGCTGCAGTAACCATGCGATTTCGGACAAATTAAAATCTAGCCATGCTGCAGTTTCCACAGGTGTAGAATGAAGATAATAAATCCAGCTCCCTGGGTTTCGTGTAAGGCTTCACAAGATAAGGGCTGTAAAGGACTTGGGACAGTGCCTGGCCCTCGGCCCGTGATGGTCGCCAATAATTGTGGTGGTTGTCATGGTATTTATTTTTATTAATCTTTCTCTGTATCAGCCCCTTGGCCAGCCTCTTCTCTCCCTGGAGGCAGACTTAATTTGAAGGCCAGATCATATAATTGGTGAGAAACAGTGATCCAGGAAGGGAATGGGGATCATCCCACAGTCGCAGAGCCCGGGAATTCTCCAGCAAGAGGCATTCTTAGGGGCGGTAGAACGGCAGCCCTCCTTTCAGCTCCCCGTGAGCAGAGCGGACCAGCTCCCGTGTTGCTTGTCATTCGTTTCCCGGCTCACGGGCCGATACCTTTCTTCTCAGGGTTTTACGAAGATCAATGCCTTCAACTGGGCAAAGGTGCGGAAGCTGAGCTTCAAGAGGAAGCGCTTTCTCATCAAGCTCCGCCCAGATGTGAACGTAAGTGCCTCTCGGGAAAGAGGGGGAGACCAATGAGCCGCCTCGGGGTGGGGCGGGTCCCGCCAGGGCGCAGGCGGAACCCATGGCCGGCAGCTCTCCAGGTGTCTGCCAGTCTGTACGGTGTTTCCAGATGCTCGGTCCCTCCACAGCTGTCATCAGCAGTAGACAGAGGACACAGATGTGTGCCCAGGGAGGGGTCACTTCCCTGTGCACCTACGGGCCGCCCCCTCCTGTGCAGTCGCCGTGTCTCCAGCCTCGGCCACCTGGACACCCCGTTCAGCATTCTGCCGTGCTCCGGGTCTGTCCCTCCCCACCCAGGGGCGGTCCTGCTGTTGTCCCCAACCCCTGACAGCGCACTCTCACGAGCTGACCCGGCCCCTCCCCTAACACACTTCCCGAAGACCCTCCCTCTAAAGATGTCGCTCACGTGGTGCCGGGTCAGAGAAGAAAGAAAGCGTTTTCTCCATCCACCATAAATAGGGATGGATGGGTGACAGAGTGCTGATGTCCCCAACCAGAACTGGAGTGCTTTTTCCCATGGGGGAAAAGAAAGATTATAAATGGCAGTCTAGGTGTATAGTAATTTGGTTACATTATGGATGAAATAGGTTTTTATGGCCTGATTTGGGAAGCAGGCACCCACTGGAAGTCGTTTTCTATGAGAAGACGTGTTTTGAGTCCAAAAGACTGTGTACTGCAGCACGACTTGTCTATAAGTTGAGACTGCACTACCGAGAACTGTGAGATTCTCCCAAAACGGCTGGACCCGCGGAGAATGTTAAGGGCTGTGTTAACATGGTCACTTAAATTGAGAGTATTCAGTCTGGAAGTAGAAAATTACCATATCCCTTTTCCCAAATCAAAGAACATGAGTTTTTCAGCCTTGAGTGATAGATACTTCAGTGCTCCAGAAAAAATGTTCATTTCCTGTATGGTCCCTGGGGCCACCTGGAGGCTGGAGCCATATGCTTTTTGATGGAGAAAAGGCTTAAGCACAGTATTCAAAGTTGGCATGAACCATGGGGGGAGAAAACAGAAAGAAGAAATGTGTTTCAGTTATTTTAAGGAGGCAGAAAAGACATTTCAGTACTTGGATATTTTTTAAAGAAGGAAATGTAAGCCAAGTAAACAGAATTTGTTTATGATTTCTGTCAAAGGAAATGTTATCACTTCTGCTGAGTATCCCCATTTTCTGTTTGTTCCTCTAAGGAATTAAGTGGAGAAGCAAATGGCTGAACGATGATGACTGTATTTCGTCATGAGGAACAAATGTATTTTACTAAATATGTGGATTTATGGTCATGCTATATAATAAAATACACAATTGAAATTTTATTGGACAGATTTGTTTTCTGCCCCCTTTCCCATATTTTAACTGAATGTCTATGGGTAATGGAAGAAACCAAAGTGTTATTTTCTCTTTCTAGAGCTCATACCAGGATACCTTGGAATTCCTAATGGCCAGTCGGGATTTTTGCAAATCCTTCTGGAAAATCTGTGTTGAACATCATGCCTTTTTTAGACTTTTTGAAGAGCCCAAACCAAAGCCAAAGCCTGTTCTCTTTAGCCGAGGGTCATCGTTTCGGTTCAGGTAAGGATTCTGCTTCACATCTCTCCGTTTGCCACGTGGTCCTTTTCCCCAAAACTTTCCTCGGGAAGGTTGGCTTCCAGGAGCTTTGGCTGATGGCATGTTTGCTGGGTCATCGCAGAAGGCTCCTGGCAGCCCCTTGCTGTGTTCGGTTTGAACGTTAGGGAGCCACAAGGCAGTCTCCCCAGCCACAGACGACTCCTAGTGGAACTCTTCTAATTCAGAAAGGATTTCCTTTCTCTGTAGAAGCAAAAGCACCTTGTTAACACTTGCTGTAGCTTCACCGAATGCCATGTAGACCTGCCCATCACTGGTTCAATTTCTCACTCATTCTTTCAACCAGTCTTTGAGTGTCTACTGCATGTCAGATTCTGCTCTAGGTGTTGGGGGTATACAGTGAACAGAACTATCCCTGCCTTCGTGAAGTATACAGGCTCTTGGGATGGTTGCTTAATAATCAAACACAGGATTGTTAAGTTGTTGAGTTCACTGAACTTTTTCTGTCGTGTATAAGGGAAATATCAAGAGACAGAATGGACGCAAAAGCGCAGTTTCTCTTGGGACTGCTTTCATCCCGGGCTAGCCGAGAGAACTCCCGCGTCTCCCAGCTGTGGGAAGAGGGAGGCAAGGATGGTGGAGGGCTGTGCAGAGTGTGAAATGAGAACGCCTTGCTGTCTTCTCCGCCCCCTCTCGTGGTCTTCATTTTAGTGGCCGGACTCAGAAGCAGGTTCTCGACTATGTTAAAGAAGGAGGACATAAGAAGGTGCAGTTTGAAAGGTAAGAGAAACGTCAGTGCCACTTGCGATTTGAGAGGAGTCGTTCTCTGTGGCTAAGCATCGCTCCCCCCAGGCCCCGTGAGCTAGAGAATCGCTTCCGCCCAGTCAGTCTCGGCCGGTTCAGTGTTAGGAACAGCTGAGGCCCGGGGGACACTTAACTCCAGGGTGAGAGGAAGCCAGCAGAGGGCAGGGATGCAAGAGGAACAGGAGCTGACAGAGGGCGTAAAGCGCTGTAAAAACCTACTCACCGGTGAGTCCTTAAATATTTGGAGATTTGAATTGGAAGTATTTCTATAAACTTTTTTTTTTAAATTGGAAAAATTGCAAACCCTTTCCTTTAGTTTTTTTTTTTAATTAATTTTTATTGGAGTGTAGTTGATTTACAATGTTGTGTTAGTTTTAGGTGTACAGCAAAGTGAATCAGTTATGCATATATCCACTCTTTTTTAGATTCTAGTCCCATATAGGTCATTGGAGAGTTCTATAAACTTTTTAATTGAGTTACGTTTGATTGAAGAGAAACAGGATTTATTTTTGTTGTTAGCAAATGCTGATAGAGCTCTTATTGTATGCCAGGCACTGTTCCAAGCCCTTTAGACATAGGAACTCATGGAGTCGTCATACCTGCTCTGTGAGGTCCGTGCTATTTTATTTCCTTTTTAAAGATGGAGACGTGGCAGCTCAAAGATGCTGAGTAACTCGCCCAGGTCTCAGAGCTGGTAAGTGGGCCCTGGTCATCCAGCTCCAGAGCTCACTGCCCTTCATCACTGCTCTGCCCAGAGGGACTAAAAGAAAAGGGTAAAGGGGGGAAGGGATGGTGCACCAATGACTGTTTAGTTGCAAGTGTTTGTTTTAATGGTTTTCTTTTTTCAGTTTAACACATTTAAAAATTAACAATAAAGCGCAGAGAATACAGCAAACACCCATGTTCCTAGTACTTAGAATTAACTAGTAACGTTTTAACATTGGTTTCTGGGATTTTATTTCTTCTTCTCTTATTTGCAGCTATTGTGGTTACAGATGTAGTGAAAACCCCCTTTAACCAACAGCCTTCATTATTTCCCTCCTTCCCTCCCCAGAGGCAACAACTACCTAATTCATGTTACTTCTATTAGAAATATTCATGCACCCAAAAAGAATAGGCAGAATTGCTCTGGGGGTGTCCTTTTTCATTTATGTGATCAGTATTACATTGTATATAATCATGCGTCTTGCTTTTTAAACCTACCCTGATTTTGAGATCTATCTTAAGCATTTTATGGTATTGTGAAAGTATTGCCTTTTAGGTATCTGATTCCCTGTTGATAAACATTCAGGTTGTTTGGTGTTTTGTTTTGCTTTTGCTGAAACAAGTGTGCTGCCTTGACCATCCTTGTATATTTCTCCTGATGGAGATCTGGGGTCATTTTTCCCTCCCTGTATATAGAAATGTAGTGTTCAGAAGGTTATTTGTATGCTTATCTAGATGTAGCAAACCCCATCATTTTCTCGGGCGATCCACGATTAATCTTTTGAGGATTGTGTAAGAAGTGGTCTGCCTCTCTCTGACTCAGAATGTGGGTGCTCCAGAGCCTTGGTGTGTTAATTTGGAGTATTTTAAAGAAAAGCTGGATGGACATTGGAATTTAATCTCTATATTTATGCAGTTTCATGTGTTTGAGTACCTGAAAAGTTTCTCATGCTTGTCCCCTGGGAAGTTGGGGACCGACACACTAAGGGAAGGAAAAGATTAAAGGGAAGGTGTTGGTGGCATAAAAAACCAGTTTCTTCTACTGTGGAGTCTATACATTCATCCCTGGGGCAGGGCCTTTTCTCTGAACTGAGCGCTGTGAAGGAGTAGCTCATGAGCGGCAGAGGCCTCTGCTATAGAACTGATCTAGAAGATCATTACCCAAAGCACGCAAATTGATTTCATGTTGCTAGGCCAGGGCTTGCAGTTCAGAGCGTACTCGGGCCCAGCCCACTGCTCGCTCCCAGTGACATTTCCCGTAACTAGAGAGTGAGCGTTCGGCGGCGGCGCTCCCAAGCAGCTGGACCCCTGCAGTGGGGGCTGGGAGCGCTGAGAACTTTTTCAAGGCTGAGGCAACCCCGGATCCTACACGTGATACAGAAAGGGCGACTGGGTCTGTCTCCAGGGAGCATTTATCCAAACCACTTTGGGTGCCTTCACTACTGAGGGAGTGCCTAATGCCGTTATTTTTCATGTAAAACCAATTAAAAAAAAAAAACCAATTCTCCTAACTTTAGTTCTCTTGTGTGATTTCTCCCAGGAAACACAGCAAGATTCATTCCATCGGAAGCCTTGCTACGCAGCCTACAGAGCCGAACTCAGAAGTGCCAAAACAAGTCAGTGATGGTGAAAGTCGCTATTGTAGCTCTGTTTGCCGCCAAACGTCCTCTGCTGAGGACTGGGTTTCCTAGTCTGCTTTGGTGTTCTTCATCCTTCCACTTCGGGGTGTTTTCTAGAGGAGAGGCTAGCCGTGTGCCCTGGCTCTGACCAGACACCGGCTCTGTGCTTCTCGCCCTGGCCTGTATCCTTGCCCCTTCTCCCTCCCATGCCCTCGCCCCGGGGAAGTTTGCTCTATTGGCCTGAACTCAGCTTAGGGCTGGAACCATCCAGAGCCAGAGTTGAGCCCACCCTCCAGCTAAACGGCTGCGCTCGCTCGTGTGAAGAGATCGGGACCTAGCTCGCGGGTGACAGGTGTAGCTCCCCTTCGCTGCCAAGGTCAGAACCTTGCGCTGGCGCAGGACCGGACGGTGCGTTCCCAGGGCTCATGTTACAGAGCAGCGACCACGGTTGGCAACAAGACACATCATCACTCTTGCTCTGAGGGTGGCCAGAGCTCGTTTTCCCTGGAGTTGGTCTCTGGGTGAGCTTTCAGGGTTTTCTCTACAAGAGAATAAGAACTTTGTTGGGAAAGAACACGAAGGCAGTTTCACCGTGTGAATCCAGAGAGTCTGTAAGCTGCCCATCCTGCCCTTAGGCATCGAAACAAAGACGTGTTTGTCATTTGTCTGAAATGCGTGTCAACTTGCCTTTGGAGGTCCACGAAGCCTCTCCTCCTCCCCCTGCCCCCACCCCCTCAGGAAGTCGGTCCCCTGTGGGCCGGAAGGACCGTCTTGTTCCATAGAAACTTTGGACGCCCGCGAGGAGGCTGCCGGTCCTGGAAAGCAGAGGCACTGCCTCACCTGTGCTGCCAGGGACCCTGTACTGTCGGCTTCCACACCCTGAAAGAACGTTCTGGATCCTGACCAGACAGCCTCGGGAATGCCCGATTCCTGACGGGGTGCTTTGTTCTAAGACCGGGGAGGGCAGGCTTTCTTTGGCAATCCTCGGCCACTCGATGCGTCAGGAGATGCCATTAAGTGGGACTCCACGTCTCCGTCTCTTTCAGCTGTGGCGTAACCTCTCCTTTTTCTCTTCATCTCCCTCCCCCTTTTCTTGCACACCCCCCGCCCCACCCAGGCTCAGCAGAGTGCCAGCCTTACCTTTGGAGAAGGTGCTGCATCCCCGGGCGGCCAGAGCTGCCAGCTGGGAAGGGACCCGACCGCTTCGGCCGAGGAGCGCGGGCCACAGCGCAACCCCACTCCGCAGAGGAGCCCGGCGGGGAGCACGAAGGCAGACGGGGCCGGCAGGGCGGAGACGGAGGAAGAGGAGGAGGTCGTTACGGACAGGACCCAGCAGAGTAGACCTCGGCCCCCGCAGCCAAGCACAGGTCCAGCATCCAGGGCTGCCCAAGGCAGCAGTGCTTCCATTCCTTTCATTGACTGCAGTGATGTAGACAGTGAATACGACCTCCTCAGGGAACACGCGTCCCGGTCCCGGTCCCAAACAAATGACAACTATGAGGGTGATTTGACCAGTGGTGTTTATCTGCTGTCCAGGGATGAGAGGCAAATAGAGGCTAGGCGCAGGGCTTCCCCTCACTCTGTGAAGTCCTCCCGGCCTCCTTCCAAAGAATTCCGTGACGATGATTCAGCAGACATCACCTTTGACATGAGTGGGAGCCCCAGACTCCCAAGGCATAGCTCTCTGATAGACGAGATGTTCAGGGCCTCAGGCAGTCACAGTGCCCTGGCCACCCCCTTGTCTCCCAGCAGCAGAAGTTCAAGTCCAAGTATGAGTTGGGACAGGACCGGGTCTCAAGGCTATGTTTCCGAAAACGCACATGACTATAGAGAGAGAAGTGTGGGAGGAGATCCTCTCCCAAGCCAGGGTCCTCGTTATGAAAACGGTTCCCCCATCTTACAAAGGCCACACTTAAGGAATCTGAGATATAATAAGTCAGAGACAGATCCACTCATTCTTAGCCAGGTAGCATCAACCCCGACGGCAGTGGATAGGCTTGATGGCCACGGAAAGGGAGGCCTGGCCGGCCCGGCCGCTTCGGAAGGTAGAACGCTGGCTAATGGTACACGTCTCGTGGGTCCAACCTCAAGGACCCCCATGGCGCAGTCAGCGTGTGCCACTAGCAAGGCAGCCCAGCTGGCACCCCTGCAAATGACCGAGGGCTCCACCAGCAGTGGGACTGAATCCAGCGATTCAGACTCTGAACTGGTCAGCCCTCTGAGCCAGCCCCTCGTGTTTGGTAATCCAGCTGTGCTGAGTTCCCCCTCCGGGGTGAGGAGAAAGAAGTCCTTGGGTGGCCTGCCTTTGAGTGAGGAGGGAGAGGAGTATGAGTGAGGAGACCAGAGGGCAGGTCTTCAAGGGTTGGAAACCTGGAGTCGTGTGTCCAGGATTTCCCTGGAGATGACCTGTCCTAGTGACTTGTTAATTTTTAATCGACCTTTGTTAGAGGAAGTTTTGGGGCAGGCACATGTTTGGGTAGGGCATGCCTGACTTCTCAGATCTTTCAGAAGGACAGAATTTCACACACCATGACAAGTTACCAAGAGCTTGTTTCTCTTTCTGGCTGAAGGCTAGGAAGAAATCCTTTATTATGAATCTGATCATGTGTATAGTGTGTTGTATTTACGTGGAAATTTTCTGTGTATCTTCAGTTGTGTACACAGATCACCATCCCATCTGGTCGATTTTTGGGACGAAAGTATCACTGAGATCCCAGGAAAGGTGTGGGTTTTACTTTGAACCCCTTCTTTAAAAGGAGGGCTGCTTTGCTGTGCCTCATAAAGTGAGGAATTGACAAAATTCAAGGCCAAATGTAAGTTGGTTGCTAGTTGAAGTGTTGTTGAAATCTTCGTTACTAATAAGACTAGTGAATATTTTAATTGGAAGCATTCGGGATTATTTCTTCTTTGCAGCCTTCCTGTGAAATGATATAAATCTTCATGAACTGTAATCGAGATGAGATTGCTGGTTTGGTTTGGGTTTGCTTTCATGGGTCAAACGTTAGTTATGGTTGAAGAAGGTGTTGAAGAACTCTGGCCGTCAGAGCCTCTTGGTGAAACACAGAGATGCTGCTGAGAGACGCTGCAGGGAAAAGTGAGACCTCGCAGGGTAGGTACTGGTGGCACCAGGAGGTTAGCAAGCTCAATGCCTGCCTTTGAATAGTGCACAGCACTGAGAAGGCCTGTTTCCCAGTCTCGTTGCCCTTGGTGGATTTTTACGCACACTCTTAATATTCTATTCACACGCTCAGGAACAGTGACTTCTGGCTGCTTCTCTGTGCAGGAAAAAAGAAAGTAGAAGTAGTGAGAGGTTTGGTTTCTTTTTAAATCTTAACCATCTACACCAGTGCCTTTCACCCAGCGTTTCTGCATTTCAGATGGAAAAGCCTGGTTTGAACTTGCATTGCTTCTCAGCCTTACTGCACTTTGGAATCACCTGGGACATTTAAAAAAATTGGTATTGCCTGAGCCCTGACCCTAGAAATTTGGATCAAATTGGTCTGGAGTGCCCCCTTGGGGTCCCCAGATGGCTCTGCTAGGCTGCCAGGGTCATTTCTCAGACAGACACTATTGCCTTCTAGAACCTAGTGGAATGTGATGGAAGTGTCAGCTGAAATGTTGGCTTGCTTGCCAAATAAGAAAAGCGTCACCATTGAAATGCTTTTCTTCATGCCTGCTCTTTGGTACTTTTTAGTCTTTGGTACTTTTTTTAAAAAAAAGATAAATTGTAGAATAAAAATTTTAGATCCTAAGTAACTACAAAATTATTGAAAAGAGTTGTAATGATGATCCAGCCCTAACGTGCCGCCATGCGAGTGGCCTTACTAAAACTCATCGTGTGGCTTTGTCATGGGGAAGAGCTAATAAGCAAGTTTAGGAAACTGAGTAGAATTTGGCCACAGTGTTGAATAAGCAGAAATATTGACAGACCCTGTGGTTCACGCGTGACTCTCTGTCCGCCTGAATGTTGAGAAGTTGATTTTAAAGATTCTGAAAACTTAATCCATTTTTACACACACTTTTGCTTTATCTTCCTAATCATTTGATTCAGTGCATGATTGATGAATCAAGTTGATTATTGGATAGCTTGAAAGATGTTCACTGAAGTAGTCTGTTCATATTTTGCTTTATTTAGATTTACATGTTCAACAGAGTCACAGAATTTTGAAGCCAGAAGGGACCTTGGAGGTCACCTAGGTTAAACCTTTATTTACGGATGAGAAACCTTGTTCTGACGAAGGGAAGAGACTTCCCATAGTCCTACAGCCGTTGCATGGCAAATCTAAAACCAGAACCTTGGTCTCTGGACTTCCGTGTTTTACTCTATGTGACAGCTTGATGCACTAGGACCTTTTGGATTCAGTATTTTATATTTTGAGACTCTTGTATGGATTAATAATTAAAATCATATGGAGACCAGGAATCATGTAGACTTAGGTTATTACAGTCCATATTAGGTAGGAAGAACTACTGCTTTTTATATTGTGGGGTTTTTGCAGTTATAACCCATTTTTGCATATTCTGTTTTGAGCTTAGAAAAAGATGTCAATTTGCTATATAAAAAAGTAGTCAAACGTGAGTTAAGCAGAGTCACATGTGGAATCTGTGGTTTATTTGTGAAGGTGGTGTGTTCAAATGAGTCTTCTTTTTACCTCTAATCCTACAGCAGTCTGATCATGAAATATGAATGAGCAAAAGGTATTAACTTAGCTGGCTTAGAATGTGAATCATCAGATGTAAACCCCCAAAGCAAAACGTATTCCAGTAATTATTTTGTTTTGCTTTTTCCCCGAAGAGATGATTTTTTTATCCAAAGTGTTTCAAAAGCAACTCATCAACGGTGGTGTACCCAGTTCTATATTGACGAGATTTTCCACTTTTAGGGTCACTGGTAGAGTTTTTCTCCGGTTTGGTTTTGTACCAGCCAAGCAACTCAGTTTCTGCTTCTCAGTCAGTCTTTGTGAGAGTGGCAATTTTGGTGTGATTAACGGTGCTTAAAAGAAATTGGGGGGAGGGGGGAAGGTGTGTAGTTTTTTCAAAAGCCACGTATTCTGAAGTGCTGGGAGTTTTCACTCATTGCCTCTGGGAGAGCTTTCCCTGCACTAGTAAAGAGAGCTGCTGGGTGAGTGAACCTAAGCATTCTTTGAGTCTGATGGTAGAGCCAGTTCACTGAGGTGAGGAGGTCAGAGAAACGCCAGCAGGCTGTGTGCCAACCCCAGCGCCCCGCACCTTCCGTGCCTTCTGCCTGCTGTGAGACTCTGGTCCCCGGGTCCTTCCCTGGCCTCTGGAATCTCACTGTGTGGTATAAGAAGGGCAGGCACATCCCTGAAGTTGAACAAAGTGCAGGAAGATCAGAGATGGGGTTGGGTGTGACCAATAGGCAGCAGAGATTAGAGACCTGTGAATTCTTTCAGACTTCCAAAGGGTTTCGCAGGACCCGTCAGAGCCAGTTTTTCTAAGGCAACAGCTAGTGTAGGGGTCGCCTGCATCAATAAGGAAGCCAAGTCTTCAGATCGCGGCCGCTCCTGTGCAATGATATCTTAAAGCCTTGGGTGGAAGACAAACCAAATATAGAAACAGAAATCTTCAAGCCACTCAGGGCTACTCTGGGGCCTCCGCGCATGAATATCTTTTGTTAGATAGTATTTCAAAACATGTAAATTATAGATCCTTTTGTGACTGATTTTTGTTGCTGCTTGTTCAGGCAGCATAAAAATGCAAGAAATCCTCGTAAAGAACTGCATTTAATGAGTTCCAGAACTTACAGTGGATTGCCCCAGCTCCTTGACCAGTCATCTGTATGCCATGATGCCATTTTATTAGACAGGCATTTAGTTAAAGGAAGTCTGTGAGCCAGATTCTTCTCCACATATGTGATTCGTATTTGGAAATTTCTCACAGATTTATCTCACCAAATGGTGCTGCTGTGGCCTGCACTTAAAAATGTGAATAATTTCCATTTGATGCTCCAGAACTTCTTTGAAGATTCAAACCAAGTAATGCTTTAAACACACACACACACACACACACACACACACACACACACACACACACACGGCCTGCAAAACCAAAATACAGCATGAGCCTCTTGAAATTTCCACCAAGTATACAAAATCCAGCCTGCCCGCAGTTGAATCAGAAACCCCACGTGCATCTTCACTCTGGAGTCAGTTTGATTGTGTTGGCAAGCAGTTCCTAAAAGAAGAAACAATTAAAATATTAAGCTGCCATTTAAAATTTTGTTAAAACTGTTGTGAATGTGCATCACCTCCCTTTTTCATAGCTTTAACCAGCGTTCATATGGTTTTAATCAACTTTTTCCACTTAAAATGCTATTCCCTGTTTCAACGCAGTATGGGTTTGGTGCAATTGAAGTCATCAGTGAGTGATTGGGCTACAGGTAGGCCCAGCCTTAAATTAAGAAACTTGGGGTCCCCTTCATTATTAGGTTTATTCTGAGTTTATTTGCTTCTGTCTCGATCACTCTTCTTTGCCTAGGCCCTCATTTTCATTAACCAGAATTTAAAGCTGTCCGAGCTGCGTGCCCAAGAAAGGCTCTTTTTTTCTGGATCTTCTCCTTTGTAGTCTATAAACATTCCTCCCCTGATGAACTTAATTACTCTAAGGCTGGCCTTCCTCTAGTTTCATGGGGATGAGTCTACAGTTGACTCTTGGGACAACACGGGTATAAATGGCGCAGGTCCGCTTATGCTCAGATTTTTTTCAGTAGTAAATACCACAGTACCACACGATCCAAGGTTGGTGGAATCCGCAGATGCGAAAGTGTAGATACATACAGAGGGCCGACTATAAGTTATACGTGGATTTTCCACTGCTCGGAGGGTCTGCACCCCTGACCCCCGCGTTGTCCAAGGGTCAACTCTATTGCTGCCGATATTACAAAGCAAACTGCAGAAGAGTCTTTCAATGCAGTCTTTGCAATAGAGAAAGTTTCTTTGAACCCGAAAGAGGTGAACATTTCAAAATAACCTGTTGCTGGCAGCTCTCTGAGTTTACACTCAGCCATGTTAGCCAAGTTCATAAGAACATACGGAAGGAAAGGTACTAGCGGATGAACTTCTGCAAGAAGGAAGTGATTAAAGAACTTGAGTCTGGCGACATTTAAAGAATTTACTGGCGCTGCTTTTTCCTCGTTAGTCTAATTCCATCTGTTTCTGTTTAGTTGAATGAAACGTAATACAGGGAAATGGGGTCTCTACACTGTGCATACCTCTAACACCAGTTGCTAGTTGTTGAAATGAAGCCATGACGTTTAGATCAAAATAAGCATGCCACTTAATGTAGCAGCTCTCTTTTTATTAAAAAAATAATAATGATGAAAAGCAAAAAATACCCATGATGGCTTGGCCTAGCGTTGTAGGCATCAAAGGTCAAAAGTGGCCTGGTTGCCACCTGTTTGGATACCTACTTGGAAAAGAGCTGTTTATTGTTTCCTGGGTAACCTAGGGATTTTTAAGTATTTCCTCTATAAACAGAAGTTGCAAATGCTGATTTGTGTGTCAGATACATATTTGGGAGGAGGTGAGTAGAGTCTTGTTGTGAAAAACAGGTCTTGCTTCATAAAATTCAGAACACATCACTCAAGAAAACATAGATGAAACTTCCAGCATGGGGGATTTTTTTTTTCCCCCCCCAGTCAAAGCCGTTAAACACCCTGGTGGAAGCTAAGATAGAATTAGTAAATCTCCTTTTTTTAAAGCTTTAAAAATTGAAGAGACTCTGATTTGTTCAGGATCGTTTCAGTGTGGATGGACTGAATGATGCCCACATCACAGCTTAGCCTTGGAAGCAGCCTTCGGCAATCTCCTTGGCCTCTGGTGTTCGGTTATAACTTCTGGTGGAAGGCAGCTCCTTGGCGTCTTCGTGTGGGTTCTAGATCAGGGTGCTCTGATATGTCTTAGGGTGGTTTGGTATTTGAAAGTAGGGAGGATTGAAAATCAATTGTTGACAGGGTATCTGATCTAAGTTTGTAGTTGAGAGCTGGTATGAAAGGTTAGCTTCAAGGCAGGTGCTGTTAATACAGCCATGGAAATGGTACTGAGAATTACATGAGCTTGCTGCTAGGGGTCAGGTGCAAGAACTTCAGAATATTGAAGAATAGAAGTTAGAAATCACTGCAAAATGCAACATAAACCAAGAGTACTAAGGCGGGAGCAGGGACTAGTGTGTGTGTGTGTGTGGGTGTGGGTGTGTGTATAACAAAGCATCGGACAGTAATTAACTGTACTTTTGAGTAAGAGGTAGAGGTGTTAGTGGTACTGGGAGTTTGGAGGCAGTCCTTCTGCTTTATTATAAATTGGGGTTGTTAACTGACTCTCAAATAGGAAACAGTAGAAGGGTCATTTTGGAGCCTCTGATGGGCCTGTCAGTCTTCACAGATGACCTTTCTGGCTCATGAAACTGGGCCAACAATTGCTTTTTCCTGGGCCTTGCAGTTCCTTTGTAAGAAGGAAAGCATTTGTCACTCTGCCCGCAGTGATTTATAGAAAGACCAAAGATAGACTTTCCTTAGTCAAGAACACACACCCGCTGCTCTCTACACACGCACCTGAATGGCCAGTGGATTCAGTCCCTCACCCTCACCTCCTTTCTGCCTGGAAGGTTGCTGTGCAAACCTAACTAACCCAATCTCACAAGCTTGGCCTATGTTATTAATCCAGTTCCCTTCTGTTCTCTCTGTGTGTACATTTAATATTTTATTAAAAATTTCTAATACGCTGAATTAGTTTTAAAATAGACAAGGCTGGGGACTTCATTCTCATTTTTGTCATTTGTTGAATAAATTTGAGAAAACATTTTTCTGTTGTGCCGTGGTATGCACTCTGTGGTCAGCATGTACCTATCTAAGAGAAGACTTTTTTCCCCAGCGTTCTGTCTTTTATCCTCAAAGCATGGTGTACCTCCTGTTCCCTGCATTGTTGGAGCACTGTCTGATGTCTTTTTTTTTTTTTTTTTTTAACATGACTGAATACCAGTTTGTACTTGGAACACCTGTTTCTTCTAGAATACAGTGATCCTGCTCACTAAACAGCAAGCTTTATCACGGAGGCATCCTGAGCGGTCATGCTCGGTGGTACCGTATTTCACTAAAGGTGGGGAAATAGAAGATGAACGGAAGACCTCACTTTTCTGATGCTATCTTCTCCAAGCCCGCACTTTGTGCCGTGTGGAGGTGGGGATGGTCCTTGGAAGGGAGCAGGATCTCTGTAGGGCGGGGCAGGGCTCGTGGAAACAGAGAGCATCTGTGGCAGGAGCTTACGTGGGCGGAGCTCAGACAGCTAACCAGAGGGCTGGCTTCCTATTTTGAATGGTGACATCTATTCCAATGGGGATAGCAAACTTTACGTAGCGTATAAGAGAATTTAGCTGTGTGTGTGTGTGTTTTGTTGGGGAGTGGGGATAGATAGAAATGTAGAGAAGACGCCTCTAGCTCAGCCCAAGTGGCTGCTCATGGCCAGCGAGCTGTCTGTAGTTTGCTGTCTACCCAGAATGTAGGCTCTCACAGATACTGTCTGGTTCTGCCTTCTCTCCACGGCTGGGAGCGCAGTATTTCACGGAAGCGTGGATGTATTCCCCCGGGAAGGTGGCTGGTTTCTCCAGTAACAACGAGCTTGGTGATTCTTCAAGCATGGAAGGCCAAACTCACATAACGGTGTATGCACGGGATTAATAGCTCTTGTTAATCTCAACTGAAGAGGCTTTTACTTGTCCTAACAGGTATCTTGCTGTAAAAACTGTCAATTGTAACTGTTCTTTCCGACTGATGGCTGAAGCTTTGTCCTGAGTACAAGATGGTGTTTTTCATTGGTACGAAGCACCACGTCCCCCAGCCCAGACACTGCCAACACCACCACCGTGTTCAGACAAAGGAGAATTCTCCTTTATCTTTTCCCCATAAACGAGAACAAGCTAGTGCATTCGCTATCATTTTCCCATTAGCAGCATTTCTCTTTCTTTTTCTGCAAGTTGCATTCCTGTTGCTTTTCTGAATTGCTTGATGATGAACAGTAACGTTGATGTTTAGCTGCTTGTAAAACTTTTCTTCAAGGAACTTGGTCTAAGAAGCACGTACATTACGCGCAACAACCTAAATTATCAAGAAGAAGGCCACCCTGCTGTGATTGGTAATCCTATAACCTGGTTTTTCTTGTGGAATCTTGTAACT